>NC_081323.1:79029564-79678939 GCF_026419965.1 Kogia breviceps
ATACCTACTATATGCCAGACATTTTGCCACCTGTTAAGATTATCTAAGGAAGGATCCCAGAACTTGTGCAAATCGGTGAGCTATTACTCTGAAGTGGGTTAGGCAAGAAGCAAGTAAGGTGCTTACTATTGCTATACTTCACGCTGGATTAAAATTGCAGCCCTGTATTGTCATAAAAATAGAGAAACAGATCAACAGAATAGAGAGTCCAGAAATAGACCTATTGATATATGGACAACTGGTTTTCAGCAAAAGTGCAAAAACAATTCTGTGGAGAAATAATAATCTTTTTAACAAATGTTGATGGAACAAGTAGATATCCATATGCAAAACATATGTATAATTTGATCCATATCTCAATCTAATTAGGAACATTAACTCAAAATGTATCATTAACCTAGGTGTAAAACCTAAAACTAAAAAACGTCTAGAAGAAAACTTTTGTAACCCTGGGTTAGGCAAAGATTTTTCAGATAAGATACCACAAGCACAATCCATAAAAGAACAACTTGATAAATTATACCTCATCAAAAATGAAAACTTCTGCTCTTCAAAAGACAGTGTTAAGAAAATGAAGATACAAGCCACAGAACAGAAAAAATATTTCCAACGTGTATATCTGATAAAAGTTTTGTATCTAGAATATATTCTTTTAAATTCTCAAAACTACATAAAAAGAAAATAACCCTATTTTTTAAAAGGACAAAAAATTTAAACCAATACTTAACTAAAGAAGATATATGGGTGACAAATAAACACATGAAAAGATGCTTAGCAACAGTCATCATTAGGGAAGTACAAATTATAACCGCTACATACATATTAGAATGGCTAAAATGAAAAAGCATGACCATCTCAAGAATGGGCAAGGATGTTGAGGAACTTTCATATACTACTGGTAGAAATGTAAAATGGTAAAGCCACTTTAAAAAACAGTTTGGCTGTTTCTTTAAAAGTTCAAAGTATACCTACCATATGCTCCAACCATTCTACTCTCAGGTATTTCCCCAAGGAAATAAAAACACATGCCCACATAAAGATTTGCCCATGAATGCTCATATCAGCTTTGTTACAGCCTAAAACTGGAAAAAAAATGTACATCAACAGATGAATGAACTGTGATATAACCATTCAATGGAATATTATTACTCAGCAATAAAAAGGAATAACCTATTTATGCATGCTACAGCATGAATAAATCTCAAAACAATTATGCTGAGTAAAAGAAATCAAAAAAGAATACATTCTGTATGATTCCACTTACAATAAATTCTAAGAAATGTAAAATAATCAATAGTGACAGAAACGTAAAATAATCAATAGTTCCCTTAGAGGTACAGGAAAAGGAGATTATATGAGGACATGAGGAAACTTCTGGGGTGATGAGCATTTTCAATGTCTTGATTGTGGCAATGGTTTCATGGGTGTACACACGTGTCAAAACTTAAAATTTTACACTTTTAATTCATTCAATTTACTGGTATGTCAATTATACCTCAATAGAGCTGTTTTTTAAATGGCAACCCTGGCCATCATGCACAACTGACATATTGTTATTACCAATTACCAGAGGACATTGGGTGTCCATCAAAAGGAACTCATCTTTCAGATTCCTGAAACAACAGGACGGCCACATTCTAAAAGGACTGGCTTTAGCTTATGATGTGGCCATGAACGTTCCACTGGAGACAACTCAGCTGTGGACGTGAATGTCTCGGTCAGACCGAGGAGCAGTGCCCGGTCTTCATATCACTGTCAGTGATGAGGTGGAGTTCACACTGCACCTTTTCTTTCTTCACCTCTCTCAGCTATTCAGAGGCTAACCTTTTGTAGAGTTTTTCCTATCTTTCCTTCAAGTGCCTTGTGGTTACTGTTTGGCCACATCCTCTCTTGTGAACACATTAATCAAAGAGCAAAGAAAGAAAACACAGATAAGTTTTTACCTTTCCTAAATGTAAAAACAAAGAGGCAGCTTATTAAAATACTATAGGTAATACATAATGATGCATATGACATAAGGAAATCCAAATGGAGAGGGGAAAAAAGGTTTAAAAAGAGAGAGCACAAGCACAGACAAAGTCAGTATATGAAAACACCTGTCAAAGGCGTGGTGCCATTGTCAGAGGCAGAAGTGAGGAGCCAACAAAACCTCAAACCCAGACGCCGAGAAGCTTTCCTAAACTATGGGATGAGATCACAACTATCAGCTTAAGGGAGATTTTTGTACACTCTGTGAATTGAAAAAGTCCCAGCAGTCTCCCATTCCCATAGATAATTGAGAGTTGGCTGCTGTTAGACCTTAACATGCTCAAAGTGGTTGAGTCCCTGGCAACCAGATGCTATTGCTTAAAACAGTTTAGGCTCTTAGCCCTGAAGGATTCCTAAAATTGGATTACAGTCCCTCCAGATAATCTGAGAAATACAGCATGACGAAAAGGAAACCTTAAAAAAAAATTAACTCCTCCATAACAGCAGCATTCTGAGAGCTGAGCACAGCATGACTGAGGCAGAAAATCTCATCAGCGAGGGCTTAAGGGCAATAACGTACACAAAGGGTGAGTCCAAAAAAGGGGAAGGGAACCCACACAACAGAGGAGAGCATAATGGAAGCCAGAAGAGAAAGTGACCACCACACAATTCTCAGGCTTTTCGGAGGAGGGCAGGAGTCTGGTTTGCTGCCTAGAGAGAGGCGAGCAGATGCAAATTTCTACTGCTTTCTCATCCACTCAAATCTAATTCACTGAGGTCACACACACACTTGAGAGGATGTGTAGTGCTAATGAAACCCCTTTTAATTAGCCATTACTCATTTATGACTAGGCATTCTATGCAAAAGATGGGGAAAGGGTTAATTAATGTACTTATTACATTGCAGCAAAAGTTAGTAATTGGGCCTTCCCTGTAATACTCAGGTTTAGCTCCAAAGGGAGAGTGGCTATAACTTCATCATCCCTGAACTCCTAGCAGAGAACACAGAATGAGCCACACAGTGAGCTGTTTCTGAACAAATGAATCAGAGAAAGGAGGACACCGTGAATGCTCCTCTTACTCCAGAGGCTGTGCCCCCACCCTGTGAATCCTACTAGTCCCTCCCTCCTCCTCCCTCACATTTCTAACCAAGAACTTTCAAACTCATTATCCCCCACCACATACTTGGTAAAGCCATTACTATTCCCCTATGTATTAAGAAGAAGTGAACAGATCCTCAAGAGATAACATACCTTATTCAACCCAAGAGAAAACAAAACAATAAAGGAGACTTACTGGGGAAAATGTCAGGTCTTGCCATCATCTTTGTGGCTTGATTTCATGGCTAAATAAATTACCATTTACTGAGTCTCAATACCTCTCTATTCACAGAAAAATCAAGAGTGGTTGATACTATCATCCAGATATTCGAGACAAGGACCCTGATTAGCCAGTGGAGACCTCTCCATATCCAGATGAGTAATAAGGTGCAGACTTTTACTTTCTTCCCTTAAAATGTTCCCAATTTCTTCTCTTCCCCAGATACCCACATACTACCACATCTTCATTTTAAGTGACCAATGAATTTTCAATTACTTAAGGAAAGATGCAGTGCATACTTTCATTTCAGTTTTCCAACAGAGTGAAATAATGAACCAGAAGAGAAATAGAAAGCAAAATAAAGACTGGGATTCTGAGCCATGGAAGAGTCCTCCATTCTTTCCTGCCATGCTATACCAGTTCTGATCCTTTAATCTTCCCCAGAAGAGAATAAGAAAAAAAAAAATCCTGATGTGACTCCGAATCTTACGAAGTGGGACGAAAGGGAAGACCACTAATATGTCCTTCTAGCTCTGGCTCTTAAGAAGTCAAACCTCCATTAACAGGAGGCAGAGAGCATCTCGATATTTGACTTTACTTAGGGCTACAGAGGTCATGGATGGGTGAAAGTAACCACTTCTAGGAGAGGCTCATTTAGTAGAACAAAATCTCTCAATCCCTCTCTCTCTCACGTACTCACACACACCCTTCACACAATCACACGCACACACAAAAGGCACATTCTGTCCACTCAGCAGACAGGAAGCAATTTCACAAAAGGTAATTTAATGTTTGGGAATATTTAGTAACAGGAAAAGCAACTTCTGGCAAAATTCACATTATGTGGGCCCTGAATATAAATAGTTTATACAGCATATTGGGAAGGGTATGTGGATGACAGACAATCACTTTATGGCTCAAGTTTTTCAAGTGGTTCAGATAGGTGTTTAGAGAACTATGAAATAATTATTACTTGAGTAATAATTCTAACTTTCTCTCAACTTCCCAGAAACTGTAGTCAACTTCCCATTGGAAATGAGGAGGTATTCCTTCATTCACAGAGCAGTGATGCAGAGAACCAACATGCCCATGCGTATACACACCTCCTTGTACTCCACAAACAACTGTTACAGCCTTTCTCAAACTAATTTTAATTGGCTTGCCAAGGGCACAGACCAACCTATTTCAATATCTATAAATTTAGGGTCTTCCATGAGATAATCTCTTAGGTTCCAGTAAACTCTCTGATGTTATTATTACCCTAGGACGCTATTTAGCACATACAAAACATTCAACCAATGTAGCTTAGAGTTCACTGATTCAGTAGAAGTTTTTCTTTCAGATCATATTTCCCAGACCTTTAAATATCTCTGTGAGATTTCTCTTACATGGAAGTACCCTTCGAGTTCTTTTGTCCCAACTTGACTTTGATTTGAGAACTAGACGTGATTGAATAAAAGGTCAGACAATTTCTGAATATAAAGTAAGGACTAATTTATGACTTTTTATAACCACTAACATTAGTATGGCAACTGGGAGTTGAGAGTTTACAAGGTAAAATCATCATTTCACTTGATTTCCTAATAACCGTATATAGCAGGCACCATCATTTTCACTTTCTAAATTAGGAAACTGAGGCTTGGTAAACAAATGACATCCCAAAGTCAGTCGGCTATGGTCAACAGACTTGGAGTCCCCTGGTTCTAATCCTACTCTCGTTCCCTAACACCAAGTCATTACAGCCTTATTTGTAAGTGTCAGGATTATGACCTTTTGTTTGAAGAAAATTTTAAATTATAGTTTAGTACTGTCTCATTATGAAATCCTCTACTCACCTCCATTTCCCCTCCAAAGCATAATTAGGGAAAGGCTATGCCACTGACGTCAAATGTTTGAACTCTTTCTGAAGGATTCAAATCAGCAATAAAAATCCAGACAGAAATAAAAGCTTTGGCTTTTCTCTAAAACTGACAATTTTCACCATTTTATTTCAGGGGTGAAAAGTGGCAGAGAATGACACCTTTCTGACCTTAAAAAAAAAAAGAAGCTATACAAATGCTCCAGTCCCTGAATTCCACATGTTCTGCCTATGTGGCTCAATAAATATTAATGGATAATGACAGCAGCTATAAATACCCACAGGTGCAAAAAAACCAAATTCTTGTTTAGCGTATATTGCAAATGCTCTATCACTAAATGAGACATGTACACAGGTTTCATGGAAAGTCTTCCCAGTCTGGGAGCTTGTTCACACAGTTCCAGCCTATGAATGCATACTCTCTTTTCTATCACCGACCCCTCATCTTCTATTTCAGGTTTTAGCCAGAAGCATTTTCTTTCCTTTAGCATCATATGGGTAAAAATAAAATGAACTATCTTGCAGGCTTTCCCAGAACACAGAAAAGTATTTAAGGTGTACCCACTGACCTGACACAGACCAAATAAACTTCTCATGCTATTTCTGCAATAAGAAAAAAAAATACACACTATAATTGTAGTTGAGGGAAGAAAGGAGACTGTCCTTTCCACTGGTTACTACATTGACTGGAGAAATGAAAGGCAGTGTCAGTTTGCATAAGAGACTTGGATACTGATTCTGAGGCAATTATGTCATGCAAAGTTGTCCACATTTTTACTCAGTTTGCTGAACAAGCCACAGGCTTCTCTCTATACCAAAGCTTCCTATAGATAGAGTTAGTGATGTTTAGGTACTTATTGGGTCTATCAGATTTGATAATGGAATCAATCTCTCCCTTTAGAAGCTCTGGGTTAATGGCAAAGTTTATTAAACTGCAGGCAGTCATTCAGAAAAGATCAATAGAGACATGATTACAGAGTAACCAGAGGATTAAACACAAGATTTATCACAAAATTAAACTGAATTAAATGTTCTCTGATAGCACTTGAAATGCTGTCGATACTTTAACTCATAATCTATGCTTTCTGTGTTTACCTAATAGGCAATTGGGATGTCTGACTTGAGAAAATGATTTCTGTATAAAAACATAATCCAAAGAGATTTGCTGAAAGCATTGGAAGTCCCTTCTGGAAATGTTCTCCCATTTTTCAGAAGCAGCACTTTAATTTTTCTATAAGCGCTGTCCAGAGTTAACTCAGTAGAGTTTTGAGTTACTGAGCACTGACACATAACCCATTCTGCCCATGCCTAAGGCACACACATACAGGTATCCCCCACTTTTCCAAAGTCCACTATATACCTCTTGGCTTTTACAAAAAACCTATATCAGCATCTGTCTTCCCTAACCAAAAGAAATCCAAAGAGGATTTTCACTTTTATGGAGAGAAGTTTAAAGCAAAAACAGCATTCAGCGTCTGTTTTGAAAAGAGGTGTCATGGAGGGCAGCATCGCCCCAAGCAGCAGGAGTGGCACCACCAAGCTCCTTCCTGGGAATTACACTCAGCATCTTGGCATCAGGTCGCCACAGCTCTGAGCTGTGTCTGTGAGCACCTGTGCTTTCTCTCAATTTATTTTGTGTATCCTTTAGCAAGACTGTGTCCTAAGGTAATTGCTTCTTGGCTTTATGCCATTTTGGCTTATGAAAGGTTTCACAGGAATGCCCTACTTTCAGATAGTGGGGGAAACCTGTACATCCTCACAGGCATATATCTTAAGAAACTGTGTCTGCAAGACATACTTTAAACAACTTCCTTCTCTTTAAACAATTTCGTTCACTTCTCTCACACAGAAGCATGCGGTGTGACATTGGCCCTTGATCCCATGAGGAAAGGGGGCTGGAAAATGTCATCTAGATGTAGGAAAATCAACCCTTCCACATCCTGGGAGGACTTACTGATGCCACCATAAGCTCGGCAAATTACATTCATAAAGGTGAAATCCCCTTCATAGCCTGTGAAAGGTAACCACTGGCTATACAAACTGGAAACAGCATATACACTTGCAATCAGTGGAGGTGTCGATATACACGATGGCTGTTAAAACTGACATCAGTACCACAGTGAGAGAGAACAGCTCTGCAGGACCTGAAATGATAAAGGCCAGGCCTGCTGTGTGAGGTTGGGAGGGTATGTACATAAGCAGATAGGTTGGTAGGGAAATCAGTTATGGGGCAAAAATTGAGCCTGTGGTGTAAACAATACCTTGGATGGCGGTGTGCCAGAGGGAGGCCTTCCTGTTTCGCTTGTCCAGTTGCTATCATATTGCTAGTACCCTCCATGCCACAAATAGCATCAGCCCTGCCCTGGTGAGCAGCAGGCGCCGGTGATTTCAACTGTAATCCAATATGGCAGCTGTTTTGTAAGAGGGGGAAGAGCTGGGTTGGAAACAAGATGCTGAGGCTGATACCACCCTGCAGTTCTGTCACTCCCCCGTCGGCACGCTGATTTACACCAGAGCAACCATTTTTCTTCTCAGCAGTTATCCAGTGTTACAATACCATTAAGTGCTATGGGTAGTCCCAAATATTTCTCAATTCCTCAGGGAACAAGAATGCCATCCTGCCTGCTGAAGAAAGGGACTCTGTACCCCACCCTAAAAACGGGGGCTGCTTTGAAGGACATGAAGCCAAAGCTGCTTACATCAAACTCTTTTATCGATAGAGAGCCTATCATACCATTTTCTTAGATTATTTCCCACAATAGAAAATTCCTTCTAAGAAAACTACTGCCACTTCACTGCTGCCCATACTCTTTATTCATTTCCCATCTCCTCCTTTGTGTTTTTGCTCTATCTCGGACTGACACAAGCAGGTGCCCTCTCTGGTGGCAGTTAGATCTGGGTTTGAGCACTGGTGTTGCCGCTTTGTGACCTTTAGCAAATCTCCAGCCTGTTTAGGCCTCCATTTCTACTCCTCAAATACAGGGATACAGTTATGAGGCTTAATAAAATCTGTGGGAAGTGCCTGGGATATTTCCTAGCATAAAGTAGATAATAAATGCTAACTGAGGAATTCCTCTTCCTAGCTAATGCAATTAAGTTTTTAGTCATTACAAAGGGAAACTGTTAGTCATTATAAAAGGTTATACTTGGCAATGGAGGATAGATGGTGGGACTTGTTTTCCATATATCCTCAAGACTGTGTGTACTGAGTACCTTTCAGTGTATAGAGTGAGGTACTGTATATTATATTTATAATACCTCTTTTAATTATCACAACACCCTGCGAAGCTTCAGTTTTTCTCATTTCTATACAATGCGGGCTAATTATGGCACCTAACTTACAAAGTAGCTACTCAAATTAATAAACTAATACAGTTTCTGGAATACACTAAAGTTAGCTATTCTATTACTATGAATTAACTTGACCAAGGTCACAAAGCTTGAAGGCAACACCAGGATTCAATGCAGAGCTGTGTGGCTCTAGAGCTCATGCCATCATAACACATGCATGGAACTTAATGCAGAAGCCTGGGATGTAGTCTGAGCACTGCCCAGGATTTACACTGTGGTTGGTCTATTTAACCTGTAAAATAATGCAAAAAATAATAATAATAATACAATTTGCTCTTTGGAATAATAACATCACATAAATTCTCATCTTTTTTCCCCCAAATCTGCCTTTCCTAATTTATGAGAAGTGCAAAAGTTGCCGGAAAAAGAAAGAAAAGAAATGCATTTCCCATCAACACATGGAATGGAAAGATGGAAACTTCAGGAAAGTTTGGCATGGGAAGAGAGCAACGCTTTGTACTCATGATACATCCAAACTTAAAAAAGACCACCGTGTAAACCATTCCTAGAGACAGGCAAAAAGAAGCAGGAAAAAGCATTTGCTACTGATTCCATCATAAATCTCTTTTCAACTGCTTTACCCCTGCTGGTTCTCCAAGTAAGACTCCTGTCCATTTCCAAAAAGAAAATATATGCATTGAGAATAGCTACTAGATGTAGTTCAACATAAAAAGATTACCTACAAGGCTTCCTGCTGGAGGCTAACCTGGAAAGAAATGTGTTTCTTGGACTCTATTAGGGAATCCCTCAATGTACCATCCAAAACCTTCCTGGGTAAGACTTAATGGAACAGGGGGAGATGGAACAAAGAAGGAGGGGGAAAAAGGCTCTCTTCCCAGCTGAACACTGACACATACAGTACCGTTTGGGAGGCAACTTTATGTGCTCTTAGTAGTAGATTAATGAATGTAATTACCTAGCATTGTGGCTATGAATGCTGCAAAAACTATAATTTATAGAGTGCTGTAAAGTTCTAATGTGTTTTTATGTCCATAAGCTGCTTAACCATAATCTAATGCATTTGTACAAGAACAGCCTAAGTGGCTCTCAGCTGAACAGTGAACACAAGTGTCTGAACCTCAGCAATTCTACTTGTACGTCTTTATACCCCAACCCCGTGTGGTAAGCATCTGAGGTAAAGAGCTGCTGAATTATACAAATAATTCTAGAGACAGTGACAACGTTCTCTGCCTCTCTCACCATGAGCAGAGTTTCTGGCTGACAAAGGGCTGCAGGCCTTAATTAAATGCTGGAGTGGTTCTGCACACGTTTGGTGGTTACTTTTTTCTTTTACCAACATTCTCACCACCCTCTCCTCCAGTCCATCTACCCTCATCCCTACCCACTAGAGGTGAGCAAGGGTAGAGGGGGAGGAGAGAAGAGAACAGGGGAAAAAAAATTACCTTTCTATCTGAAAATGTCCTACCTGACTTCCAGCTTGGAAGAAGACTTACCATTTCCAACTTTCCTGCCATTGTATTTTCAAGGAAGGAGGGAGTAAAGCTCAACAATTCTTTGACATCCAAAGCAAATTATCCTTTGAGACTGCCTTAGGGGTTTGAAGTATCTCATATGAGTGGATAGGTGATTATGATGATGCAGATGAGGGTGGTGGTGATGGTGGGTGGTCGTGGTGGTGGCTGACACTTTTATAAAAGTTTACTATGTGCAGAATTGCACACCCTCCAAGATCCTGTGAGCAGGTACCACTGATAACCAGTTTTCAGACGAAGAGACTAAAGGCTGTGATTGGTTAAGTGGCAAAGGCATGTGTATCAGTTCAGCTTTTCACTCCATAGCCCGTACTAGGCTCACCAGACAAGTTACTGATACTTACTACTTGTTACTTAACGTTCTCCTCACCCGTAACTTAGAGATAGCAATAGCATTTACCTCACAGGACTGTGGTGGGAGGTAAATAAGAAAATACATACGAGGTGCTTACAAGAGTATCTGGACTTAAGCGATGCCGAATCCCTGTTAGCCACCATCACAATTACTACTCTACGAACAGGTAGAATATGAATACAGTTTGCCCTTGAATAAAGCAGGAATTGGGGGTGCCCTACACTTATCACTGTAAAAAATCAGCTTATAATTTACACTCGGCCCTCCATATCCACAGCTCTGCATCTGCAAATTCAACCAATCAGGGCATGTAGCACTGCAGTATTTACTACTGAAAGAAATCCATGTGTAAGGAGACCAGCACACTTCAAACCCATGTTGTTGAAGGGTCAACTAACCTGGCAAGGACGTGAGGGGGATGCTATAAGGGACACCAAAACCTGCGGGCATTTTCTAGGGGCAGACGTTCAAAGTCTCAAACATCTGTAACTGTGAGATCCAGAGATTTATCCTGGAACCCAACAGTACCAAATAACAGATAAAGCAGCAGCATCAAAGTACAGCTGGCAAGCCCCACTCCACTTCCCAGAGCCCAGTGTTGAGTGAAGGCTCCCCCAGAGAGGACCTCCCAAATAGCCCTCAGGTGTAAAAGCAAAAAGGAGCCACAGCAACAGGAATCCCCACCTTCTCCTCCTCTTTTCAGAGCAGTGAAAAGAGGTGATATCGGTGAGTAAATATTTTAATGCACATTAAAAAAATAACAGCTTCAGGAAAACACAAGGCTGGAAAATTCAGAGATCGTGGTTGAGTACAGGAGCATAATAATGGCATCACATCAGCGGCCACACAGGAATGAGCAGCCAGCTCCAAGACACACACTCAGGGTAAATCAGTATCATGGCTAATAAATAATTGATGCTCTTCTAGTTAAAAATGTACTGCTCTCCAGCATTCATGGGATTAGATGTGATTTGGATTCAATTAAAGCTCTATCCTGTCCAAGGGAAGAAAACTCTGCCTCTAAGAGAGAGCCATGAGGCTGCTTCTTTACTTCTTGTGCCAGATTGATCTCTGGAAGCCTCAGATCCATCACTTTCACAGGGGCTGCATAGGCAGTAGCTACACATCTATCTCCTCCAACAGAGGAGTAAAAGAGCAGAAAGTTCGAAAGTAGATAACAGAACTGGGAAAGTATTTCCTGCCCCCTAATAACTTAGCTTTGACCCTAGTGGTGAAAACTGGTTCCTGTTATTTAGCCTGAAAGAAGAAGGGGAGGGAGTAAATAAACCATTTCCTGAAAATACTGTTGGAGTCCTTAAAAAGCTGAAGTGGAACTGGGCATAATAAGGCTCTGGGATGTGGCCAGTTCTCCCCATATGCCTCCCTACCCTGAGTTTCCCCTGATACACACCACTGTTCTCCTGCAGCCTTCAAGACTCACTTCCTCCTCAGCAGTCCGATGGTTAAAAGTAAGTTGCTGATTACTAAAGAGATATTATTAAAGTCATCTATACTGATGGTGGATTTGTGAATTTCTCCTTCCAGTTTTGTCAAATTTTGCTCTGTACTTTTGAATCTGTACTATAAGATGCATATAAGTTTAGAATTGTATCTTTTATCATTATGTAATGCACCTCTGTATCCCTAGTAAAACTTTTTAAAGTCTAAGAAGAAAAAAAAAAAAAGTTGCTGGCTCCACAGCAGTTCCAAAATATTCACCAGTTCCCCACCCTACCTGCCACCACCCTTCTGTTTGCCTCTCTCACCTCAGTTTCTCTGTGGGAATGGGATCCTAGCCTGTCTCTTCACGTTCTCTCCACAAACACACCCCCATCCTCTATCCCATCCACTCGCCTTCTACCAGTCCACTTCTAGCTCAGGACTCCCTGTAAGAAGCCCATGGCTCCCTACTGCTTGCACCAACCCCATGGTGGCGACTCTGTCTTCCCGCATACCCTGCCATGACTTACTGGTTATGTCTCACCCATAACTCCCTCTACATCCATGTGCCTTAGGGATGATATCTACTCCCCAAGCACCCTTAGCACTTTCTGTCTATACCAGTGATCTGTAAGATGTCTACCAGGATAAAGACTACAGTAAAATGTCTATTTGTAAATGCTTTTCATCTCATTCTTTAATAATTTCTAATTTTGTGTGTTTCATGGTCTCTAAAATATACCGTCCAGTAGTACATAAAAGTTTTATACGTATATGTATACATATTTAACAGAGGTACTTATTCTAAACGTTTTTGCCAATAGGGGTATACAATCCAAAAAGTTCGGACACTTCTGGTTTAGACTACACAGAGGGAAGCAAGCCTCTTGATGGTACCTTTTCCTGTACTCCTTTAAAAGTGATTTATTGATATAATAAATAGACATTACAAATCACAGCTAACATACCTGTGTAGAACAGTGTGCTCTGAGAAACTAAGTCCCAGTATTTGGCAAATAAATCAATCATTAAGCTACAAGAAATAACCACATTTAGTGACTACAATTAACCCTTGAACAACATGGGTTTGAATTGCGCGAGTCCACTTATACGTGGACTTCTTTCACTAAATACGTACCACAGTTCTACACAATCCACAGTTGGTTGAATCTGCAGATGGGGAATCACAGATACGGAGAGCCGACTATTAAGTTATAGGTGGATTTTTCAACTGTGTGGAGGGTCGATGCCCTTAACCCCATGTTGTTCAACGGTCAACTGTATTGTTAATAATACCATACTGCATATTTAAAAGTTGCTAAGAGAATAGATCTTAAAAGTTCTCATCACAACAGCAAAAAAATTTTGTAACTATGTATGGTGACAGATGTTAACTAGACTTACTGTGGTGATCATGTACACAAATACCAAATCATTTCGTTGTACACCTGAAGCTAATATAATGTTATACGTCAACTATACCTCAATTTTAAAAAAGAAAGTGACAGGGGATCATCTTTTGGTACTAACAATGTAGTGAAGACTTCGGAGGGGTACCACATTTCTAGGGAGCAAGTCCGAAGCTAATTAGCCGGCAGCCATCAAACACACCAAGTATTATGTGATCTGGCCCACAGATTTCTTTTAACAAAACATCAGGGATTTGCTTCTTTGCACAGGATACTGTATTGAAACAGAAAAGCAAGGGAAGATGTGGTAATACTTGCTCACCAACACATTTTCCTCGGGAGATAAAATAAATCCAACTTCATCCAGTCATGGCAACATCCAAAGTCAAATGGGTCTGCGTGAGCTGCCATTTCACTAGATAAGCTCGAAGCTGCAACAGCCTTGTGGATACTGGGTAGATGCTTACTGGAAAGGGGATAAATCCTTACTTCAGTGCTTGTGGTAAAGGTTTTATGCAATTCCAGATCAACTGGGTGGCTTAGTTATCACCACTGCTTGTTCTAGAATATTAATCTCTTGAGGGAGAAGACTCTTACATCACATCAAATCTCTCTCAATACCACGTCTGGTCCTTGGTAGTCACTTGATAGAAATGTGTTGTATAAACACTGTAAAAAAAAGTTTTAAAGCTTAAAATTCAATATTTTGAATCACAACGCTTTCTGTTACTTCACGAAATTACTGATCAAGTGAATTCTTGACTGTATCAAAAAGGCAGAAGAAGGTCAGCCTATACAGACATCCAAAACACAATATGAAACCAGAAATTATCAGTCAATACGAACACCTAGTTGTGACTAACTGTTCACTGATGTGCTCTTAGGCCTTCCTATGGGAGTGATCAGAATGATCACAATGTTCTTCCCTTCCTGTACACACAGCGGGTTGGTTCACAGGGTGCACGAAAGCTATCGTCACTGCAAAGAGCCCCAATTCCAGAGTCCTGGGGCCCTGACGTCTGTACCTCTGATGCAGAGGAACGCTGTTCTCTCTGTAAGGTTCAACTGGGTAACCTGAGCTTCCTAAGATAGCTAAAATAAGTCTAAAGTCTCCAACGTTTTCTAGACATGAACTATAGAGCATCTATCAGACTATTTGTTTTTTTCTTTCTTTCTTTCTTTTTTTTTTTTTTTTTTTTGTGGGGCCTCTCCCGTTGCGGAGCACAGGCTCGGGATGCGCAGGCTCAGTGGCCACGGCTCACGGGCCCAGCCGCTCCACGGCACGTGGGATCCTCCTGGACCTGGGCAAGAACCTGTGTCCCCTGCATCGGCAGGCGGACTCTCAACCACTGCGCCACCAGGGAAGCCCATATCAGACTATTTGTGTCACACAGAAACCTATAGGCCATTTCTACCCCGCAAGCTCTACACAAAAACAGAACCAGAACAGGGCATAATAAATCATTTTAGCCCCTTGGCTTTTGTGTTAATAATCTGATGAAGGCAATCACAGTCAATTTAGCAATAATAATAATAATAATATTAATGCCAGGAACCTTAGCACTAAGTTTACAATCTAACTGGGGCAGGAGCAAGAAACAAATTCTATTCTGATCCACAGAACAAAAAAATGATTGAAGTGGCTATTCTCCGGTAAAGTATCAAACTAGTACCATTTAGATGCATAGGAGAGAAGTTAATTCTTTATACACAATGATGCCTTACAGTGAGCATCAAGATTCTCTCTAGTGCTTGAGAAAAGCTGACCTAGACTTTCAAATGCATATATTTACTTGATATACTGCCAAATGCCTAGACATTCAGCGCACTAGTTTTAGAACAGATAGAGTAAAAAGCTCATCCAGGAAGGATTGGGGGAAAGACGGGGAGGGATAAATATGCAAAGCATGATCATAATGGATTCACAGAAGAGTCTAGTAAGAGAGAAAGATTAAAAAAATATGTTTAGGGAAGATTATACTCCATATAGAGCCATTAAAGGTTTTTAAGGGGAAGCATTATGAGTTTAGAGTAGACAGCAGAACGTCCATCCTAGATGCCCACCATCCAATAGACACAAGGCCTGGGCTGACTCCTATCAGTTCCACCTTCTTAATCTCTCTGCCGTCTGCCCACCTCTCTGTGACTCCACTGTCATTACCGGAATTCAGACCTCCTCATCTGGACTTCTGTTACCAACATCCTAATTGGTATCCACGTCTACAGTCTTTCACCCTGCTGCAGGATTGGTGACACCTCTAAAGTGCAAGTCTAAGTGCGTCCCTTCCTTGCATGAACCTTTCAATTCATGATCAGTTGTAATCTCCTTTGTGGACTCCTTTTGGTCCACACAGGCTTCAATTACCTAGGCCCTTGCTTACAGCTCTAACCTCATTTCTTGTCACCATCTCCTGGAATCCACCCACCTCCCCAGTTCCCCAGTTGTGCCACGAGTCTTTTAAGTCTCTTTAAAACTACAATTTCCTCTGCCGGTAATATTACTTCCTCCTAGCTCACTCGACCCTCTCTGCTTGGCCATCTCCAACTTAGCTTTAAGTTCTCCATTATCCTTAACAAACACTTATTCCTCTTGTATTATAATTTCCATTTACTTTTCCCTACCTTTACCAGTCTATGAACGCCTTGAGGCAGGGACTGGGCCTGATGTGCTACCATATCCCCAGCATCTAATAATCAACTTTTTCCTCCAAGAAGTATCTAATCCAGGGATGACTCTGTACGTAAGTAGGTGGTTCCAGCCATTCTCTGACACACTGTCTCTGGGAGGCAGGAGGCAAGAAGCTATGCACGATATTCAAATCCCACCCAAGTCATTCCCTTGGGGCAGGTACCATTTCTATTCCCGGCAGCATTTCTAACAAATCAGCACATGTTTTAAGCTTAAGAAATATATGCCAGTTTAGCTTCCATACTCAACGAAGACTCAGTAGGGTGGTAATAATAATAGCAGCTCACATTTACTATATACTTACCGCTAGCCAGATGGTGTGCTCATTTACCTAATCCTCACGACAACCCTATACATTAGGAACTCTGTTTCTCCCACAATACAGATGAGGAAATTGAGGTTTAGAAATGTTAAGGCAAGTAATTCTCAACTCTGGCTGTTTACTGAATCTTCTAAGAAACTTACACACACACACACACACACACACACACACACACACACACACACACACACACACAAATAATGCCTGTGGGCTTCCCTGGTGGCGCAGTGGCTGAGAATCCGCCTGCCGATGCAGGGGACACGGGTTCGTGCCCCGGTCCGGGAAGATCCCACATGCCACGGAGCGGCTGGGCCCGTGAGCCATGGCCGCTGAGCCTGCGCGTCCGGAGCCTGTGCTCCACAACGGGAGAGGCCACAAAGGTGAGAGGCCCGCATACCGCAAAAAATAATAATAATAATAATAATAATGCCTGACCCCCCACCGAAATGCAACTAAATCCAATCCCTGGGGGCTTTTTTTTTAAGGTCCTTAAATGTGCCTAAAGTTTCTATGCTGAAGACAACCTGAAGTCAGTCTGATTCCAGAGCCAGACATATCTGTTAAACCACTACATTCTTTTAAGCTATTTCTCTGAATTTATAAGTCCTGGAACATTTATCCTTTCTCTTCGAAGTACAAGCAGGTGATAGCCTCTTGATTAGTAAAAGGAGAGTCTCTTGAAAATATAGATTATATCAAGTGCCACCCTGAATGTGTAAGTCATCTTCATGGTTCTCATCTGAGACAGCAAAGAGGGCTCTTTGCTAATTTAATAGCAATTCTCATAACAGTATCTTCTACAAATTCTACTTCCCAGCAGCCACTGGACCACAGGATGTTAATCCACCACCATTTAATTTAAAAAAAAAAGAACCTATTTTCTCAGGAGGCACAAGAAGCCCAGATTTCCACTAGATATGACAGGCCAAAAGAAGACAAAAGAGTTATATAATCGGTGTGGGAGGCTAAAATTTTAAAAGCCTACCTTAAAACGATGTTTGAGATACTCCAGTATCCCAGATGTGTTAGAAACTAAACACAGAAGCATTCTGTTTTCATTTTGGTGCTTAGAATAGAATTTAGGCTCACATGCAGATATAACATCTGACACATATATTATGGACATACCCGACATGACAAGAAAGGAAGTAGATGGAAGAAAACATTTAAGCAAATTATAGATAAAGGGGCAAACAGTACAATGGATTGATGTTCTAACCTTTCCTATTTCTGAAGCCTGAGCTTCAAACAAAGAAAGTAAGGGCTTATCCGTGCTTTCCTCAATGTGAAAACAAAAAGAACATTAGGATGGGCATATATGTCTCTGCCATGCTTTCTTATCTAATAAGTTCAGGGCCAGCCTCCTGGGTGAGCGACCTGTGAAGTCACCCAGGGCCCTGAACTCAGAAAGGCTCATCTCTTGGTCTAATGCTCTGTAATCTTATCTTTGAACTTGTGTTTGGTAAGTGAAGTATGATGAGACAGTGGAACACATGCACAAGTAGAGGAAATTTACGTAATAGGTATGCCTGCCATTCTCTGCTGCTCTGTTGGCACACAGCATTCACAATGTCCCAAGAACACAGAATGCAATGAACATAAGAGTTCAGTAAGACTCAAACAGAATACAAGGTCATCTATGATAGAGTAAGAGGAGACCCTAACAGCCTTGGAGACCACAGTTTCCCTTGGAGCCAGAATTTGGCTTAACATAAAAAGGAGGCAAGGGTGTTAGAAGAACTTGGACCTAAAGAGTTCATACTCCTTTTGGAAAATAATACACACAAATGGGAAATTTTACAAAATAAAGGAAGCAATGTCACACTCAAGTCAGAATTTAGAAATATATATCCAAAAATGAGACACCAATTAGAAGTGCTTAGAAGTGGAAGACTAGCAAAGATATCGAGGTAGAACGGGTTCTTGAATAAGCCTCAACAGACCTTTGCCTTTTACATTATATAGTACACACGAAAACATGTTACATATGTTTAATGAAAGCTAGTGGAACTGTCTCTCTTGCCAGCCTTCCATAATTTCCCCTACAGTTGTTCAGAATGTCATTTTCCAGAGTCTTTTGCTTAGATAATTCATAGGTAAAACCCTACATTCCAACAGCTCCTACCCAAGCATTAACAGCACACTGCTTCAAACTCACATGTCAGTAGTGGCTGATCTGCTTCATTCAGAAGGAGTGGTTGTACAGGGGCAGTGACTGTTACTCACAAGAAGGACCGAGGTGTATTATAGGCGCGCTGAACCAAAGGTAAATACCTCTTCCAGCACAGTGCATAGGTATGAGGACAGCTCTTCATTTTCCAAGCTAGCAGAGGAGAACACTGATGCAATTACTCCTAAATTGCCTAATCCCCGTATCACTTATATTCAAAAGTCAATATGGGTAGTGGAAAGAGCAATGGCCTAGAGGCCTAAGAGCAAATTTTAAGTCATGCTTGATCTTATACAAGCTATTTCATCTACTGGAAATTCAAATTTCTCATTTATAAAATAGGAAGACAAACCATTACAGCTCCATTGTAGGTTGTTGTGAGATTCAAATCAGAACGTGTGCACAGCCTGGTAAAAAGCGAAGCATGGAACAAACGTTGCACATTCATTATTAAGCTCTGGAGTAGTCTTACGTGCTTTGAGGAAGATTTAGCTTCATAATTAGCTTGTGTTCCTGCACATAAACTGGTTGGCAGAGTGAACCCAGCCTCGGATAAAAACTTCAGTCAACCAAGAATTGACTGTCTTCATCATCCAAACGCTGCTGTTAAGGATCTTCATGCAGGAAGATATTTCACAATTTAAATGAAGAAAAATGCTACTCAAGAACTTTAACATTCATCTTTGATACATGCTTTACGATGTGTCACGCGCAACAAGTAGATACATCTGATGTACCTACCACTTGAGCCAAATGTTCTCGTCTCAAAAACGAGCACCATCTTCTCAGGGAACAACAAGGTCAAGGTGAATACTAGCATAAGTGAATGATTCCAATAGGCAGCAGAAGCTTATAGCTCAGTGGTGTATAGTATCTACCTGACTTATGAACTTTACACATAAACTGTTTTCTAATTTGTCCACAGCAAGGGAAACTTTAGGGGTTGCTTAACGTACAAGAAACTTGGATTTACTTCTTTATAACATTTTTTAAACTGTGAACGATTAACTCAGCCAGGCAGCCCAGGAACAATGGTCTCAGATTACAATCTCCCACCAAGTCCTGAAGGCCTGCCTGCCTCCTAGACTCCAGCTCAACAACCAGCTCAGGGAGTCAGGATTCTCCCTGAACAGCAGCGAAGTGTCACCCTCAGACAGCCTAAGACGGCCCAGGACAAAGCAGAGGCAAGGATGCTGCCAGTCAACGCAGCTCCCACTGCACCTTCGCCCTCCTCTAAAGGCAGACGAGAACGGGCCCCAGACAGCCTGGCCGTACATCCTGAAGGCTAAGCCTGGCAGAAGAGCCCTGTCTCCGGGGCTTGTTTATCTTGCTCAGGTTGGCTAAAGAATCACTGAGCGACACGTGGGTCCCTTTTCCAGGCGGACAATAACCCTGCCACGTGAATCATCAAGCACCTGGAAGAAAGGCCAGCAGTCCTGACCCCCAGCCTGCTAACCCAGGATCTACACGTTCATTAGATACATGTGACTAGATTAAGGCACCTCTAAGCAAATCACAATCCTAGGCTATACCAGGAAACCTCTGGGAGGATGGAAGCAAATACTCCTAGCTTAGTTCTCAATCATAGTTGAAGCCAGATCCTGTGCTCTAAACCTTTCTAACCAGCCTTGTCTTACCACAGGTGTACGGCATATTATGACAAGAGGACTGAAAAGCCCTGTAAGATATATACCAGAACCTCATCTCACCTGGTGTCTCTAACTAAAGATGCTCTAGCACTTGTTATGTGAAAGGACTTGCTCTACAACTTATTCTTCCAACAAGTACTTCCAACAACACACTGAATCCAAAGTTAACAGACCAAGTTCTATTAAAAATACAAAAGGAATAAGATGATCCCTGCTATCACAGCAATTATAACCCAGCAGGGCAATAAGATCCTTAAGTAAATACCTGCAGTATGTGGCAGGTGGCCTAATAGAAGTGTAGCACCCATTTGCTCCTGGAGCAGGAGAGTACACTCCAGTGGGTAATCATGGAAGGTTTCCTGGAAGAGGCATCTGAGCTGGGCTTTAGCAAGGGCAAGATGTTGAAAGGCAGATATGGGAGAATAAGGAGGACAGAATGAGCACCTATGAGGGAAAGTTAGTACAAGATAGAGCTGGGTTGTTAAGGGAGGGAATGGGCTGCTTAATCACCAGGCTTAGGAAATTTGAACTTATCTGTCAGGCAACAGGAAGCCACGGAAGGCTTTTGAACAGTATGTTGAAATGAGCAAACAGACAACTACAGGAAGGTTTGTGGGAAAGAGATACCAGAACCACAAGACCAATTATGAGGCTGCTGAGACTGTACAGATGATGTGTAATGAGAACCTGAACAAAGCAGGTAGCAAAAAAAGTGAAAAGGAAAAAGGACTTATAGGTGACAAGGAATAGGAAGTACTCATGAGAAGCACACACACAAAAAAAGTGTGTGTGGGGGGGGTAGAAAGCTACAAATAGCAAAAAAAATTGTAAGCAGAAAACGTAGGCAGCATTACTGAAAAGAAAGAATGAAAAAAAGTTGACAAGAGAGTGTGTACATTTTATCATAGACACACTGGGATTCTAATGGAATTTCCAGATACAGACACAGAGGTACGGAGTTGGGAAGGTAAATTCTGACTGGAAATGAAAATTGGGACATTAATGGCATTTTGATCAAGGATGATGTGCTAATGAGAAGAGTCAGAAAAATAGAACTCAGGGCAGTGTGCACAGCTAGGGGTTTAGATAAGGAAATGAGAAGAGAAGAGAAATGGCCTTGGCACAAGACATGGATAAAGAAAAAGAAAAATGTGATGTCACAGAAGGCACAGAAAAGAAAACATTTCAAGGAGAGAAACCATTAACCCCTGTCAAACATTACAGAGACTTTTTGTAACAGAGGAAGAGGAATGAGAAAGGTCCCTGAACTAGGAGATTAAAAAGTATCAAGTGAGATTTCATCCATATCGACATCAATGACCAGGGTGGATGCCACCTGATACTGAGAGCCCTCTGCATTCAAAACACATTTAAGAAATTCTGTGCAGCACAGAGATTATATAAGAAACCTAACAGTGACTTGGGACACACTGGACACAGGTCTGGGAAGCATCTGGAAATATGCACAGAAACCATGAGTGCCAAAGAGCATTGTGTGGCCCAGGCCTGGAGACCATACCAACCAATGCTATGTCACAGAAACCCTCTCCACCTCCCCAGACCCTCACTCCTCACTTGCTGCCTTCTCCTCCCTAGAAGTCACAGTCATCAGGCAAAGCAGTGCAGAAAATATCACAGACTAAATATACAATTCCCTTAAAAAAAAAAAAAAAGCCTACCATCCTGAAATATTCTACACGAGACATAAATCTTTCTGTTCATTCATGTCTGTTAGTAAAAAAAAAAAAAAAAAATAGTTGAAGGCAGATATATGAACTTCCTATCCATCCTGTGGGATATTTGTAATACAGAGAGTGAAACTTACATAATGTGTGTACAGAAGAGCAGATGGGTCTTCCAATAAGTGAAATACGATCCCTCTCCTACCATACTTTTAATTCACTAGTCACCTTATCTTTTTCTAGGAATATTCTCTTTTTATACTCAACTCCCATCTATTTGGATAGATCATTAGCATCATCACAAATCATGGCTTCAGTTACAACCCAACAGCATTATGCAATTTACTGCATGGCACCTGGCATTAAGGCTCATGTTATCTGATTTTAGGAGTCATTATTTCAAATATTTTAGATAAAGTATGTTTTCCCTCTCAGTATACAGAATGATAAATGGTTTGCAAATAGCTGTGAAGTCTCCACTTAGTATGTCAACGAGTAAACAATGCTCCCGCTGCCGTGGTTCCTTTTATTATTTGAATCCTGAAGAAACTGTTCTGCAAACAGCATGGCTGCAAGATGACATCTGTGTGTTCATTAATGCATCATTTCCTCTGCACAGAAGCTCTACAACTGAAATTTAATTCTAATCTTTAATTGAACAAAATTGCTTTCAGATGACAGATTAAGGCGAGGGAGCCACACCCCAGCACAGGGCTACAGCAAGAAAGAGTGGCATCATCCCTTCTCCAGCATGAAGGAAAACAGCAACAAAAAATTGACTGGGCATGATTTGCTCTCACTTGGCTGCACTGTGGAAGGAAAGGAAGAAAAAAGAGGAAAGAGGAAATAGTATGCTTTATTACAGTCATTTTGTAAACGAAGTGAATATGGGAGTATTTGAATTTAAAATCTCACAGTAATCTACCCAATGTTGGAACAAAGTAGTTATTAGAGACATGGCACCAGTTTGATATGCTCTAAACCCTGGCTTTGAAGGCAGTAAGACAAATTTGGGTTTAAAACTTAATGTCTGGGACTTCCCTGGTGGTCCACTGTAAAGAATCCGCCTTCCCACGTGGAGGACGCAGGTTCGATCCCTGGTCGGGGAACTAAGATCCCACATGCCATGCGCCACACTACTGAGCTCGCACACCTAAACGAGAGAGCCCACCTGCTGCAAAATTACAGAGCCCGTGCACCACAACTAAAGACAGAAAACCCTCACACCACAACTAGAGAAAAGTTCGCGCGCCGCAACAAAGAACCACTGTGCCACAATGAAGATCCCGCATGCCACAACTAAGACACGACACAGCCAAAAAAAATAAAATGAAATGAAAAAGAAAAAAAAAAACTTAACATCTAGTGGGACCAGTAATTTATTTTGCTTGGGACAAAGACTCCTATCCCAACACTACTTCTTGGCATCCAGAACCACAGTCCAAGTCAAATGTCAGTCAGAGACACAGGTCAGCAGATTGCAAGCCTGAGATACCCAGAGTACCAAACACAATGCAGAAGCCAGAAGGCTATTTGGTCAGCCTCTCCGCCAGAGGCTGCTGGACTTAATGGTATTATGGTGCTTTTTATGTCTCTGTGGCTTCATTTTAATGCACCCTCGATACCCTGGACTTCTTGGTGTGGAGGGGCAGGCACACAGCCTCCCAGCTCTTGGGCAAGGCTACCACACTACTCAATCCAGCTGTGGCTTACCGCAGTAGACTCTATAATTAGGTAGAATCTTAATCTAGACTCTTTTTTTTCTTTTCTTAATTTTTTAAAAATTTATTTTATTCAAGTCCAGTTGATTTACAATGTTGTGTTAATTTCTACTATACACCAAAGTGATTCCATCATACATATATACATACATTCTCCACTATGGCTTATCACATAGTGATAAGCCTCCTGAGCTCTAATGTCTTTGTAAGACTCAGATGAATATTTGTGCTAGACCTGGGTGCTGTCTGAGCAGAGTGTCTTAGAAGTCCCTTCACTAATCAGACAACTTCCTGGCTCAAGAGGTGTTTTTCTAAGCATTATCCTAAACAGCTCAGCTTGGCAACACCAGAAGAAAACAGGACTATCCATTTAATACCAGGTTCCAGACTTTGCCCTCCAGATAATCTTAGACTCCTGCTGCCTTTTCACATCTTTATGAAAAAAAGTGCTCATAAATACCTATCAGGAGGAGACAGTGAGAGGTGACCAGTCATATGAGGCTGGGGCTCACCAAGGCAGTGGCTTAGATCCACCAGTCCTTCTCACCAGTGATTTAGCCACTCTTCTGGAAAGAAAAATAAGTCACATATTCTTTATCTCTAACCTACTTTGAAGAGTCAGTATCATTCTACAGAACTGGACCAAAATCTCATGCAAAACTGTGTCAAGGGAAACTTCTGGCCCTGAAATAGGTAAAAGAGATCACCAGACCTACTTTCAGGGAAAACTGAAGCCCCCAGGGAGTCACATCCTACAGAGACAGTACTTCTGTCATGCCTAGGCTATTCCATAACTCCATAAACTGTCTAAAGAGATGCAAATAATATCTATCCTCTAGGAGAACCACCTGCCCTCCCCCTGAAAAAAGTCAGTTTTATGTCCATCTAACATTCTTTTCAACATTACTCTATATAAATTTGTGATTCTTTGACTTCTTTTTACCTGGTGTAACATCAGCCTCGTTCCCTCATTTAATAATAAGTTAAATAAAATCTTTGACATGTATAACATTTTCTATCTATACATGAGTCATGGTTTTAGCTTTTTTTGGAATATTATTCTTTTAGCTATTAGAAGTGATAAAACTTGGGTCCAAGAAAGAAGAAAAACCTGTCTCTAGGATTCTGAATTCTAAAGGATACTTCTTTCCCCCAACAATAAACATGAGGAGCTAACGTGACTTTAAGATGAAAAGTGAGTGAAGGAAACGAGAGTGTCCTTTCCAAAGGACATCGTCTTTAATGTTCACAGAACCCCAAAATGAATTTCTCCAAAGGATTTTTTTAAAAAGAGGTCCAGGGGACTTCCCTGGTGGCACAGTGGTTTAGAATCCACCTGCCAATTCAGGGGACATGGGTTCGAGCCCTGCTCCAGGAAGATCCCACATGCCACAGAGCAACTAAGCCCATGCACCACAACTACTGAGCTTGTGCTCTAGAGCCTGTGAGCCACAACTACTGAGCCCGCGTGTCACAACTACTGAAGCCCATGCGCCTAGAGCCGTGCTCTGCAACAAGAGAAGCCACCGCAATGAGATGCCCACGCACCGCAACTTAGAGTAGACCCTGCTCACCACAACTAGAGAAAGCCCGCGCACAGCAACGGAAGACCCAACGCAGCCAAAAATAAATACATAAATATAAATAAAATAAATTTTAAATAAATAAAAAGAGGTCCAGTGTTAAGTTCAGAATCACATGAGAAACTAACTAAGAAACTTGATTGTAAGGCACATGATTCAAGGAAGCAAAGCCATGTTCCCCTAAATAGCACCCACAAAACGAGGTCAGTCAAGATAAAAGAGTTATCCTGCCATCTTCTCAGAAGGGAAAAAGCTAGGAAAGCAGCCATGTTGGTCTCTTATCCCACATACTTCAGGACTGGCAATTCTAGGAGACTCCAAGGAAAGCTTCAGAGGTATTAAGAAATAATCATTTATCTGAATTAACATTCCACTCCAGATGAGGTAATTAATTAGGCAAAAGAAAACAATCCTTAGTACTTTACTCTGATAATTAACAAACATTAAATCTGCCATTGGTAATTTACTACACTGGGAACAGAAAATTTCAATTGTTCAACCTCAACATGCAAGCCTTTTATCTCCTTGCAAGCTTTTTTCAATAATCCTTTATCGGCTGACATTAAGGGAAGTACAAAAGCAGTGGGGCACTGCTCAAGATGCTTACTTAACCTTTATAACTGCAAGATGGTACAGTGTGCGCATTTTTCAAAGTGACAGGCTGCTTTATAAGGAACATCAGCAGACTAGAGAAAGGAGCACCATGTCTGTCCAAAACAGAGAACAGCATCCTCCTTATTTTCCCAACCACCATGCGGAGCACCCCTGTAATTCTATGTTAATCCCTGCACTAGGAGACAGCCCAAATCCATTTATAGGTCCTTCAAGCATTGCTTTCAGAATATGATAAAACCCTGAAGGGGGGAGAAAAGCAACAGCATTACTTCTCACCCTCTCCTACAAATCAAAGGAAAGGACATATTGAATCCTGCTTTTTTAGTAACTTGAAGCCCTGCATAAAAATCTGCTTAACAGCTTCAGCCTGGGAACCAGCCTTTTTTTTTTTTTTTTAAATGAGCTGCATTGCCTGTGAGGTGGGTTTTGTTTGGGGTGTTGCCTTCACTATATTTTCAGTCTGTCAATCACCATGGTTTTGAGCACTAGGCCCACTGCAATGAAATATGGATCTTTGATTCAATAAAATCATGAAATAAAAAACTTCTGAAGTTCTCCCAAAGGAAAAGTGGCCTCCAAATAATTAATATCATGTGTCCTAAATGTGCTGTTGTATAAAGCAGTTGACACTGCAAGAAGCAGCACCTCCAAAACCCTCTGAAGGGAGACATCCTGCTGGGTTTACGTGCGGGGGGGGGGAGGGGGGGAATGTAAGCAACATACACCCTTGTGTTTGCTATGGCTCTTTACAACTGAATCTAAAGCAGGAAGTAGTGAGGTGGGAGGAGAGGGGAGGAACAGAGCCAGTGACAGCTCTGTAAGGAGAACTGCCTTGGTTCCATGGTGAATTGCGATTATGGTGCATGGAGAGGGTGGAGGGGGGTAAGGAGTGGAAAAAGCCATGAGGAACTCCAAGGGTGACCTGCGTGGTATACAGACATGAAGGCATATACATATACAAAAATCTATCAAGCTATCCTGTAAGATCAGTGCATGTAATGTTAGTTACACCTCTCTAAAAAAGGAAATGGTTCAGAAAAAAAATCTGAATTTGTAATTTAAATCAGGGTGCTCCCACCTTACCATTTAGATATCACTATGATGCAGTGGAAAGACCGTCAGACTGAGACTCAGGACGTCAGGCTCTGGCCCTCACTAGCTGTCTGTCCTTGGGTAAGTGCCTTTTCCTATCTTTATGCAGGTCAGCATACTGGAAAAAAAGATAGGTAACCTGAAACACAGGGTCCAGGGTCTCCCAAATGCCAGCTGAATCAGCCCTTAGAACTGCTGGCCAGGTAGGAATAACAGCCTCTAAAATTTCTGAATTTGAACGCCTCTGCAGCCTCTCAATGTCCCCGCCCCATTGCTCCCTCTTGCTTACACCTGTCCAATTCATTCACTTATGCTACCTGTCTAACCTCAGGAAATATGTGGATTTTAGAGCACTTGTCTTAGACCCTCAGAGTCATTTCTAGCCTGAAAACTCTATGATTTAAAGTTTAGATACTTCCGTAGGATTTTTTTTTTTCCCACTCTGGCCCTGACAGGCTTAATGGAATAGAGAAATCTAACAGAGTTAACATTTAGAGCATGTATTTGATGTGGAACTATCCAGTAACAAGTATCCTGCACAACCTAGCTGGCCGGCTCTTGAAATCAACCAGCTGGTGACAAATTCTTTAGATGGCTAACCAGGCATGTTCACATATTCTTGTTCTCCTAAATCTACAAAGCAGGCATCCACACAAATTAAGTTTTAATGCCTCTATTTGGATGAAGATGAGAATGGAGGTGACTAGAATCAACAGCCACAAATAGATGAATATGGGTGTAAGAACAAGGACTAGTTACTAAGATAGCCTCTCTCAGTTTGTCAGCTTGTCTGACATTTCATCAGATTCTCAGGTCAGTTTTCAGGATGCATTAAAATTATCCTGCAAAAGTGGATACATAGCAGGTAACAATTTTTTTGTTTTACTTAACAATGAACCTTAATATGACCATGACCTAAAGCTCTTACAACACTGTCTTTTCCCCTCTACTAACTTCTTTATTTTTACTTCTATTTTTAAAATATTTAAGTCTAAAGAGATTTCCCATTGAAATATTTTAGAACTCCCTTTGTTTCTTTTGAAAGCACAATATCCTCAATTCTTATCCAGGAGTTAATAGCTCTTGCTTTCATTCTGTAAATGTTGGTAATGGCTGTCTTGACAAGGTTCTCTGCTTCAATGAACACAATATTTGGAATGATGAAAATGCTATAAGCATGAACCCTTCCTATATAATATTTAATAGTCCTGTTCACTTGACAACTGCAATGATTTCCAGAAGTTAAGCAAAGCAGAAATAATTAATACCTACAGATGTCCAGTTCTATACAAGGCACTGTCAGGGCGAAGAGAATTCATGTAAGACTCAGTCTCTGGCCACAGAAGGGTTATAGTAGGTATGAAGACCAATCTCCCTTGACGCCAAAGAGGAAGGAAGACCCGGTAACTACTCTGTGAGGTCTTTTTAATTCAAGGGCTCTCCCCCTGCTGTTGACAGTGCTTTAATTTAGTACCTTCACTTCTCTTCCCCCTTCCTAGGCCGCATGGCCTTCTGGCCACCATCCCCTCAGTTCCTAATCAGAGCACCACTCGGGAAGGGAGGAAAGAGAAGGTGCAACTCCCTCCATTCTGTTCTCAGCATAAAGAAATTCAGCAGGGGAGGCATTTGAAACTAATGACTAAAACAAGAGTTAAGACTTACCTTGGAGTTAAACAGGAAGTCAGAGAGAAAAGACCTTGAAGGTCACCAAGTCAACTTTCTAAAGTCAAGGAAAGCCCAGAGGAAGCGACCATCTCGGCAGCAGGATAGGGGAGTTTCAGCTCTGACTTAATTTGAAGAGCAGTGCAAGACCAACAAAGTCTTAGAATTTTTAAGCTCCAACCTCACATCTTTTCTTTTGCCATTATTGATAACTACACCCCAATGAATTGATATTCAGGTGATTGTCCTGACACCAGCAGCAACAAACAACGCTTCTGCTACCCTGACATATAAAGATGATATTCTTGACCAACCACACGCAGAAAATGCAACTCTGTGCTTCTTTCCCAGAAGTAGTAATAATTTTTCACTGATCTATCAACACACTAGATCCTTGTTTGGCTTCCTCTGTGAGAAGGTGGTGGGGAGGAGACTGTGAATGGAGAGCAGAGCATGGCTCATCAGACCCCACATCTCTAACAGCCATGCTCGTGGCATCAATAAAATGTTCAAGGTGCCACCAAACAGTCCACAAGGCAATGTATAGCTATACATTGGGGCTGGCCAAGAATTCACTCCTGAGCTTGTTGAAGCTGGCAGCTTGATTTCCCCTTAGTCAGAGACAAAGAGGAAAATTCCTTAGGACACTGGTGCTATTCATTACCCAGGAGGAATGTCTTATCAAACAGCAGTCCGAAAGTACAAATTAAATTCCAGCTATTGAGAAACATCCACTTATGTTATTTGTGTAATATAGACCATTTCTATAGCTATCTTAAAAATCAAATCCATTTCAGCTACTACATCTTTCATCTCAGAGTCTGCTAGGTGAACCTGCATTATCATAAACTAATGATCTGTATCTCCAGGACAATAAATAAACAAAATTTCAGGTGCTCCTCAAGACCCTACTTTCTTTCCACCCTTCAAAGTACTAAGTAAATCAATTACAACCTGCCCTATTATCAGCAAGAAGACAATGTTCTGTCGTTGTGTTGTCTCAAAGAGTGTTTGGCAGGGAGGACTAATGCCAGCCAGACCCATGAGGGAGAAGTTAGACAACAAAGACAGCTCACTGGGAGATTCAGCTGCATCAGCAGAGCCCTCCTTTGCCCAGCATTGTCAGAACAGGCAAATAAAACCTAACATATAGTAACAGTACCTTGTAGGGCTCATTCCAGGGCTGCCTGCTTTGTTTTAATGCAGCATGCATGCAGGAGCATGGGTTTCATTAAACATTCCAAAGGGGCTGCTCAGCTTGGTGGAGGAGAGGAGGAGCCTTGTCGGCTGACAGCTGAATAGACTGCACATGTCTGATTCTCAACAAATCCATCACTCCAAGTGCCTAGGGCCAAAGGATCTAAGCAAAGAACTTAAGGACTACTACGCACACAGAGTCTCACTGAACTAATTTAACAGGAAAAACATAGCTCATGCATGCCTTCCTCTGAAGCTGTCGAAGTCCTAGCTTTTTAAAGGGAAACAGCAGTTCCCTGAAGAGCAAAAAATGTGAGCATTCAAATGCTTGTTAGTCCATGTCCACTGTGTACAAATGTCCCAATGTACTACCAGTCAAAGGCAACAACCACCAAGGGAACCTGTGAAAAATGCCAGGGCTAGCACTTACACAGCTGAGCCAAAACAGAAAAAACCCAAAAAGCAAAAGCATTCTCATACACGTTATTTCACTGATTTCTTACATGAGGAGGTATGCTCTGACTCTTTACAAAGTTGAGAAACTGAGGCTGGCAGTAGTTAAGCTACTTGTCCAAGGCCATGCAACTAGTTAGTGCATCCGAATCAAGTCTGTAATGAGACGAGGGAGCAAAAGATGAAGGACAATCAAAACCAGAAACCGAAGGGTCTAGAAGATCTCCCACATAGTACAAAAAAGGAGTGACCAGTGCAAAGCTGAAATACAGGGAGAGGGACAGCAGGAATCAAGATGACCTGTTAAGGCATTAATAGTTAATAATGAGGATTCAAGAGATCAGCTAGAAACCAAGGAGAGGACACAGGCAATGTATTATTTAAAGTATGCTTCTCAAAGCACAGCCCCCAGGCGCCAGGCTTGGAGATCACTTTCCCCCTGGTGGGGTCCAGGCTGAGGGAAGAAGTCCCCAGACTGAGCCCTGGACAAGAAAGTCTGGCTTGCCCCCTTGAGACCTGACCTATTCCTGAAGCACCCATTTAAGGGCTGGGGCTCACTTTACGGGGGACAACAAGAAAATGAAGCATATAGAATTGTGAATTATCTGAAACCTACAAAGTAAGGAATGGCTCAAACAACCCGGAACATTTAGGCAGGAAACAGAGAAATTAGATTTATTCCATCCACTGAGAAGAATCATAGTGGAGAAGCTACAAGCAAGCTAACTGTGTCTCAATCCAAGGAAATGTTTTTGTTTTTTTTTTTAATGAAAGCCATCCAACAGTGAAATGAGCCAAACAAGGGTCCCCAGGATTCACTCTCCCTGAAGACCTGAAACAGAAGCTGGTTGACAAAGCTCATAAGAGTGAAGAAGCAGAGGGTGAGAGCCTGGAGCAGGGTCCTCACAGCAAGAGTCATAATCCCCAGCCCCTTAGTTTCCTTTTCATGAAAAACAACACAAAATATTATCCACCTACCTGAAGGCATTTATTGTAAGTATGGCTGTTGTATAGACTATAACCAACATGTGAAGTCTAGAAAGCTAAGAAACAAAGCAATGTGGATTAATGAAGCAATCTGTAAATGTTTACAGAGTTCGACAAGGGATGAACTATGGTAAGTGCTTTGCCTACGATCCTGAGTTGAGAAAACTGAAATCCTGAGCAGGAAGAACATTGGATATATACGGGATTAGTAGGAAATGATAAAATTTAAGAAAATCAATACTGCTATTATTCATACCATCCATCAGATATCAACATAAAATATGATTAATATGTGTTCCAGGTGATACACTAAAAGGGGTCCAGGACTTCAGGTTAGGAGGCCAAATTCTAGTCCTGCCTCTTTCAAAAAAGGCAGTAGAAATCACCTCACCTCTACAGTTTCAAGTTTCATATCTAAAGTGAGTGGGTTGGGCAAATGCATAAGGGCCTATCCAATAATAAAATTATACGATTCCATTGCAATAAAACAGAAAATATTAATTTCCCAACAGCAAGGTTAGTTTAGTATTAGCTTACCCATGAATTTTAAGCAGATTTAATTTATGTTTGAAGCCATTTTCTTCTATTTTTTGGAAGTTTTATTTTACAAAGACTAGGTATATCAGACATACTGTGGGAATCATAAGTAATGTTCCTAACCAGAATTTTCCTTTTTCTCAGCATTCAACATTAGGGGTAAAGTGATTTTTTCCTATAGGTCTTTTACATTCTCAAAACAATCATGGGCTTGAGAAGCAAAGCATTCATCTAAAAAGTCTCTATTTGCACTGAAAAATACACTGTAGACACTGGCATAAATAATTTTAGGAGTATCAGTATCTTCCTAAAAATTAAACCAAACTCTTCCTCACAAACACATATGCTCTCTATAAGACCACCCTCTAGAAATTTTAAAAAGGATAAAATCTTACTGATGATTTGTGAGTTGAAAGATTCCTAGGAAAGATAAAATTAAAGTCACATAACAATCTCAAGAATAAAGAAACACATCATTACTGAATATCCCCAGCACCTAGCACAGTGATTATCACAAAGTAGTCACTCAATAAATAATTGCTGAATGAATCACTCACTCTCAGAGAAGTGAGAAAAATAACTACTTAATCTTTCAGAAATTAACTTAAAGTGACACTAAAGATGAATCAATTGAGAGAATACAGTCACTTGATCACATGTTAAATTTTGCCAGAAACATTAAGAAACGCGCAAACACACTTGCAGATAAAACCACTATGGCATTCTAAGAAATTAATACTGGATAAAATCTAGGTAGTATCTTTTACCTTTTATTGAAACAAACAAAAACAATAAGATGTTTAAGAATTCTGACTAGGCCCTCCCCAACAGAACAGAAAGCTCTAAATAGTTGTATGATTAAGTACAAGAGAGCCTACAGAAAAGAAGTAGAATGTAGAAGAGCATGAACTTTAAGACCTGTGTTCAGATCCCAGTGCCACCACTCACTACCTAAGTGAGCTTAGCAAATTATTTAACCTCTCTAAGCCTCTATTTCCACAGCTGCAAAATAGAGTAACAGCATCTAATAGGATGAATTCAGAAAATCACTGAAAGGCACTTAGCACAGTGCCTGGCAATTACAAGTGCTTAATAAATGGTTCACAGTACTTACAATTGTTATTAGAGTACTCCAACTGCAAACCACAAGTTTGAGTAAAATCTCTTTATGTAATATTCTAGAGAGGGAGGAAAGGATAAGTAGGTAGGATGGTGTCAGGGAGAAAAAGAGAATATATATGAATTTTCATTCCTTTGTGGCAACCTCATAAAACATGTAACTCTTGCTCTAGAACAAGATGACTTCCATATGTCACTTAGGAATAACTGATGTTCAAAAAGAATTTAATTAGCTAAACCTCTTTCACTCTTACCTCACTTAAACATCATGGTAACATAGAGATGCAGGTACATTAATAATTATGATTAACATTTTAAAAATAAAGAAATAGTTCCAGATGCAATAGATGGACTTTTCCCTATTACTTCTGATAAGTACAGTGAAAAGCCTTAGATAATAATCTATAAAACAAACATAAGTTGACCCTGGAAGGTGAGAGAAGAGGCAGAATGGCTAGGCAACTTGGGACATGAGGAATATCAAAGTGACAAGTTTTCTTCTTGTCTCATAAATTCCAGGCTGAGCACTAGAGAAACAGGGAACCTGGGATGTCAACAGGCACAGACAAAAGAAGCCCCAAGAAAAGCTTGCTGTCTCTAGCTAAAATGCCATGAAAGATGCAGATTAGCAAAATAGAAAACTTTGAGATAATTGCTCTTCTACAGCCACACTCAACTGAAAAACTGTGGATCTAACCCCACCCACGCTAGGAGATCCTAGACTTCTACCTGTGCCCCAAACTCCTCTACTTCTCATCCCCTAGGGTAATACCAGGGTGGTGTAAATGCTGCCTGGGAAGCCAAGATTCACCTACACCCAGTGGTAACAAGCCACCACTACCCCCATTCTACTGTATCAGTGAAGTTCAGGCTTCCACACCGAGGGGTAATCAGGCATCCCTCCCCCTCACTGGGGTGGTGTCAGAGGAGGCCTGCTGGAGATTCAGGTTTTTCACAACGAGCTCATCAAATTTTCAACATCTCTACTCCTGAGGTATCAGTGGAGACTCTGTGGGAACAGCAATAAGATGCTCCTTCCTTCCCCAGCCAAAGTGGTATCAGCAAGAGCCAAATGCGGAGGCTGAACTCTTACCCACACCCAGTAGTAACAAAGGTGGTCTCCACTTCCCCTACCTGAGCAATGCCAGAGAAGGTCTGCTAAAACAAAATATTTAAGTAAGATCCTGAGTCTCATAATATAATACCTAAAATGGCCATGTTTCATAAGAAAGTCACTCATCGTACAAAGACCCCCCCAAAAAAATCAACTTATATGAGAAAAGACAACTGACAGATGTTAACAGTGAGATGACAAAGATTTTAGAATTATCTTCTAAGGATTTGCAAACAGCCATCATGTGCTTCCACATGAAATTATAAGCACATTTAAAACAAATGAGAAAGTAGAAAGTATTGAAAAATAAAGAGAAGATAAAAGAAAGCCAAATGGAAATTTTAGATCTGAAGAATGTAGTAAGCAAAACAAAAATGTCAAGGGATAGGCTCAACAACAGAATGGAGAGGACAAAAGAAACAATCAATGAACAGGAAGATAGAACAGAAAAATTACCCAATCTGAACAAAAGAGAGAAAATTTTAAAAAGAACAAAATTTGTCTGTTACTCAAAAAGTTAAACAAAGAATTACCATATGACCCAGCAATTCCACCCTTAGATATATAACTTATCTTAAAGAAAGGAAAGTAAGGAAGTGACCAAATATTTGTATACTCATGTTCTCTTCAGTGTTATCCAAAGTAGCCAAAAGGTAGAACCAGTCAAGTGTCCATTAAAAGATGAATGGATAAACAAAATGCAGTTCACACAAAGAGAATATTAGTCAACTTTAAAAATGAATAAATGTCTGATACATACTATAAGGGAATGAACTTTGAAAACATCATGCCAAGGGAAATAAGGCAGCCATAAAAGAACAAATATTGCGTGATTCCACTTATACAGAATACCAAGAGTAGGTAAATCACAGAAACAGAAAGTAGATTAATATAGGATACTAGGGGCTGAGGAGAAGGGAGAAGGAGAATTATTGCTTAATAGATAGGTACAGAGTTTCCGTTTGGGTGATGAAAATGTTCAGAAAATAGGTGGTAGTGACAGTTGCACAATACTGTGAGTATATTTAATGTCATTGAAATGTACACTCAAAAATGATTAAAATGGTAAATTTTATGTTAAATATATTTTCCAAATAATACAAAACTAGAAGTATATGTAATAAAATAAGACTATAAAGATTAAAAGTTGAAAACAGCCTCAGGGACATGTAGGACTATAACAAAAGATCTAACATGCTTGTCTTCTAGTCCCAGAGACAGAAAATATGGGGGGGGGGGGGGACTAAAAAATTTTTCAAAGAATTTCCCAAATTTGTCAAAAGATATAAATCTACAGATTCAAGAATATGAGAGATCACCAAATAGCATAAACCCAAAGAAATTCACACTGACTCATCACAGTCCAACTTCTAAAAACCAAAAGGAAAAGATCCTGAAAACATCCAGAGGGAAATGATGGATTATTTACAGTAGGAAAAAAATTTTTGAGTACAGATTTTTTTTTTCTCATCAGATACCCTGAAGATCAGAAGGAAGTGCCACAGCATTTCTCAATGGCTGAAAGAAAAGAACTATCATCCCATAATTCTATACAGAGCAAATTATCCTTCAGGAAATCAAGACATTCTCAGATGAAGGAAAACTAAGATAATTTTTCATGAGCAAGCGTGCCCTTCAAGAATGACAAAAGTAAATTCTCTACACAGAAAGAAAATGAAGAGCAGAAAATCTTAAAACACCAGGAAGGAAGAAAAAGTCAACAGAAAAAGCAAAAATATAGGTAAATATGGGACTTCCCTGGTGGTGCAGTGGTTAAGAATCCACCTGCCAATGCAGGGGACACGGGTTCGATCCCTGGTCCGGGAAGATCCCACATGCCATGGAGCAACTAAGCCCGTGAGCCATGGCCGCTAGGCCTGCGCGTCCGGAGCCTGTGCTCCGCAACGGGAGAGGCCACAACAGTGAGAGGCCCGCATACCGCAAAAAAAAAAAAAAAGAAAATATTTTAAATAATTACCTTTTAAATGGGACATGGTGAAAGAAGGTAAGGCTTCTATACTTAATATAAGCAGGTAAAATGTCAAAACTAATAGACTGTGATAAGTGTATAATAGTGTGATATGTATATAATATTATACCCAGTACAACTATTTTAAAAATCTACACAAAGAAAGATAGTCAAAAACACTATTTAAAAAGTCAACCTGGGCTTCCCTGGTGGCGCAGTGGTTAAGAATCCACCTGCCGATGCAGGGGACACGGGTTCGTGCCCCGGTCTGGGAAGACCCCACATGCCGCGGAGTGGCTGGGCCTGTGAGCCATGGCCGCTGGGCCTGCGCGTCCGGACCCTGTGCTCCGCAACGGGAGAGGCCGCAACAGTGAGAGGTTCGCGTACCACAAAAAAAAAAAAATAAATAAATAAATAAAAAGTCAACCTGGAACCCTAAAAAAATGTTTAAGTAGCTTTCAGGCAGCCAGAAAAAAGAAAACAAAAACAAATATCAGAGGCAAATGAAACAGAAAATTAAAAAAACAATTTTTTTTAATAGGCAGGCTTAAGGCCTAACATATCAATAATAACATTAAATGCAAATACACCAATTAAAAGACAGATTGGTAGAATGGATTTTTTTAAAAAATCACCCAACTATATGCTATCCACAAAAAATGCAGTTCAACTGGAATGATAAAGATAGGTAGAAACTGAAAACATGAAAAATATACACCATGAAAAGAGTAATCAAAAGAAACCAAAAGTGTCTAAATTAATATCTAATAAAGTAAAATTCAGAACACAGAAAATTAACAGGAACAGAGAGGGACATTACATGATATATAAGTCAATCCAGCAAGAAAATGTAATAATCCTAAATGTGTATGTGCCAAACAACAGAGTTTCAAAATGTGACACAAAAATGATTGGACTGAAAAGAGAAATATACAAATACACAATTGTAGTTGGAGAATGAAACATCCCTTTCTCAAAAATTGATAAAGCAACCAGACAGAAAATCCACAAGGAAGTAAAAGAACTCAACGCTACCACTCATCAGGATCTCACTGGCATTCATAGAACACTTCACTAAACAAAGAAGAATACACATTTTTTTCAAGTGACCGTAGAAAAAGCTATCAAGGTAGACCATATCCTGGGCCATAACACAAAACATAAGTTTAAAAGAACTGAAATCCTACAGCACATATTCTCTGACCTTAATGGAAGCAAAGCAGAAATAAATTACACAAAGACAGGGAAAAAAAAAACCTCAGTAAGTTAGAAACTAAAAACCACATTTGTAAATAATCCATAGGTCAAAGAAGAAGGCTCAAAAAAAATTTTTTTAATGCCCTGAACTGAATGGAAATGAAATTACAACATACCAAACCTGTGGGAGCTAAAGCAGTGCTAAGGGAAAATTTATAACAATAAATGCATACATCAGAAAGAATAGAAAGTAAACACTTCCCATTTTACTGTATGAAGCTAGCTTCACCCTGATGCCAAATCCACACAAAGATAGTACGAAAAAGGAAAATCACAGACCACTATCCTTCATGAATACAGACACAAAAGTCCTTAACAAAATATAAGCAAATAAAATTTATCAATATGTAAAAAGAATTATACATAATGAACAAGTGGAATTTATTCCAGGGATGCAAGGCTGGTTCAATAGTAGAAAATCAATCAATGTAAGCCATCATACTAACAGACTAAAGGAAAAGAATCAAATTATCATATCAACTGATACAAAAAAAAACTGACAAAATTCAGTGCACATTTATGAAAACCAAGAATGGAGGGAAATTTCCTCAACTTGATAGAAAACATCTACAAAAATAACAACAGCTACAGTCATACTTAGTGGGGAAAAACTGAACGCTCAACCCCCTAAATTGGGAGTAAGGCAACGATGTCTATTTTCACCACTGCTTTTCAACACAATACTGGACGTTTTAGCCAGAGCAATTAGGCTAGAAAAAGAAATAAATGACATATAGATCAGAAAGGAATTAACAAAACCATCTCTATTTGTAGATGACATGATTGTTTTCATATAAAATCCCAAGGAATCTACCAAAAAAAACCTTCTAGAACTAATAAGTGAGTTCAGGAAGCTGAAGATATCAACAGAAAGAAATAAATTATATTTCTATATATCAAACACATGGAAACCAAAATTGAAATCACAATGTCATTCATAATCTCTCAGAAAATGAAATATTTAGTTGTAACTCTAAAAACATACATACAGAACTTATATGCTGAAAACTACAACATGCTAATAGATATCAAAGATGATCTAAAGAAATGGAGAGGCACACTGTTCAGGTACTTAATATAAGGCTCAATATAGCAAAGATGTTGGGACATCCCTGGTGGAGCAGTGGTTAAGAATCCGCCTGCCAATGCAGGGGACATGAGTTTGATCCCTGGTCCGGGAAGATCCCACATGCTGTGGAGCAACTAAGCCTGTACACCACAACTAGTGAAGCCCGCGCTCTAGAGCCCACAAGCCACAACTACTGAAGCCCGCGTGCCACAACTACTAAAGCCCACGTGCCTAGGGCTCGTGCTCCGCAACAAGAGAAGCCACCGCAATGAGAAGCCTGCGCACTGCAACAAAGAGTAGCCCCTGGTCGCCGCAACTAGAGAAAGCCCGCGTGCAGCAACGAAGACCCTTGCAGCCAAAAATAAATAAATAAATTAATTAATTTTAAAAAAATATATATACAGCAAAGATGTCAATTCCCCCCAAAATTAGTATACAGGTTTAACATATTTCCTATCAAAATTGCAGCAGGGTTTTTCTAACTATAGACAGGATTATTCTAAAATTTATATGGAAAGAAAAGGAACCAGAATAGCTAAAACTATTTTGAAAAAGAATAACGTGGAAGGAATCACTCTTATACTTATTATACAGGCTACAGTAATCAATACTGTGAGGTATTGGCAAGGCGTTAGACACACGGATCAATGGAACAGCACAGAGAACCAAGAAACAGCCCAACACAACACAAATGTGGCCAACTAATTTTTGACAAAGTCGCAAAAGTAATTCTATCAATATGAAGAAAGGAAAGTCTTTTTAAAAAATAGTGCTGGAGCAACTGAATATTCACAGGCAAAAACAAATAAACAAACCTTGGTCTAAACCTCATACCTCATATAAAAATGAACTCAAATGAATTACAGATTTAAATGGAAAATGTAAAACTATAAAAGTTCAAGAAGAACATGTAGGAGCAAATCTTCAGGTTCTAGGATTTGGTGAAAAGTTCTTAGACATGACAACAAAAGCATAATCCATACAAGAAAAAAGTTGATAAAACTGATTCACCAAAATTAAAAACCTTTGCCCTGCAAAGGACCCTGTTAAGGAATGAAAAGACAAGCTCCAGAGTAGGAGAAAATACTTCTGAACTACAAACCTGACAAAGTATTCATATCTAGAATATATATATAAAGAACACTCAAAACTTTAACAGTAAAAAAACAAATAATCCATAAGACGCAGGCAAAAGACATGAATAGACATTTCACCAAAGAGGATAATACAAATGTCAAATAAGCACATAAAAAGTTGTTCAACATCACTAGCCATTAGGGAAATACAAATTAATCATGATGAAATATCATTATATACCCGTCAGAACAGCTAATAACAATACCAAATTTTGGAGAGGATGCTGATAAACTAATTCTCTCATACACTGCTGGTGGGAATGTAAAGTGGTACAATCACTCTGCAAAAGTTGAGCATTTCTTAAAAACTAATCATATACTTACCATATGACCCAGCCATTGCAAATCTGGGCATTTATTGCATAGAAACAAAACCCTATGTCCACACAAATAGCTATAAATAACTGTTTGTGTGTGTGTGTGTCTGTGTGTGTGTGTGTGTGTTTTTGCTGTACGTGGGCCTCACACTGCTGTGGCCTCTCCCACTGCGGAGCGCAGGCTCCGGACGCGCAGGCCCAGCGGCCATGGCCCACAGGCCCAGCCACTCCGCGGCGTGTGGGATCTTCCCGGACCGGGGCAGGAACCCGTGTTCCCTCCATCGGCGGGCAGACTCTCAACCACTGCACCATCAGGGAAGCCCTAAATAACTGTTTTAAACAGCTTTATTTGTAATAGCTCAAAATGGAAAATAACTAAAATGTCCTTCATAAGTGAATGATTAAACAAACTGGCACATCCATACAATGGAATACTACTTAGCAATAAAAAAGAGTGAACTATTGAGGATGAATCTCAAGGGCACTATGCTGAATGAAAAGAAAAACAACCTCAAAAGGTCATACACTGTATGATTTCATTTAGGTAACATTTTTGAAATAACAAAATTATGGAAATGGAAAACAGATTTACCAGAAGATAAGGTGGGGGATGAGGGTGTTATTATGAAGGGGCACCACTAGGGAGAGTTTTGTGATGATGGAATAAGTTCTGTATCTTGCTTGATTGTAGTGCTGGTTACACAAATCTACACAGGCATAAAAGGACATAGAACTAAATACACACACTGTACTGAGTGAAAGTTATCCTGGATCTCTTCTATACTATCTTTGCAACTTCCTGTTAACCTGTAATTATTACAAACTTTAAAAATAAGAAAAAATAAGGAAACAGATTCAAATAGCCTACACAATTTGTCAAAGGTCACAAGATAAGTAGCCAACAGCTTGAATCCTGGTTACCTGGCTTCCGCATTTTTATCTCTACCAAAAACACTGACTCCGATGCTTTCCCTCTCAAAGTGACTTAATAAATAAAGCTAATGCTGTTGAAAAGAGGGGGGAAAGTCCACTTCAAATGTAAACATAAAAGTCAAATAAAATAAGCTAACTCAATTTTGCAGACAATTGAACATCAGTCATACTGGATATATGGTTTATCTAATGCTCCTTCCCTAGAGAGTCTTAAGAAAAAACAAAAGAGCAGGGGAAATGGGAGTTGTATTTCACAGAATCCTTTGAAGTGGAAGAAAAATGTTATCAAATAAATATTGCTTTGGAGATGCACATGGAGTAGCGACTGATAATGACAGGGTTTAGCTGGGGGCACTGTAATTCATATGGCTCTGGTTACAGGTGTTTCCCCCAGGTACCTGGAGCTGTTACTGCACTTGGGAGGGCATGGGCATCAGGCAGCCCTCTGTATCCCCCCACCCCACCCCCTTGTTTAGTTACGAGCCCTTAAAAGAGAACAAACGTTTAATTCCCTTGTAAAACAGATGAACGCTTTACAATTTACTAGCAGCTGCTGGCAGCAACACGCTCCGCTCTCATATTCCTATTAAGCAAGCTGTGGCTGATTTATTAAAAGCTCAGATACATCAAAACAAATGACTGAGACATCATTATAGTACTATTTACAACCCCTTAATGGGGTTACGGGTAGGGGCAATGCAGTACAGACTGCAGTTGGCTTTCCTTCTGTTGAAAGGAACTGCTTCCCCTGAATGGGAGCTGCCATACTCAGTTGAAAAGACCCGACCCTGTATGGTAAGAAGGGGGCAGGAGTCCATGCCTGTGAGGGAATCAAGGCCACCTGTGGCTTACAGCAACCCACGGGATCTATGACAAGACTCTGACAGTCCCTAAAGGCTTATAATATGGACAAGGTACAGATGACTGACTGCTCTATCTTGTACCTCAGTTTCTCTCTCTACAGAATCAGAAGCTTCCCCCCAACCCCTTCCCCACTTCTTTCTCCAAAATAAATCTAGCAGGAAGAGGCAGGTCCTTGGAGGAAATTGAGGGAAGAAATTGGGAAGAGGATCACATGGTACTTGCGTGGGAAGAAGGCAGGAACAGAGCTATTTTTCAAACACTAGAGATGAAGTGCTGGGTCAGGCCTTTGCAAGTTCAGAGCACTCCAGCTTCCCTTTCTCTGTCCTCATCCTTCACCTGTGGCTCACTCCTTGCTCTTGTGTTCTAGTGTCTTGCTCAGCTTTTTACCCTTGCCCCCCTCCCAAAGCATGATCTGAGCAAGGGCTTGATTCTAGTCTTTTACTCCCTTGTATTAAAGTCAGTTCACAGGTTTCCCCATTCCTAGTGGCACCAACCTTTGAACAACAAACCAATCTGAAGGAGGAAAAAAGTGGGGCACTAAAGAGGGACAGAAAGAGGAAGGCCAAGTGGACCCCCAGAGATGTACTGGTGCTGAGGCTCAAAGATGAGCCCTGCTTTAGAGACTACAGTAGAGCAAAGTAGATGTTATGCTCTGAACTCATCACATTTACAATGAAATGCAGTCTTTACCATGACCTACAAGGAATAATGGAACCTGCTGGAGCCCACCTTTACCACATGGCTTTGTGAACTCCTCAAAGGCAGGACACTAGGTCTCGATCCCCTCTAGACCCCCAACACTCAGCCCGACACCTCAGGGACTGTCAATCATGAATTAAAGAATGAATGAACAGCCAAATGAATGAACAAATAAACTCTTGATCTATGGTTATAGTACTTTATAACTTTTTCATCTCTACATAGTATATTCTAATAAGTCAGTTTGAATGATAAAACAGGTAATAATATTTCAAAGCAACTATACAAGTGTTAGAAGGGAGTGGGGGCAGGGATAATTAGGGGAATAAGTGAAAAACAAAATTGCCTTAAGTTTCATTGCAATGTTAAGAACTTGAGCTTTCCACCCAGTTGCCTGGATTCTAGTCCTGCCTTGACCACTAGCTAACTATACAATGTTGCTCAAATTACTTAGCTTCACTCCATATTGTTGCCTCAATTGTAACACGGGAATTAATAAAGTCTAAATCAGAAAGTTGCTTTGGATAGTAAATGAAATACCTGTAAAGCACTTAGTATAGTACCTGGTACATAGTGAGAGCTCAAAATATGTTAATATTTATTATCAATTATCATGGATTCTGGGCCCACTGCCAGGTACAAAATTAAAGGAAAAGGAATTGACAAAAGGAAGAAGTCGACAAGAAAAATCCAGTGCCCCAAGTCTCTGCAAAGTCACCTTCCAAATGCTGTTCTTGGAATTGCAGCTGACTGCAAACCCAATAAAAGCCACAGAGTAATGAGACTGCCAAAAAGGCTAATGTGATCATGGCTTCCACTATGAGAGCTGCATGATCCAGAATAATCATAGAGAGTTCAGCTCTGTTTTTCCACTGCACTCTCAGACCACACCTGAGAGTGGCAAGCTTTGTGAATAACTGTGTGCCTGGAAGCAAAACATCTGCAGAACATATTGACAAAAGTCACTGACAAAAAAATGAAGCCCAAACAAACTTGAAAGAAATCATAAAACTCAGTAGTGAGAAGGAAGGAAACTGGTCATTTGATCTAAGCCCTCATTCTGTTATGAGGCAACAAAGACCCAGAAAAGTGAAGCTCCTCACTGTGAGCCTCTTAAAAACAGGAATTGCATGTCATTTATTCTGATCTCAAGTGCCCGTCCAGAACTGAATTGTCCACAATTAGCGTCAGAACAGAAGCACAACCCTGCCCTCTGAATCCCAGTAGTTGTGTCATCGACCATCAGCAGCTGCCTCTGATTGTCTTGGTGGAAAGTGGAAAAGAACACGGTACACAGAAGAATGAATGTGGGACCTCTGGACAAACTCGGCTCACTGTCCAGGGTCAGCCCTGGTCCACCCTATGTGGTGCTAGTTCACCAGCAGAGCTAGAGAACTGGACCCTTGCCTTCATTTGCAAACACTCCTCCCTGCTGTGACTTCTCTAGGAGTAGCCCCAAATTATTAATTTTCCTTTTCCAGATTGCTTCCAATCCATGTCACTGTGGCCACTGACAAACCAAGGAAGCACTAAACACCCAGAGGAAACAGGCTGGTGTGCACGTGCACTTCACACTCAGAAGATCACACAAGAGTATAGTGTGGCGGACAACACCCCTGGTCCCCTTTCTTCTTTGCTGATAACAGAGCCCTGAGTTTACAAGGGAGGCAATGTGCCCAGCCTCAGGGAATCAAGCATGAGTGCTCTAAGACAATCATGGTTATTTGACAGTCTCCTTATAATTATTTGTGGGTGGGAGTGGGAAGCTGATAATGTGACTGAAGTCTGGTCAATGAGATGCAAGGGCAAGTCTTTATGCAGGCTTTTGAGGAAAACCTTCCTCCCTGTTAAGAGAGGAACATGAACCAGGAAGATTCTTTTGCTCCGGCATCCTTCCTCCCTTCTTTTGAATGCCGGGAAGACATTACTCTTGGAACCATGGCAGCCATTTTATAACCATAAGGTCACAAGCCTAAAGTGAAATCTAACACACTGAATGGCTGAAGGAAACAAAGGATAACCAGAGCTTGGATCTTTGATTCTCTGAATCAACCCTGGGAGCTCCTTATTCCTGAAAATTTGTCAAGACACTTCACTGGTTGGGCATTTCCATTACTTAAAACTGAAAGCATCCATTTTTTGCCTATTCCCACAATCCCAAAATATCTATTTCACAGGATGGGCAAAATGAGTTTCCAGAGATTTAAATAACTTTACAGGACTAAATGAGGCCATATTCACAGGGCATGGTGTTAGGTAGTATGTAACACAATTCAGGGTCAAATGGAAGAGGAGTGAAGGGACTCCGATTCCCAAATGCTGTGGCTAAGATGAGGGCTTAAGTCCCAGGGGTACAGCTTATGTTCTTGAAAAACCCTGAGTGTTTCACTTAGTCAAATATTATGCTTCTGCTTTTTAAATATTTCCATTTAAATGTAGATTTTGACCTTCTCACCAATGAAATATTAATATGAGTATAAAATATATATTACTCATAATCTGAGAGAGGGTCTCTTTCCAGTGTCTGTCATGTTTCCTCTCCACTGTCTTGGGATGACTTCTGAAAACCATGACAGTTTTATCTGCAGAACCCATCTCTGCCAAATGCCTCAATGAATGACCTAAACTTGAAGACCACACCCTTCTCAGATGCATTTTGGGTTTGTTTGCATGTGTCTGCTTAATTTCTTTCATTCAGTTACTAGTAAGATTGGTTTCCTCACACCAATGGTCATTTAAGGGCTGGGTGGGCAAAATGAAAACTGTCTCAAGCAATACAATGCAAAAGAAAGGCTAATTTAATTTGAAATATCTCCTTTCCTAAATAAGTAGCCTACATAACTGCAGCCCATTAAGTAGAATGGAGGGGGGTTTTTTTTAACCACAAATAGTTTTACTCATTCAGTTTTATCATCATCATTATTCAGTCAGCCAGATGATAACTAGCAGAACAAGTAGAGCGACAGGGATTGGCCAATATGTGAATTTTCCCTATTTATTTCTTCATGCTTAATAACTAACCACTCTAATATCATACAAAGATATAATACTATTTAATAAACCACTTCCAAAGCAAAGCCCTCTCTAGCATTGACTGATGCAAGCAAAAGGGAAGATTGTATTCAAGAGTTGAAAGACCTAGGTTGAGATCTTATAATCTTGGTTGTGGGCCTATTTGCAAATTACTTCAATTCTCTGAATCTGTTTCCTCATCTATAAAATGGACACACAGGTTTACTTTGCAGTTCTGCTGTCCCAACTGATTATCATTTGAACTAAATCATCAGAAAGTTCCTTCAATGATAAAGGAGACATCTTGGAACTAGCCTCTGAGGAAATCTAAAATATTAACATTTCCACCTGTTACTTTTCAACTAGGTCAGCCAACAAACATCACACACTGTATCATCATCACTTTCATTCTTTTATTAATCTACTCAACACTCATTCAACAAATAATTATTGCACACCTAGTAGGCACCACATCAAGTATTCAGCATTGGACGATACGGACATGTTTCCTGCCCTCATGGAATTTATGATCTTCTCCAACAGACCTGCTCAATTTTGATCTCTTGTACACACTTGTTGTTAGGAACTCTGTCCTAGCAACAGGTCCCTAAGCAATATCTCACTACTCTACTACCTACTACTCTGCTCTACTACACTACCAAATTCTCACCACTCTCCATTCAAGTATGAATGCCCCTCTGCTGAGTCCTGAGATCAGAGAAACCCATTTTTTTTGGTTGACCCCTAAAGCCATTCATCTAATATCCTTCTTTCACTAATTCACAAGATACTTACTGACCACTTCCTGCAGGTTCATTGGAAAATTTGAAGTCCAACAGTGTTACTCAAAATGCCTCTCTTCCAGGCTTGCAACCTTACCACTGAAATACAACCTCGCCTTACCCCAGAAAAACAGCCCAGAGTCACCTGTGAGTGTGACAGGGTACCAAATACAGCCCTTTGCCCAGACTCTGCCTGGACACCATCCCACCCCCACCTGGTACATCCTCCACTATCAGCCTACAACTACAATCAGGACTCCACCTCACCTTAGCTCTGAGTAAACCCTCACCATTATGCCTGGCCATCAGTGAAGTTTTACACTTCTGAAGTCCTGAGCTAGGACGTGCAGCCAGCAGAGGGCCAGTCACTACAGTAAGATTTCCTGCCATTTATCTATTTTTGGTGATGCACTTTTGAGGCAAAACACCAGAATCCAGTCCATAGGACCACAAGCTCAAACACTTAACTTCAGGTTCATTGACTAAAAGTGTGGTCCCAGCAAAAATATATCCAAGACACCCAAATAGGTAAAATAAGGGATATTCATTGGTATTACCAACGGTTTAGGGTTGGAGAGTTTGAGCAAACTAAACTTTTCCTTTGAAATTCCAAACAGCATTGTAAGACCACAGAAAGGGGCAAAAAACGCCCCACCACCTCCTTGTCACACACCTCTGTGATCAAAAATGAATTACTCATTTTAATAACTCACTTTATAACATCAGAATAAGCTATAGCAAACTTTGGGTGTTTCTAAAAACTAACTCAATTTGAGGTTCTGAAGGAAATTCTTAAAAAGGATGCTCTGAACAATAACAGGCTCAATACATACACAGTGTTCTAAGATATCTCTGAAGGCAACCAAACTAATTGGGACATGTTCATCTGATTACATGTTGGTTACAAAACCAAACTCTCTCATACCAGCATTTCATTCACTTCTTTGTAAGCGTGTCTCTAAATCCACTGAATTTTTCTCCAAATTAAAGCATAATATTGAGACAATAACAGATTTCAAGATAAGGCATTCTTAAATATCACCTTGGTTTCTAGATAAGAAATTGTAGATAAGGCACTCTCTCAAGCAGGAATGCACACATGAGCTCTAAATCTTGGAAATGACATGTAATATTTTCTGGGAATCCACAGCTTTCATGAGTCCAGTTACCATCCAAAAGTTTAAGAACATATTCCACTCTTCTCTATGCTGAATCAGTAATATTAAACTATGGTATTTAACTCTTATAGTCACCACCATCATCACAGAAACTGATATTTATTGAGTGTTTAGTTTGTATAAGGCACTTATATGCTACGTACTACAGCAATGTGTTTTATATGCTAAATGTATCACTCAATAACCTCAACAACACTTTGTGGTATTAATATTACACTCAATTTACAGATATGGACCTTGAGAAACATTAAATAAAAAATTTATCCAAGGCTATACCACTTGCAAGTGACATAGCTGATATATGAATACAGGCAGCCCATTTTTGTTTGAGAAAATTTTCAAATGTACTGAAAATATGAAACGAACACTCATATGCCTACTATTTCAATTCAAAATTGCTAACATTTTGCCAAATTCGCTTAATCTACATACTCACTTTTATTTCTGATGGAACCATGTGAAAGCAATTTGTAGATATTATAACAATTTCATGATGAAAACTTAAGCATCTGCTAAGACTAAAGGCATTCTTCAAACACAACCAAAATACCATGATCACACCTGAGACACTAACAATAAGCTCCAAATGTGATCTGATACCAGCCCATATTCAAATTTCCACAACTGCCCCCAAATACCTTTTATAGCATTTATTATTTTCAAGCCAGATCCAATCAATGTTTATGCACTGTATTTGGTTAATGTTTCCTCAGTCTCTTAAAATACAGAATAATACCACCAGCACTCGATTTTTTGCATGAGATTATTTTGAAGAAATCAGACAGACCAGTTATCTTGAGAGTGTATGACATTTTAAATGCATCTGACTGTTTTACCATAGTGTCAATTAATTTGACTCTCTACCCCCTGTGTTTTCTGTAAAACTGATTAGATTCAGGTTAAACATTTTTGGCAAAACTCCTCCTTGGTGATGCTATGTACTTCATGTTACATGACATCGGGAGGCTATCCTACCATTCATGATGCTGAGTTTGACCACGTAGTTAAGGTGGTGACCACCACTGTAAAGAGACACTTTCCCCTTTGCAAATGATCTGTGAAGTATTCTTCGAAGCCACGAGATTATTCTGTTCCCCAACATCCTTTCACTAAATGGTTCTGCCTTCCATTGATGGCCCCTGCCTGACTCAAATATTTTACTGCAGGTTGCAAATGTTGATATTCTAATTCTATGTTTCCTTGTACACTTTATTTGCTAGTATCCTTTTGTAAAGTACAGCTTTCCCTTATCAATCATAGAAGGACTCCAGTTTTTCATTACAAGGCAAAGAGAATGTTTAATCCTTTTCCTTTAATTTGCAATTTTGAGAATGAGGAGTTGGCATAATAGTCATTTCCTATGGTGCCAAGTTTCTCTATTTCTCTCTCTCATTGCTATGGATTCATGGATTCTTATTTGTTCAGTGTTTTATATTCTATTGCAGTCATTCTTTTTAATGTCCAAAGTATCTGAAATTTGACCAATGGGAAGCCCCTTCAAGCTGTGGAGTCCAGTGTTCTTAACCATCACACTCATTACATTGAGGAGAGCTCAACAAAACTACATTTATTTGCTTAATCTTAACATCCTGTGGGCTTCACAGAGCGTCTCCTGGTAGAGCACTTAAGAAGTGTGCATTTTTATGAAGCACTTCCTCTACAGATGTCAGACATTTTACATTAGAACTAAACAAATGAAACAGCTATTAATAAGCTCAAGGCTTGACGAGAATCTTAATTTTGTTTCAGAGCTTAATCTGAACAAAAGCAATAGACACTAATAACACATGTAATTTAATTCTGGGAAATGCTTTTGGAATACAAGGAGACTTCTTTACTTCTCCTCAACAGTCCTCCTTTAATACCAACCAACTCACCGACACACACTCAAAGTATACTACAGGGATCAACAAAAAACTAGCAACAGTTGGGAAGATTTAAATTGGGCAGGGGGAGGAGTTAGTAGAGTGGTGGTTTTCAAAAATACATAATACTGGACCTGCCCAGAGTTTCTGACTCAGTGCCTCTGGGGTGGAACCTGAGAATTTGCATTTCTAACAAGTACCTGGACGATGCTGAAACTGTTGGTCCAGGGATCACACTCTGGGAACCACTGGCATAGGCTGATTCCTATTTCTTATTCCCCTCTTTCTATCTCCCAGTCCTCCCTCCACCCTTGTCAAGCTCCCAAGCCCCATACACTTCACTCTCCTGCTACACTTCCTTCACCTACCAAAAAACTGACAAGTGCAAGTAGGTGATTACTAGACCACTAGTGAACCAATAAGGAATAGACTTGAGACCTTGAAGTGATTCTCCTGCCTTGAGGCCTACTTTTCCTGAATACTTAACACTCTCATACTACCTTTTTCCCCCAACTATCTTTACAAAGGAAAAAACTGTTTTAACCTGGCAGAAAAAAAGGTCTAAAAACAAAATCTTTGGCTTTTCCATAACTTTCAAAACAGATAAAAGCCTCAGACTGATGTCACTTTTTTTTTTTTTTTTTTTTTACCAAACTAGCATCCCAACTAAACCAGCTTTTAACCCTTTATTCCATTACTTGGAAACAGACGAAAATAAGGTTGTGCTATAGAAGATATTCTGGGGTCAAGTCATAGTCACGTGTTTGATCTCTTATCTATGTCTAGAGTGGAACTCTAAAAAGTGATGAAAAAAAAACTCAACCAACATTTAGTGAGCTACTGCTAAACAGTGCTCAGCACTGCAGACAGAGAGAAGACTAGGTCACAGTCTAGTGAGTGAGACAGAGCCAAAATCAGGTAATGACAACATAAGTACTGATCAGAATGATGATGCTGGGGCACTATATGATGTCCAAGCAAAGAGATGGGCAGTAAAGATCAGCAAGTCACTGACCACTGGATATGCGGACCAGAAAGTTGACTCCAGCCCAGAGACTTTCAGCAGGTGAGGGGGTTGATGCCCTCTTCAGAATATCAGGTAGGCCTTTTTCCAACACATGCCTGATTCTGATTCCCCCAGAGCCCCTGCGAAACTATAATAATGCAGCTACAAAAGCTTCAGAGTTGGCTTCCAGTGGAGATATAAACAGAGATAATGGGACAGATCTGACCAGAGATATCTGTTCCCTGTTGTAATTTTAATTGTGGCTAAAAAAACATTAATCTCAAGCTCAAGTCCCTAACTAAAGCCAGGGTTTTAAAAGTATGCCTCATGGATTTCTGAGAAGCCACAGGAAGGGCTAAATAAATGGAACACCTGGTTAATGTACCCTCCTATCTCACTTCATCCACAACAGATAGGTTTCTGCTTTTTTATTTGGTTATACTATCTAATAATCTCTCTATTTAAGGAAGGGTTCCACAGCTAGAAGAATTTTACAAATCACTGATATAGTTCAGTCATCAAAAGAACAGGATGTGGGACTGAGATGATTTCTGCACAGCTTCATGACTTGAGGCAAGTCACATACACGTTACAGTGTAAAGACTGAGATAAAAGGTTCTGACAGAGCTTGACAGCCTGGGTGCAAATTCCAGCTCTGCCATTTGCCAGCTGTGTGACTTGGGCAAATGACTGAACCCCTCTCTGCCTCATCTGTAAAATGGAGATAATAAAAATACCTGCCTCATACCCCAAGTCATTGTATGGACCAAATAAGGTAACGCATAATGCTTCTTGGAGAGCATCTGGCTTAAAAAGTGTTAGTGCTCTCACTGCTATTGTCATGTCATGATCACCACCACCACCACCATCACCATCATCATCCCTTTAGACCTGTTTCTTCACCTGTAAAATACAGATCATCTGTATATGAACTCTAAGAATCATCCCAAATTCTGAGCTACAAATTCCTCAAACTTCATGTCAACTCCAAGCAATGGCCACCCAGTTTTGTCAAACACACAACCTACCAAAGCTTGATCAGAATATGGGAGCACGTATATATGTTCTCCAGTTGTCACCTACCAGTTCCCCATTTCAACATTTATCCATATCAACATGCTTCATGAAACAAGGCAACCCATGCCATCAAGAAAGACAAGCAAAAGAGAAAATCTAGTCCAGGGCCCTAGCTGAAGGCAGAGACTATCTGAGCCCCCTGTTCAATAAAGATCCTCAGAATAACTAGCATAAGAGAAGCCACACATCCCAGGGAGGCTGGTTTGCAAGTTTCCATTTTATGCCAAATTTAACCAGTCAAAGTTAAATGGAAAACACGTGTAATATTAATAAAAGGCTGTGTCGCTTTATTTCTTCTGCTAGAGCACAATCAACGATGCCAGAGAGAGCTAAGAGCTTTTAAAATGCACTGTGTGGTCCCTTAACAAACATGATGCCTCTTGATGAACAGTTCACTGCTGGTGTCCCAGGCAAATAAGCAAGAACTCACAGCAAATTGCTACATGTGATAAGCAAGCCCCCATTTCCCTCTCTGACACAAATGGCTCAGCAGTGGCTCATGGCACGACCAGGAGGCAGGGAGAGGAGGAGCAAGAAATTGCAGACTCCTCTCAGTGGGGCACTTCGGGGAATAATGAAGCAGGAAGCAGCTGGAATCATATTGGGCCTCCAGAGTAGCATAAAGAGAACAAGAGGTAACCAGGAGAGAGATATCTAGATTCAAAGCCCGGCCCTACCAGGTTCTAGCTGGATAACCTTGGGCAAATTAACCCCTCTGAGCATCTTTCAAAATAGAGAAAAGTGCTCCTCTCTTCAAAGGGTTGTTACACAGAACAAAAGAGGAGTGAGAGATAGGAACAGCTATCATCACTGACGGCTTCTCAGTTACCAGAACTACCACACCATCCATGTGCATTAGTCTCATGGGATCCTCATAACAATTCCCTGAACCTGGATTATTATTATCCCCATTTTCACATGAAAAAACTGAGCCTGGTTAGTCTGCTTAGCCATCATTCCAGGCCAGGCGCTGACCCTTCACTTTTTCTTTTTCGTGATGCCTTCTTTAACAATCCCAAGCATGGTCGAAGTCTCTTACAGGTGCATCTCAAAAGGTCCCATTAGAGCAACCATCACACTCACAAGAGCAATGACACCTAACGTTTACTGTGCACTACTCATAGGTTTTCTGGTCACCCCTCCTATGTGCAAAGCAGAAACTATAGGTATCATTATTACAACTGTAGTCCTCCAGTGCCAGGCACCTCGTAGTGCTCAATATTTCTGTGAAGCAAGGAGTGAATGCTCATATCATCATTATTTAGTTTTTTCTAGGATTCCAAGTATTTGGACTAATTGAAATAGAGTTCACGTGTGCAGAAAGTGAATGCAGGTTTCCCGAGCACCTATGGCAAAGCTCTTTGTCATTGCCCCTAAGGAGCTTAGTTTGGTAATTTACCCTCAATAGGTATAAACTGGAGTGATTTAAGCCCACAAGAATCCACCTCATCCACACAGATTAAATTAAGGGCTTTCAAATGGGGATATAAAAGAGGGAGAAAAAAAATCACCTCAAAATGATTTATCACAGATTACCTTTACAATAATTGTCCCTAAATCCAGTTTAAATAATTCCATTTACATAATTTCTTTGGAATGCAGTATCTTTATTCTATATGTTAATCCATATCCAGGTATCGATTTTCTGTTAACTTAGCCACAGCTGACTGTTTCAGAGATGTGGTCAGCCGTCTTCCCAGACACACAGGCATGGGGCAATGACAGAGACGCCACACTTGCCACCATCCATAAAACTATAAGATTGTGCACACTTTCTCAGCCAACGTGCATATGAATCTGTTTATATTACACACGAGAAAATATTAGTTTTGACAAAAACATTCAAGTTAAAGAAGGGCAGATTTCCCTGATGGTGCGGGTGGTTAAGAATCCGCCTGCCAATGCAGGGGACGCTGGTTCGAGCCCTGGTCTGGGAAGACCCCACATGCCGCAGAGCAACTAAGCCTGTGCGACACAACTACTGAGCCTGCGCTCTAGAGCCCGCGAGCCACAACTACCGAGTCCACGTGCCACAACTACTGAAGTCCGCGCGCCTAGAGCCCGTGCTCCGCAACAAGAGAAGCCACAACAATGAGAAGCCCGTGCACCACAACGAAGAGTAGCCCTCGCTCGCCACAACTAGAGGCAGCCCACACTCGGCAACAAAGACCCAAAAACAGCCAAAAATAAAAATAAATTAACTAAATAAATAAAGTATACAATTCAATTTTTAAAAAAGAAGGGCAAGAGGTGGATATGTAAAACTGCACAGTCCTTTGAACCCAAGTCTGTCACTTTGACATTTCTTACACACACAATTATTTAAGGCCTTGCGATGGTCAACTGAAAAAAAAAGCCAGATAAACAGTGGCTCGTGTTGAGCCCTTCCATCAAGCACATCAATAAATCATGGCCAGGAGGCAATCTGTTCTAGGACAATGAACTGCTACTGCTCAAATGTGCCCAAATTCTCATACTGTCAAATCTCTTCACCCTCCTTCCAATAATCAGATGGCCACCTGTACATCTTCACCTCTGGGGTGTTATATTCAGCATTCTACACTTTAAGTGCCCTACATGATTCTAGGAAATGTATTTGTCCGACCACTGACCTCCCAATAAAACCAGCAACCTGCACTGAAACTCTCTATTCCTTATACTGTGCACTATTCACACCAAATCAGTCTTCAGCTTTTCTTAAACTCACTTAAATTATTCTTCCTCTACCACAATCTCTAGAAATGTTGCTCTTGTCACATGTATGGGTTAAGTCAGTAAAGAGGGACTTCCCTGGTGGTCCAGCAGTTAAGACTCCAGGCTCCCAACGTAGGGGGCCCAGGTTCAGTTCCTGGTCAGGGAACTAGATACCGCAAGCCGCAACTAAGAGCCCACGTGGTGCAACTAAAAAGATCCCACATGTGGCAACAAAGATCCCACGTCCCGCAACTAAGACCCAGCACAGCCAAATAAATAAATATATATATATATTTTTAAAGTCAGTAAAGAAAAGAGCTGCAATATCTATGATGGTTTGGGGGTCTCTTGGCACAAATCTTCAACACTGAATCAAAAGAACTCTGAAAAGATGGGATTTCGTTCTGTAGCATTTTCCCCTCGCCAAAAATTCCCTCTAAACTTCCACTAACAAGGATGAGAGGATTCATCTTGTCTAGTTGCCAGTATGCCCTGGAGTACTGGGTTAAGAAAAATCAGAAGATCAGAGTTCTGAGATCTATTTATGATATATGCCACGAGCATGAAAGAAAACTGTCACAGACATGCTATGGATTTTGCCATCTTTGTATCAGCATCTCCTATGTCCTGGGCTCCAGGTGGGTTGCGGGTATTATATAAATTCTCTTTTCCTTGTCTCTGACCACCTTTGATGACTTCTAAGGGCACAGGTGTTCTTTATAGCTCGCTCACCAGCCAACTGGTTCTAGATATTAGTAAGATTGAAAATGAGCATTAAAGGAAACCATCCAAGGTTCACTTTGGATAAATACCCCAATGTTTGGCTAATTCTCAAATTATACAAGATTCCTGGCTCTCCAAAAGTAGGAACTGAGAAAACACACAGGAAAAGCAAAAACAAAGAGGTAGGGGAGAGATGGATGGAGCGGAGAGAAAAACAGAAAAGATATGGATGGAAAAAATAAATAAGGAAGAGAAAAGGAAAGAGAATACAATCTATAAAATGAGAACAGGAAAAAGGAGACAAGAAAAGCAAGAGTTAAATTGGTTTTGCTTTATTTGGTTGCAACAGTCACTTGCTTCAGGCCCAAGCTCAATAGGAATTCTCTGGATCTGCCACTTCCTGGCTCCTTTTAGGAGCCCAGCAGCAGTAATGTTAAGTGCCTAGCATCATCACAGAGCTTTCTAAAGTAGTTCTTGTTTGAAGTCTGCATCAAGGCTGGGTTTGAGTTTTTCATTTGAGTTTTTCATTTTTCATTTGCATTTGAGTTTTTCATTGCATTCCATTAGCTGCTACGCATAAGGCTGGGATTATGCTGGTGGTAGCAGAGGAACACACAGAGAATCCAACACGCCAGAGCAAGCAGAGTTTATCAGATTAAAGTCATAGAGCAGAAATTCCTCCTGTGTATTATTTCACAGACCTGGGATCAAGTGATTCGACAACATTCATTCTGTTGACAATGAGGAAGGGAGCCTGGCTCTTCCCTAAACCTCCCTCCTGCATTAAGGGTTGGCTCAGAAAGCTTTAACATGGCCTGACTGTTCCTTTATTCAGGTGAGGAAGGCAGACTAGGGAACTCCGCCTAAAACAGATGCTCAAACTGGAGTGTAGAGGAGGTGACTGGCTAGACCCCAAACAAAACAACCTCATTTTAAAATAATTTGAACCTGAAGAAAAAAGGCCTTTCGTTACATACACCTGGGTGAACAGTCTATTGGGCTGTTTTCCTAAGTCCAGAGAAAATGACATACGATGTGATGAGGGCAGCCAACCTGAAAAGAAGGGTGAAGCAGGGGTGTGATACAGTATAATGACGGGATAATTTGTTTAACAGTGAAGAGAAGGCAGAGCAGCAGGTAAAAGCAAGCGTAAAGGATTCACTGGAGCTCTCTTGCTCCCCTCTCTCCCCGGGGCCTAGAGCAAGGCTTTTCAACCCAGCTGCCCATTAGAATCTCTTGAGAAACTTTCAAAACTATGTATTTCTTGGTGCTCACTTCCAGAGGTTCAGTCAGTTTGGGATGGGGCCCAAGCATGACTATTTTTTTTTAAAGCTTCCAGATGATTCTGAGTGTGGATGTAATCTTTTGTAATTTTTTTTTTTAATGTAATTACCATGGAGTGTAATACACAAACCAGGAATCTGGAATTTTCCAAAGACGTTCTAGGACAGATTTCAAGTTCAAGCAAGATTTTGCAGGATCAAGAATTCAGATAATACGGATTTACAATTAATGTGAAGTTCAAATATGACTGACCTGTTATACGGTCAAAATCTAATTATAACTATGAATATAATAATCAGGTCAACAGTGAGGGTGAATGCTTTGGGGGTGCTCGATTTTATACCTGCTGCATGGAAATGAGATGAGCAGAAAGAGGCAGGGCATCAGAGAGAACACAGGTTCTCAACAGGTAGTTCCCTGACCAGCAGCCTGGACATCACTTGAGAACTTGGTACTATTTAAGATTCTCAGGCCCTATTCCAGACCTACCAAATTGTTAAGGGTGGAATCCAGCCATAGGTGTGGCAATAAACCCTCTAGGTACTTCTGTTGCAAGCTAAAGTTTGAGAAGGACTGAGGCACAGTAATACCTGATTTCTGACTTTTCAATAAAGCATCCCAGGAGCTCCTTGTGGACATCCAGGAGGGAAATTATATACTCTCTGAATCCTAAACACTTCCAGGGAACATCTCACAGCACAGCCAACTAATGAGTATTTACTGTCACCAAGAAGGTTGCCTCAAAACTGCTTTTGGATGGCTATCGATTTGCCTTCAGGCAATGGGAAGCAGTTTATAGTTAATGACGTTGTCTTTGTTGGGAGGAGCAGGTGTTTGTTGTTTCTCCCCTACAAAGCAAAACTCTTCAACGATCTCTGAGTAAAACCAAGGACTAGGTTTCCTCAGGAGCTCTCTGCCATTCTCCTCTTAGCTCGTTGTTGATTTATCGAGTTACGTCACGGAAGATTTATTAGCCTTCTGTGGGTGCAACATGAGAGGCAATGTGAGTACGTGAAAAGGTCCTTCACCTTAAAGTCTCCCTGCTATCCAACACCAGGTGACCCAGCAGAGAGAAAGACAGGGCAGTCCACAATACCCAGCCTTTGGCTAGTGAGTGGGTCAGTAGTGTTCTCTGAGGCTATCGGATGCTCGGGACATGCTGCTGAGGTCGTCAGGATCTTCCTTGTGATGGGGGATATACAGCAGTGACTGAAACTCTTCTAGAACTACCAACAGGTACACACATAGCTCCAGGGAACTCACTGCCATATTCAAAACCACCATTCAATCAACTGACACTTTAACCTACACTTCCAAGTACATGAACAGAGGAAAAAAACACTGTTGCTGTTTTAAATGAAAAAAAAAAAAGGTCTAAAACTTTACCTAAGTTAAATCCAGATCTCCAGATCTTACAACCTCAACACATGACTTCCTCTGAAAAATGAAAGGCACTTATTTCAGGCACCTGGAGGTCCTTCTCAGAATTTTAGCACAATGGCTACCTTAGGGGTTACCACTGGCTCACACAATCTTTTGAAAATGTTGCACAGAACGCTAATGCTGCTTATGGCTGCTGAGCCAATTTAGCAAATGAGTTAAAACCCTGAAAATTAAGTCATTTACAAAGCATCACTTAAATCTATCATTATTTAAACCATGTTGCCGGCCAAAGCCAAGTACTTTTCAATTATGGAGTAAAGTGATGTAAGGATTTTTACTTTCAGACTCTACACTTCACTCTCTCAACGCCCTAAGAGAAAAGATTTAGGGTACAACTGGAAGCCTCCTGAGATTTGTTTTTCGGTATCAATATGGGTGATTCTATTTTTTCCCTGCCACTTAGTATAAGTTCTCTTTATAGCTAAGCTGCCTGGGATCCCCGACTGATGCCCAAGACAAAGGCACAAAACTGTCAAGTAAACAAACAAACAAACAAACAAAGCCAATCCTGAGAGGTTAGTTGGGTCCCGGCTTAGGGAAGATATGCTATGGCTTCCTAGAAGGCTGACAGTGACACTCAAAAGACAAAAGAAACTTGGTCTTCAGACACTGATCTACTGAGAAGATCAAATTATCTGGCCCAGAAAGAGTAGGTGATCCCAGAGCAGGACTGGCAGCAGTAATAAGCCAATCAAGAAGCTGTTTAAACTGCTTTGTTGCTGTTGTTTGGATTCTGGAGTCCTCAGGATGCAGTAATCCTGGAGTTGGCCACCTTACTTCCAGTGATGATGCCCCAAGCCTCTATCAGGGCAGAAAACTCACAGAACAATTGTCCTCTAATTGTAACTGAAATTAAGTCAAGGAGATTGTTTTTCTGCCTTTCTAAGAAGGAAAAAAAAAACTTTCAAAGTAGCATATCGCAAAAGGATGAAAAAAATAAATTTCAACCTTTTCCCCGCTTTTTACGGTTGGGGAAAGTGAGATGAGAATCATAATATATAAATAAGCTATTTACTTGACCCTAAAATTTTCCTCTTGAATAATGATTTCAGTACTGTGATCTCTATGAAAGTCTTCTCCTGTCCTTTCACTATGATAAAGGTTTTCTGACTCTAAAAACCTCTGAAGGGATTACATTCAGTTCAGAGATGGGAAAAGGAGATGAAAATCATTGGCATTCCTCAAATTAATGCTTCTAAGTCAGCTTCAAAACTCTCCCTTGGACCAGCAATGAAAAATGACTTTCCCCTAACGTAATGTTCTGTTACCCCCAGTTCTGAGTTCCTAGTGCTTTCGTTATTTGTGCCCTATATCCAAACCAAAGAAAAATATTCAACTACCTGGCTGGCTTTCAGTAACAGCTCAATAAATGTGTACTGAATGGATGAATGCACTCAAATAAATATGCTCCATCATCTGGGACCCTCATTTTTAACAAATCAGAAACGTTTCCTCAGTAATAATGGAATCAAAGGTGGTTAGCTACTTCCAATTAGGATGTGATACAGATTCCCAATTTGTTAAAATAATTAAAATAAATAAAACCAACTAGCAAAAACTAGAAGAACGATATACTTGGAATTTAGGATGAAGTATCACTGAGCATTTAAGTTAGACTGGAGCTTCTTAGGAAAATAAGACAAGGGGAAAATATATCAAGTTATGTTATTTGTCACTTTCCAATAGTATGAAACACAAATCTATCAGGAATGTTTGCCTCATACTAAGTTTTAGGAGTTATTTGCCATGTCAATTGTTATAGAAAATCTGCTGGCACATCCCCAAACCAGCCTTTAAATGTTTGCTTTTCATTCTGATGGCCTGTTTCCTTGCTATGGAGAAAGGTGCCTACAAAAATGATGTAGGTGCAAAGTACAGGAACACTAGACAGTATGGAATGTTGTAATATTGACGATGTTTATGTTAATCGTGTGTGTAGTACACATGCAAAAGCATTTTCACAATTTTCTAATTCTATCTCAAATCATCCTATGTGTATGGGTAAGAGACTTTATCAGTTAGAATACACTGGACTGTAGGAAACAGAAAACTCAACCAAAATAACTTAAATAAGAATTTTTTCCTTCCACATAACAAGAAGCCCTGAGGTAGAATGAATCCAGGCTGGTTAATTCAGCAGCTCAACAGTATCATCAAACATACCATCTTTCCATCTTTCTTTTAGCTCTGCTGTTGGTTTGTGCTCCAAGGTCAGCTCATGGACCAAAGATGGCTGCTGCCACATTCAAGGTGCCACACACAGACAACAACCAGAAATCTATACACTTCTCCTCTGTTCAAACAGGAGGAAACTTTCTGAAAGCACCCATACAAGATTTCCCGTAATGTCAAATTAGCGAGACCTGGACATTTAACTGGCATGAGGAGTTATTGGCTTAGACCAGTCAAGATGTACCCCCTGAATTCAAGTCCACATGGACAGTAAACACCTAAGTGAAATTGGGGTTCTGCCAGCAAGGATGGGGGGATGAGCCGACAGAGTTGGGTTGATATCCCTTAGAGAGAGATGTCAACCCTTTTCCCTAGCCCACTGATCAAGTTCCATGGAATGCTTATTTACTTACAATCTGTGCCGTGTGAAACGACCTGAGGCACGGAAGTTTCTGCAAAAGCATTACTACAGAATGCCTTTGTCTACAAAAGTGACAAAACAAAATAGAAAAGCAGAAGAGGAAGGAAACCAGGCCATGGGCTTCCTCAGTAGGAACAAGCAGATGCAAGCAAGGGCACCATGCTGCAGACATGTGCAGTGAGCAACCTGAGACGCTCCGCCAAGGATGTCGGTGACTCAACTCGAGTAGGATAAACTGAACAACCCTTCTCTCCTCCCGTGAGACTTTAAAAGCCCCCTCTGGTGCCAACCAAAAAGATAAGCTTTGTTTATCCTCACCAAGGTGGCAAGTCAAATGCTCACTCTCCTTAAAATGGAATGAGTGCTTTTCTTCCCGTCTTTTAAGTCCTCATGTTCTAAGTAAGAAGAGCTTCATGTGGTGTCCTCACATCCCCCTTATGTTTCAAATTTCTACTGAAGCATCTACTGCAGCCATCTTCAGAATCCGGGGCCAGGGGGTGGGGCAGGGGAGGCTCCTTCTTTTTGTTTCCTTTCTAATGGCTATGGTCCATCTCTGTAGAATAAGTTTGTCCTGACAGAGACAAATGTGCTGCACTAAGGCACAAGGGAGGTGGCTCTGGAGTACAAAAAACACTGTTCTGCATTTGAGATCTTCAACCCTGACTGCATACCTTATATTCAAGCATAACTGACCATTCCTCTGGGATGCAGGAACCAGAAAACAAAAAGAGGCTTTGCTTGTAAGAGGGCGGGAAAAAGGAAGAGACAAAACAGCAGGATGGAATGACAGAGTACATAATCCAGGGAGCACCAACTGTGGCTCCTTCCAAAACTCCCAGCAGCCACAACCACCTCTCCATGAGATATTGCTGGGGACCAAGGAGAGCATTTCCCACCCTGGGCCTATCAGGTAACTGGGGGAAACACTCTCTCCTAAAAGTCAGGAAATCAATAAAGCTCAGTAGTCAGCTGGCCCGACAAAGACAGAGCTGAAGCAAAATGGGTGTTGACTCTCTTTCCCTTAATGTATGTCCAGTTTTACTTTTATCCTAGCCTTCCTTAAGAGGGAAGTAAAGGTAAATAGCACGTGACACACAGTAGCCACTCAATAATTTGTCATATGAATGAAAACAACCCCCAAACCACCCAGAAAAATTTCCCCTTCTAAAACTGAATATATTAAACTTTCAACATTATCATTTTAAGCAAACAGCATAGGCTGGGAAAAATACTTTGCCTACAAATAAAATACTATGTGTGAATATTCACACTCACAGTAGATTAAAAATGAAAGTAGGCTCCTTGGTGAGAAAAAAAATCACAACCGTTAATAAAAGATGACACTCTCTTCACTACATCAAATGTCAAATGTACATTACCAGTTATCAACTGCATTCTGCAGAGGCAAATGGCAAGACACTTAATATTAACACACACACACACACACACACACACATACCACACACACACACAGAGCAAGCAAGCACACACAAACGCAAACAGAGGATTCAAACTAGGACAGACAGAACCTTGAAGTTCCATTCGTCACACTTCCAAGCAAAAGCACTCCCCAAAACTCAGTGTACTGAAGGGATTTATAGTCAAAAGCCATAGATTCAAGGCCCAGCTCCATCACCTAAGGCAGGTCACTTAAACTCACTGAGTCTTAAATTTCTTTATTCATAAACTGGAGACAATAATTACTTGCCCTGCTAATCCAGCTTTGTGGGAGATTAAAACAACCTTCTAGATAAGAAATTAACACTAAAAAGCACTATCTGACTGCAAGGGGGCTAACTCCTACTTAATATATGCTTGGTACTGCTCAATCTACAAACGAAACAAGTAACAAGTTTATCAAACTCTCAGGCCATGGTCCCCTGTGTTCACAGAATTCTCCCTTTATGAATAACTATAGCTGCAGGCCCTGATGCAATTTGGGCTATCTAAAAAGGAAAAGAAAGAGAAAGAGAGAAGGGAGGGAGGGAAGGAGGGAGGGAGGGAGGGAGGGAGGGAGGGAGGGAAGGAGGGAGGGAGGGAGGGAGGGAGGGAGGGAGGAAGGAAGGAAGGAAGGAAGGAAGGAAGGAAGGAAGGAAGGAAGGAAGGAAGGAAGGAATAAAAAGAGGCTCCTGATTCCCCTGAACAAAATAGTTATTTTGTATTTAACAGTAAAATAGGGGGCTTCCCTGGTGGCTCAGTGGTTAAGAATCCGCCTGCCAATGCAGGGGATGTGGGTTCCATCCCTGGTCTGGGAAGACTCCACATGCCGCGGAGCAACTAAGCCCGTGTGCCACAACTACTGAGCCTGCACTCTGGAGCCCGTGAGCCACAAGTACTGGGCCCGTGTGCCACAACTACTGAAGCCCATGTGCCTAGAGCCCGTGCTCCACAACAAGAGAAGCCACCGCAATGAGAAGCCCGTGCACTGCAATGAAGAGTAACCCCGGCTCGCTGAAACTACAGAAAGCCCGAGCGCAGCAACGAAGACACAATGCAGCCAAAAATAAATTTAAAAAAAAAAAAAAAAAAAAGAGTAAAATAGGGCAACAGAGAACTTGTTTCCATTTGGTGTACAGAACTGGCACAAGGAAGGACTAGTGCTTAAAGAGGTAATAAATGGCACTGCATGTACTACCCTCCCCCTTTACCTGACAATTTATGTTGTACACAGCAAGCCTTTGCTGATCTTAATCAAAGATCAGTTTTATGCCTAAAGCATTTCAAAGCTGGGAGTCTTCCCCCTCCTAGAACAATAAAAGTATATGCTTGTGGACCTACTCCCTCATGGACCACAGAAGGGGAAATGACCAGCTGGTAAATCTGGACTCAATTCCATCATTTTAGTCATCCAGAACAAGTAGGGAGGGAGGGCAGTAGTGAGCATCTAGTATACGCCTGGCGCTACGCTGCCTGCAGAGGATTCAGATACCAAAGATACAACTGCTACCCTCTGAACTGCAATCCAGGCACAGCTGCACCACTCCACTGTCAAAATGGGCACTGCAATGGAAGACAACAGAATTCCTGCTGAGAAAAACTAGAAATGCTCTCATTCCACTGGTTCTTCCATCAAAAGGAACTTCATTCAGATTAGTGTTCGTTCAATCTGGTTACACACTGGAATCACCTAGAGAATTTTTTTATAACACCAAATGTTCAGGCCCCCCGCTAGAGCAACTTTATATCTGGAATAGTGGCCCAATCACTGGAATTTTTTAAAAGCTCCTCAAGTGATTCTTATGTGACCCTAGAGTTAGCTGGGAACTGCTGTTTTAAGTCCTTCTGTCTTAGGAAAGTTTCCCTTATATTGACAGATGGCAGTAATCCATTTAGCAGAAGAGGTCTAAAACTGTTAATGGACATGTGGCCTCATTCATATGGATCACAAAAATTAATATTAAAAAGATAACTGCCTAAAACCTAAAGAAAGCTCTATTTACTGGGTGAAGAGAGAAATTTCTCCCTAGAGTAGCCCAGGAAATTATGTGTCAGTAAACATATTTCCTGAATTTAAGTTACTATCCACACAAAATCATCAGTGAAAAGGAGGCACCCAGAATGTAGCAAAAGTATTTTGTGCTTATGGCTCAACCTCACCAACCTTTTTTTAAATTAGCCATTAAAAGTCTTATTTCACAATCTCCAAAATAGATGCAGCTTTCACTTGCCCTCCAAAGGAAATAAAAAATACACGGATACATGGGACTTCCCTGGTGCCAGAGTGGTTAAGAATCTGCCTGCAAATGAAGGGGACATGGATTCGATCCCCGATACGGGAAGATCCCACATGCCGCGGAGCAACTAAACCCGTGCGCCACAACTACTGAGCCTGTGCTCTAGAGCCCGCGAGCCACAACTACTGAGCCCGCATGCTGCAACTGTTGAGCCTGCATGCTGCAACTACTGAAGCCCGTGTGCCTAGAGCCCATGCTCTGCAACAAGAGAAGCCACTGCAATGAGAAGTCCATGCACCACAACAAATAGTAGCCCCCGCTTGCCACAACTGGAGAAAGCTTGCGTGCAGCAATGAAGACCCAATGCAGCCAAAATAAACAATTAACTAATTTTAAAAAAACACACAGATACACAAGTAGTTGCAAAGCTCTATTTCACCAGTAACTCACCCTACACTTATAAAGACAAACCAGAGCGAGAACTATAGCCACTGGATGTGCCAAATGTTCACATCCTTATCTGACTGCTCCCCTGCCATGGCCTCAACAAAGCCAAGGGGAAGGTGAAGATGCTCACAGAAAAGAAACAGAGACACTCAAGTGGCGTGTCAGGCAAGGCAGGCTCTCAGAACTGAGGCATTATGGAGCTGATGGAAAGTGGAGACAATACAGCCCAGCCAAGATACGGAAAAAATAAGCCAGTGCTGGTTTCTGTTGCTATCGAATTTACACTTCTGCCACATAAAGGTACCAATTCCCACAAAGGATAATAATGATAGTTAATGATATAACTGTCATAAATATTAGTGACTGATATATTGAGTATTTATATTTAGGGACTAAGCTAAGCACTAAATCCTCACAGTATCTCTATGAGATATTATCCCTATTTTATAGATGAAAAGATTAAGGCAAAGAGAAGTAAGGTCTGGGTCAAAATCACACAGCTAGGATTTAAAGTCAGCCTGTCTCTTCAGAATACTACACAATTCTCAATTCCTCAGAAAGTTCCTAACAAAATTCACCTCAATACCCACCATTCCCATTTCTCTTTGTCACTTCATACAAAACACTTACGGTTTTCCCTGTATAACTGAGAACTTCCTGCCTGTTTTCCACCTAGCAATCATAAACTCTAATATTTAACAAGTACTTCCTTTTATGTATACATAAAAGTCAATGTCATGACATGGCGTGGCATGAGCCGAGCGTGAGCTGAAGCGATCCCCAACGTAAGAGAAACCTGTTGATCACTTGGCCTGGCACCGCAGTATTAGTCTGATGTGTTAGTTTCCCCTAACAAAAACAGCAGTCAACAGTTAAGTACACAAGCCAGTAAACTGAGAAGACTTGTATTAACAGCAGGGGTAAGCTACCAATTTGCTGATCGATGATGCTGATGGACTTTAGCTGCTGTGGGACATATGTTTAGGCATCTTTTCAACGCTGCTGCTGACATACACTTCAACAAGCAGGCTCCTTTCAAGGGCTCCTTATCTAAACAAATTCCCCGTGCCCCTACAAGAACCTACAGAGTAGAGTTCAAACTTAATGAGGCATGCAGCCTTATCCTACTGCTAAGCCAACTACTGTCCAGCACAATCGAATTTCCAGGAGTAATGTGACACCCAACAAGGTATCCCTGCAGCTTCTACTCAGGACAGGGCAGATGTAGCAGCACATCCCACCCGAGAAGGTGTGAGAAAAGGCAGAGAAGAATAAGTTGCTGAAAAGGAGATTCAGGTGTGGAGATAAAATGATGACTTACTTTCATGATTTCACCTACCTCCTAACATTGCTAAGTACCAATAGGCATGCTAGGAAGTGGAGATAAAAAGCAAACAGCTTGCATTAAAAAACTCAAGGTCCCTAGTTTAGCTGTAATCTTTTCTCTCCCCTTCTCCCTGGTATTTCATTTTGGACTTATTTTTGTCCTTTGCAGAAAGTGAGCTGAAGTAGGACCGTGAAAAGCTCCATGTTCTGAAATTGCAACCTGCACAGCAAAGCACAACAGGAGTAGAAGCCATATGTATGTTCTGCTGGGACCAGGATTCAAAGAATTCTCTAGGCCAACACTGGGTCAAAGAACCCATTCTCAACTCTGATTTCTGGACCACTGGTCAACAAAGAAAACAGCACAGCCCTTGTGACCACCTTCGGGTGGCTCAAGATGCTACCTGTCCCGTGCTAAAACTTTCAGATATACTTTCGCCAAAGAAACTTTAATGTCCTATGCTGTTGTTTCCCTTTCTCTTAACACCTCCTCCCAGCAGTCAAGATTTCTGCCAAGATCAATAATTGCCCAAAATTCTAAACAAAATGCATCATTCTATTTGCCAAAGTTTAGCATCTAGAGCAGAAAGGGTATAGGCTTTTCAGGCAAACGGATTTGAGTTAGGTCTTAAATTTGCCACTTCCTAGCTACACAGCCTTTGGACCTTCTGCAAAAAATTGATCTCCGTATCATTAAAAGGGTGATGGTTAAGATCCACCGGTGACAGCTGTAAGGAGTTTCTTAAACCACCCACGGAAGACACTGGCAGCTGGTCCTTTGCTTCTTGTCTTCCATTTTCAACTCCCATGACCTCCTACTGATGCTCACACCACCATTTTCCTAGAGCTGCCCTAGTTCAAACGCTGGTCCGCTCTCACTTTTACGATTACAATAGCCTCCTAACCCATCTACTTCCCTCTGGTCATTGATTCCCCTCTAATTAGATTCATGAAATTATCTCCCATCTTGTTACTTGCCATAACTTTCAGTGCCTCCTTTCTGTCTTCAAAAAAAAAAAAGGAAAAACTTACTAGACTTAAATTTATATTTCCTCACACGCCCCCACTCCTCTGGATCCACCCCCATCCCCCTGGATCCACCCCCATCCCCATGTTAGATTCCAGATCCCTCTCTCCAGTACACACAGAATATCTTACAAATACTGGGAGCTTTACCTATGCAGGCACCTCATCCCTTGTACACAGTCACCCCTATTTTTCACAAGAGTCATTGGCCTCCCACTTTTAAAGCAGTGGCCTTAGGTAAATAAGAGCTTATTGAAATCTTCATTTTATTAAGCCTCTCCAGGTGTGAGATCCCTGGCCCCAATTAACTGCACCCCTGCCAGAAGTGATAAAAGAGATGAACTCACACTAGAATTCAACTTGTGAGGAACACTTTTTTCTTCTTCACGAAACTGCCTAAATTCTGTACTTGACTTTACATTTATTTTTCTTGGCTCGAGTTTGAGAGTCTGTGTTCTCCCTACACTTAACTGAGCTCTTTGAAGGAACAGAACCCTCACCATCACACCTGTACTCATTTATGCTCCTCTCCTTCCCTCTCTATTCATTCCTCAAAACCTGGCTCAACACTCCCTCACCCAGGAAATACTGCCTTGATGATCCACTGCCCACTCCCTCCCTCCTCTGACCCCTTTCACACCTACCAGACAGTTCAGGTTAGCATCCCGCTGGAAAGTTCCTTATTCTCTCCTTTGCTGAACCCTACAAGCAAGCAACCCTTAATTCCCTTGTGTCTTGTTTACTAATTTATTCCGCTGGAAGTGCTCAACCTAACACAGACATTTAGCTTAATAAATGTGAATCATCTGCAAGGGTTTGTGAAACAGACTGCTGGCTCCACCCTCCACCGTCTCTAATTCTTTTGGTGATCACAAGATGATAACTGTGAATCTGCAATTTCTAACAAGTTCCCAGAGGATGATGCTGCTGTTGGTCTACACTTGTAGAAACACTGACCTAAACTTCTCTTTCCCTAACTGGACAGAATGCGCCTTTGAAGCCTGGAACTCATACTTCTTTTGTGTTTCACAAGGCCCGGAACAGAGTAGGTGATTGATAAATATCTCTATTGATTGACTGATTGCCTTTGTATGTCATTCTCTCCTGCCATGTGGTAAGGTAAGGTTTCTCCTTCCTTCCTACAGCACAATCCATTGAGGAGTACCACTGTAGAAGCAGCTCTGTATCAATCCTGTGCTTATATTACTTCCAAGCAGCACTGTCTGACTGGAGCAGGGCAGAGGAAAGCACACCTCATAAACTCCATGAAATGCAGCAGCAATTAGCCTCGTGGGACAAGAAAATAAGTCTTAGATAGAATAGTCTCCTTGGAAAAGTACGGGTCCTATACACCTCAAGACTGGCTCATACTTTAGTTACAATAAAGCTAGTTCAGTTATAATAAAACTCTCTGAAGATGCCGATTTCTTGGGAACTTCCCCCATATGCCTGCTACCCACTGTGTGTGCACCATGAACCAGGCTACTAATAGCTTAGTAGGCAACCCAGCTCATCTGTCAGCTCACAGGGATCCACTTGTTTCCTTTAGCAACAATTAAGCAACAGCATAAGGGGGAAGATACACGTTGACAGAGTGCCTAGAATTTCCTGAAGAAACATTTAAAGAATGGCTGAAGATGGAAGGCAGTTCACTGTGCCTCTGCAGCACTTAATCATACCTTCTTATTAAAGTCAGTGAAACTGAACTTGGAGGGCATTTCTCTGGCTCATTTCCCCAGGCCTGTTTTGGAAATGGGAAGAAAGGATGAGAAGGTGGCAACAATGCCAAGAAGTTTCCTTGATTTGGATGAAAATTTTCATTTCTACTTAAAAAGGAAAACCCATCATCACTGCGTGGGTTTATTCTATGTGATGCCCCACTCCCTTCCATTCAAAAGTCATTTCCATTAAAAGCCACTTAATTCAGTACAAAAGGTGCCCTTGACGGATCCCACTGTACCGTTTCCTTAGAACCAAGCTCTCTGCTTCTGTCCTTGGGAAGATCTGCTCCTGCTGGCAGATCGGTTGTTCCCAAGGAAAACTAAGGAGAGAGACACGTTTCCCCTACTCAGCAAAAACTCAGAGTCTACTTACTAAATACAATCAAATTTTACAAGGCACTGAAGTGATAACCCCCAAGCAGAGAGCCCATGAGGTGATAAATATCTTATAAACACAAAGGTCACAGACCCAGGTGTTTATGAGCACAGAAGATGTTTATGGCTATCCACTTGGCTAGAAATCTGCTTTCAACCTTACTCTCTCTTCTTTATTGCCAGCTACATTATTATTATTCTCCAATTATTTTTGGAAAATCCAAAGCAAAGAGGACTATAAAAGAGCTTTATGAGACTGCTGAGCCAAATCAGTATGCCAGAAACAAATCAATGCTTCGAAGAGTTCTGAATACAATTATAGGCAAACAATAGTCCAATGTGTCTGGTAATCTCCCTCCAAACCATTATTGAATAGATTAAAAGATTACAGATATTCCTCTCTGCTTCTCAATATTAATAGTGATATAAAGCACATTTAATAAACCCAAACTGCCACAGCCCTAAGTTGGATTATGGGTCTGGTTCTTCATAAACTGACATGTACATGCAGACTCAGTTTAATAATATACAATCTTGGGTCAATCAAAATCTACCCTCACCAGCTCTCTATTTATTATCGCTTTTGCCACAAGCTGCACCCAATCAGATAAAGTCCTAAAACTCTCTTGGCTGGCAGCTGCACAAAAATCTGCACAGCATCAGCATAACAAGTGACAGGTCTCCCCATCAATTACAACTCTTAGGGAAAGACGGCTTCAGTGGGGACATAACCCCACAGTCACACACCACCTTCGTTTCTGACAGACCATCAGATCAGAAAGGAAGCTGTCATCAGTGGAGAAAAGGAACTCAGCTCCTCATTAGCCAGGGTTTTCTTTTCTTTTCTTTTCTTTTTTCAACATACATCAAGGAATAATCATGGGTCAACTCAACTTTGACAGTTCCTTATGTAAATGGCATTTAAATGCAGGCAAACAGCTCACAAACAAAGAGGCTGCATCTAGGTTGGTGCTCACAGACCCACTCAGACCTAGTGTCCATGCTGTGTGTCTCTCTGGGTTTTATCTCCTGCCAAATGACCAGAAACATCACCATGAACACAAAGTTGCTATTACGGGTTTTCACTGAGGGTGGACATAGGCTGTGTGCATCCTTTTGGGATCCAGAGGCAGATTCTCCTGCAGCAATGGCGTGAAACTGCCTCTGGGACCACCCACATCCCAAGTCAGGACTATCCCCCTCCAGCCAAGCCAGCTTGTGTTTTTAGTCTCATAACTCCACCTCCAATCAGGCTCTCCACCCTTTCGCAGCTCTTATCCTAAGTTCTTTCAGCTCCAACTCAAGGCCCACTTTCCCCAAAAAGTCCACCTCACTCACCAACCCACAAGAACCCACTCACATCTGACTTCCTGTGGCACTCACACAGAACACTGCACACCAGAGTACTAGAATCTATTTTGTCCTTGACAGTCCTCCAGTTGTTAAGTACATGTCTTATTTCTCCAAATGATCACTTAGCCAGACATATCCTCTCTCACACAAAGTAGCCATAAAACCTGGTACACTAAATACTGCCTTCAACAAGAAATGAATAAGATAGGGATGTTACCAAGGGTCGGAGGTGGGTGGAAGCTATAAGGATGAGCTGCTAGGGAGCTTGGCAATTAAAACCATAAACGTTCCTTCCTCTAAGCTTCCCCAGCACCCTGCTCATATTTTAGTTATCAACTTACCATACAGTCGTTGGTTTTGTATTTTTATATTTGCTTCATACATCAGAACCAGTGACTCTCAATAACACAGCTGCATCCTAGTTTGTCTCCCTAGTGACTGATCAGAGTGAGCCTCTGATGATGGAGGAGGAGGAGGATGAAGATGATGGTGGTGGTGGTGGTGGTGGTGGTGGTGGTGGTGATGATGAAAAAAGAAGAGGAATGGCAAATATTTATTGAGTATTTACTAGTTAGAAACACTTCACTGCAACCTATTTTAAGCATTTCACTTACTAGATAGGTTCTATTTCTATTACTCATCATTTTACTGATGAAGGAACTGAAGGTCCAGGGGAAGTTACCTGAGGAAGTTACCAGACAGTCACAAAGCCGTCTGGCTTCAAAGTCCATGCCAACCAAATACTCCCTGAATGAATGAGTGAATGACATACTTTGAGCAGGAAGGTAACTGCAGTATAAAGAAGCAGTGGATCTGGAATCAGATGTCCCAGCCTAGAATCTTGGCTCTATCTATCTTACTGGATAAGAGACCAGAGCTGATTCATAACCTCTCTGGCCCTTGTTTTCTTTATCTACAAAAAGGATGGGGATAACAACGTGGAGAAGCCACTTATGTGAAGCTAGCCTTCATTTCAGGCACTCAACCTATGTCACTCCACATAAGCTGCAGTTCCATCCCATCCCAAATTTCAATCTTAGCCAGAATAAATGAGTTTAACACATAAAGGAAAGTACTAAACCCAAACTGACTTAATCTGCTAATATTCTTCTAACACATCTGGGGAGGGCAGAATGTAATTGGATATGTTAATTGCCAGGAGTTGATGAAATGACTGAATTCCACTGAAATGAATGGAAAATAAATAAATTAATATATCGTAAAGTACCCAGCACCATGCATGAAACATGGATGACCAAAAAATATTTCCTTCCTCCCTTTTAGAGATACACTAGCAAAATGAAGCTCTCAGATGTCAGAAATCTTTGGTTCTACATTACCTATCTCCCAAGAAGAAAGCTCGTGCCCACAGTTGACAGCTTTACTCGGAAACTAGTGCCTCTCTGTACCCAAACCTAGGCATCATTTCTATCCCCTGTAGTACTTGGATTTCAGAGGCAAAAGGCTTGGCTTTTTCTAGTCTTCCCACTAGAAAACTGCAGCAAGCAGATAGCATGACCTCTCTTGGCTGGACTCAGATTGACAGTCACCCAAGTCCAAACACAAATTACTGCCTCCACAAGGAAGTCATTTACTGACAGGGGCCTCTTAGAGTAAATAGGGTGAAAAATAGGGATGGCTCTGTCATCTCTCGCCATTTATATGTAGAACGTATGCAGAGCTGAAATGTGCAGTTCATTATCCCAAGTCTCATTTAAGCATTAAAAGAAAAAAAAAAAAAAGAGAGAGATCAGAAAGCAGTCTGTAAAAGAGGCAAAACAGAGGAGCATTTCCTCCAACACACTAAAATCTACTTGTCCTGACCTTGTTTCTTTATGATAAAGATCTATCATCCCAAAGATGACTTTTAGATTGGTGCTTCAAATACCTGATCCTTTCAACCTAACAACTCTGTAACCCTATCAAACTCCCTCTTAAGGATGCAAACATTATCAAGTCCACAGGAAAAAAAACACCCCAATTTCAATTAAAAGAGGTAAGTCAGACTGTGTGCAAGATGCTGGGTGAGGGAAACAGACCCATTCCCCTTCAGAAAACATATCCATTTTCTAGCTACAGAGGAAGGCAATCAGCTACACAGATGGGATATGGAAGTCTTTGATGCCTTATCACATTTTGGCATACTATTTGAAGATTCTACAACATGGCAGCTTAAAACCATGTCAGAAGACTAGTTGTAAATGTCTTTACAGCAAAACCAGGGTAATTTGCAACTGAGGTATCACTATTTAAAAAAATAAATTTTAACTGAAAAATAATTGGCTTCTCTCTCCATCTGTAAAAAAGGGGCTAGCTCCATAAAAGAATACCTATTATTCTTGAAGAAAGGAACTGCTGCCTTTCATTAAGATGCCATGAATGCTTTTCCTGTTGGCCACAACACTGTCAAGGGCAGCACATTCTCGGCAAACCCAACAGCATAAAGAGGGCAGCCCCTCCTCTGTAAGGACTGGCCCCCAGACATCTCCAGAGTGCATGCTCCACTCCCCCCACGCTGCTGGGCACACACTGAGCACACACAAAGTTCCTGCAGATTTTTCCAAGTGCCAATTGAGCCCCCAAGTGCACATTCACTGTGCAGGCTTGAAAGCAGGGCTGTAGGTGACAAAGGGAACACGGCTCCTATTCTTTGGAGTCCTATTCACTAGACTGGGCTAGAGAGGCTCCAGACTGTGCAAGGCTCTCTGCTTCAGACAGGCCCTCACCCGGGTGGCCTGGCCGGGAGCTGGCCACTGGTCCAGCAGGAGGGACCCACACAATGGATCCACGTCACGCAGACACCCTGCCAGCCACACACTTTTCTCTCTTGCCTGGCTCAACCCTGTCCACAAAGCAAAGCTCCTTCCTATCTTTTGCTGACAATCTGTCTTCTTTCCCACTCCAAACTGCCTGAGCAGAAACCGAGGGGAAGCAGCGGGGGGGGGGGGGGGGGGGGGGGGGGCAGGAGCATCACCATTTCCTATAAGGAACATAGAAAAACAGATGACGTGGTTCAGCTTTTCACAACATTTGTATAGTATTTACAAGGTAGACCAGTGGGGCTTAACATTTATGGTGCCAAGAAAATGTTAAAGCAACAAAAAGTATGACTCCTTAAAACTGCAGAATCTTTAAACCAGAAATTTACAATGGGTTTTTCTTGGCAAGGAGAGCCTCGATGGAATAATGGTGAAATTGTACTTGCGCTGAGGATGTAAATGGAAATACCACACTTGCTGGCACAGCCCAAAGTCTCAATTGCCATTTTCATAAATGCAGTCCCTGTTGAATCACAAGCAGGACTGTGAACCTCCCCTAGGTTCAGCTACTGACTTCTCCCTTTTTCTGTTGACCGAAATCCCCCGATATGCCCACAGAGCTGCCCCAGCTAACACCCAGAGTCTGAGAAATGTCTAACTCTGAAGATAAAGCAGGAACACTTGGAAATTACAAACCACATTCAGACTATTTTTAGACACTCCCCTTATCCCATATAACATGAGTCTACAACTAGGAAGTAGAATGTGTGAGAAATAATAAATTAGGAAGCAACCAATATGTGCACCAGACACAATGCCAGGGACTTTACAAACATCAGCTGACTTCATTCTTCATAATGATCGCATGCAGTAGGCCCAATCTCATTTATCTAGTAGAGAAACATAGGCTTAGAGAAGTTAAAGAATTTTCCCAAGGTGGAACATCTATCAAATGGAGGAGGAAAACAAATCCAGCGGCGTGGATCTGACATCTGACTCCGGAGCCACTGGCCCCTAGACCACACGCTCTCTCTCCAAGTTGGCTAGAATAGCTGGGCAATGCTTATTTCACAGTTCAAAGACTTCCTACGTGCTTGCCGTATGCCAGGCGTTGTTCTAGCACCGGGGACCCAGGTGGACTGGACCTCCCCAACAAGGTGACACGTAAGCAGACCTGAATGAAGTAAGGGTATGAGCCACATGTACATCCGAGTACAGAATGTTCCAGGCTAAGAGAACAATAGTGCAAAGGCTCTGAGGCTGGGAAGGCTTGGCTTGGTTTAAGAACAGCACGAAAGCTCAAGGGTCGGAGAGGATTAATGAAAGGGACATCGGGAGATGAGGTGGGAGATAGCAGGCTCCAGACCGTGCAGTATCTTGGAGGCCACAGTAAGTATAATCTTTGAATTACATTCTCAGTAAAATGGGAGACTAGTTGGAGGATTCTGAACTGAGGAGTGATAGGATCTAAAGTACATTTTAAAGGGCCACTCTGGCTGCTGGGTGAAGAATACTCTGCAGGAGGCAGAGGTGAGAGCTGGGAGGCTGCTGCAATATTGCAATGGGTGAAAGATGGTGGCAGCTCAGCCCAGGGTGCTGGAAATGGAGGTGATGAGAAGCGGCTGATGAGAAGTTCTGTTCAGTCCGGTTTTAGCCCTCAGTGGCTGACAAGATCATTCTTACTCTATTCTCAAAAGAACCTGGATCCAGAACCCTAGGGTTAAAAAGAGCCAGGCAGACAGTCAAATAAATAGTCATCAGTAAACAAAATCCAGTGTAAAGCTGTAGCCCACGACAAAGGATCCACAGAGAGGTGCCTGAGCCAATGGAGACCCAGCACTTAGAAGAATATGTCATGTTCAGGTAAAGTATGACAGATAAATTTCATAGCACTACCTTCTGGGTGACACCTTCTGCCCTCCGGGTACTGCCTGGCATCTTTGGCAACCCTAGTGCCCAGTTTATCATGCAGTGCAATCAATATAGCATTAGGTCTGGCAGAAGCTGGGAGGTATCTGAACATTTGTGCTGAATGGAAAATATAACCCCCTACTCCCAACCTTGCCAATTGCAAGAGTGTTTTTAAACATAATATCACTTGTTCTTTGCTGGCGTCTTTTTATTTTTCCTCCCAGAAATACCCTAATTACCATGCCAAAGAGTTGGGGGAAGATGGCTTTTATGTGGTTTTATCTCCCAAACACTGTATTGTCATGGGTTTATTTCTTTGTGTTTTTACAGTAACGCAATGCTCTCCTGTAATTCAGAGGGCTGGCATGTGTTTTCCACAAGATTAAAGGCAATTTCTGTTTTCAAAGCTAGTATTGCTTCTCGGAAAACTCACTTCCTATGCTAAACGAAATCCACTAAGCCAAAATTCTACATTCACCTGGTCTGCATTACAGCATTGCAAACAGGACTAGGAGAGACAATTTCATTCATGCATTGATTCAAGCAGTATTTACTAAACCCCTACTGCATCAGGCACTGTGGGGGTGAGAAAAAACAGCACAAAATACAACAACAGTCTTTGCCCTCCAGGGGCTCTGAATCCAGATGGGGAAACACAGAGATGGCTACAAGGCAGACTGTGATAAGAGCTGCAACAGAAGTAAAACAACATGCACTGGAAGAACAGGGAATGAAGGACTGATCCCACCTGGTAGGGACGGGTGGTACTCGGAAAAGTTATGAGGTGAACAGGACCTTCGTGTCCCACGGGCTTGGGAAACACATCACCAATAGCAGCACAACAAGGCCAGAGGCACAGGAGAAGGTAAAGGCTGTGAGTAACTGAAAAAGCACTTGAAAGACTTTCAGTCTGGGGGATAATTATTATTGGGGGTGGGGGTAGGGACGACTTAGAGATAATAAGGGACAAATAAGATCAGAAAGGGGGAGCCTAGAGCCTGTCTTTGGAGGCCCCTCCTTGACTGAAGACCTTGGAGCTGGATATTCAGGGGACACTGGGGAACCATTTCAGGCACCCAAGTAAGAAAAGATCATCATGTCTCAATTACATGCCAGACACACACTAGCTATCCACATGTGCCTCTTAAACTTCACAGTGATGGGACAGCATGGCCGTTATCAGCCCCAGATCACAGACTGGAAAACTGAGTGTTAGGTCAAGTTTTATTTGTCCTAGGTTTCAATCAATTCTTCCCAACTCCATGAGTCCATGGTAAGTATTCTTCCCATGAGGCCCTTCAGATTTCTCTTTTATGACTGTAATAGAGTGGTGTGTAGTAAAAGCACTGTGGCCAGAAAACCACTGCAAAAGTTGAGCTCTTCTCAAAGGAGAGATACAGAAGGCATGAGGAGAAGCATGAGAGATACTTCCAGGATGTGTGACTCTCCCTAACCACCCAGCAACTTCCATCTCTAGGGGGTACATGCTTCAGCATCAACTGTATGTAAATATAAAAATGTTGCTTTCAAAAACATATTTTAAACATGCTGTGAATTGCAGGACTGGCAGCATAATATTGTCACCTTATTTCACAGTATGCCTTCTATTCCTCAAAAAGCTTTTAAACACAATATCTGAGTTAATTCTAATGGCAAACCCATTTTACAAATGATCTAACAAAGGCCAGAAAGCAGTGACTTACCAAAGGCCAGATTGTCAGTTTCTTCTAAATCCCAGCTCACCACCATCTTTCCCTGCCCCACAAGGAATGATGTTATTAGTCATATTCTACTGGAGGAAAAATCAGAGGGAAACGCATGATCCTTTTTAAATCTATGCTGCTCAATTCCTCCACCGACTTCCTCTCTGTCTCTTAAAAACTTGTATCTCGGGCTTCCCTGGTGGTTGAGAATCTGCCTGCCGCCTGCTGATGCAGGGGACACAGGTTCGTGCCCCAGTCCGGGAAGATCCCACATGCCGCGGAGCGTCTGGGCCCGTGATCCATGGCCGCTGAGCCCGCGCATCTGGAGCCTGTGCTCCACAACGGGAGAGGCCACAACAGCGAGAGGCCCGCGTACCACAAAAACAAATTTAAAAAAACTTGTATCTCTATCTTCACCAATGCCACTCCCACCCCAAATCAGACTCTGAATGTCAGAGTTAGGGCTTCTCATGATCAGAGAAGAGACTAAGGTTCAGGGAGGAAAAGGCCTCTCCTCTATTAAACAGCTACTATGTGCCAGGCGCTTTCCGTACATCATTGATAACAGCAACTGCAATATTTATTCAGTCTTAATTATGGGCCAGGCACTGCACTAAGCATTTTAAATATTATCATAGTTAATCTTCACAAGAATCTTGTGAGGCTAGTAATTTATTTCTGTAGATGAGGAACAAATCTGAAGGCTCAGAAACGTCTAGTATAATTTGTCCAAGATGACACAATTTGTAAGTCACAGAGCTGTGGCTTGAATCAAAGCCTACTGAGCTGAGCTCTAAGGCCACTACCTTATCCACTCTTATATGGCACCATAAAGGCAGGCATGTTGGGGGCACGTGGAGTGGGCAGTGTCTGGAGGCTAGAACGTATATGGAGAAGTAGCAGTGGGGAAGCAGAGTCAGGCAGGAGCCAGATTATGACTTACCTCTTGAGTTGTGCTATAGGGAGTATGGGCTTTATCTGGATGCTGGTCATCAACCCCAGCATTTTAAGTAGGTCAATGACCTGGTCAAGTTTGTACATTTTAGGAAAATTCACTCTGGTTTCAATGTACAGAACTGATTTAACTGGGGCAGAGGCAAGCCTGAGGGCAGACAGACAGGTTAGGAGGTTCTGCATTACTCTTAAAAATAGCTGATGAGGGCCATGTGAACCAGGGTGCTTCCTAGGTGTTCAATAAATATTTGTTAATTGCGGTATTGACTGGTTACAAGCAGAACAATCTGTTGTACCCAGTGGGCCATGTCAGCTCTATCATATGGCCGTTCCAGTGTGTGATCACAGACACTGGGTGCAATGCGCACTTATGCTGAAAAGGCCTCTCTTTACAGGCATCGCTGTGTTACTTCCTCTCTGGGGTTTTTATCCCCTAATTGTGTGCTTCTACCAATCAAGGAATTTCAGATGAAATGTGAGACTAGGGTTCTGAGCATCTATATTTATCTGCCTTCTTTCATTAGGGGCAGGGAGAGAAGAAGATGGGTGGCTGGTGTACAGATTTGAAGAGGAGTCATGTATTTCCACGATGTGCGTCCTCCACTCTGAAATAACTAGCTGCATTCCTTGTAGGCAAGGATTCAGAGGACTTATGCTGATGGGAAGGTAAGAAAATGATGGCTATGATGGAGAAGGGGGCCTGATTGTCCACTGAAAGCCTTTAACATCTAAGAGGGAGTGAAGTCCAGGTTAGAGGGGCTCCATCTGACTGTTCTTTGCAACCCCCTGGTTTTGTACCCCTCTCTCTCCTAACAGAAAGCATGCAGCTGCAGAAGCCAGTGAGCCAATAAGGATCATCAGACATTTTGCCCAGATCCCTAGATCCTGAAACAAAAACCCCAGGATACCCTTTTGCCTTGCCCTACCTAGCCATATACTTAATTTCTTTATAACTGTGAGCTGAAGTTCCTACTCTGGCTATGTGTATATACTGAGGGTAGCTGCTCAGACACCACAGGCTAAATTAGAGGAGGGCTCATCTGAGTGACAGAATGAAAGCTAAAGGCCTTTTCAGATAAAGTAAAATCTAAGGAAATATGTCATTCACTATATTACCTAGTTAAGTACCAGACTTAGTGCCTAAGCATACACCTTAACTATTTAGAACACTAAATTTATAACACTAACATGAAAAATATATCTGGCTTCTTAAATAAACTAGAAGAGTGACATTATACTATCCATTTACTTCCAGACTGAATCACCCAACAAATATCACCTGAACACTTACCTAGTTGTTCTTTAAGTGTGCATAGAAATCGTTTGGGGGAGTGTGTTAAAAATGCAAATTACCATACTCAGATAGTCTGATTTAGTAGGTATGGAGTCATGCCTAGTGTGACGATTAAAATATGTCCACAAATCCTTTAATACTCCTCCCTTCACAAGGTAGCTTAATTCCCTTGAATGCAGGCTGTATTTAGTGACTCCCTTCTGACTAACAGAATGTGGCAGAAGTGACAGTTATGACTTGCATGATTAGGTCATTTGTCTCTGTCTTGAATCATTCACTCTGGGAAAACCAGCTGTCATGTCAAGAGGTCACTTTGGAGAAGTCCATGTGGTAAGAAACTGAGGCCTCCCGCCAAAAGCCATGTGAGTGCGCCATCTTTTTTTTTTTTTTTGGTGGTACGCGGGCCTCTCACTGCTGTGGCCTCTCCTGTTGCAGAGCACAGGCTCCGGATGTGCGGGCTCAGCGGCCATGGCTCACGGGCCCAGCCGCTGCGCGGCATGTGGGATCCTCCTGGACCGGGGCACGAACCCGTGTCCCCTGCATCGGCAGGCGGACTCTCAACCACTGCGCCACCAGGGAAGCCCAAGTGCGTCATCTTAAAAGTGGGTTCTCCAGCTCCAGTCACTTAGGTGATACCAGTCCCAACCAACATCTACTGCAATCTCATGAAAGTACCTGAGCAAGAACCACTCAGGAATACCTGACCCACAGAAACTATGAGACAGTAAATGTTTGCTCTTTTAAGTAGATAAGTTTTGAGGTAATTTTATACATAGCCACATAACTAATATAACTAGAAATCAGCATTTTAAATCTTGATCTTGGTGATTTATAATAAAAAAAAACAATCAAATACCCATAGTGACATAATCCAGATATTTCCAATTTGGTGTCATCTTTGTTAAAAGGAGGAAAACAACAACTTTAAAAAAACACATTAGATTCTGCTCATCTTATCTGAGCTCATTACACTTAAGACATTTCGTTTCCATGATACCCCTGTGCAACCACTATATCATTTTAGCTTCAGGGAGGCAACATGAGGTCCAATAAACTAAACATCATACGAGCAAGTTGGCCACACTTGCTATAAATATTTTAAGTTTCCACCTAAAATCTACACTCAGTGGTGTAATAATATTACACAACAAATATTTCCTGATCAGATGTTAAATGCAAAACAAAAACACAAAAAAACTCCCTAAATAAGGTCAAAAACTTCTTTTCCTAGGACCAAATATGATGAAGGGTCAGACAAACAAGCACTTTTACTGTAGTAAAAAGCTAATCCATGACAATTCTTTACTTGAAATCATAAGGAAGAACGAGCCCACAGATGAGTATGACAGTACAAGCCAAGGGCTCTGGAATGAATCTGCTTGGGCTTAAATCCCACTTACTAGTTGTGTGACCTTGGGTGAACTAACTTCTATCTGTGCCTCAGTTTCCTCAACTTATAAAATGAAGAAAATAGAACCTAGCTCATAACACTGTGTAAGGAAGGAGTAATGGTCCAATACTTGTAAAACCCTTAGAACGATGCCTCATACATAGAAGCAACAAATATAAGCTATTACTACCATTCCAACATCATCTTCTATTAAACCTTTAGATAAACATCCTAAGAAAAAGCAAAATTTCTGAATTTTATCCTCATACTCTTATCTTTCTTCTGTGGTTCTGAAGCTAGTGAAAGACCTTGGTTAGACTCAGTCAGGAAAAGAAAACCATCTTTGTCCCAGTTGCTGGGATACTATCATCCAGTATTAAGTTAGTGCTCATTGGGGGCATCACATCTACATTTCCTAAGGGAAATAAAAGTTGGCTCTGATTCCTGTACCTGTCACAGAAGGAAAAAGTTCATCACTACTGTAATTTTTAGGATGATTACCTGACTCCCTAGGTTGCTTGGTTCCATCTTTACAAAGATTTGCAAAAATCACGCAGAAGAATTTGCATTGTTTCTTTTTCATATTCTTTTCCCCCACATATTTTCTTGTCTGTATATAGTTGGGTATTTTATTACAGTTGCACTCTATTCCTCTACCATCCTACTGTGATCATTTGCCTCACTCAAGATATGAAGCCTCTTTAACTCCTCACTGGAATTTTTTTCTTCTCAGCAAGAAATACAAAGAAAGTCTGCTTTTCTGTATTATTTGTCCCCTCCTTCTGACTATCTCCCACCATAGCAGTCTGTCTAAAGTAAATATAGTTCTCACAAAGAAATTTCTGGGCCGGGGACAGAGATAAAGGATGATTTCAAAAATGCCAACACTGGACAAAGCACTTGCCACATACATAAAGTCGGTGTGTTTTGCAAGTCTTGCCATGTAACCTCACAACATCCTTATAGATTTATCTACCTATTACCAAGGGTGCTACTTAATTAAGTCCACAGAGCACTGGGCTGAGGCTGTAAACACTGCCACAGTGGGTCATATTCACAATCTATCCTCACGTCAGCATTCTGCATCTGACAATCAACTGCACCAAGGAAGAGTTTAAAGGAAGACATAACTGTCCTCCCTCATATAAAAGCTAAAATATCAACTGCTGCAAGCTCAAGAGACTAAAAGGAAAGCAACTCCCTGCTGGTCCAGTGATTTTTAAACTGAGAGTACATCAGAATCTTGGGAGGGCTTATTAAGACAGATTGCTGGCTTCCTCCCACCTGCACTCTGGCCCCCAGGAAATCAAGATGGGGTCTTGAAAATCTGCATCTCAAACAAGTTCCCAGGTGAAGCTGATGGAACCCAAAGATGCTACAACTCAAGACATGACAAAATCTGCAATTCTCAACAACAACCCAGGTCTGTCACCATCCATGTAACTGTGAGCCCATGATCCTATATTTCAGCTCTCAACAAGGAATAAAACTAGTAGGTCAGGAGAATGATGATTTAAATCTTCATTAAAGGCATTATGGGATTAATTATCATGGCAACTCTTCACTGACTTTTGCAAAGTAAGGACCAAAGTGACACTTCAAATCCACCCTAAACTCAGCATTTCAGAGCCACACCAGGAACCAAGTCAGGTAATTCTCTGACATGCTGCAGAAATCAAAAATGAGCTCTAAGGCAACATCAAAGGTATGGGAGGTTTCATATGATGAGGACTGAAAGTTCTAACTCCCCACAGAAGACACCTGCAACACTGCTGTGAAACTCCACCTGGAGTGACTACAGGGGTCAGTGTGTGCGTGTGACCCCGTGTGTGTGCATTATGACTGCCAGGTCCGTCCATCAGCAAAACTCCCATCTCCTTCCCTCCTATTTCCCTGTTTGATATGGTGTCACTGGAAAATGAAATTTAAAGAGCTCTGAAAAATGTTAATAGCCCCAAAGAAACGAGTGTGTGACACTGTGTCCCTCCCTAGGAACACCTGTGAGACGCTGACTTTAACTAGCTTACAGGTGGTACTGACTGGCATGGCAGACAGGGATTTACTTTTTGACTGCAAGTCTTCAGGTTGTGTTTTCCATAACTATCAACAACTATATGGACTTTCATGTATGGGCAGAGGAAACAGATGAGGATCAGGACACAGAGGTTTCCAGAAAAGGAATCCAAAAAGTCACTATATAAGGAAGCGTATCCAGTGAGTGGAGTGGTGGACACTGGTGGACATCAGGGGCTCCTGGATGACCTCCTGAAAGTCACATGCACAGTCTGCTGAGGGGGACCAGCGACCGCATGTAACACGTGGCAGTATTTATTCAAGAGTTATCTCCAGTTGGTGCCATTCACAGTAGACTGCCAATAGAAAACAGTGCACAGTACATCAGCAGTTTCAACTACAGTATCCCAAGCAAAGCAATTCCTAAGGAGAGCCATAAAATGCAGTCATTTATAATTCTGCTGAGACACAGATCTGCTTATTGCCCACCCTTGTGGGGGGAGCTAGAAACTGCCCAGACCAGCACCCACGGCTGAACCTGGCCTTTTCCTTCTCTTTTATTAGGCATTATAGTAATTGCCTTGGAGTGAGCAAATATTTTTGAGGAAATGACCACCAAGTGAGAAAGAAAATGTCAATGAAATTTAAAAGAACAATTAATTTACAACGTGTCTGTCATGAACAGTCAACAGAGGTTCTCGGAAGAACTGTCAATCTGCAGAAAACCACTACAAACCAAAAATCCTTACACTGGAAGATTTAAGAATTCACAAAGGACTTATCCCTTAATAACTATACTATTCCCCTGGGCTCTCCAGCAGTGTACCCAGGCCAAGTCCTAAGTAGAACTGAACTCAAGATATAGACTGTAAAGCAAAAAAAAAAAAACACAAACAAACAAACACTGGAAAAGTAAGATATTGGTTCACTCATCCAAAAGGGACAAGGACTTTGACCAACAGCAACCAGTGATGTATACATAGCATACCCACTATGAGCCAGCACTCCAAGGTTGAGAAAGAAAATGCAAGTTCCTTTCTAGTTGGACAGATAAGACAGCTGCACAAAATAAGCAATAACATAAGATAAAATTTCATTAAGTAATGAAATGAGTTCACAGTGCTACAGGAGAACAGATAAGGAAGCCATCAAAGGGGGACAGAAGTAGACAGAAAAGCCCTTCCATTATCAGCCAAAATAACTTATCAGGTCCCCATGCAGCCGACAGTGTGATAAGACTTGTGTAAACTGGTTAAACAAGAAACGTACCCTGCCCTCAAGGAATACAAGCTCTCAGAGAGGTGGTTCCGCCACAGACTAAAGCTTAGAGGGTAAGCACAGATAATAAAGCAGGAATTCTGACCCACAAAAGGAAAAAGAAAGGCTTCTGTAGGGCCTTTTCTATCAAACAAACTTTGTAAGAAGAAATAAATCCACTACCCTTAAAGTATATATTCAGGCTAAGGATTAGCTAGGGCAGCTGTCCAAAGACAGGAAACATATACAGATTCTGATAAACAGTTCACTTTGATCCCAACATGCTGGTCTGGTTAATGTAATAAACATGAAGGATGGTGAGCACATTCCAAACAGCCAAGCATACCACCTCACCTCGCAGCCTCCGCACCTCTCTTCTCTCGCAGCTACCTGCCCAGCTCACTTCCTCACCCAATTTCGGATCATTACTCAAGAGCCATCTTCTCAGTGACTCTTGTCTTGGCCATTGAATCTAAAATTGCATCCACCACCACCCCCAAAACACATGGTAGCACTTCCTGTGTCTCTTTCCTCCTTCCTTTTTCTCCATGGCACTTACCAGCTTCTAATATTCTAGATTATTTACTTTCTTTAATGACTGTCTCCACCGTTAGAATGTATGTTCCTTTGGGACAGATATTGTACGTTTTGTTCACCATTGGGTCCTAAGCATCTAGAATACTGTCTGGCAGATATACAAAGAATAAACCTGCTGAGTGAATGAATAAATGAATGAATGCATGTTGGTACTTACAGCTAAGTTTTTTTTTTTTTTACAGATTGTACATAGTATAGTAAACACCATATTGCACAGTAATGTCTTTAATTTTTTTATATTTTATAGTATGTAAATTAAGTCCATCAAGGGACTTTGCTTTATTTGCAGAAAGTTTTGCCCAGCTGTAGGCATCAACAGGCACATAAAACCTTTTGGTCATAAGTTCCATTTCCCTTCTATTTACTTTTAATCATTCTTTCTCATAAAACCCAGCAGTTAAACCTAGCAGTGTTAATTACCACTATTGAAATTGACAAGTATATCCTTACCAATAACCCCATTAACTGACATATTGTTTTATTATGTACTTACTTTATTCAGTCAAGAAATGTTGATTGATAACCTACCATGTCACATACCTTACACTTTGCAATGAGGAAACAATGATGAGCAAGGAGACTAGAATCCTTGTCCTGGTGGAGCAGACTCTAGTCTAGGGGATAACAATTAGTAAGTAAGAACCAGAAACTATGATAAAAGTTATTCTAGGGGAAGTGAGGGGACCATGGAAGCACAAAGCAGGGATACCTATCCTAGTTTAGGAAGACCAAAAGAAGTGTCAATTGTAACTATTTATCTAAAAGATAAGTAGGAATTAGCCAAGCAAAAAGGTGAGGGGGTTGGAAGTACTTCAGACAGAGTAGAAACAAATGGGAAGGCTCAGAGACAACAGAGCCCTTTCCAGGAAAAGTGCAGGAAGGTGCCAGGAGAGCTACAAGACCTGTTTGTGGCTGAATAAGTGCGCAGGGACTCCACCATGTGGGACCTTCTGAATCACTGATACTTGCATCAGTTCATGTCAGGAGGCTCTATGTCCCAAGGCCTGCACTAGCTGCTATCAGGGGAGCAGAGCTGCATCAAACTGACAGAATTCCGGACCTTTGGCGCACTTACTGCAAGAGAGACTAAAAGACTGAACTGAGGCTGGAGGGGAAGTGAACATTTTTTAAAATACCAAATCACAATATGTGGGCAAAATTAGCTTCACAATCTCACCCCAGCGGTGTGCCTGAACAAATCTGGTTAGGGATAACTGGCCAATCTCAGGATAGGAGAAGACAGCAAAAGAAGGGGCTGCTTTGGAATTCTACACCAGGGATATATCTGGTGACCCCAGATTGAATAACGGCTTACTCACTCCCACCACCTCGACTGCTGCTCTGATTTCTATTCATTCAGCCTTAGTCTAGCTGCTGAATCTTAATTATCACATTTTCTCAAATGGCCTGCACTCTTGCTACTTAGAACTTTGTGTAGGAACTTTCCCAAAGCTGATACAGGAACAGATAACCCTGACATCCACAAGGCAGCTGGGAGCAGGCTGACCTGGAGTGTATAGTTAGAAACAAATTTCCTGTTACATGTTTATCTGACACTGATTTTATTTGAATGTTTGAGAGTACATGTTCAATAACCAGGATACTGAAAAGTCCTTTCAAACATATAGTTATAGACACATAAGTTATTAAAAACAACCCTTAAATCTACTTTGGTAAAGGTTGATTGTCTAATTGTTCATTATCCTTAGGTTTTCAATAACATTTAGATTTCTAATGAGAAAAAGACTGAGGTACAATAGCTAATATTTGGAGTTACAAACCAAAAAAGCACCTAGAGAATCCTGAAGGGGTTTTGAGAAATTCCATGTACGATTATGCAGTTTATAGGTACTACAAATGATATATCTTCTGCTTATCTCTAACAGCGGTTGCCAAAACTGGCTCAGGGGCACCAGGAGAACTGGCTGAAAATGCAGACTCCCAGGTCCTACCAGGAGATGTTCTCATTCAGTGGTCTGGGTTGAGGTACCAGAATTAGTATTTTTGACAAGTGCCACAGGAAATTGCATAGCTGGCAGTCTAAACCCTCAGCCCACCACGGTGTGGGGTCAGTGGTCCTCAAAGCAAGTTCACACTCCACGGAAGGTATAAACTGATACCCTGGGGGCACTGGGAAAAAAATCAGAGCTTCTATTTATAATTATTTCTCATACCATTCTTATATAATTTCTAACATATATATTTTATAACCTAATACATCTATAAAGTATGTAAATATATTAGCATGATATGATCAAATTCTTCAAATATGATCAAATTCTTCTTACAAGGAGTTTATAATTTTTAAAACATTGGAGGCCACAGGAGTACTTTTGCCCCAAACTGCAACCGAATACTCCAGTGTCCCAGGGAAAATGGAAGGAATATGGAATTGAAAGAGAACACCTTGGTGAGGGGGCAACACAACGTCTTAAAACACACCAAAGAGAAAGGTGAAAAGACCCCAAATGATGCCCCAACCTTAGGGAAAGCAAGTTGGGGTATCCATGTGTCTCATGTGTAAAATGAACACAGGGTGAACCACCTGTCCTCGTAAGGTCCCCGCAGCACTAACTCACCACAATTTTATGAAACACTAGTGAAGAGACACCCCAAGTGCAACAAAGATAGATGGCAGACACTATACCTCACAAATTTGAAATAGGGCGACAAAATCTACAGACTGTCTATGATGCAGGCATTAAGCCCATCACTAGAATCGTAAAGCATTCTCACTGAAATAGCATGATGGCCCCCACATTTTATAGAGAGGGAAAATAGCTCAAAGTGGAGACTGGTTCTGGCCAAGTAGCCCCAGGCAGCTGGTGGCAAAGCCGAGTCTCCTGAGTCCGGGAGCATAGCCCTTCCACTTTACCAGTCTCCTTCCTTTCTAAAATAAAGAGACTTTTTAAGATGCCAGAGGCCCAGCTTTCTGAAGATAAAAAGTAAGTTCCATTCATTGTTCTAAATATGATTAATGTTTGCAACCTTTAGAAAGAGGAAAATAAATGTTCTGGGATTTGTTTTGCCTCCCTCTGTTTCTTTTTTTTTTTAATTTGAGGAGCTGGTGAAGACATAACCTTATACTGTTAGAAAAGAAAATTTAAGAGCATCTTAAATAAGGAAGCCCAGTAGCAATCACACTGTGATTATCAGTGATGCTGCCAAGAGCCCATGTGAGAGCCGAGGTCTTCTGGAACACCGCAGATCTCCAGCTGCCTCCAAGTCAGGCACTTCCTTTATCTCCCTGAGACTCTGGAGACAGGCAAGGTCAGTTTTCCTTCCTGCTTTGCTGCATATCTAATACTGTCTTCGGTGTGAATTTAAAAGGACAAAAAAAGAAGGCAAGAGCTTCACATCTCTGCTGAGGAAACACCTGCCTTCCTACCAGCCCGGGACTGCTGAGTGGACACTGGGGGAGCACAGCAGTCCAGGTTTGCATTCAGGATTTGTATACCTAATCTCTGCAAGAGAGCAGCACCTCAACATCTGTGAAGTCTGACCCCATCCCTTGGGGAGACGGGGAGGATGACTCTCAGGCACATGGCAGTTTGAGAGCCACTGAGTTCTAGACAAGACGGCAGGGGCACCTGGGCGCTGGGTAATACTCCTCCCCACCTCCTACTCACAACCATCCTTAGGTCCCAGAACGTCTCCCCTACAAGGTTACTCTCTAGGGGTGGAAGTTAGAAAGCAGTGTCCCAAAACTTGAAACTTAGCCACTCCCTCTTTCAAAGTGGAAAGAGGGAGTAAACAAACTCATATGTGTTCGCTAAGCACTTTCCACATGTGATTCCACTGCGTCCTCTCAATAAAAACCCTCCACATTCAGACGTACCGTAGTTAATTAAAAGCTTCTAGGGCAATCTAGACTCAAGTTAGGCTGAAGGAAGTTTTACTGCAAACATAGAGTCTGCTATCAGGGCAAATGAGGGCATAAATGCGATCATACAGACATGATCACACCATCAAAGAGAGGAAAATAATCAAAGATATTTAATATTAATGACTGATATCCCGAATTATACATGAAGGCCAATCCCCCCAACAAAAAAAGTACTGCTAGGCAATACCTCATTGCCTTTGCTCAAGTTACCAGTCTCTAACTAAAAATAATAGAACTGCACTTCTTTCCAACTACCCCACAAATCTGTCTGCACCATCCCCACAATTGTTCAATTTAGTGAGGTTTGGCCATAGATGTTTTTCTTCTTCCAGATCACGCCACAGAAATGTCTGATTCTGGGACAGCGTGCAGGACTGTGCAGTCTCTTCCCTATTTTCAACTTCTGGTCCACTCCATCTATCTTCAGTTAGGTTACATCTTTTCACTGCATTGTCTATCGATTGTGGAAAAAGAGAAGACTTGAACAGGGATAGAAAACCTAAGGCGTCACACCGTGGAATCTGGAAAACATATCCATCATGGCTGTTCTCAGCCCACCCACAGCAGCCCTGAATGTTAAAGTCTGAAGGGCCTTCTCCAGGTAGTATACGAACATTTACAGCTCCATAAACTTACTGTGTAATCAAGGTAACTTTGTGCATGAACCCAAGCTCCACACAGTAATTAGGTGAAGAGGAGAACAGGCAGGCACCCTTCAAGAGTAATTGCGTCCTGTTGATAATGAGCCATGTAAAAGCACAGAACAGAATGGCACTAGCCCCTCTGCTTCCAATAACCAGTAATGATACGTACATGACAATTTGCCATCTCATCAAGGGTGGAGATGGAGGGCATCAATTCACCAAAATTTTTGGTTCCAAATTAATTTCCCATCTTCCCTTCTCAAGCCAAGTACAAGAGAATCTAACCACAGAAAGAACCTTTCGTGTCCCACTGCCAAGTCTCAATTTCTGTTGTCACTACTCTCATTCATTTTATTGTACCTTGGACCATTAAAATAGCCCCCTAACTGGTTTTTTTTTTTTTTTTTTTTTTTTTGGTTTGTTTTTTGGGTTTTTTTTTTTGCGGTATGCGGGCCTCTCACTGTTGTGGTCTCTCCCATTGCGGAGCACAGGCTGCGGACGCGCAGGCTCAGCGGCCATGGCTCACGGGCCCAGCCGCTCCGCGGCATGTGGGATCTTCCCGGACCGGGGCATGAACCCGTGTCTCCTGCATCAGCAGGCGGACTCTCAACCACTGCGCCACCAGGGAAGCCCCCCCTAACTGTTCTAATTCTGCAAATGATTTATTTTGTGCAAAGGTGCGAGAATAACTTTCTGATGGACGTCTCTTACCAAGACCAAAGCAGGAAGGCCTTCTCACTGTTTACAGATCTTAAAATCTGGAATCAAGGCCCTTCATGATCCAGCCCAAACTCCCTTTCCAAACTTTTTTCCTCTGTATAAATTCTAAGATCACAAAACTGGAAGCCAATGGACCAAATTCATCTGCCAATACATTTTATTTGCCATGAGCAGCAGCAAACTTAGAACTTCCCTATGCCCAGGCATTTTCTAAGCATTTTATGTACATCAATCCCTTAATCATCACAACTCTATGAGATTGTTACTATATCCATTTTAAAGATGACAGAAAAAGATTAAACAAGTGGAGGAGCCACCATTTCAACTCAAGCAGACTGGCTCCAGAGTCTATTATTCTCAACGACTATATTGTACTTCCTTCTCTAAATGGATAGGTGGATGGCAGGGAGGGTCAACAGATGAATGGAAGGGTGGGTACATGAGTGGCACTATTTTATGAACTATTTTAAGGTTTTTGTTTGTGAATGCATAGATAATGAAAGAAAATGAGCTCTCTCTTGAACTCTCCTGGTTTTTCTGCCTGTAACAAGAAACAAAACCTTGAAACATGGACCTCCCCCTGGGTTGCACAGATGCACCTGCCCAAAGCACAGAAAGAGTCCTATGTAATTGAGTGGCTTTACCTGTAATGCTACTATCAAAATAGTGCCATAAAAAATACAGGCACAAAAAAAAAAAAAAATACAGGCACCAAACAGACAAATGCAAAGTGCCTAATAAAGAGGAGAGGCTTCGAGGGAGAAAGAATAAATGAAGTATATGAACCGTGCGTATTATAGCACCTGCAAATTAACTTCCAGAAACAGCAATAAGCAGATAAAGTACCAGGCCTCAGTGGAATCGGGCACAAAATGAATGCAGCTGCAAGAACACAGAAACATACACGCTCTTACTTGCAAACATCTGCCCCCAGTATTGCCCAGCAACTCTCCCACAACACGCTCACAGGAGCCCAGCAGAAAGACGAAAAATATTGCCATGTTCTTGCCTAACATCAATACCTTCCTATCACACTGACCTCGTTACCCTCAGTTTGCTTTCATAAAAGAAAAATGGCAAACCACAGACGCCAAGAGAAAGTGCTAAGCCTGGCGCGAGCTTCAGATGTACGGTCTAAGACAAAAAGCCTTGCAAAAGGAACTTACTGAGCCTGCCTCCAGTTACCTGCCTTGCCCAACCGGTACCCGGGGCAGCAACAAGTGCCCGGGCCTCATCCTCCATGTTAACAGGAGGTGAGTGGGAGCTCCCAGCACAGTGCAAAGACGTGACGTCTCACAATTCCTCGGCAGAACACTTTAATCCAACCCTACCTAATTAGCATAATTTCCCTCCCCACTCACTCCAGGAGTCCTATGCTCCAATCACACCCCATTGAACAGCATTCTCCAGCTAGAGCTTTCACTTTGCTGCCTCTAAGCCTCTGTTCATGCTTGGAATACCTTTCCATCTCTACCAATCCCTCATCCCAATGACAGCCAATTTGACCTTCTTTGTATATCAGGGGCTCTCAGCCTTGGCTGCACAGGAAAATCATGTAGGGAGCCTTAAAAAATACTGATGCCTGTGATCAAACTCCAAAAATTCTGATTTGATTGCTGTGGGGTATGGCGTCGATATTAAGATTTTTAAAAAATTCTCCCCAGTTATTCTAAAATACAGGTAAGGTTGAAAGCCACTTCCCTGGACCACTTCCCCAAAGAAGGCTTTTGCCTAACTGGGATGAACTGTTTCCACCCCGACATTCCCAGAGTGCTTTGTTTTGACTTCCCTCTGTAGAAGCCCCTATCACTGGACCAGCTCAGACCACCACAGCTGTGAGTCAGGACTGAGGACAGCATTAGAACACAGCCCCTTGGATGAAAGCTGGAAACTGTTTTACTTACATATGCCGTCCCCCTTGGCATGACACTTTAGCCTCTGCAGCTGCTCAATAAATCTTTGCTCAATTTCATTGAATTGCCGTGGGTTTTTCTTTTTGGCTGCGTCGGGTCTTAGTCGCAGCACCTGAGATCTTCATTGCAGCATGCGGGATCTTTCACTGCAGCGCGTGGGCTTCTCTCTAGTTGTGGTGTGTAGGTTTTCTCTCTCTAGTTGTGACGCATGGGCTCCAGAGTTACATGGGTTCTGTAGTTGTGGCATGCGGGCTCCAGGGCGCATCGTTTCTCTAGTTGAGGCGCACAGGCTCGGTAGTTTTAGCGCAAGGGCTTAGTTACCCCACGGCACGTGGGATCTTAGTTCCCGGACCAGGGATCGAACCCGTGTCCCCTGCATTGGAAGGCGTATTCTTTACCACTGAACCACCGGGGAAGTCCCCTGAATTGCTGTTTTTATATATTACACCAAAAACATAAATGTTCAATGAGTTTCCAGTGGAAACAGAAACTACCATAGGCCCGTGACAAGTTTAGTGCTGGAGACAGGCCACCTCTTCCCTAGCAGGCCTCCCTCCTCTCTCTCTGCGACCCCTGAGGGTGGGTAAAGTTGCAAAGAAGCCCAGCCTTCCTTACATCCAGAAGAAATGGAATCCATCAAAACAGGCATTTTCACCCAAGATACCAAGGGACAGGGGACTGAAAAATAGGCCCATGTTCCACAGAGCAAATTTCAACAGAACAAATCCTTTGGAATAGCCTGCTCCTGGGAGAGAGAGCCCTAAGGCAGTGATTCTCAAGATTTATTGTAAATAAGAATCCCTTGGGTGGCTGTTCAAAATCCAAATTCCTAGACCTCAAACCCTCTCACCCCTAACCGACTGCACCAGAATATTCCTGGCTAGGGCATGTTGATGAAGCCTGGGAGGCACAGCAAGCTCCCCAGGTGATTCCAATGCTGGTGACCCGTAGCCCACACTTCCATCAACAAACAGTGGCCCAAAGCAGTTCAGATCCTCCAGGTACTTGGCCTTGTAGAATCACAGAGAATCTGAGAGGAAAGATTTGGGGAAGCAGGGATAATCTGTAGTGCCTCTATCAACAGAAATTACTCGGTGGTAGGAGGTATTATAGGGACAGAATGCCTTTATAGCAGTGTCTACTGTAAAGTTTAAAGATGGTAACAAAAAGTGCTTGGCTCATAGTAGATAATCAGTAAGTGACTGACAATAATTATCCCTTTCACAGCTTCCTTCTATGATCATTTTATATCTGATGTTTCCTAGAAATCATGGAGACGGAGATATCATTAGTCTTAAATCACCTTCCCCTCTAACTTCATATTAAGGAAGAGCCCTGAGCCTAACTCACCATTCTTCACCACGCAGGAACACCTGCCAGCTGCCACCACCTACACCTTCCCCACCCTCCCATCTACCAGGGCTCAGCCAAAGTAAAGAGCCTGCAGGTACATGCAAGGTCCCCGATAGTGAACAGACCAGGCACGGCCAGTGCACTAACCTACCTGTGGGAAACGAACTGGAGGTAAATCTTTCATCCTTACAGAAACTCAGCCTCACGCAAGGTATTTATACCTCTGCAACTGCACTGCTTGCTGAAGCCCTGGAGAATTTCCCAGGCCAGCCTATGTCAGCTAACTTCTAAAGAGAAAGCCTGTAGTCACATCTAAGTATCTGAGAATTAAACCATGAAAAGACCCAAACATAACTTTACCTTGGCAGTTGTTCTACAACCTCCCTTCTTGACTCTAGTCAGTGAAGCAAACCAGCTCCTTCAAATTTAATACCATTCTCGTCACCTTCCCATTAAGAGAAAGCAATTCCCACATTTTAGCCATAAATTAATCAGAAGCCTTCCATTTTGCAGATGTATGAAACAACGTGACTGTATTCCACAAAGAGAGGCCAAATCTCAAACACCAAACTAAATACAGAGAGATGATTTGTGATACTTAAATATAATTACTGTGCTAGATTCAGGTTTTTAATCTCATGTTTTTCCATTTCATTATGAAATTACAGCCCCAAACCTCTGGACACAATAGCAGCATTGTCGCTGTAATCATTACCCACGTTACTCAGAGGGAACACACAGCTCTACTGGAGGTCACTCCAGCACAGTAAATGCAGGACTGCACAAAGGCATCTTGCTCCAGCTGATTCCATTCAGTCCAGGGAGCAGAAGAAGATTTAGGAGTCTGAGAGATGACAAAATGTCAGCAATTTAGGGCCATTATTTTTAAAAAGCATGCTTAGGGCTGAGTTATATACATTGGAAGATGGCATCAGAAACTATGAGGTCATCCTCCCATCATAATCAGTCCCAAGCACATCTCTGCTCAACAGCATGGAAAAACTGGGGTGGGTTCAGATAAGTGTAGCCCAGAAAATCAACCGGAGAGTTAGAATATAGGAATTAAGGCTAGGGAGGGAATAACTGCATTGCAGTTATCTGAGGACGGAACTCACTCACTGGGGTCTCAGGGGACAAGCAATTCTACATGAGACTCAGTAGCACAGCATAAAGAATTTAGGTTAGAAAGAAGAACTTCCTGAGCGAGCAAAAGAAAGGTAATTTAGGGATGTTAAAGCATCTCCATTAAAACCCTTTACACAATAAAGCAGTTTTAGAATATTCTTAGTGGGACAAGTTGATACTGTGCTCTAATAAACACCTAAATAGTACTGGCAATGTGCTAGGCACCATCCTAAGTGCTTTATGAACTATTTCATTTAACCTTCAAAATAATCCTAAGAGGCAGGAATTATAATTTTCCAGGTGAGAAAAGTGAGGAGCAGAGGTGATGGCTGGCCTGAGGCCAAAAAAATCAAGTGGCTCTTAACCAGAATACTATTATTGTATAATTCCTGCTATCTGCTTCACTATGAATCAATTCAAAATAATTCTCATTCACAGTCAATCTCTTTCTCATTCTCTCACACATGCATGCACGCACGCGCACACACACACACACACACACACACACACACACACACACACACACACACTTTCCGTTATCCCAAAGAGGTATTATCTGGACTGTGATAAAATCCAGATTACATAAAAACAATGATTCTCTGATGTTTCAACCCTTTGAGATATATTCAGTTATTCTAAGTTCAAAATTAAAACAAGAATTGACTATTTTAAACAAATACCCACTGTCTATCATATCACCTTTGTAAGGGCCAGAGAGTTCAGATATTAAATGTAACAATGTTTTTAACTTCAAAAGGAACTAGGGAATACATGTCTCTCCTTATCTCACTTGGAGAGATGCTGGCATTCTCCCAAGACAACAGCCTATCCAGAGCCAGAAATAATTTGTGTAAAAGTTTACCCTATACTTCATCTAAGGTCCTATATTCTCCAACAGCCATGATAAGGCTGATCCTACATATAGCTTCTTAATGAATACTCTGGTTCTGGTTATGAAGAAGAAAGGCGTAGTGGCCCTTGGTCCCAGCATAAATACAAGTTTCAATGTTCCTAAGAGAATGTTAATAGAAACTACATGGACTTCCTTAAATCAACAACATGGAATAATAGCATTCTAGGACTTAACTACTTGAAGAATTCATCTGAAGGAATTAACATGAAGTAAAGATCATCTAATGCACTGGTTCTCAAACTAGGTTAACCTTTGGAATCAGTTTTACAAAATACTGATGCCTGGGGTCCACCATCAAAGGTTCTGATTTAATTGCTCTGGGATGCAGCCAGGGCACAGATACTTTTTAAAGTGACTCAGGTAATCCTAATGTGCATCAAAGTTTGAAAACCACAGCTTTAGTGGAAATTACCCTCCTAGTCTATTTTTCAGGCAAAAAAGTGTATCACTTAAAATGCTTAGCTGCACTCTGTGAAAGTGGCCTTAATGGCCACACCCTTGATGTTTGTGGAGTAGACACCAGAAAGTCACCCACAAGAAGAGTTCTGCATCTTCTTGCAAACCTTTGTTGCTGCATTATACATTCATTCCTTTAATGACCTTTGTCTAAAGACTTGCATAAACTTGTTTTATAACTTGGTTTTAGGAAAGAGTTTGCATCTCCTTTGAAACCTGATATGTTTCCTGTTCTTGAAAAATAAAAATCAAGTGTCCTATCTTGTTTCCTTTATAACCCTGAGTGCTAGAAGTATTAGAGCTGAGCTGAACAGCTAACTGGAGTATTTACTTCCTACCTGTATTTGATTCTCCTTCTGTCTATGCAAGTTTTGACTATTCTTTTTTTTCTTTTTTTTTAAGGAGCAAGGTATAGAATATCTTTTTTTTTTTTTTTGGTGGTACGTGGGCCTCTCACTGTTGTGGCCTCTCCCGTTGCGGAGCACGGGCTCCAGACGCACAGGCCCAGCGGCCACGGCTCACGGGCCCAGCTGCTCCGCGGCATGTGGGATGCCCCCGGACCAGGGCACGAACCCGTGTCCCCTGCATCGGCAGGCAGACTCTCAACCACTGCGCCACCAGGGAAGCCCTAGAATATCTTTTTTGAAACTTGTTTCAAAGGCCAATATGGAAACAGACAAACGCAGAAGTTATGAATAATGGTCAAGTCCATGAAGGCTGACATTTAGGGAAACTATTGGATGTCTTCCCTCTTTGTTCCTCGGACTGTCCACACTACTTGCATGCTTCTGTTCTCGAAGAGATGCACAAAAAAGCACAGGTATCCTACAGGCTACGTTATATTCAAACAATACCAGAGGAACCCTACTGTAAGGAATTTAGATATAGAGTAACTGCTTCTTAGTTTGCTTCCCTCTATTTGGGACTTAATGAAGTTTCTTCAGACTGAAATCTACTCAGACCTCACAAACTCCAAGTCTAGTCTGCACTGTGGTGGTGCCGCTCTCCCCCAAAGCCTGTATCTCGTTTCCCTCCACTTGCTACTCTTGGCAAAGTAACTTCCACCTTCTTTCTTTGCACCCTCTTCCATATGGCTGGAATTAATAAGCCTGCAGGCTGGGGGCAATGTCTCTCCACAGCTGTCTTTTCAAGCAATTATTTAGAGACAGAGAAGGAAGTCATTCACAATCCTGGGAGTCAGCCAGAGACAGCTCTGCCACACAAAATGCTCAGATAGGGCCCTGGGCCAAAAAGTCACTTTTTACTGGGGGCTCGAGTGGGGTGGGGTAACAAAGTAGTACAGAGAGGAAGATAAGGGAGCAGGTAGCAGGTTTTCACTGTATTTCTCTGGCATCTTCAACAAGGTCAATTTCTTCTGTGCAAAAAAGAAAAAGTCTAGCTGAAACAATCAGGAATTCATTCAAAAGTGACTACAGGCAAGAGGGAAGAAATGCCAGAGAAAATAATGCCTTTCTGAAAAGTCTGTCCTTTAAGGCCAAAATAGCTGCCTAAACATCATGAAAGTTCCACCTCTTTCCCAGGAGGCTGGGGAAGTGGGTAGGACTGGTGGCAAATGTTGTAACAGTACTTACTAGAACAAATGTTAATTAAGTCTATCCAAAAGTATGCCTGATTAGTGTAAACCAAAACATTTTACACAAGGTGGCAGATTCCTCCTGCTACGTCTACCTGCTCACTACATCAACACGGGTCTCACCGACACAAAATTTCCTTGAATGCTGAAGAGAGAGAGCCCGCTTCTGCTTCCAGTTAGTTTCTCCTCTTGAATAAAACTAGGCTGTCCTTCTGTAAGAGGAAAAGAGCTTCTAGATTTTCCTTGTCTGTTAATAAAGACAAGTAACTAGATTCATCTTTCTTTTCCCTTCTCCGGAAATAGACCATGTAGAGATATTTTGAGAAACCAGTCAAACTTGGAACTGGTAATCTGATTGTAAAACAATGTTCAGGGGCAAGTCAGTGTCTCTGTGAACTCCAAAATCTTAGAAATCTAGAAAGAGTTGACTTCAAACTTTACTATGATTACAGACAGTGTCCTTAACTTCAGAGTCTCAGTTTCCTCATCTGAAAATAATACAAAACTTCATTTGATAGGCTAATGTTTTTCCAACTTTTTAAAGCACAACATAATAAAAAATACACTATTGTCAGGATGTGATGCACATGCAAGCATGCACGTGCACACACCCTATCTCTACACACATACATGTGAAACAAATGTTAGAGTGTGATATACTCTGATACCATCTGATTCCACTTTTTTAAAAAAATGCTGGTTGTTACCCACTAAAGGGTTAAGAAATGCTGTTTTATAAACCACTGTGACAGGGTGTCTTGTGGAATTGATGTAGTCAGGTGTGATCCAATAGCAAAGAGCCCAGCACACAGTAGGGTTATGACAAATGAAGGGTCTCTTTTCATACAATACAGTGCTTTCAAAGGAACTGGCAGAAAACATAAGTCCTGTTATTCAGGACAGTCCACAGAATACACCACACCATTCCACCCTCCTGACAGTGAAAAGCCACTGCCCTGGGTTGTGCTGTTGGACAGCCACTGAGTTATGTTTACAGCTGCTGGCATTCTGCTCTGAAGAAGGGATTCTTTGTTTATGTACTGTTTATCATTCATGTCAGGTTTGTGAAGGGGACTTTAATATTTCAGATTCCCAAAAGTTACTTACTACCATTTAAAAAAAAAAAAAAAAAGAAAAAGAAAACAGCAGCAAACCCTGCTGAACAGCCATTTGGAGTGGGAAGGAGCCTCTCAATCATACAGAAAAATTTTATGCAAAGGACACCCTTTGTGTACTTTCTAAGACTGTCTTAACACAATCTGACTGTCTTAACCCAATCTACACTAAAAGCAACTGTAATGATGAACTCTAATCCAGCTAACCAAAGCTGAATATCCAGAGATAAGAAGGGAAGATATGTCTTTGGAAAACCCTCAAAACTTTCGAGAAAAAAAAAATCATTTAAAATTGAAGTGTTTAAAATATTTAAGGTAATAAAAACTCTGTTTTCTCTAATGGTTATTTATTTATTTATTTTGTGGTCATTTTTAAGGAGGCCTCCCATGACCACACTTATTAAAATAGCTCCCTACCCCATTTTTTTTCTGTCGTACTATTTCTTATACTATCATCATTAGACATGCATTTTCGCCACTATACCTTACTAGAATTTAAATATCATGAGAACAAAGACCTTTTATGTTTGTTTGTTTATTTACCAATGTATCCTTAGTACCTAGAATAGTGCCTAGCACACAGTAGCAACACAAAAAATATTTGTGAAATTAATGAATTAGTGAATAAAATGAGCAGAATGTTGACTTCTGCACTGGAGTTCAACCCAATAAGCCACATGCCTCCTCCCACCACCTCCTCCATGGTGATGAGAGAATCACCGCAAGACAAGCCCCTATTCTCTGAAGGCATCAGCTATGCATCATGCACTGCCTCCCAGTACCTGTCCCTTTCTTCCTCTACATTTACAAGTAGTAACAACTCCCCAGCTCCCCTTGGCATTGTTCTGGGTCAACCAGCTGCTCATCTCCTCTTGAGGAAGGAGATTATGTGAAATCAAAACACATCTCCCTGATGCCACTCCTTCAGAGCCTGCCCAGGGATGGAAGCCTCTTACACCCTAAAGGAAAAACAACAGCAAACCCCAAGTGGGAAAAGGCAAAAGGCAAAGGGGCAAAGCAAACCAAAAGCCTCTGAACAGAGGTGCTCCAGCATAGCTGAAGACAGCTTCCTCTATCCCCCCTCTTCTCCTCTTCAAAGACACAGCTGGACCTTGAAAAAGAGTGGCTGGGCTCTCCTCTGGCTGAGTACTCCAGGCTGTGAGAGAAAAGATCATTCCATGATTTGAGATTTTCCAGCTGGCAGCTGATTACTGATTTCCCATTGGGACCCCATCCATCTAACTGAGTCTCTCCAAAACCAATGTTAAAGGGCCACGTAATCTTTCCTGCAATTGCTTGATCAAGCAGGCAAGGAGATTTTGCTGGAATCCAGGCTCTCCTTGTTTCTAATCTTGTATGGGTGGCACTTCATCTCATTTGGGGTAGCTCAATGCCTACTCACACTGGAAAACATGCTCAAGTGTTTGGGGGTGGTAGCTAAAGGTGGGAGGGGGCTGTCATAGCAGCATAATAAAAGCAAATCACCTGGTAAAACAGGAGATGAATGCATAAATCCAGGCAGAGAATTTAAAGTAGAAATGCATTACTAACTAAAGAAATCATTTCACATGACTTATACTACAAATTGACTTTAAGAGACATCTCAGTCTGCACATGTATTCCCTGCTGAATGGTGATACCTATTCAAATGATCAAAAACAGTCCGTTCTTAAATTCAGGATAAATCCCAGACCTCAGAAACAGGCAAAGGAAAAAAAAAAAAAAAGTTCAAAAGCAGAAAGGCAGTAAATGTTACTCTCAGGACCAATCTCTCTGATATGCCTCAAGCTTGCTAACAGCATTTTTATGCCACAGGCATGCTACTTTCCTTTGCCTTCATTTTATTTCACAGGAAGTCCTTCCCTAATAGCCATGGAATATCCAAAAGGAGAAAAGAAGGGGAGGGCAAAGCATTCTGCTATCTCTCCTGCTTGGAAAAGACTCAAGCGCCTGGAAGGATGCCGCAAAACTCAGTGTGAACACAACAAACAACAGCAGCCAAGAAAACTGAATCCCAGTGAGAAATCTGCCAGCTGGGAGCCACTCTGTAATTGGAGAGGAAGCATCTACTTAAATGGCCAGTGTCCAGCTCAGTATAAACCCTGTGGTTACAAGGACCAGAGTGGAAACACCTCCTGAAATCACCACGAGTCTGATCCCTCCTGAACTGACTTCTACCAGTCCCAGTTTAAAGTCATCCCTCCCTCTAAAGTGAATGTTCTAATCTCCAAAGAATGACGTGTATCTCAAACAGATCCTCAATGAGGCAAAGGAGAGAGCCATCAGAGCAGCAGTGCTTCAAGCCACAGCAGGTTTGGAGATGACAAGCAAGATAAGTGAAGCAAAAAAAGAGATGACCAGCACCCCCTTAAGAGGGTCAAAGGGCTTACTCTGCACACGTGGCAGGGCTGGACATGCCAAGGAAGCACCACAGCATGTGGACCACGGACTTGGGTATGGGTAAGAGTCTTGTAAGACCCAGAGCAGGGGAGACAACTTCAAGCTATGCTAATACACAACAAACCCATACAACTGGAATCTCATTACTAAGCCAAATACTTAAAGTCCATTTAAATAATTCTTAGTGACTCAACAAAGCCTTTCAGAAAAGGGAATTACTCTTGCAAGGCACAAGAGTGAGAGCTAAAATATAGTTAACCCTCGTCATCAACTTCCCAATGACAAGGCAACATAACACACTGTTCCTTCCCAAGAGAGGAGGCTCTCTAAAAGCTACTTATATTTGGTTGTAACATAAGGTGTGATTTCTTTTCTTTCTCTCTTTTTTTTTTTTCCTTAATGGTAGATTTTCCCTCTCAGTTAGCTTTTCCTAGAATCAAGAAGAAAATTATCTTTCAGTCCCTGGGTGCATACCAAATACAGAGCTTGGCATATAACCTGGGAACTCACTAGGGAAAGGTCTCTGGAATAGAAAACATTTACAAGACAGGTAACTGAGAATTGACTGTGCTACAAATAAATTCCCTGTGGCCTGAAATTCTTCTTCTGGAGGAATCATGAAAAACCATGAGCACTGGAAGAGACCCTACTGATCATTCAGTATAATGCAAGGTTCTAAAACCTGGCCCCTTCTCAGACATATTAACCTAACCCAAAGAGACAGCATCCATTCTGAAGGTTTAGAAACACTGAGCTAACCTCCTCGCCTCCACTTACAGATGGAGAACTAATGAGCCTTTCTGCTACAAAGGCCATGGTCAGTGTCCAACACAGAGCACAGGCCTTCACACCAGTGTACGGTAACCTGAGAATGACTGACCCAAAGGTACTTGTTCCAGCAGCCACACATGGCTGGCCTGAGGGAGGCAGCCAATTCTCAGTGCACAGGCAGCTCCCTCTCCAGAGCTTAGTGTGTGGCCTTTGAAACAAGTGGGAAGGGAAGGAGAGAAGAACAAACAAACAAAACCCAGCCTCCGCAGTCTACACTGAGGTTAGATCACAAGTCATGTGGTGAAGTACCTCCAAGAGACTGGAAATACTCTAACAGAGATGCCTGTCAGTTCTGTGCAGAATAATTAGCTAGTAAAACTTTAAACAAACAATTATTCTAGGCCTCTGCCAACAGGCCACTGAGGGTAGGGCAGAAAAGAGTTCCCCTTAGGAGAGCTGGTCTCCAGGGCTGATGCCAAGGCCAAGCTGTGATTCACAGAACCCAATACCTCCAGGTGTTATGTGCTGGTGCCTCCAGCCCACTCGCAGCAGCTAACCAAGCCGGCTGCTGTTGCTGCTGCCTGCTTCTGGCTACTCCCTGCACCCACAAAGGGCCCCTCTCTCTCCAAGGAGGCACTGCCATTGCTAAAAGCTGGTGGTGGTAGGCAGACATATTATCAATAGAAGGAATTTTTAATACTATTTTTCATTTTAAGAAATGAAAATAACAGAAGCATGTTTTCAATTCTCAAAGTAATTCTGAGAAAATACCATAACAAAGGATAACCCTCATCTGGGCTGTGAAGACAAAGTCTTGAATTTAAAGAAAGAGGAGTATACTTTAATTAGAGGACTAATATGATGGAAGTAGAGCTAAACTGAGGAGATTTGAGATCCAGATTCCAGCCCCAGGTTCACCACTGTGAAATTCAGCTGGTATGTAACCCTGCTAGATCTCAGTTTTTCTACTGGTAAGATGGGGAACAGGAGAGGGAGTAGGGGGAAATGGAAACAGCAGGGAAGCGGGCAAGGCACAACCTTTAAAACAACGACCTAGCCATAGGACACGACAAAAACTGGTTAGAACCAACTAGGTCCAAGATGGCGGAAGATTCAACTTCCAGTGGACCTTGAACCTCATTATAGCTCACTGTAATTCACTAGCATATGCTAAATGACACACCCACCAGCACCATGACAGTTCTGAGGCTAACCATAAAAGGCCAAAAAGTGGGTGGTACCCAATTCCTTGAAATCCCCACCCCTTCCCTGAAATAGTTGGAATAATCCTTCTACTCATTAGCCTGTGAAATTACCCAGCCCATAAAAACTAACCACACCATATTTCGGGGCCTCTCACTTTCTAGGATGGCCCACTCTCTGTCTCTGGAGTGTGTTTCTCTCTAAATAAACCCACTTCTTACCTTTTCACTTTGTCTCTCACTGAATTCTTTCTGCAATGAGACATAAAGAACCTGAACTTCATTAAGTCCTGAGACCAGGTGTGTGATCTCAGTTAAAAGACCATGGGTTCAAGTCCCATCTGAGTTGCATGGTTTCAAAATGATCAAGTCCTTTTGGCTCTAGAAATATATGTCTAATTATTTAATTTATAGCTTTGTGGATAGCTCTTTAAATTGTGGCTGAAGTCAGTATGAGTCAACCTGATTAAAATCCTATCAACCCCAATTAAAAATAAGGGAGAGGGCTTCCCTGGTGGCGCAGTGGTTGGGAGTCCACCTGCTGACGCATGGGACACGGTTTCGTGCCCCAGTCCGGGAAGATCCCACATGCCGCAGAGCGGCTGGCCCCGTGAGCCACGGCCGCTGAGCCTGTACATCCGGAGCCTGCGCTCCAAGATGGGAGAGGCCACAGAGGTGAGAGGCCCGCCTACAGCAAAAAAAAAAAAAAAAAAAAAAAAAGAAGAAGAAAAATAAGGGAGAGACTGACTATCCATGGTTGTTTCACTCTGGTTTGTTGCTTGTTTTCAAAAGGATTCAGGAAAGGCAATGAGGTGCTAGCGGAAACCATGACAGCCACTAATGATCCCATTTAACTCCAGCAATGACACTCACCAATGACCATTTGTCCCTAGATTCTACTTCTGCCTCTTTTACCACTACACCCTGATGCAAACCTTCCTTTCAGGTCCCTAAGTGTAGATACATCTACTTAGAGCTCTATAAATAACAACAGCCAGACACACAGTGACCAGCCACCTGTGAAATTAGCATCAAATGGTCTGATCAGGTTTCTTTACCCTCCCTCCTCCTCTTTGCCCTGGGCCAAAAATCCAGACGCTGCAGTAAGACCAGAGTTGCATCATGCTTCCCAGGACCTGGGGATGGATAAGAGCCCTATCACCAACACAGGACAGCTGTTTCACTGTACATCATTTCAATGGGCCTTAATAGAAGAGGTCAAGATTTTAACAAGCACCAAATCTCTAGTATTAATTTTATAACTTCTTGAGCCCTATGAAATTTATTATAACAAAAGCTCTAGTAGTTCTAAGAAATTAAACACAGGCGTATTCTTATAGTCCAAGTTATTTTATAATCAATTTAACTGAATAAAGTTAAAAATAAAATTTAACAATAACATCTAAAATTTGATGTGGATAAATATCATTTGGAACTGAAAAGGAAAGACTTCTTTAGATCACAGGTAGCTCTGACTAGGACTCATTAAGATAATATATTTCCAGCTTTACTTGTTGCATTTGCATTCCTTTATTTTAACAGATTTCCTGCTCAAGCTGGGAAATGCAAGGTGGCAACATTTATTTGTAAAGTTTCTCAGGAACAAGCTCTCCCTGTCCTTGCTAATGCATGGGTACTTGATATGAAAGAGTCCACCTTTATGATTCATTCAACGAACATGGATTTAATGAGCAGACACTATGTACCATGCCCATTGCCAGATTCTGGGGGTCTCACGATGAATAGAACAATGTTCCTAATATTGTACTAGTATTCACATATATTTGACTATTGACAACTACGTGTAGTCTTTATTTTATACATGAATAAACAGAAGCTTATAGAGGTGAAGTGTAAAAATGGCAGAGTCATTTTTCAAAGTTTCACTATCACTATTCCACAGCCCACGTCCACACCTCACTCCAGGTACACAGACATACAAGCTTGTTTGGGTAAATACAGATTTCTGTCTAAATCAGGAAGAACAGAGGGTGGTCAGTGAATGCTTGTTTTTGATGGTGGTGGCAAGCCCCTCCCTCTGTCCTACTCACTGACCTCTTGCTGGATGGGAATCCATGCTATTCCTAAGAGCTCACAAGCTCATCAGCCTGTCTCAAAAAATTGATAGAAAACAGGCTGGACTTGTTCACAGCATTGCCTTTATAAGAACAGAAATCATGCCTTTGTTTTCACTTATCATTCTTTAAGATTAGGCTAAATAATTCCAATGATCTGTCCATACTCCTACAGCCATGGTAACATCCTCTGTTTCTGAAACCTAAAGTTCTACATCCCCAGTATGTGTTAGACCAGTAAGTCACAAACTTGACTACACATTACAACCATCTGGGGAATTAAAAAAAGAAAAAAGAAAAAGAAAAAGACCCGGGTCCCACCCCACAGTGATTCTGATTTAATTAGTCTAGAGTGACATGGATGTTTTAAACTCCCCAGGTGATTCTGCTGTACAGCCCAGGCTGAGAATCACTACATCACACCAGCACTTCTCCAAGTGTGGTCTCTGGACCAACACCACCAGCATCAACTGGGAACTGACTAGAAACGCAAATTCTGAGGATCCAGGCCAAATGAGTCAGAAAATCTGGGGGTGGGGCCCAGAAATATTTATTTATTTATCTATCTAGATATGTATTTATGGCTGCATTGGGTCTTAGTTGCTGCACGCGGGCTTTGGCTTCTCTCTTGTTGTGGAGCACAGGCTCTAGAGCACAGTCTCAGCAGTTGTGGCACACGGGCTTAGTTGCTCTGTGGCACGTGGGATCTTCCCAGAGCAGGGATCGAACCCATGTCCCCTGCATTGGCAGGCAGATTCTTAACCACTGCACCACCAGGGAAGTCCCATCTGTATTTTAACAAGCCCTGCAGGTGATACTGAGGTACAGTAACGTTGGAGAACCACTACATTAAACAATCCAAGAATCCTAAAGAATTCCTTTACTGTTAATTAATTTTTAGTGTATTTCGATGTTACATTTCCAACTAGATGATAAGATCCTCAATGGCAAAAACTATTATCTTCTATTTATTTCTATGTATCTGTAGCCAGTATGTGCTTTACACAGTAGATGCTTCATTAATATTTATTGGCTAAAACTGCAATATTGTAAATCAACTATACTTCAATTTAAAAAGCTAACAAAACCAACATTAACTAGCATGAAGGATCTGTCTCCAGAAACCTAATAAAATGCAAATGCCCTCCACCCCACAGAGGTCAGCCTTCCCCAAACTATCCAAAATCCTCTTTCTTTCATGGAGTGTTAAAAAAAGGGTTAGAAGCAATTAACCTGAAGTGGAAAGTTTTCTCCAAAGTATTCTTTTTTAAAGAAAGAAACAAAAATCATTTGAAAGCAATTTTATATTCAACAAAATTCAACACTTATTGATCCCCTACTGAACACAAAGCCCTGTGCTGAGAATCATTAAGGATACAAATATGTCTTAGGGATCAAACCTCTAAGACCTTGCGGTAGTACCTATAGGGCTTTATTCTAAAACCCGGGAAAATGTTATGCTACGAAAATGTTATGTTACGGTCTACATAAAAGGGAAATGTTCACAGGGATTGCTCAACCACGACCTGGGAGCAACAGTTTCAATCCAAACAAAATATCTTCCCTGAACTATCAACTAACAAATATCTTTTAGAAAGACACATAATACAGTTTGAAATAAACACAACTATTCCAATAAGTAACTACTAACACTACATACACCCATACCAAAACACAACCACAAAAGTATTTGGGACTAGAAACCCCTGAGTGGCCCATTAGAAAATGGCATGGGGCAGGGAGAAAAATCCGCCATACTGAAACGTTTACATACTAGCAACCTTCCCTGCTTCACTAATAGCCACACTTGCTGGGGTCACCTAGAAATGCCCATGAGCTAAAGTGAGACACACACCTCTGAAGTTCTCTTCAGAGACTGTACCTTTATTATGCCTCCAAACACTCTTGAGTTGTTTTAACCACAGAACGGCAAGTGAAGGCAAGAGGTGAAGGGAGAGGTTATGGTTCTTACTCCAACAACTACTTTCCCAGTTTATTTTTGGCTTCAGTGAAAAAGGCCTCATTAGGAATGGCCATGAATGGGGGCCCACTCCTGAAGAAGCCGCCTGCCTCAATCCCGGAAGAATTCATGGTCAGTTACCTGGCTTTCTCCAACAGGTCAAGTAGCAGAGATGCTGGAAAAGGCGGTGCACATGATGCATGATAAAAACAGACCACAGTGGGGAAGGGTACTACCAATGTAGGCATCTCAAAGGAAAGGCAGGAAGAGACAGACACACACATAGTCCTGCCATCGCAGTTTCCAGGGCTGCCAGAGGCAACAATGAGACTCCTTGCTACTAACATGTAGGTTTACTGAACAAGCAAGCAAGTTAAACCTTTAGCCAGGAATGGTTCCACAGTTGCATTCATGGATTATATTTTTTTTAAAGAACAAGAGAGGATGACATTTGAAAATACGCTTAGAAGTTTCCCAATATCCACACCTTCTCTACGATACCCAGACCTTCCTTGAATACCTCCAGTGACGTAACACTTAACTATTTACATTTTGGAAAGCCTTGTCAGACAGAATGCTCTTCTTGAAACAGGGCCATAACATGTTTCTCTACTCCTTCCTATTACTGGTCCTGGTTCTACATTAGGAAAGAAAAAGCTAACTAATCCCTCTTAGAAACCACAATCCACATAAATATTTGGAGACAGCTATCATGTGCACATTTTTCAAGTGTTATCCCCTCTAATGCACACTGAAGATTCCTAATGTGTATTTTTTCCCCACAAATAATTCCCTTACCAAAAGATCAACATGATTAGAAGCTGTAACTGTGTCTGACCTCCTCTGACATTAGTCATCTGATGACTGTAACCATGACACATACAAAAACACACAATATAAATGAAGACCAGCTAAATAAGCAATGAGTACTTAGGAAGGCTGGACACCAGGAGAATGACCCACAGACCAGATCCAGCTCTAGTGAGAACAAGAGAAGCCCATGGTGAACTCAGAGAGACGGTGTCCTACCAACAGCCAATCTCAGGCATCTATTATTTAAAGCAAAGAAACCAGACTCAGGGTGCTTCCAAGGGTACAGTGTCAAAATGGAAAAGCTATGAGGAATAACACACTGACACCCAGACACAGTTTGCTTTAAATCTGTTAACAGATTAAAAAAAAAAAAAAAAAAAAAAAAAAGAATTTCCTTCTAGCACCCAGAGAGGAGTGTTGGAAGCTCACCTGGCCCAGGAAGGAGATGAAGGCAGCCGAGCCCCTGACGCAGCTTTGACTAGTTTTGCTATGGACAAATGACCCAGCTGCTTTGCAAGGGGTGCCCTGGCAGGAAAGCATCCCCAAGTACAGCTCCGCCACCCCTCACATCCAGCCTTAGCCACTCTGCACACATATAGGTGTACCAGGCAGAGTAAAGGGGGAGAAGGCCTGAGTTGGAAGTGCCCCTTAAGTAGGGGAGAACCCATAGGTTTCCTTAGCAGGATTAGAAAATCCAGCCTAGGAGGCAATGTGAGAGTCACTGAGTTAAAGTAAGGCCAATGGGAGAGGCTTAAAAGCGCTAATGACTGGATTAGGAATCATTTCCTAGCCTCTGTTAAGAGCAGGATGTTGACGGAAAGCACCCCCACCCCAGGGAGGTACTGATGAAAACCACGACTGTCAAGGCGGCAGTAGCTTGCACAAGCAGATGTGGAATCCATCCTGTCATTAGCCAACAAGGAGAAAATGCTCTGAAAAGGAATGGAGAGAAAGGTGTGGCCCAATAGGAGAAACAGCAAACACACCACAGTGCAGTTTCTTTATGACCCAGCACGACAAGTTACAGCTTCTAAGGATGCCATGTAACATTCTTTACAACATTACCCAACAAAAAACATACAAAAAATTATTTCCATGTGGGGATAATATGCTTAATGGTTTCTAATTATGCATTCTGTTTATTCTGCAAGTACTTATCTGGTAATTCATAATTTACCAGAACAAGTTTCTGTTTGCACAGATTGCTAACAGATTGATATTCTGAAGAATTCACAACTAGTCTAGATTACTCTGGAGAGATCAGGAGTTCCCAAGAGCCACTAGCAGGATCAGAATCACCTGAGGCACTAATTTTTAAAAAATTGGTGGACTTCATCTTACACCTACTAAACGAATCTCCAGGGATGAAGACTGGCCCCATGCACTACTGTAAATCAACTTTACTATAATGCAATTTATTTAGAATAAAATGCACCCACCCTAAGTACACAGTTTGATGAGTCTAACAAAGGTATACATGACAACCAGTTATACAATATTTCTATCACCCCAAAAAGTTCTCTCATGTTGGTCCCATGGATTTTTGCTGAGATTTCCCCTTTTTTTTCATTTGTCTAAAAAACTAATAATTGCTTGTTGAAGCATTTTTATGATGGCTGCTTTGAAATTCTTTTAGATTCCAACATCGTTTTCATCTCAGTGTTAGAATCTGTTATTGGCCGTTCTTATTCAAGCTGGGATTTTCCTTGTTCTTGTGATTTTTATTGTATCCTGGACACCTTTATTTAGCAGGCAGTCTCCTGCCGAAGGGCAACGTGAGGGCTGGGCGAGGACGCCTCCTCCTGGGCCCGCCAACACGACCACCCTGGCAAGGCAGAGCACTGAGTCGCCCTGCCTGTTGCAGGCAGAGGAGGAGGGGGGATTCAGCTCCTCACTCGACCCTGCTGACATCTTCCAAGTGAAGATGGGGCACTGCTTCACTACCTCAAGAGAGGATGTGAGATCGATATATATGAAATCTTAAAAAAAAAAAAAAAAAAGGTACTGATGAACCTAGTGGCAGGGCAGGAATAAAGACGCAGATGTAGAGAATGGACTTGAGGACAGGGGGCGCGGGGGGGCGGGGAAGCTGGGGCAAAGCGAGAATAGCATCGACATATATACATTACCGAACGTAAAATAGACAGCTAGTGGGAAGCGGCCGCATAGCACAGGGAGATCAGCTCGGTGCTTTGCAATGACCTAGAGGGGTGGGACAGGGAGGGTGGGAGGGAGACGCAAGAGGGAGGGGATATATGTATGCATATGGCTGATTCACTGGTGTACAACAGAAACTAACACGGTATTGTGAAGCAATTATACTCCAATAAAGATTTTAAAAAGAGAGAGAGAGAGAGAGAGAGGGTGTGAGATCAGATTCTCCTAAGCCCCACTGCCAACAGGGAGGGAGAGGCCTGTTGCTGCAGGGTGGGAGTGGAAGCTCAGCTTAGAGCTGGACCCCACTCATACTTCCCTGGAACTGCCTCAGAGCACCGCCTAGCTCCCCATAGAGGGGAGTGGAAGATCAGCACCCTGCTCAGTTCTGCTGACACCACCCCACATGGGAATGGAAGTGCACCGCCTGCTTCCATGGGGCACAGGGGAAAGATGGACTGAAACAGAGGGTTGGTGGGGTGTGGTGGTGTAGAGTGTAGATTTTTCCTTCCGTGCCTGGCTGCAGTAGGGAGGGTTTTGCCAAAAAGGTTTCCTGTTGTTAATTTGACTTTTTATTCCCAGGCCTTTGGCTAGGGGAAACAGGCTTTTCTTAGAGCTTTTTTGGTCTGTGCCTCCTGGTGATTACAAATTGGAAGTTTGTTCAGTACTCTGTCCAAGATACATGCGAGTCAATAAGCAAACCCAAGGGACTCACCACCATGTCATTCCTCAAGTCCCCAAGTTGTAAGCAGCCTGCTCTCTTCTTTCTCTCTTTCAGAGACTATGACTGCTTCTGTGTTATGTCCGATGTCGTTAGCTTAAGGGGGAGGATCTAGGAGGAAAGGGGCTACTTCATCTTGCTGGAACTGGAAACCTTTGGGCTGTGAATTCTGAAATGCTCTCTGGATGATTGTGATGCACCAACAAGTTGAGGACTGTCACAATGTTCTAGGGCATCAAAGAAAAATCAAACCAGCTGAGAGGCTCAACCAGGCAACTCCCCAATTATAGTTAATCCCTACAAAGTGCTTGCTAATGTACCAGGCACCTTACCTACCACTTGTATATTTACATTAGCTCATTTAATCCTAACAATAAGTTTATGTGGATATTATTTTCATCGTCATTTTCCATGTAAGGGAGGAGACAATCTGACTTCAAGCAAATTGCCCAAGGTAACACAGCTCATATAGTGAAGGCAGGATTAAAAACCAGGCTGTTTGGCTCTCAGAGTCCACAATCCTACATACTCCACTCTCTCACACAATGTAAGGCCTACCTTTACGCATGTATGCTTAAAATTTATTCAAACACACTAAAGCATTAGTCTACGGTAGTAAATAAAGTCAAGGAATCAACAAGTATTTGCCTTGGGCTCCAATTCAGAAACTCATTGGCATCCTCTTTAGGTTGAGAGGTATAAATCATTAAGTCCTAACTCCCTAGCCCAGCTTTTTATAATCTGAATCAGCCTATATTTTCAAAGCTAATTCCCACTTTAATAGTGTAAGTTCCCTGACAGGAAGACCCTTATACCTCTGTCAGACTGTACAGTTGTTTATAACCAACTCAGGAAACATTTATTGAACGCATGAGAAAAGGAATAAATCCAACAACACAGAAACCACAGAGTAACAACTTGGATGTAGGGCAGCAGAAATGGCACTGGACCAAGGTGCACGTTTGAGCTGAACCTCGATCTGACTTAACTGGTGTGCGTAAACCTCAGGCTCTGTAAGCCTCGGTTATGTGGAGTCTGGGCAAGCTCACAATTTTGGACACAGTCCCGCTCCCCATGCCAAACAAAAGGGAGGGAGACATGGGGGTCCCCGTTTCTCTCCCCTCTCAGTAAAAAATTAGGTCACACAGCAAACATGTATGAGGTAGAACTGCAACAAAAAATCCCAACCTCTGGATTAGATTCCCAGCTCCTACTCCTCCCAAGACACCAATGTCCTTCTGCCCTGGCGATGTGCCTTCTTGTTTGGCAAACGCCGCAGTGTCCTCCAAACCCACCCTGACCGTGAAATCCTCCTAGACACCCTCACCCCATCCCTCCCAGAATTAATGCTGCTGCTCCTATGCTACCAGCATGCCTCGCGTGCCTACTGCTGCTGCACTGAGACCATCTACTCCACACCAGACTGTGAACTAAACCCATGAGAGCAGAAACAGTGCTCACTCACTTCCGCATGCCCAGTGCTCAACACATTGCCTGGGACCCAGCAGCACTCAATGCATGGTTTTGACTAAGTGTTAAACCCAAACAATTTTGCCTTTGGAACTTCAAATATACATACCCAAGTGTCACATTTTAGGTACATGCTAATGCTATAGAAACAACTGATCTTGAAAAAAGGCCACAGAACAGAAAGGCAAATTATCAACAACAACAACAAAAACCCTATGGGTACATGTACAAAGATCTCTGGTGCTTTTGCAGATTTTAGGGGAATTTACACATTAATGTTCAAAAGACATGAGCACACTGTGGCCAGCATGACTGCAGGACTAGCCATCCTTAGTTCTTCCTTCCTCGATGGTCCTGAGTCCTCCCCCACAGTTCTCCAACACAGAACACTCATCTCCTTGGATGGGGAGGCCAGCAGGTGAAGCCACATTTCCTTCTGTGATCCACTCTAAAACCAACTGGCCATTAGCTCCTTCAAGGAGCAACCTGTTCCTGCCTTATGTGAAATTATTTTTTTTTAAGTACAACTAATCAGTGTTCATGAGCAGATCAGTTTTACATTTATCGTCTAACTTAAAATGGTGCCGTTAAGTCCTAAGTACAGCTGAGAGAGAGAGAGAGAGAGAGACAGAGAGAGAGAGAGACAGACGGAGAGAGTGGCGGGGGGTGGTGGGGGAGTAAAAGAAAATTTTTATGCCAAGTAATGAGAAAAATCAGAGCCGAGTAATTGCCTTGGAGGGGGAAACGTCTGCCTTCTGTTGTTCTCTTGTAGGTCTCTGAGAATCCTTGCTTTATAAAGCACTCTCTCTGAAACAAGACCCCCACAAAGGTCTTGTGTGTAGCATTCTAACTGCCTCTAACTCCATGTAGCTCAGCCTACACACTACACGCCATGCAGCTGAGGCCCCCAAGTCCAGCTGGCTCAAGCCAGAACTACTGGCTCCAATGGAGCTAAGAGGCTAGCACCTCAAAATCTGCCTCAGGCAGCCAGGAATGAGCCCACTTCAGCTCCTCCACTTGCCTTTATGGAAATCCCTGTGAACTGAAGGCTGAGAATAGCATCCCACATGTAGCAAACTTTAAGCAAACACTTCCTCTAAAAATATTCACACACATATACCTAGTACATTACAGGAGTTTGTTAAATGTCTGCTGAATGATCATAACATCCACACAAAGTTCTAAGGTCCTCACTTATAATTTAAAAGTGTAAAAGATGTTTTGCTTCATTAACAGAGTCACCAGAAATGGACCAAACTAATATTTGAGGAACCAACCCCCAAAAAGGCAAAAAAGAAAACCATAGCCTCTCAATAAGAGATGACCAGTATACACTGCTTATAACATGCTCTGACATGTTAACAGCCCCGAATGAGAACTAACACTTTCTATACTGTTAACACTAACACCAACCATTTGGAAGGAGACACAACCATTCTAGTCAGATACCTTTTTATGCTCCTGAATTCCACGTTCATACCATCCTGACTATCCACCACAAAAACCAACTATTTTTCTTATAATAATGAAAGTAATTGATAAGTACTGAAACCCTTGCTACGTGGTAGCACTGTTCTGAAGGTTCAACGTGTGTTTTATTCTTCACAACAACCCTGTGAAGAAAGGACTAGAATTATCTCCATTCCTTAGCTACAGGTTGGTTCATTTGGACCCTCCTAACACAATCTCCTTATCTTTTCCACCTTGGCTTATGTCCGTCATTTATTCTCAATAATCGAGCTTATTCTGCAGGTTGGGAAAGAGGAGCAACGAAGGACTGAGCAGTACACCACCCTGTTCACCCACTAGCTCTGGTTTGCATCATTAATTCCCAGACAGTAAAGGCAACAGGCACTCCCAGGCAAGGAGGGGAAGCAGAAATAAAGGCATATACATATTATAACCTGAGGAACAATTAGGTCTCCAAGTTGGAGAGCCAGCTATTTCCAGCTAAATGCAGAATGGTGCATTTCCATCGCCATTAACTGCAGGAAGATTGCAGCCAATCTCACTGAATTTATAAATGAAACCCACTCTGTGAACATTACATAAGTCACCCCTCAACCTCCCACTTCCTGGACAGCAGTCAATACTTGGAAAGCAGTCAACTTCTTTTTCCCTGTGGAGCGAGGAAAGAAATTCCAGAGACGCTGCGTACACACTGAGAAATATTCACTAAACTCGTCTATTTGTGATTTTATCTCCCACCTAATTACAGCTGAAATAATATAATATGATTTACACTCCTTGTTCAAGTGTGACATATTTAATAGATTATTCAATATTGGTTTATCCAGCTATGTCAGACTGACAGCAGCACTTAATGTTAATCAGGGGGATGCCTATGTATCAATTTTAAGCTTCATACAGTTCAATGAAATTATCAGAGTTGCAAGACAACATCGATATGTTTTGATCTATGTGTGGAGAGACTTGGAATGTTTGTTAATTTTTCCTTTGTGCTCTGCTTCGCTGCACAGGATGGGGGAAGGAATGTTAAGTGAACACATGTGCCCACACTCTGCCTCACGTTTCATGGTTTGGACACCCAAGGCCCAGTCCGCACAGATGGTCCTCACTCCACCTAGAGCCCTGAGACTAGTTAATCCCATCAGGCCACACTTCCCTGGCCTCCTTGAAGGCTGCCTAAAACCTAGGCTCCTCCTTTCAGGAACCCATCTCTTGCAGCCACATCATTCACTTCATCCTCATATTTCCTCCTCCGGGACCATTCTCCCTCAGCTCCCGTCCTTCCTACTCAGACACCTGTGTCTCCTGAGCCCCCTTCCAATGGTATACAACCTTCTCTACGGCCCACCTTCCGCACTGATCACTCCCCTCCATTCCCATTACTAACTGAAACCTGGCTCTTTTGTGCAACGACTCAGTGTCCCCCTAGATCTTCCTGCTCAATCTAGACCCCACAGCTTGCAAGTCCAGAGCTGGTGGTGCCGAATGTGTCCTAAGTCTGTGACTAGACCATTAGTTCACTAATGTCATGCAAAACGAAATATATGCTCAGAGGCTAGACTACCTGGATTTGAACTTAGTAGAAAACCACCCTTCTCGGGGTCTATGTCATTCACCAAAAAATGGAAACGTACTCCACTGGGTCACTGAAACAATTAAATGAGGTAACATGAGTAAAGTGCTTAGCAAAATACCTAGCACATGATAAGTGCTTAATATATATTTTTTAACCTAGGCTCATTTTTCTTTCAGTTTCTACAATCTGGCATGAGACGGTGAGTGGTTTGGATGTGGTCAAACAGCTATGTGGGGAGACGGTCATGATTAAAACTACTAATTTACTCTATCCCACACTGCATCAGTCACTTGTGGACAAATCAAGTATTTACCAGACAATTGCCACAGACACAGCAGTACACCAAACACGACACAAGGTCCTGGGGGAGAGAGACAGGACTAAAATATGGCACTTGCACAGAGGAATGTAAGGTCTCTCTCTGGCAGGAGAGAGTGCCACGGCTAATAACAATACAATTGGTCAGGTGCAAATAGGACAATAACCTCAAAGTGGGGCACAGAAGAGGAAGTAACTAACTTGTCCTGGGAGAGGGTCTGAGAAAGATTCACAAAGTGATACTTCTACTGGCCTTGGAAAATATGGTCAGAAAAGGGTTATGAGGCAGCAGGCACAACGTGTGCCTCAAAGTAGGTAGAACCCCTAATGATCTGAAATGTAGACCTTAGCTTACTGGCTAAGGCCTCTGAGGTAATGCACCTGCTGAAGTCAGCTAATGATCATGTCCATAAGCCACCAGAAAGACCTGGCAGGTTCTGCAATGACAGAAGAGAAATGGCAAGTGACCCCTATTTTGGTCCTTAATAGTGTTGCATGCCTAAGTGGCCTTAGTACAGAAGGGCTCATGTTCAGGGGAGATGACTCTGAACCATACAGCCTAACTACTGCAATCAGTGGGGTGTAGAAGTATCTATGGATTTTCTCTCCCACCTCATCCCTCATTCCCTACTGCCCACATACACACACAACTGTTTAGCACTATAACCCACAGGCAACTCATTTCTTTTTTTTTTTTTTTTTTTTTTTCTTTTTTCGGTATGCGGGCCTCTCACTGTTGTGGCCTCTCCCGTTGCGGAGCACAGGCTCCGGACGCGCAGGCCCAGCGGCCATGGCTCATGGGCTCAGCCGCTCCGCAGCATGTGGGATCTTCCCGGACCAGGGCACGAACCCGTGTCCCCTGCACCGGCAGGCGGACTCTCAACCACTGCGCCACCAGGGAAGCCCTCATTTCTTAATATAGTCTTCAATCCTCCCTCAAGTATATAGTAGTAGGGTGTTAGAGTGGATTATTGCTTCACACGCTTTTCCAATGATGCAAGCCCAAAGGAAGAAGAGAGGTTTGGGAAGAACACATCTGGCGCTGTACCATCAAACTATGTGGGAGACTGTCATGTCAACCCATCTCTTATCTGAGCACAAGTGTGAAAAGCATGGCAGCAGGTGAGCATCTGAGCTCAGGCTTTCTAAGATTCAACTTGCTTCTCCACTACTCTGCCCTGGAGCCTGAGAAGGTTGTCCTCTGGGTCTAATCTAATGAGAAGCACCAACCTCCAAGAACCAAAGTGAGCCATGAACAGTGTGTCAAAGTTCAGGTGTGCTAGGGCAGGAGACTAACTAAGAAACTCATCCATTCAGGGACAACTCAAGGCACCCTGGAGATCAAAGCCTGAGAAAGCTAATTTAAATGCAGTTTTTTTTTTTTTTTTTTTGCAGTGCGCGGGCCTCTCACTGTTGTGGCCTCTCCCGTTGCAGAGCACAGGCTCCGGACGCGCAGGCTCAGCGGCCATGGCTCACGGGCCCAGCCGCTCCGCGGCATGTGGGATCCTCCCGGACCAGGGCATGAACCCGCGTCCCCCGCACCGGCAGGCGGACTCCCAACCACTGCGCCACTGGGGAAGGCCCCTAAATGCAGTTCTTAAAGATCTAGCTGCTGGAAAACAGCATGGCCGTTACTCAAAAAATTAAAAATAGAATTATATGAGCCATCAATTCTACTTCTGGGTATATACCCAAAAAATTGAAAGAGGAATCTTGAAGAGATATTTCACACCCATGTTCATAGCAGCATTATTTATAATAGCTAAGAGGTAGAAGCAACCCAAGTGTCCATAGATGGATGAATGAATAGGCACAATGTGGTATGTACATATAATGGAATATTATTCAGCCTTAAAAAGGAAGGGAAATCCTTGGGCTTCCCTGGTGGCGCAGTGGTTGAGAGTCCGCCTGCTGATGCAGGGGACACGGGTTCGTGCCCCGGTCCGGGAAGATCCCACATGCCGCGGAGCGGCTGGGCCCGTGACCCACGGCTGCCGAGCCTGCATGTCCGGAGCCTGTGCTCCACAACGGTGAGAGGCCTGTGTATGGCAAAAAAAAAAAAAAAAAAAAGAAAGAAAGAAAGAAAGAGAGAAGGGAAATCCTGACACATACTAAAACTTAGATGAACCTTGAGGACAGCATCCTAAGCAAAATAAGCCAGTCTCAAAAAGACAAATACTTTGATTCCACTTATATAAGGTACCTAGCGTGGTGAAATTCATGGAGACATAAAGTAGAATGGTGGTTGCCAGGAGCTTGGCGGGGGGGGGGGGGGGGGGGGGGAATGGGAAGTTGTTATTTAATGGGCATAGAGTTTTAGTTTTGCAAGATGAAAGGAGTTTTAATTAGAGATTGGCTGCACAACGGGGTTAATGTCACACTACTGAACTTTGCATTTAAAAGTAGGTAAGACAGTAAATTTTATCTTATGTGTATTTTACCACGATTTTTAAAAAACCAACTAGCTGGTTGGACTGCACACATACAACCCAAAACTTTTTGAAACCCAACTAAAGCATTTCCCATATGATGCAGACTATGGGGGAAAGGTGTGGATGGGGGGATAGGGGGAAGGTGTAGAGAAAAGACAACATAACCAGCAACAAGATTCTGGCCTGAGCAGAAACCAAAACAACATGCAACCAATCAAGAGATAAGATCAACATTCCTAAACTATCAAGGAGGTCCTTCTATGCTCTCCAGATTCCTCTGAGGAATTTTTAAAATCTCTCAGAGGCATTATTAATATACTTACGTAGGCAGCCTGGAGAGAGGGGCAGGGAGACCTTGCTCAGTCTGTGGAGGAAAATGAATCCATCATCTGTCCCGGACCTTGTTCCACAGGCCCAAATGTAAGTAAGTGCCCTTAAAGCCACAGCCTTAGGACCAAAGCTGATTTTTTTACTTGACAAGTTTAAACTCAAGGAGCTGTTTGTTCTTCCAGAGCCCAAAGTCAAAGAACTCATCAGCTTCTGAACACTGGCTTCAGAACACAACACAGCCACATACTTATCACACTAGCAACACTCTCCTAATGTGAACAGGGTTTGGCTGATAAGTGAAGTGCAACCTTCTGCATGCTGAAGTCATGCAAGTTTTGCATGTGCCAAAGTGCCTACCTTAGAAAAGCGGATCTAACCTGGCTGGAATGCCAAGTACCACTGCTTTCTATAAGGTCTTTCCCCATGCACTCATCACTTCTATATTTTAATTCAGTACTGTCAGCCTAGGGGTCAGCCAGCCAGAATGTCCTCAATCACAGTTGTCTCTAAGTACTGCTGAGGAAAGATCCACAACAAGCCAGTTCAGCCCTGTACTTCTCCATTCATCACCATAGGGACTCCCTTGATGGTTTAAAGGGAAGAAGGGGGGAGGGGGGAGCTCTTGGGAATAAAAGCAGCTCCTCTGACAGGCATTCATAATTCCAGAAGCACAGCTGGTCTTCCAGTGCTCATCCTAGCAGGAGCCCATGTTACATAAATCATGTTCCCGGCACTTCATGGCACTTCAGGAAATTACTGGTCAGTATTAACCTGGCCTAAATTACTCAGAGAATTATCAGAAGCCAACTCATTTATGCTAGTAATATCAGCAAGAAGAAGAGGAAGTCCATAGCCTTGAGTGACTAGCCTTCTTATCAGGCCACCCAGTGGGTGACCATGAGTGAGTGTTTGGCTTTGGTGCTACAGTTTCAGCAGCTAAGAAACAAACAAGATCAGTCCCCGTCCACTTCCAAGGTTTTAAAATTCAGAATGAGGATACACCCTGCTTTGAATTCTTAACAAAATGCTATATGAAACGATCCAGAGGGCTCACAGAGTACCTACCGTGTCTAAGGTATCATGCTAGGCGTTACAAGGAATCTCAGCCTGGAAGGAATCCAGCACAATTTAAGGCAGAGAAGTTAAATACATCAGTGTAGCAAAGGAGACCATGAACTATGTACCAAGAGGGAAGTAAAATAATAATGTTGACAAAATAGCAGCAGCACAATGCAAGACACTGTTCTAAGTGTATCACCTATACTAATTCATTTAAGAGTCATCATGTCCCTAAGAGGTAGGTGCTTTTATTATCTCCACTTTACAGATGAGGAAATGAAGATACAGAAGGGCAAAGTAATCTGCCCAAGATCAAACAGCCTTTAAGTGGTCAATCTGGGATAAAAACTCACAGTTTCAGTCTAATCTGTCTGAAATACAAGCAAGAGAGATCATAGCCAGTCGGGGGTGGTTAAGGAAAGATGTAACAGAGATGAAGGCATTTGAAATGGACCTAGAAGGATGAGGAGATATTGTTACAAAGGTAGATATAACAAGGATGCCTTATGTACCTGTTCTTACAAGAACAGCAACTTAAAAACAGATGTGAATCATACTCATACTAGCCACTGCTGCCATGCCCTCTACCCTCACAGCATGCATTTGAGAGGAAAATGAGATCCCCAAACCTGAACGGGTTCCATCAAATCATCCTCAATGTATCAGTGAGTGACAGTGCCCCCCAGGCATCTTCCTCCAGGATCCTGGGCACAGTGGTGGCATCTCCTCAATATACTGCTAAATGGTGCTGAAGCAATTAAAAGCATCCTGATGAAGGTTCACCCTAAATATTTTTAAACCGTTTTATTAAAAGGTGTGATGCCAAGAAGAAGGTTGCATTATTATTTTTAAGTTCATTCTTTGCAGTCAATCACTTAGAGGTGTGAAATAAGACTTATGTTTCATTTCTCACTTCCCATATTTCCACTTGATTAACAGGCCTGCATCCCTGAGCTTTATATTGGAGGTGCATAGCAGAATGGGTTCTGTATTATGATTTCACACAAACAAAAAAGTTATTTCTTACACAATGATGAGTGTTTCCAAGGCACGTGTAAGAAAAGGCAATTCTCCTCCCCTGCAACCAACCAGTTCATAGGACACAAGGGAAACTCAGACTTTATGTCAGGACATATATGCTTCCAGAATAAATGAAGATTCCCTTATTGTTTTTTCCTTTTCTTTTTAAAATCTGGGAAGCAACTCAGTTTTCATGATATTTAAAAAATTCTGTCCCATGGCATTCTTTTACCATTATTTCAAAAGCCAGGCTCCCATCACTGTAGCTTCAGCAGTGAATATACTGCCAAGAGCCTGTATGTCACAAGACTTTAAAAAATAAATGTTGCCTTAGACGTTCACTGTGATGAGAATGAAAATGTCCTGGAGTAATGTGCTTTGGAAAATCTATAAATTCACTACATTTAAAAAAAAATTTCACGACCATGTGTAGAAATATCAACTCTCCAGAAACAATTATCTTCTTCCTTACTCTAGACTTTTTTTAAATTTTGTTTCTTTTATTAATTTTTATTGGAGTATAGTTGCTTTACAATGTTGTGTTAGTTTCTGCTGTACAGCAAAGTGAATCAGTTATACATATACATATATCCACTCTTTTTTAGATTATTTTCCCATATAGATCATTACAGAGTATTGAGTAGAGTTCCTGTGCTAAACCGTAGGTCCTTATTAGTTACCTATTTTACATATAGTAGTGTGTATATGTCCATCCCAATCTCCTAATTCATCACACCTCCCCTTCCCCAACTGGTAACCGTAAGTTTTTCTACATCTGTGACTCTATTTCTGCTTTGCAAATAAGTTCAGCTGCACCATTTTTCTAGATTCCACATATAATCAGTATTATACGGTATTTGTCTTTTCTCTTTCGGACTTACTTCACTCTGTATGACAATCTCTAGATCCATCCATGTCTCTGCAAATGGCACTATTTCGTTCCTTTTTACGGCTGAGTAATAAAAACTCTTTTTTAAATTAATATGTGAACACTGGTCACCGGCTACAAGCCCAGCTCAGATTAAAGGCTAAAATATTCAGAGGAACCAGTATCATAAACTACACAAGTGGGAAAAGACCCTATAAATCATTCAATATGATTTATTGATAATAAAGAGAATATTCAATTTCCTTATTTTAATGGTGGGAAAACGAGGCTCAGAGAAACTCAGCAAGTCAGGACAGTTACTAGGACTTGAATCCCAGTCTCTTCTCTCAATGCGTGACAGCGTGCCACAGCAGCAACAGCTAACACCTTGGTCCTCTCGAATAATGAGCACTGTAACATAACAGTCCACTAGAATACAAGCTCTGTAAGACTAAGGATTTTGTTGTTTTTGTATACCAATAAATCCCAGGACCAAGAACAGCGTCTGGCACATAGTAGGTACTCAATAAGTGTGCTGAAAGAATAAAAAACAGCTTCACCCAACCTTTAATAACGACCCCAAACACAACCAAACTATCAAGACAGTCTTTACTGTATACAGTTTGAAAAGACCCAATGAGAGGCAGCAGGACACAAGTAGAGGAAAGCCCCAAATCTTGGTCTTTGCCAGGGAGAAATTTAACCCACAACTCCTGGTTCTGATTCCGAGTATTAGCTCACTCAGCCAAATTCCCTACTGTGAGAGCAAAGAAGGGACTTTCCAAAGTTAATCGGGATTAAAGAATTTCCTCAATATTCAGAGGAAGCCTACATTCCCCAACCTCCTATTTGATCTCAAATCCATGCCCCTCCACTTTTTCTGTAAACAATTATCCCTTCCCCTAAGTCCTTGACCCTGTACCCCACAGATCAAGGAAAAATACACAAATCACACATGAAGACAATCTTACAAAATGGCTAACAGGACTGAACTATTTAGCGCTAGCACCAAAGGAAAGGCATTCTAACTCACTAAATCAATAAGCGATGAAAAACAACAGACATTCATGTCCCCCACAGCCAGTCACTACCCTAATAACAAGCCATATGTTTCGATTCCAATCACAGCACAGAAGCTAGGCCAGACACATTATCTGACAAAGTTGGTGGATGTTACATTTATCTAGCAACACACCACTCTGGGATGGCACAGAGGATCCCAACAAATCTAGGCTAAAGAGCAGATCTGGAACCTATTCCCTCTCAGGGCAGGACAACAAACTGTCAGTCCAGGGCCATTTTCTAGGCAGCAGAAGGAAGCATTTATCTGTAGCTTGCAAGCTACAGACTTTCTGATCCATAGACTCCAGTACACCAAACAGACCCAAGCTAGAGGGGGGGAAATAGAAAGCAACTCTCAGCACTGTATTAGTGGTTGGCCAAGACTGAGTAAGAAGTTAGCAGACCACTGGGAAAATCTACCTGCCTTCAAGTCTACTGGCAACCACCTTATGTGATATGTGCCTTACATACTAAGCCAAATAACTACAGCTAGAAGCGTGGAACTTGAGTTTTTTGAATATCAAAACCTACTTTCCCATTCGTATGCAACATTATGTTGGAGATGCTTCACCGTCACTTGTAATTATTTTAAATGGACAGCAGCTCTTTGCATAAAGGAGTTAGGTTTCTCTGCCTTCCATTCAGCCTCTGTAGAAAGCAGTGATTGATAAGAGACCAATTTAAATATATTAAACGAGCTTCTCTCTATGGTCTGGAATAACTGTTCTCTGTTTTCACGATAAAACAAATCTTCATTTAAAAAATTCACCTCCAATGAAATTATTCTGGTAAGTTTTTATGTTAATCTGTGTTTCTTTTATAGCACATGACACTTGTGGTTTGGGCAGGGCTTTATTGCTTGAGTTTATATCCTATGATGCAACAGAGTTAAGTTCATGGAGAAAGACATGGTTTTCATTTCCAATTTAATATTAAACATTTCTTTCTTTCGTTTTTTAGGCCAGAAGTCAAAACACAAAATGGGAAAATGCAAGCAAACATTAAAGCCTCTATTTGTATGGGATCCTCTCTATGACGGGAAGGCAAAAGGAACCCTTCAAGGACTATAAAAACTGAAAACATGAAGACCTGGGAGTCAGGTTCAGCTTCCAACAGGTTTTCAATCTTTGAAATAGGTCCTTTATATTCGGGGGGGGGGGGGGGTGCTGGGGGGGGGCGGCTGAAAACATATTTAAAAACAGAGTCTTTAAAAGCCGTAACCGAGTCACAAAAAGAAGGGTCTCACTCCAAAGAACACCTGCTGACAGACACCAATGAGACCTGACCCCCCAGCGCACAGCGGTCAGGGGTGACCCCAGATCTCTGACGAGTACTCACACATCACCAAGGCATCTGGCTCAGTCACAGCAATCAAGTGTGGGGCTCCCAAGGCAGACAGCTGTGTGACTTTGCGCAAGTTAACTCTCTGTGACTCAGTCTGCTTATCAACAGGGGAGAGATCTACCTCATGGGGTTGTCATATGGATTAAATAAGCAAACGCTTGCAAGGTGCTTACTGCATATTTGGTATGATCCTACCATTACAACTATCATCCGCCTCACTCACACCTATACTTTCCTTTTTTTTTTTTTTTTCCCTAACACCAAGAGAAACCAGGCCCTAACTCTGGGCATTAGTAATAATGAGGATGGGGTGCTGGGCTGAAACGATCTAGGCAAGCCCACTTCCTACACAGGATATAATGCTGTTGATGATCATCTCTTACCGGGAGACACAAAAAGCAGGAAAGCCTACTCTCTCACCAGTTGTCTCCCTTGAAAGACCTCAGATGGGGGTTAAAAGAAAAACTCCACAACTTCAACAACTGAAGGCAAATTTTAGAACAAGAAGGAGACTGGCAAATTCACTGGGCCTTTCAGCAAGTAATAAATAATGTCAGTGAGCTTTTCTAAACTCTTAAAAGAAACCCTTTGTGCTCTGGCTTCCCCGATACATTTTCACTGGATGGCATCCTGGCCATTCCACAGGTTCTGAGTTGGGAACCAAACATGGTGACAACGGAGATTTGTTTCTTAAGTTTACTCCAGATTACCTGAGCAGAAGGAGGGCAGGAGAAGGGCCGACAGCCAGTTCCTGATACACTTAATAACTATGCCCAAGTCAGAAAGTTAACATGCAGTAAAGTAACCTACCCCAAATGCTGGAATGCAGCACCATGAAAATTGAAGACCTATCCACCTGAATCTACCTGATGAATAACAGCAGTAACAAAATAAGGAAGCAGTCCTGATGTCAACCTTGTTTCAGAGACAAACAAACAAAACCCAGGCTGTATTTGCAAAGAGACCACCATCCCCAAGTCCAGTACTTGGAGAGAAAGCCATGCTGGGTATCAACGCCTCAGTGATTACAGCAAGACCAATGAAATCTATCTATCTCTCAGCTGGTGTTGAGAGGCAAACACATCCTCACTCTTCAAGATCCAGATCAAAGATCACCTCCTCTGTCATGCCTTCTCTGACAAGCCAGGCTGACTTAGTTACTTATGTCTTAAATGTGCGCTAATATTTATTCAGAATTCTGTTGGCATATTTACCCCAGAGAATTCTAATTTAAGTTTCTTTATTTCACTGTCCTCTTGGACTGTGAAATTTGTGGAGAGGAAACATGTATCTTCTTTTGCTTTGTACATCTGCTGAATGAATGAACAAATGAATGTCACAGGCTTGGGTTTTAGTTCATAAGGTTGATTTGTGTTCAAATTGTTGAAACTTATGGGGGGGCATTAAGAATATTAATTAGATTGTTTTTTAATAAACTGGAAGGAAACAGTGTAGAAGGAAAGGTAAGAAGAAAAAACCCACCAATCTCTGAATAATGGAATGTTAAATAAAACACACTGGAATAAAAATAAGGTATACACTACTGTGTCAGATTCATAGCAAAACAGATATTCAGCAGAAACATACTGTGTGTTACCCATTTCTCTCTCCAAATAAATCAAAGAGATCTAATCCAATTTCAAGAAAGGATATATAAATGATAACTGACAAAACCCTGCCCAAATGGAATCTTGCATGTCAGGTAAAATGCTACATAGGGACTCAGATGGTGATGTAAATAGAAAGGAAAGTGGAATCACAACCTATCTTGCCAGCAAGTCCCTGACAAAAGAGCAGACATTAATTCTATCACCCACACAACCACCAACCTTTCACTTCCCTGAAAGCCTTGTCACCAACAAGGAATACTTCTTCTGGTCAATCACATTCCTTAATCCACTGAAATATAAGCTTCATGAGAGCAGGAACTTTATTTTTTGTTTCTAATAATATCCCCAGCACTTAAAATAATGCCTGGCTCACAGAAGAGGTTGAAAAAGCCTTTGCTGAATGAACTGAATGAATAGATGAGTGAGGAAAGAAGGGAAGCCAGGCAGGAGGGAGAGAAGAAGCAAGGAAAGGATTGAGGGACTAACTGGGAGGAGAGAGAGGAATTGTCTTCATTGGGAAAAGTCTTAGGTCTTTGTACAAGCTGCATAATGCTCTGCTGTGGCAATTCAAGCCAACAATTTTGGTGTTTATAATGAAAAATAAAACGAGGTGTTTTTTTTTTTAATTGCCCCAGAGCAAATACTGATTTTTAAAGCAAAGAACTGGGTATATATCCTTTCACTCATTCAGCAGACGTTCACTTTATATGGCCACCATGTTCCAGGCACCAACACCATGCACAGGTGAAGGAGCAGAAAATGAGACTAGGCGAAGAAAAACATTTCAGCATCCTCACCACTGACATCACTCCTCATCTACTGTTTTCTGATCAAAACTAGCAGTCACTAGCAAATCAGTCCTGTATTAGGGCACGAAGTTCAATTTTTTTTTTTTTTTTTGTGGTACGCGGGCCTCTCACTGCTGTGGCCTCTCCCGTTGCGGGGCACAGGCTCCGGATGCGCAGGCCCAGCGGCCATGGCTCACGGGCCCAGCCGCTCCGCGGCATGTGGGATCTTCCCGGACCGGGGCACGAACCCGTATCCCCTGCATCGGCAGGCGGACTCTCAACCACTGCGCCACCAGGGAAGCCCCGAAGTTCAATTTTGACTGGTATTATTTAAGACGAAGAAACAGAGAAAGGTGACAAAAGCATAAAAGAGATGAGAAAAGATACAATGAAAAAAGGTAAGAAAAACAACTGGAGTTGTCTGGCCTAGAGAACAAGATTTCATTACAGGCTTCAAATATGCAAAGGGCTTTTATGAGATAGTCCTGAGCATTTCCATGTCTCTCCTCTCTTTCTGAGTAAGGCCTGTGTTTAGGCATCTCCTTCTATTGACTTCTGAGATGTCTTCCTCAAGTCAGAAGTGAATGCCAATATTTTGCTTGCTGATATGTAAGCAAGGGCTTAGCATTCCTAAAACACAAATGCTAGTTTCCTCCTTCCTAGGCTTTAGCAGGCTGTCTGTAGGAATTTCTTTCCCACCCTATAATTTCTTCTTTGCCTTTGTTAAAACTGTAAGCACATCTGCAAAAGACTAAACATGACACCGTAAATGACTGTCACATCCTTCTCCCCCATACTTGGCACCCAGGCTACAGAAACCAGATCACTTCACCAGCATCTTACACAGACAAGGTTTCAATGGGGCAGGTGATCACCTCACTACCTACAGCTACCAGCCACACATGTACAAGCCAGTGTTATATATTTACTCTGTTACTTCTGGAGAGAAAGCACTAGAAGGCTGAGGGTTGGCCAAAGTGTGGTCTCTGTTTGCAACGCTGGGTTAAATCATGAAAGTGCAAGCATCGAGGGATAACCGTTAACAAAATGTGAAATCGTTCAGGCTTCTAGTCCAACATCTTTCCATCCCTGGCCTTTGCTCCCTATTCCCAAATGCAGTTCCTCCAACTCTTATTACAAGATACCTCGTGATCTATTTCTTGATCCCACGTGCCCAAGTGTCCACCCAAGTAAAAGGCAAAGCTCTAGACTCATTCTCAGGCCCCACTCTACCCAATGCATTCGTCTCTCAAAAAATAAAAAATAAGTTAGTAATAACAATAATGATAATAAAGAGAAAATGACAGACAAGGAATGGAGGCACAATATAATTAACAAGGGTTTCCCATGGCTCTCATCATAATGTTGCTCTTTGTGTCACCCTAAGTATCCCCATGGCAACCAATAATAAAGTCAAACACATAAAATCAAATAAAAAAAAGAAGCTGGGTTAAAGTGAGAATTCTTCTAATTATTAAGCTCAGCAAAACAATTCTTACAGCAAAGGAAATAATTTATTATTGAGATCTTTTTAAGAGACAAGTTTCTTCACCCTTACTCCAATTTCCATGCTTAATAAAGATTATTAGTTTGGGAGGGGGCGGGGTGGTGGTTGTTGATTTAATTAAAGACTGTGCAACAGGAGAGAGTTTGATTATAAAGTAACCCCAAGATACCACCATACTTTGTGCCATGTTGGCCTCAGGCACTTGTCTTGCATACCGTCTCCACTACAGTTTTCCTAATCTGAGAACTAAGAGAAATATTGGATTTATAAGATTGGGCTGGCAAATTCTCGCTTTCTGTAAGACTACAGTCTCAAAATGGTCTGCTCCAAACCTCACCTCTTCCCACTCTCCCCAAAACCACTTGATAGATGACCTTGTCAAGTCACTTAACCTCCCAATGGCTCTAATCCCTCAGCGGAACAATTAACTGTGTTCCCTCACCTCACAGGAATGTTGAAAGAGATCACTATTAATAGACTAGTCCTTGCAAAGTTATTTGCTTATGCAAAACCACTACATGAGGGCTGTGTCCTGAGGGCCACAGTGTGGTGTAGTGGGAAGAGAAAGGACTTTTGAGCTTGATGGAATCAAGTTAAAATCCCTACTCTACAATTTACCAGCTGCCAGGAACCTCAGACAAGCTACAAATCCTATAAACCTCAGTTTCTTTATTTGCAAAATGGCAAAACAAAACAAAACCACCTTTCTCTCACTGCTATTGTTAGAATCAGATGAGCTCGTGTATGTAAAGTACCGGAAGTCCCTGGTACAAAGCAGGCACTGAAATGTCAGTTTCCTTTGCACCAACAAAACCTCTTGCAACTTCTCCTTGACACCCACAATGGCAATGCCCTAGACAGGCAAGCCCCACACGACATCCCACCTGAAATACTGCAGCTGTCTTCTGTGTTCCTATTCCCAGTCCCATCACCATCCATCCTTCATCACGCATCTTGCCATGAGCAAGTATGACCTCATACTATCATCCCCTGCTACTTAACATCCTCCAACAAACCCCTACATCCTACAAAGTTGAAACCAAAAGCCTCATAGAGAGAGAAGAGACCTCCCACTCACTGGCACTAGCTGGCTTTAATCCCCACGTCCAAACTGTCCATTGCTGCTGTTCCTAACCTGCTCTGTGCTCATCATAATCTCTTGGGGCCTCTGCATGTACTGGATGTTATCCCCACCTTCCTGTCAGATGAGCGCCTCTCCTCACACAGTGCTGGGGTCTGGAGCAGGAGAGGCATGGAGAGAGGTGCTTGGCAATCTGACTTTCTGTAGCCTCCCCTTCCGGTTTAGTCACCTGTGAAGTCGCCAGAAGAAGGAAAGGACAGCAAGGGTACTCTGCACACAACAGCACGTAGGCAGCAAGAAGCAAGACAGATTCAGCTCTGTCTTCCTAAAGGTCATTGAGAAAGGATGTCACAGCTGAAGCAAAGGAGAACAGGCCATTGTTAGACAGCAAGTGAACAGCAGAAACCAACCTGTGGCAGGCAAAGGCCTATACTGAGGCACTGTTCATCCCCAGCTTAATTACAATCCCCCATTACTGGCCTGCAGGTCTGAGAGCCAGAGCTAAGGGAGGACTGCCAGCTCCCCCAGAAATCCTGGGAGCCCAGCTGTCTTGCCTTCTGGATACAAGCTCCTCCAGCTGTGGAGTGGAGACAGATCTTCCTTGAGTGAGAGGGTATTTCCTGAGCCTTTAACATTTGGCAAAACACCAGAACTGACTTTTGGATAAGCACTGTGGCCAACTCACAATGATGAAAATATCACCACCATGCAGTTCTGGGGTTCCCTGCCACTTACAAAGGTTTTTCACAACCATCACCCATATTGAACCCTCACAGATCCCAAGTTATTGGCATCCCCATTTTATGGAAGAGGAAACAACTTTGGAAAGACAAACTAACTTCTCCATAGCCAAAAAAGCAGAGCCTAGTTCTCCAAATCCACCAATCCTTGTACACTCAGAACTGTCAAGCCAGGGAGCCACTCACGAAGAGAATTACCACTGAGCCTCTCCAGAACTTGGCAACTTCCTGACTCCTCTCATCCCTTTCACTGAGCACAAAAACCAGGTCAACGGGAACAATTTCCAACTCACTGGCACAAGGTAGGAAAATTCCCATGTTACATGTATCCAGATGTACCCCCAGACAAAATGCGTGAGAGCAAGCCAGTCAATCCCTGCAAAGAAGTGGAAGGAAACCCCCCTTTCATCACTTCTTATGTGCCAGGCACTACTCTTCCCATTCTCATGTTATGTGATCACACCGTATTTTTCCAATTGTGAAGTGCTATTACCATCTCCATTTTATAAATATAAAAACTGAGGGTCCAAGAGGTGAACTAACTTGCCCTAGTCCATTCGATGGAGCCAATATCTAAACCTTAGATATTTCTAAACTCTAGGCAATACACAGTCCTTGGTCAATAAGCATGGCTTCCTTTGAGAAAGGTATGCTGCAGACACACAATTACAAGTTCATATTACCTAAAATACAAAACAGCAGCCATAGCCTAGCCATAGCCCACAGCTCTGCAGCTCACTGCAGATCCAAAATACTCAGTTTCATTTCTAATTTCCCTTCTGCTCCCTCCATCAGTGACTCCTTAGAAATTTATATTAGTCTCTTATCTCTTTTCCCATTGATAAAGAATGCTTTCCTCCCAAAGTCATATTTTTCCATAAGAGACCTGAAGGACTAGAGAGCTCGAGAACTCTTATGAAATTGACAATCTTCCATCCTCTCGAAGATTAATTCACTATAGTCACCCACAAGTGTCATAATCTCAAAAAAAACCATTCATTTTTTAACCCAACAATTATCCTGATTAAAATAAGTCTCACACAAGACTCTGACCTTAAATAGTGTAAGCAGCATTGATTAAAAGCCTTAAACTTATCCTTTTATTGGCAAACACATTCAGGGGCAGTTAATTCATGGCATCTGGTTCAGAAATTAGATACAGAGTTAGCTACAGATTGATTAGTGCTTAGTATAAAGAAGAAAAAGACTAATTCCTGTATTATTCCTGGCTCAGCAAGCAAAAGCCTTGGCTTGGATCCAATGACAAGGGGTCCAGAGGGACTCCAGACCCCATCTGTACAAAAGGAAACCCGGGCAATCTAAAGCTGTGTTCTGACAAGTCGTGCTTCCTCCCACCAAAAGACTGAGCACCACTGAAGACAGTCAGGACCCAAACCAGCCTGCTCACTCTCCCAGGTCCAAACATCCTGCTCTTGCTAGAAAACAGCACTCCAAGGAGCCAGTGCCAGACCAGCTAAACTCAGGGAAAGCGCTCCTTAGCCAGCATAGGAGCACTGTTTGAGCAACTGAGTATGGGGGAATTCGGACATACAATGAAAAGAGGGGCAGAGAAGTAATGAGGCAAGTCAGCACCGGTGATGATCACAGTCCTTTAATTTCCAATGAGTACTGAGTGCTGGGCACTGTTATAAAACCTTTATGTGGATTAAGTAACACATTTAATCCTTGCAACTCCATGAAAGAAGTATTATTATAATCACCATTTTAAAAACCAAGAACCCAAGACACAGAAAGATTAAGTAAGGTGCAAGGTCATAGCCAGTCACTCAGTGCCAGAGACAGTGTTCAAACCTAGGAAGTCTGGGTTTCAGACTCTTGTAATCCTGAACACCATACTGTACACTTCCTTCCTCCTGACAGTACCTGGCAATAGCAAGCACCTGTTTTATGTCGATTTCTATGTGGCTGAAGCAGTTTATATGTTCAGAAAAAACCCTTCAGGTTCAACCACTAATGAGTAAAGACCTTAAGTTTGGACTGATACTCCATTCCTTTCACCCAACTTCTTTCCTTCTGCCTGCCTATCCCCACCCTTCTATCATACAGAATAATACATGGAAAAAAATTCAAAAGGTACACAGAATATAAGGAAAAGTAAGTCTCCTTCACACCACTCTTGTTTCTCCATGTCTCCTCTCCAGAGGCAGCCCTTATCAGAAATAGACCACCACCAACAACAACAAAAATAACAGAGTATTTAGGAGATAAACAGCATTGAAAGTCACTTAACAAATGGGCAGGAATCAATCTGCAAGACCCAGTGTGAAAGCTGACTTTTGGCTAAGCAAACCTCCCACACCTTACGTGACCAATTAGGCTATTATTTATCAGCCACTGCCTCACCAATATGCTTACTAAGACAATTTATGAAAGTTCAGGGAAATGTTTTTTCTAATCAATCATGGTTGGTCAAGTGATCATTTTTACCCTACCCACCTCAAAGAAAGCTTCACGTGCACTTGAAAATTAGTTTTTTTGGTGATTTTTACTTAATAAAAACTCTCAAAACAGATGTGCAACTTATTTTTCTAAACAAAACATTTTGGTCTGCACCACTTGCTATTATTATCGCTGCTTCTAATTTTCCAATGCCCCTCCCATTTTTTTCCTTCCACACCTTTTACTGCTTATTATTACAATGGAACAGGAACAGGTCCTGAAGACTGGAAGCAATGAGTTTCCATCTATTTCACTCCCTAGTTTCTGGGTGACCACTGACAAATAAGTACCTTAATTCCATAAAACTCTGTTCTCCCTAATCTATAAAGTGGAGATAAGACCACCAACCTTTGTGGACTACGCGATGAGATGATGCTTGTGGAAACACCTGGCTCATAACAGGCAATCGATACTTGTTAGCATCCCCTGTCTCCGCACTTAGGTCAGACCTTCAGTCTGAACACTGAGAACTCCAACAGCCTCACACCTTTGATCTTCCCAGTCGCCCACACACCCTACCACACCATCACACACAAACTAACTACAGTCATTCACTACTGAGTCAGCAAGTCTTAAATGTGAGCCTCATCATAAATAGAATGAGAAAACAACTGAATGCACTAAGTGTACTCTGAAGAGTACCCAAATGGGGGTTACTGTCACGATCTGAATATCTCTGCAAGGTATTCTGATTACCTTAAGAAGGTAAACCCCTCCTTATCCCCAGGCCCTACATTCCAGATACCCCTCAACTTGCCTGTTCAACCAGTCCCTTCAAAGAATCAGATATGGGACTTCCCTGGTGGCGCAGTGGTTAAGAATCCATCTCCCAGTGCAGGGGACACAGGTTCGATCCCTGGTCTGGGAAGATCCCACATGCTGCACAGCACCTAAGCCCATGAACCACAACTACTGAGCCTGAGCTCTAGAGCCCACAAGCCACAACTACTGAGCCCACGTACTGCAAGTACTGAAGCCCGCGTGCCTAGAGCCCATGCTCTGCAATGTGAGAAGCCCGCACACCACAACGAAGACCCAACACAGCCATAAATAAATAAATAGATAGATAGATAGATAAATATATTTTTAAAAGAATCAGATGTGGTCCATTCTTTTCCTGCGGTTCCCTCTGCCTCCTCCTTTCCAGCCTGCAATACCGGGGTGGTTTTTATAACAAATGAGAATGGCACTCAAGAAACAAAATGAATTCACTTAGCTCTATGCTCCCTTCTCCCTTGTTGTTATTTATTTTTGTGTATTTCACTAGAAGCAACATTTGTCAACATGGCAGCAGAGAAGCCGCAAGCCAGGGAGAACTGTTTTTGTATAAGACAAATAACTTAAGCAGCACAGGAGCGGTTTTGAATAAAGCTGCCATATGAACGGCCACAAAGTGCAAAATGGTGAGCCCTTGCGTTGGCTGCAGCAGCTGCTTCAACACCCAGAGAAACAAATACTTTAGAGGGGGGAAAGCTAAATTGGTTATTTGCAGAAAAATTCAGAGAATTTCAATCACATGATCCAGCAACAGGCAAACTGGCATAGTCCACAACTGAAAAAAAAGATAAGATGGAAGATGGAGCCTGTAAGAAATAGGCAGGGAAAGGATGGAGGAATAGGGCAGTGACAGCTAAAGGATGCAGGTTTCTTTCCGAGGTGATGAAAATGTTCTAAAACTGTGGTGATGACTACACATATCTGTAAATACAGTAAAAGCCACTGAACTGCATACCTTAAATAGGTGAACTGCATTGTATGTGAATTAGATCTCATGAAGTTGTGTGGGGGGGTGTCCCACAGGAATTAGGGTCAATAAATAGGAAATGCATTCCGAATCACCCTCATTGATCTTTAGATGCCTACAGTCTACCAGCCTCATCACTATTTAATCAAGCACTGGACGAGGTACACCATATACGCCACTCATTTAATCCTAACAACCAACTCTTCAGTATTCCCAATTTACAGGAGGGTAATCTGGGGCTCAGAGACATCTAAGGTGAGCCTGCTTCTAGTCAGGTGATTGTCATCAAGACTCATGCTCTTCCCACCTCCCCCCACGCCTCCCTGGTCACATAATCACAGCACTGAGGTATTTATGCCATATCAGCGATTTTTTTTCCTAGATAACTTATACTTACCCCTAAGCAAACTGTTTTTCTGAAACAAAACTTGTCACAAGAGCTTTCTGATACACTCATATTTCCATCTACTCTAAAAAAGATACCAAGACCACGCGTGCTCTTTTTGACCAGTGGCCCCCAACCTTTTTGGAAACAGGGACTGGCTTCATGGAAGACATTTTTCCGGGGTGGGGGCGGGGGCGGGGGTTGGGGTTGATGGTCCAGGCGGTAGTACGAGCAACGGGGAGCAGCAGATGAAGCTTCACCCACTCGCCCGCCGCTCACCTCCTGCTCTGCAGCCCGGCTCGTAACAGGCTGCAGACCGGTAGCGGTCTGAGGCCTGGGGCTTGGGGACCCCTGTTTTCAACAACATAATTTTCTCTAAGAACCTGACTCACTCTATATCCAGTGCTAGCCTTGGGGACTCTCAGGACAGATGGGGCTGCCTGTTTGGCCCAAATGCCATACCTTTATTTTAATAGCTATCCGTTTCTCTTTCCCCTGCAGTCAATAAGAGTTCCTTATAATTGTCTATGTATCTTCTGAATATAAATTTTCTCTTTCAATCCCTAGGGACCAAGGGCTTCACCAGTGACTGCTACAACAGAAAGAAGTAAAGTTCAGAGCTTTGTGACAGCTAGTTGTCAATCAATGGCTTTTGTAAGTTTATGACCAGGTTTCATACAACTGATCCATGGACTGGGATTTTATGACAGTAACAATTACTGTAATACGCAACTTTTATGTAATACTTTTAATTTCTGCAAAACCACCAGGAGACACTAGCTCTTTTAAAAATTAGACATGTGGTCTCCCCACACACCTACTTTCCCACCTACTTAATTCTTCTACACAGATGCCTTATCTGGGAAAGCTTTATTCCTAACAGTGTGTGAACTTCCTGAGATGACGACACTAGAACCCCAAGCAGAGAAGGATGTTTTTAAAGGGAACATGATCTCTTCCTCCCAAGCTGAGATCTTGATGACAAGAATCCTGTCCACAAAATTCAAAAATTCAAAGTTCATATTAGGAAAAACCCATTCTTATAAGGAACTATAAAGAAAAATCCAAGAAATACATTCTATCTAGATTGGATTTGGCTCTGAAGTTTAATTAGGAAAGAAAACAACTAACAATGATAACCCATCTATACTCTACTTAGTACAGAAACCCTGTTAAATCTACATGCTTTATCCCAATTCTACGTTAGGAAAATGTGGCCTAACAGAGATCTAGAAAATTAATGCAAATACTATCACTTTCTATCTAAATCTCTGTGTCTGCCTGTCTCTCTCTCTCACACACACACATATATTAAATGGGGGGGACGCAGATTTGAACCTGAGTCTGTGTGAGAGCCAATCCAGTGCCACCAGGCAGCACACACAGTGGTAACTCTCAGGCTATGAAGCCAGAGACACCTGAATTTGAAACCCATCTTTGCTACTTACTAGTTGCATGATTATGAGTAAGTCAATTCTGTGTGTATAAAACAGAAGTATTAATACAGGTGGCCCTCAGTATGCACAAATGCAGAATCCACAGATACAAATGGTCAACTATACTATGCCATTTTACATAAGGGACTTGAGCACTCATGGATTTTGGTATCTGAGGGGGGACCACCTGGAAACAATCCCCTGTGGATATCAAGGGATGACTGTACATTGCAGTTCATCCTGAAAACAAAACAAGATAGTGTTTATAATGCTTACTCCAGGACTTACATTCAGCAAATTATTCATGTTTTTGTTTCCACCACATAATTTTATACTTACATGCCATATTATAATATCCAGCCTTCACTGAGAACTTACTATGTGCAAGGAACCATTCTAAATGCCTTGTCCAAGGTCACAATACAATAACAAGCTGGGATTCAAACCCAGGCAGTTTGGCTCAGAGCCAAGGCTTCAACCCATTATTTTTCAAGGCAGAAGTGCAGAAAGTTAACTTTGCAGATAATTTATCAATTCCTGTTCATTAGAGCAATGGATCTCAAAGTGTCGTCCTTGAACTAGCAGCAATGGCATCACTTAGGAACAAGAAGGTATAAGGAATGCAAATTCTGGGCTTCCCTGGTGGCGCAGTGGTTGGGAGTCCGCCTGCCGGTGCCGGGGACTTGGGTTCGTGCCCTGGTCCGGGAGGGTCCTGCATGCCACGGAGCGGCTGGGCCCGTGAGCCATGGCCGCTGGGCCTGTGCGTCTGGAGCCTGTGCTCCGCAGCGGGAGAGGCCGCGGCAGTGAGAGGCCCACGTACCACAAAAAAAAAAAAAAAAAAAGAAGAAGAAGAATGCAAATTCTTGGGCCCCACCCCATCCTCCTGAATCAGAAACTCTGGGGGCAGGGGGGAACCCAGCATTCTGTGTTTTAACAAGTACATCACAGTCATCTGAAGGACTTATTAAAACACAGGTTGCTTGGCACCAACAGTATAGATGCTTAGGCTTCTGCCACAGGCAAAGAATCTTGAGGATGCTCAAACACAAAAATGCCAACAATGCCAGGTTCCTCTATCCAATCCTAGCTTCTTTTTGGCCACCAGCCCTCTGCAGTCAGCTCCGAAGGTACAGACTTGCAGTGGCTGAAGTTGGTGTCCCATCTCCATCATCTGAAGGTTTGTGTTTGCCTCCATAAACTCCATTCTCAACACAGTAGTCCCCGCCTACTTAATACTTCCCAGTGCAACTCTCCATCTCACTCAGCAAAAGCCAAAGTCCTCACAGTACTCACGGGCCCTGTATGATCCATGACACCCCCTCATCCCCGTTCTGCTACCACCCATTCCCTGGATTCTCCTCCTGTCTGTCTCTGTCTCTGGCTCGCTCTCTCTGCTCCAACCACAACTGCATCCTTGCTGCTCCTCAAACACGGCAGGAGGTACTCACTTGAGATACTTGTACTTAGCAGTCTCTCCTCCTGTCATTCTCCTAAGAAAAATCGCACAGCTCCCCTCCATTCCTCGTCAAGTCTTTGCATTAACGTCACTTTAGGGGGTCTTCCCTGACCCCACACCCGCTCCCAGCACTCACTTATTCCCAAACCCTGCATTATTTTTCTCCACAGAATGTATCACCATCAGATATAACAAATATTTACTTATCTGCTTGTGCCTTGTTTCTCCCAAGTAGAAGGTAACTTTCATAAGGGCACACACTGTTTTGTTTGCTGATGTATCACTGAAGCCAAGAGGAAAACCAGGTACCCAGTATGCATGCAAAACCGTATGTTCAATGAACAAATAAGTGGGAGAACCCAGTTAATCCCCAATGGCTATCCCGAATAGCCAAATGTCATTTTAAAAAACGTTGATGCAACATGGATGGACCTAGAGATTGTCATACTGAGTGAAGTATTTCAGACAGAGAAAGGGAAATATGGTATGATATCCCTTATATGCAGAATCTGAAAAGAAATGATACAAATGAACTTATTTACAAAACAGAAACAGACTCACAAACTTAGAAAACGAACTTTTACAAAACAGAAACAGACTCACAAACTTAGAAAACGAACTTATAGTTAATTTATAGTTACGGGGTGGGGGGCGGAGGATGGGGGGAAGGGATAGTTAGGGAGTTTGGGATGGACATGCACACACTGCTATATTTAAAATGGATGGCCAACAAGGACCTACTGTACAGCACAGGGAGCTCTGCTCAATGTTACATGGCAGCCTGGATGGGAGGGGAATTTGGGGGAGAACGGATACATGTATATGTATGGCTGAGTTCCTTTGCTGTGCACCTGAAACTATCACACTATTAATCAGCTATACTCTGGTATAAAATAAAAAGGTAAAAAAAAATAATTAAAATTAAAAAATATGTTGATGCAAGAACTGACATTGTTTTTATCTTTTTATTACCAGTAACACAATTGGACAACACAACTTCTAAACCCACACAGAATACTCAAAATCCCATTTCTTCGGAAGAAATGCCATGTACCATGCAAACTGCAAGGTTCCTTTTTCTAAGCCCACACATATATTACTTCCCCCCGAATGTAATTTCTAATTTACAGCTCCAAAATAGAATCTATATTGGAATTTGCATAAAACTCAACAGACCTGCAGCAAGATATTAAATTTTAAATTTGCATGCAAGAATGACCAAGTAATATTAGTCTAGCCAAGGAGATCGTGTCTATAAACTTGAGAGCTTGCAGATGTAATGAGAAGAAAAATTGTACACTTCAGTGAAAGCAGGTTGATTAAAATGCTTTGATGCAGTTGTAACAGTGTAAGGGAGGAAAAGTGCATTTCAAATTTCATAACCCGGGCTCTGATAACATAAGATGAGACTTCACTGCTTCAGAATAGGGCAATGGAACATACTGGCATCTGCTCCATCTGTAAATAGTACCGGGTGACAAGGTAAACAGCCTAAAAGCTTGAATGGACCTATCTGACCCTACATTCCCTGAAGAGCCCTTTGAATCAAGGAGATACATAACCAGCACTGACTGACAGCAACGGCAAGTGGTAATGTTTCTAAGCTCACCAGTTGTACAGCCTAACTTATGTACTGTGCATGCACGGGGTTTTTTGGTTTGTTTTGTATTTGTAAAAAAGTGAGAGTTTCTTGCTTCTAGAACACCAAAATGCAGAGGTAAAGTGCTCAGTGACCGGTTCTGAAACAGCTTAGGTGATGGGACTACAAAGACGAGAAGAGATGTTTAAGGACTGGACCTCAAGGGGTCCCAGACTCTGCTCTCAAGAAGTAGCCAAAGTGGTGCAGCACTTTGCAAAGGGGTTCAATGAGAAGAGCGTGGGTGCTTAGCAGGTTAACAGCCAAAAAAGGACTTTCTGAACTTTCTGAGGAACCTGTCCACATCACTTTAGTCTGGTTTTTTAATGGGTATTTTGAGCAGTATTTCATGTGAAAGAGTCCTGGTGCTCTACAAGTGTGAAAATCACTGGTCCAATGGAATGGATCCTGAAGAGAAGTCAGTAGATGAATAAGTAAATGCTAATCCAGGCATGGTGCCTTTCTGGTTGTGTGACCTCTAAGCCCTTCATATCAGTAAATGCTACTCCTAAATATTTACTCCAGAGAGATGAAAATGTATCTACACAAAGAACTGTACATAAATGTTCACAGACGCTTTATTCATAATAGCCTCAAAATGGAAACAACCCAAAAGTCCATCAACAGGAGAATGGCTAAGAACGTTACAGTACACCCATACAATGGGGTACCACACAACAATACAAAGGACTAGACCACACCAACAACTTGATCAAACTCAAAAATAATTACCATGAGTGAAAAAAGCCAGATATAAGAATACAAAAAATATAACTCCATTTATATAAAAACTAAAGTGAACCTTAATCTATGATGACAGAAAGCAGATCAGTGGTTGCCAGGACCCAGGTAAGAATGGAAGATTAAGTGGGAAAGAGGGGAATTTGGGGTGCAATAGAAATGTTTTATGTCTTGATTATGGTAGTGATTCAATTCTAAACTCACGGCACTGTATACTTAAAATGGGTGCATTTTATTGTATGTGAAAATAAAGTTGAAAAAACCACATCCTACCTAACCTATGACAATGTTATTAAGGAACAAATGAGATGAGTGTTATAAGCTAATACCCATGCACTGGGGATTAAACAGGTAAAGGACAAAGCTATAGCAGACACACAATTTTTTTATCCAAAAGCCAATGGTACGGCACAGAAGGCAGTCCTGGCTGTTAACAATGACAATGATGAAAGCTAAAGTATTGGCACTTCCTTTGTGCCAGACACTTAAGATCTTTACATGTATCAATTCATCTAGTCCTCACAACAATCCTATGGGAAAGGAATTATTATTATTTCCATATTACAGTTGAGGAAACAGAGACACTAAGTGGTTAAGTAATTTGTTCAAAGCCACAAGTAAAACTAGAGCATACAATTTTTGGATAAATGAAAGAAAGTCTTACAGGTAGCAAAGTATAGATACTAAGCCTGGAAAGCTATTTTCCCACCTAAGGACAAATAAGTATAAAAGTGCTGCCTCCAAGCCAAAGCCATCAGTCTGCAGAAGGCCTTCCTAGTCAGCAGAATAGAAAGTCAGTTGTGCGGAAGACACTCCTTCTTTTCAGGGATTTGGGGAATAGGAAATGAAAACAGAGGCAGGGCAGAAAAAGAAAAGTTGATAACATCTGTACGTAAAAATCATAAAAGTGGTTCACAAGAAACTAGTAATTAACATAAACAACTACCTACTATGTGAGGCTTCACTAAGAGTTTTAAATGTATTCTCATGCAATTTTCATAGTGACCCTGAGAAAGGGTATTATGGTAAGCATTTTATATGCAAAAAAAAAACAAGTCTTAGGTAAGATAACCTGCAAAGGGTACATACAACTAGCCAGTGACAGAAACCACAGTTGAATCAAACTTTTCTTCTTCTAAGCTAGTAATGTTACTTATTAAATCCACTCCCATCCAAATCTTAGTGAAATCAAAGTTTTAAGGAAATAACAGGAAAAAAAAGCAAAAATGTATAGACATTCCAACTAAACCTAAATTGTCTCAAATTCCAATATTTTTCTGAGAATGTAATAGTCACTGTTATTTAACAAGCAAACATGCCAGGCATAGTGCTAGGGGCTTCAGATATGAATTCAGGTAATCTTCACAACAGTCCTACAAGGTAGAAAGAAAAAAACAACTTTCCACCTAGAATCATGTACCCAGAACAAAGTTCCTCTCGAAATATAGGGCACAATAAAGACATCCTAGATAACTAAAAAAGAGCATTTACTACTAGTAGACACTCACTAAAGGAAATTAAAGAAATTGTGAACAGAGAAATTGGTAGCCATACAGGTAAATCTAAAACACCATCTGTAAAAAGGATAATAACATCCAATTTGTGTGCTTTAAAAAAGGTAAAACTAAAATATCAGACTTAGTTGCAGGGAGGAAGGCGATCAGACTTAAAGGTTGTTTACCTGCACTGTCCAAAGGGATTAAGCTATAGATGAACTTTAAATTTAGAGTATATGTGGTTTCATTTCAAGGGGAGCTACTAAAAGAGTACAAATGTATATCTTAAAAACCAAATAGGGGCTTCCCTGGTGGTGCAGTGGTTGAGAGTCTGCCTACCAATGCAGGGGACACGGGCTTGTGCCCCGGTCCGGGAAGATCCCACATGCCGCGGAACGGCTAGGCCCGTGAGCCATGGCCACTGAGCCTGCATGTCCGGAGCCAGTGCTCCGCAACGGGAGAGGCCACAACAGTGAGAGGCCCGCATATTGCAAAAAAAAAAAAAAACAACAAAAACAAATAGGAGGGGATGGTGAAATGGAGTAATACAAACAAGGGGGAAATGGTAGTGTCAGGATTTGAACCAGGATGCCAAGCTCCCAACCCACTTGTAAAACATTACCAGCACACTACATGCAATGAGCTCTCAGGGAATCACACACAAGTCCTCAGAAAACAAGCCTAAGATTCCTGCTTGTCATCTTTTCTCAAAACACATGAACATTAAAGATTCAAGTCCTCAATGGAACAACTTGATGAGAAATGACCACCCTTAATACCGTACCCATTTTTGGCCTCTGCACAGGAAACTTTTCCAAGCAGGATGGCAAGTCAAAGGAATGGTAAATAGAACCAGAATTTTTTACAGCTAGAACTATTCAAAGCCCACCACTATTTTAAATTTTGGATAAAAATTAACGATCCCTATGTGAAAGCCCTCTCTTCCTCACATCACAGGAGCAGTGCTAACCTCACACCTGGACTCTCTTCATAGCTCTCCTATTGAACACATTTTAAAGTATGTCAAGAATCTTTAATTATGTTTCACAAATTTATCTTCCTTTCTTTCAATTGCCTAATATTTCAACTGCAGGGCTTTGGAAGTAGATTAAATAAAGATAAGCTCTTGTCAATCAGAGCTGGTTTCTGTCCCCCAACCTCCTCTGGTAACTAGTTCCAATTGCCGCTAATCAAGGACAATCCTGCACATCAGCTGTCATTCATTCCTGTCTAAATGATGCCGGTCAGACTTCATTAGGAACAATGTCCTGATCAAAAGCTACAGCCAATCATGTCCACAAAACATCGAAGAAGCAGCTGGTCTTGTCTAGCTGGCGTCTGGCACAATTCCCATTCCTGGAGGATGCGAGCAGGGCCAGCCACACCTCCCCAGGGCCAAAAAGGCAGCTAGTCAGGTCTCTGGCACATTTCAGGTTGCTATAAGCTACATGTCTTCTGTTGATGTTCTCCTATCACTGGCCCACAAAAGGTAGTCAGACTTAATAAAGTCTTCCAAGCCAGGAAGACAACTGGGAGTTTAGCCGTCCTCTCATTCATTAGCTGGTTATGCCACTGAGGGGTTGAAGCCAAGCTGCTTATTTATTTCTCATCCTCCAAACAAAAGATTCAACCCTCCCCCAACCACCCCCCCACACACACATATGCACACACAACAGTCACCATTCTACACATCATCACACCTCCACACTCTCTCAAAACAGACCACATACACTACATTAAGGAAAAACTAAAGAATTAGAACAAATCTGATAGTAAAAGCCTCGAAGATCTAATTCTTTCAATTCAACTGCTTATTACTGTTCTTAATAACATTTGTTTAAATGGAAGAAATGGGTGGAGGATTTTCTAAAATGCACCCCTTTAAACGCTTAAAGAAATAGTAAGATAGAGACCAAGTAGAATCTGGTTTAGGTGGTTGTTTTGTTTTGAACTTGCAAACTCTTTATTCTCTGGTTGGACTATCCTGTCTATCCCCAAGGTAGGGTGCAGAAAGCTGTACACCCAGGATTCTCCAGGCCAGTCGCACTCTGAAATCCCAGATCTGTGCACCCACATCAGGAACCTGGCTGTGTCAACATGCAGGTGTGGAATGACTCAGAGGTGGGCCGTTCATACAGGAAGAGGCATTTGCCTGGGTTCAGAGTGAATAAGAAGTTCAGTTATTAGAAGAACTGGTTATTTAAATGTATGATTTCATCCTAATTAAAACTAATGGGGGAGAGAATTTGCATTTAGCTGCCTAGTAAATAGTTGTCAGTTATTTCACTTTTAATATCTGAAGGGTATTACCAAAGTAAGGTTTTCAGGGCTGTAGGAGAGGGAGGTGATGTTGCCGAACTGCTGTCCCACCCACCCACATACCCTGCATGGTACCGTTCCCCTCCCCCGCCAAGATCATAAGCTTGGTTTTACACCATATTCCTTTCTCTTAGTGCATTTTTTAAAAAACCTCCAGCCATCCAACCCCCAGGCCAGAACCTAATAAAACATTCCCTCTTAGAAAGCTTTAATAGTCCAGTACACCTAACAAAACCATCCAGGGACACCAGAGAGCATCCTGCAAGCACATTAATAACTGCGGGATAACTGATTAGCAGAATGTGAAATAAGAAGCCATTAATAGCAGCCCTCATCTCCCTCCTCCACACTGATTACCAAAAGAACAGCAGCAGCTGAATCACAGCTAAATCCTATTCACAAGGGACCTGGGGCAACAAAGAGGAAAAAAACTGTTAGAGTAGTGCTTCTTGAGGGAAGCGGCTTTGCGTCATTTTGATTCTGGCGTCAATCACTCCTGCCACAAACCAATAAGCATGTATAACACAAGCAAAGACTAGATTCCCTCCCTCCCTCCCTCCCTGGGTTAAGTACAGCATACCCCACATACTTAATTTGCCCTGCCAACTAAAGTGCTACTTGCAAGGCCCCCAGAGGAACTCCTAGGTCCAGAGACACACAGGCTTAAATGTTGACCCTCAGAGCACAAGCAACATGAGCCAGGAGGTGGAACCGCTGGCCTCAGGGCAGCCTACTTTTGCGCTCTAGGAAGAGCAGACTAACCATGTGACTTTGAACACATGTTTTACTCTCTCTCTGCCTCTGTTTCTTTATCTGTAGCTTATCGGTCCGCAGGGTTATGGTGGGAATCCAATGAATTAAATCACATCAAGCACTAGGAACAGTGCCTAGAGTTGGTGTGTGTGTGTGTGTGTGTGTGAGTTGGTGTGTGCGTGAATTGGGGTGTGTGTGTGTGTGTGTACGCGCGCGCACTCTCCCTCCCTCCCTCCCTCCCTCTCTTTCCACATATAGAGGAGAGGGTAGGAGAAGTATGGAGAAAGGAACAAAAAACAGGAAGAAGATAGGAAAGAAGAAGAAGAAAAAAATATGGATCTAAGTATGTGGCTTAGATATACAGATAAGGAACCCAACAGCTAACCCTCCCACCCCCCCTGCACTGAAATGTACCCCATCCCAAATCTGTAGTTCTCTCCCTTTCAAAGTCACAGCTTTCCGCACCGCCCCCCGCCCCGCCCCGCCCCGTCCCGACTGAGCAGTGGAGAGATCAGAATTCCCCTTTGCTTCAAGAAAACTTTAGCAAAAAATCATTAAAGAGTTTCCATAAACTCAGTATTTTGAGACTGGTGAGAGATCTGGAATTCCCAAACTTTCTGCACGTCAAAATGAATTTGCTGGTAGAGAGCCAATGTTTCCAATTTGATTTGGCATAATATACCCAGTTAGGATGTTCTCTCAATGTAATTAGCAATGCACTGTCAATGAGCAGTGTAGCTATTGACAATACCTGGTGCAATTTAATTTTAAATGTCAATGACTTGTTTGGGTTCACTATAACAGGACTTTGATACATGACAAACAAGCACCCTAGAACAACAGGATGGATGATGAAAACAAGAGGCTGAAAGAAATCAGGAGGACTGTAAAGAGGCTGCCTTTCAAATACTCCCCTGTAACTATGCCTGCAGCAGGGCAGGCTCCTTCTCCCAGGTGCAGGCTGGGGATTCAGGGAGTGTGTCACTGTCACCAGCTTCTCAACTGATACCCACTGTTCCTCAAAGGACATGGGTTTGAGGAGCAGGCCAGTGTTAGGAGACACGTGACCCTGAACAAGCTGGGTGACTTTGAACAAGTTATTTAACCTCTCTCTGCCTTAATTTCTTCATGTATAAAAGTAGAATAATTGTGAGGACTACATAAATAAACATATATACATAAACACTTAGCACAGTGCCTGGTATTAATACTTGGTAACAGCTCAATAAATGTTGGCCTCTAATTGTTAGTCAACCAAGTTAAAATTGGTATTATTAAAGAAAAAAACACATTATAGCAGGGTGTCACAAATTGACGTATCTATAACATAGGGCCTTGAGTAAAGCTGGCTCGTCCCATACAAAAACTGAGGATAGCTAACCTCTGGTGCACACCTGCTCTCAGCACCAACTGGAACTCGGCGTCTGCCAGACCCTCAGATTTTCCAAGAATAACCGCAAATCTGGATTTTTATATGAAATTTCCTAATTTTAAAATGTTGGCAATTGCCTCCACATTTTTAAACACCAGATAGGTCAAAGAACCATACTTGTGACTGGACCAGGCTCATGAACTCTAAGTATGTGGATCTCGCCTGTCCAGATGAACCCTCAGAACCTCCCTGGGAAAAATCTACCCAAAGTTTTTACTCATTTCCCATGTAGGAAAAGCCTTACCAGAGACCAGGCCACAGAGGGACCCACAAAAAGTCTAGAGTGTTCTCTAAATCACAGGACAAGAGGTGGCTGGGCCTACCACAGGTGCTTCCTTGCTGACTTACGGCCTGCTCACTGAGAAGGGAAGTGGATGATTTATAAGCTGCAAAGGTGATGCAAAATGCTAATCAGCTTTAAACTGACACTGGATAACACAAGCAAATTTATGTCTTTTCTAAAATAATTCAGATGCTTTTCATGCGTAATAACGGGCAAGGATTAAGATGAAGCAATAACACTTCAGAGGCTTCACAAAATATCCCAATTAATCTAGGCCATAAACCTACAACAAATTCTCACTTCTCTCTGAGAACAGGAACATACCACAACAACTGAAAATCACAGGAAATAACCAAGTCAAATCATCAGCCAACAGGCTTCCCAATTCATGTGCCTAGGGAATTTCACTCTCTTTCTGACAAGACTTTGGTTTCCACAGTTTCCTTGGTCTCCTTATTCCCCCTTTGCCAAACATGTTTGGGAAGGAGGAGGTGAGAGCCATGGAGGGAGGATGGATGGCCAAAGGGAAGGAGGAGCATGGATCACTAGATAGATGGGTGATTACATGAGAATTCTCCAGGACAAGAGTGGGGGTGGGGGGGAGGAGGAGAGAGTCACAATGTACCATCTTAGATAATTTTCACCTTCTTCATTATATTCATGTATTCAACAAATATTCACTGAGCACCCACTAACGTCAGGTGCTGTTCTAAGCACTGGAAATGCAGCGCTAAAGAAAACAAAGTCCCTGCCCGCACAGAGCTTACATCCTTGAGTCATTCATGCTGAGATCTGAGACTTAATCTTCAGAGCAGATACCATAAACTTTCTGGGTCAGAAAGGAGCTTAGACATCTTCTCATTCAGCACTGAATGTGAGATATAAATTTCCTCCAGAGCTTTCATGCGAGCAACATTTCATTAAGCCCTACCCTCTGACCTATGCCAGCTGTCTACAGCAGCGAACCTTACGGAGCTCGCAAACACCATGTGGGGGCAGAGAGGGGGACACCTGCACAGCCACCTTCACTGAAGAGGACTCACCACACTGCAGTGAGCTCCAAGCTTCTACTGAAGGGTCCTACAAGCTTCAGGGAGAAGAGAGGCTTAATTTGCCCATGCCTCCCAGGCTGCTTCCACTTGAGCACCTCCATTCTTCTCTTATTAACTGGCAGTCTAAGTCAGATTTCTTTGGGGGAAAATCATAGCTCCACAGGCTACAAATAATTAGAAGGCAAAGCAGTATCTCACGAAGGCTGCAGGTCCACTGGCCTCCTCCACTACACTTATTTCTTATGTTCAGCTTCCACTTATTAGTACCAAGTCTGCTCTGGGGAGACCACCAGAAGTGCAAGCCCTCCTCCACAGGATAACCCTGCAGGTGTTTGAAGACAGCACCTGGGTTACGTCCTTTTGTCCTCAGGCCTGACACCCCAGTTCCATCATTCACAATGACAGATTTGGGGTACCTGCCCATTCAGATGCCTCTTTATTCTTTTACCATCATTACTGATACAAAAACTATACACTGAAGTGTCTGTTTTGGCAGTGATATTGTCCTACATAAAAGTTTTTGCAGAATGTACTATTTAAGACATCCCCTCACAAAATCATACTGGGTCAAAAACTTGACAAAAGGAGAGGAAAAGTGTATTCTACAAATTATCCATGGAAGCCTGGAGCTTTGAGAGGAAGAAATCTCTGAATATCAAATGTGCTTGATCATAAGAATCAGATTTCTAGGTCCTATCCCAGACCTGCTCAATCAGAATTTCCAGGGGGGAGATGCCTGGAGGTCTGTATAGTTAATATAAGCTGTGTATGGTTCTCATTTACTACATAAATGTTTTATTATATTAAAATGTCTATAAAATGAAGAGACTGAAATACAGAAAAGCAATACTTTAACTTTAATAAGAGGAGGATTTTTATGACTTGTTCCCTCTCATTTGATTACAGTATATTGGTTTCTACTTCTCCTCCTTAAACCTGTCACTAGTTCTCTCTGCCCCAAGCCCCACTGATAATCAAAGTAGAACCGGGTTAATATAGCACATTGGAGACTCCTGCATTGGAAGTGGGGAAGAAAAATTAGTGTGTCAGACAGAGACTCTCAACTGAGAAGACCTCAATTTATATAGAAATCTTCTCAGAGCCCTTATAATCTCACTGACCATCTGTAGCACAGAAATGAATCCTGGAATTAGTGGTACTAAGTGGTTGCATAGCAGTAGATACTCTGGAGGCTTAAAAAAAAAAAAAAAAAGGAAAAGAATTTTCTATCTTGCACTCGAAGAAGTCAGTTAAGAACCTACCATTACAGGGAAACCTCCCAATATGTAAGTACTTAAGACATTACAGAACAAAAAAACATATTAAAATATCTAGCTTGGTCACAGTGGTATATGTAAAACCAGACTTCTCCAGCCACGACTTAAAATCGGATTCCCACTATCTAGCTCTTCATCACGCCCCTCATCCCCAGCGACTCAAACTCCTCGGAGAAAACAGAACTCTATCTATTTACTTTGAAGCAGAGTTAAGAAAAAAAAAAAAAAAAAAGTCCCGAACACCAGAAGAGACTTTTTCCCTTACCTAAACCTTAAAAAAAAAAAAAAAAGGAGGGGAACTGAGTTATTATTGGCACTTGAATCTACATCAGAAAAATGGCAGCCCTTCAAACTCCACATGTGGAAAAGCTCTTCATTTTAAGCTGAAAATGGGAAATTAATTTTCAAGTCTCTTGTCTAAGAGACAGCTTTTAAAAAGGTATTAACCTACATATGGAGATTAATGCAAACACAGCCATCTTGTTTTAGTGGGTACAATCCAACTTTTATTAAGACAAAGACGGATTCAGAGTAATTAAGAGCTTGTCCAATATCCAGAATTTTATGACTCTAAATATTAGCGAAGCTGGCATTCTTACCAGCTTTGCCTCAGAGCTATTGCATTATAAATCCTTGGTGGTAATGAAACACCAGCTAAAAAAAGGCTGAATAAGTCTCATTTAAAAACCAGCATTCCCGTGGAGAACTACCCTGACTTTAATATAATGTATAGCCCCTCTTAGAACATTAATACTATTGGGAAAAAGTGAGTGGTTTGGGATTTGCTACTAAGGAACCCCAGCGAAGATAAACAAACCACAGGAAGTGTGTTTTAACAACGGGAATGTTGAGAGACTCCCTGGTGCCTGAAGTCTAGGACCACTTTGCTGACTGGCGCAAGAAAAGGACAATACACCACACTGGGGATGCTAATAGTGGTTTATCCCTGAGGCTCATCCTTAACACTGTTTGCTGTTTACACAATGTAACAAACTCATGGATATTGTTTTCAATTAAAAAAAAAAAAAACTTTTAAAAAACTCCCCAGTGGGGTGCTCTCTTCTGCTATCCAAATATTTTTTTAAATGGTGTCAGACTGTAGCCTTGACTACTCCCTTCTCAGAGGAAGGTTTCACTTGGGTCACGACATTCAAACCTCTCTCTACCAACTGGATTGAGGGGACACTTGTGGAATATGACCAAAATATTGACAACTGGTCATCACTTTTTCAGACTTCATAAAATCAAAGACTCTTGGTTATTAATTCCTAATGCAAATTGCTTCCATACTTTAAAGGCTATAAAGGGGCTTCCCTGGTGGCACAGTGGTTAAGAATCTGCCTGCCAGTGCAGGGGACACGGGTTCGAGCCCTGGTCTGGGAAGATCCCACATGCCACGGAGCAACTAAGCCTGTGCACCACAACTACTGAGCCTGTGCTCTAGAGCCCGCGTGCCACAACTACTGAAGCCCGCATGCCTACAGCCTGTGCTCCGCAACAAGAGAAGCCACTGCAATGAGAAGCCTGCGCACTGCAAAGAAGAGTAGCCCCCGCTCACCACAACCAGAGAAAACCCGCACGCAGCAATGAAGACCCAACACAGCCAAAAATAAATTAATTTTTTAAAAAGCCATAAAGAGGGCTCCCCCGGTGGCGCAGTGGTTGAGAGTCCGCCTGCTGATGCAGGAGAAACGGGTTCGTGCCCCGGTCCGGGAAGATCCCACATGCCGTGGAGCGGCTGGGCCCGTGAGCCATGGCCGCTGAGCCTGCGCGTCCGGAGCCTGTGCTCTGCAACGGGAGAGGCCACAACAGTGAGAGGCCCACGTACCGCAAAAATTAAAAAAAAAAAAAAAAAAAAAAAAAAAGCCATAAAGAGTTAATCACATAGGGATTACATCACAGCTTAATAAAAACAGTTCCCTCTCTGTTCTTTCATCAAATTTGCCAGCCACTGACTAATCTGAGGAAAGTGACAAAGGTTCCTGTGCCCTAGCCCCCAACAGTTATTATCTGAAGGCAGCCTGTCATCTCTACCATCTTAGGATAGAAATGACACATGTCACCTGTGCACCTCACCTGAGTCAAAGCTAACTCCCCATATCCCAAAAGTATAAACAGGACTTGATGGAACAGACTAGATGAAAACATATCCTGCCCTCCATAATTAGCAAAAAACAAACTGCTAAGTAGAACTGGCTCTGTTTTTCCCAGAAATATCCTTAAGTGGAAACTAAACCCCAATCTATAGTCAAGGAAATAACACTCTTCACCTTTCTCTGTCCACTGGGCACTTCCCCTCCCCATGAGAAACAACATCCTCTTCCTTCAGGCACAAATCTTAAGAACAAAACCTGTGCCAGGAAAAATAAATTTAAATTGAGGCATCATGCTTTCTTGGACTATTCAATGATACTGTCAGAATATAATAAATTGTCTCTTAGGGGATTAACAAAGGTACCATTTTCCAAAATGAACAAATAATTTTTTTTTATTAAATACTTTTGCTTTTTTTCTCTATAACAAGACTTTACTTTTTATTCAAGACAGAAATGGATACCTAGTGTTTGGGTCTTATCTACTGAAATTGACCACGGCCAAAATCTCAGTATCATCATTTCTGAAAATCAAATTGGAAAACAATATATATAAACCGAGAACACACAGGACACATAGAGATACACCTGTGGTCAACCAAGAAAAGAAATTCCATGGGAAACAAGACTGATTTAGCCAAGAGTCTTCCACAGAGCCAGCATCCCAGTGTTTGTTGAATATCCTCATATGCACCTCTCCAGACTGACCACAGAGACCACATACTCTGAAATCCATATTCACTTGTTATATATTCAGTTTATTTCCTCAAGGTAGGGTTAAATTGCTGAAACTGCTCTGAGAACCTATGTGTAACTATGCCCAAACTTTACAACATCAAGAAGCAAACACTTCAAGGCAAGGTACCAGGGTATTAATGAGCCTGCCATAGAACCCTGTATGACGACTGGCCCCCAAAAAACAATTTTCACTTTTTAAATGAACATATCTTGATACTGAAGTTAAGAACTGGGTCCACTGCCGTCACATCAGTCTCCAACCCCAATGAACATATACTTTCTAAGCACCAACTACTGAGCTAGGCACAGTGAGTTACAGGAAAAAAAATTTGCTATTTGCTATGCAAAGCACTTCTTAACACATCACTTAAAGTAACCCTCACATTTGTTACCTATTTTACAGATGAGGAAAGGGTGGCCTTGGCAAGGCAGAGACTGACTTGCCTAAGGTCACTTGAATACTAAATTGTAGAGCTAGAGCTCTAATAGCAAAGGGTCTGGACTCTGTGTCCCGGTGCTGTGTACAAGGACAACCCAGCTGAATAAGATACAACCTCTGTACTCACACAGGGTTTTAGAGTTTAATTTAGATAAGAAGACACTGGCATGAAGGTACATGACAAATGCCAACTGAGTGTTCACAGCTGTACAGGTACCTGAAAGGAAATGACCTCTTGAGGCAATAAATAAAAAGTCTGGGGCTTCCCTGGTGGCGCAGTGGTTGAGAGTCCTCCTGCTGATGCAGGGGTCACAGGTTCGTGCCCTGGTCCAGGAATATCCCACGTGCCGCGGAGCGGCCGGGCCCGTGAGCCATGGCCGCTGGGCCTGTGCGTCCGGAGCCTGTGCTCCACGACGGGAGAGGCCACAGCAGTGAGAGGCCCATGGACCGCAAAAAAAAAAAAAAAAAAAAAAAATCAATTAATAAAAAAATTAAAAGTCCATGGAACATTTAAAAATCCATTCTATATAAAGCACCCAGATTCACAAATGAGAAACAGCAAGTTAAAGGGCTCCAAAGGTCATAAATGTTATATAAATGTTAACTGTTAATAAAGGCAGTAATACCAGCTATAATTTACTTGGCATTTGCTGTGGGTCAAGCACCATGTTGGAGCATTTCACATACATTCTCTTACTTAATTAAATGATTCGTCAATATTATCCCCATTTTATAACTGAGGAAACTGACGTTAGAGAGGTTAAATTACTTATCCAAGGTCACATAAGTAGGTGGTACAGTTGGGTTAAACGAGTCTTTCTGTCAAAGCCCATGTTTCTAAACTGCTATATGTACTGCCTCCAGGGTTTCTATTTTCTGAAGTCGTTTTTGTTATATAGTCCCCAAAGTCCTCACTAAGTACTTCGATCTGGTGCACATGCTGTATATTTCTGATGGACATCCTCAACTTGCAGGTTTTTCTGTATCCAGATCCCTAATGTCCACAGATTATAGAGTCGGGGTTAGTTTAAAAAAACTCCAAAGATCCCATGTGGTCTCTGACTATTGAGAAAAATCCAAGAAATGATGGTACACACATTTAATCAAAGGTTACAGCTATTTGGTATTTTAAACACCTCTACCTGAGATTCTTAACAGTGCTTAAGAGAAGGCTTAAGTACATTAAAAAAAATTCTCTGTACATTTGTTATTCTCATCCCAGCTTTACAGGTAAGTAAACACAGACTTGTAGACACTACCGGAAGCTGAGATAGGAATTCTGACTGTTTCTATTCCTCTCTCAAGACTTGTGAATAACGCAAGCTCCTGATTTAACCCAACTTTCCTCACTGCACTGCAGGTTAAGAAGATGGTACATGAATCAACACAAATTCAAATGGATCCATGAAACTCCTTTTAATTAAACCATAAGAAATATTAGGAGGTAAAAAAACAAAATGGTGTTAGATCTTGAAAGGATGAGAAATTTGCTCACCTTAAGGTTACAGAAGAAGTCAAAAAAGAAAACAAAAAATTCAACCTCATAAATTCCTTTATAATGAAAAACTAAAATAGAAAGGAACAAGCCAGATAAAATATTCATGATAAATACTGCAAAGGGTTAATATGTATATATGTATACACACACACACACACACACACACACACGTAAAACATTAAAAGTTCCCATCAGTTAAGAAAAAAAAATTCCAAGCCATAAACCAGTAAAAGGCAAACATAAATGGGGCTCAAACTAGTACACAAAATAAACTAGTACATAAAAATAAAGGGAAAGTACAACTTTTTAGGGATATAGTTATGAAAGAAACGCAGTACCTTTTTATCTCTAAAAAGGTAAATGATTACATTTTTAGGAAAGCACGCTTTATACTGATGACTACAGTATACAGTATAAAAATAGTACACAGTGTAAAGATAGTATACACTGAAAAAAACCTTAAAACAAAAAGGCACCTTGTTGTTACTCTACAACAGAGAATCTATCAAAGAAATTGAGGGGAATCCTACATAGTAAAAATAAGCTCTTTGTGGTATAACAGCACAAAATTATTTTAAACATCCAACATTAGAACCTAAATTAATGGCACAATTTGATGTACTATTACGCAGTCATGAAATTATTAAGAAGATAATATAGTAACATAGGAAATGACTTTTTAAACGTTAAACAAAATAGAAAATTATTTGTTAGGATTTTACCACTACAAGAGTGACGTTTGCCTTACAGACAAATCCTAGAAATAAAGGTATTAAAAAGGCAGGATAGAGGAAGGTTTCTTAAAGCAGAGTCTGTGAATGCTTTTCCCTCTTTACAGAAACATTAATTAAAAAAATATGTGTGGGGCTTCCCTGGTGGCGCAGTGGTTGGGAGTCCGCCTGCCGATGCAGGGGACACGGGTTCGTGCCCCGGTCCGGGAGGATCCCACATGCCGCGGAGCGGCTGGGCCCGTGAGCCATGGCCGCTGAGCCTGCGCATCCGGAGCCTGTGCTCCGCAACGGGAGAGGACACAACAGTGAGAGGCCTGCATACCGCAAAAAAAAAAAAAAAAAAAAAGTGTGTGTGTTGTTAAATATAACAGTAAATAGAAAAAGGAAAGCAGCTTTCCTCCTACCCTTTGCCCACCTGCTTCCCTGCCTTGAAGAGAATACATATATATTTATAAAGGAGTTAAAAGTTTGATAATATTAAAGCTCTTTCTTCCTAAGATGTCTCACCCCTCACAGAGAAATGAGGTTTGGAGTTGGACATGGCATATTTGAAATCTATTAGAAACAAGAAGATAGTACAGCCAACATGTCACACATACAGAAATATAAATATATAGTCAATCCTTGCTTTCTGTGTGCACTGTAAAATCTAGCTCACTAAAGGATTTTCCGTTTTGTTTCTACTAGGAAAACACTCAAAAATCCAATGTTCATCTGAATTTTTTAACATCCCATAGCAGGTAGATACTGGTTATTTTCTAGAGAGGATTTTCCATAACACTGAGCAGGAAGTTGAGATTAAAGCTCTGCTAGCTCTGACTGAAATTAACTCTCTACAGCTGTTTAGGGAATTTGTACCTCAGAAAAAGGGACTCAGCTGACTAGTTCCAAACTCTCTCTTCAAGTAGGAAAACGTGTTTAAAAAAAAAGGAAAAAAAAGCCACAAGCAAACAACTACAGGGCCACATAGCTTATATGTTCACAAAGAACAGCATTATTTGATTGCAACTTTTTGTCCCTTTTTTATTTAAAGCCTTCTGGGAAGGCAGCACTTCTGACAAAACTACCAACCCATGGGAAGAATGGATGAATCAATGTTTGCATAAAGACATTATTAAAAAGACATACGGGCTTCCCTGGTGGCGCAGTGGTTGAGAATCCGCCTGCTGATGCAGGGGACACGGGTTTGTGCCCCGGTCCAGGAGGATCCCACATGCCGCAAAGCGGCTGGGCCCATGAGCCATGGCCACTGAGCCTGTGCATCCGGAGCCTGTGCTCCGCAACGGGAGAGGCCACAACAGTGAGAGGCCCGCATACCACAAAAAAAAAAAAAAAAAAAAGACATAAAAGCTTTAAAAAAACGTGCCTACCCAGTTCATTATTATCCAGATTTCACAAACATTTCCCTAATCCAGGGGAAAGCTACGCTATAAAATAATGTGTTTATATGCTTTACCAAACAAAAGTGTTCCTTAGCTTTCAAACCTCTGGTTTTAGGCTACATTTGTGGCTGGCTTAGGGAAATCCTGAGTAATCAGGAATGGTAGCTGCACAAGACAGCATTTCAGCAAAGGGACTGCATGTCCCCCAGGAGAGAGAACTTTCCTAGGCCACATAGTTTCTCACTACCCTTCCATCATTCCCATTCAAACTCTCCCTCTTTCCATAAGCACTGACAATCTCTTCCATTTGGCGGCCCACTTCAACTCCTACACATGCATTCCACCCTAGTAATCTACTACAAAATTTCTTTTTTAGGGTACCACACTAAAATCCCATTGGCACATTAATACTCAATCTCTGCTGCATTTGGAATAACCTAGAGAGTGTTAACAAATACTTGGGATTCAACCTCCAAAAGATTCTGATTTAACTGGCATGGACTATGGCTTGGGTACCACAGGATTTTTTCATAAAGCACCCCCACGTGGGTTTTTTTAGAATTTGACAATTTGACTCTAAAATTTTATATGAAAAGCAAAGAACCTAGAATAGTCAAAACAATCTTGAAAAAGAACGAAGTAGGAGGATTCACACTACTTCATTTCAATACTTACTAGAGCATAAAGCTAGAGTTATCAAGACAGTGTGGTATTGGGAGAAGGATAGACAAATACATCAATGGAGCAAAAACAGAAAGTCTAGAATAGACATAAGCAGAAATAGACTTAAAAAGGCAACTGATTTTCAACAAAGTCACCAAGGATATTCAATGGTGAAAACAAAGTGTTTCCAAAGAATAATGCTAGAACAACTGGATAAATGTAAGGCGGAAAGAATGAACCTTTACTCTTACCTCACACCACACACAAAAATCTGAGATGGAACATAAACCAAAATGTAAATGCATATAAATGTAAAGAAGAAAACAAGGGAGAATATTTTAACCTAGGCTAAGTAAAGATTTCTTAGAGAGGAAACAAAAGACTCAAAACATACAAGGGGGAAATAAGATAGGCTAAACTTAATCAAAATTTAAATTTTCAGCTCATCAAAAGACGTCATTAGGAAATTGAAAAGGCTAGCCACAGACTAGGAGAAATATTCATATTACATGTATCTGACATGGGACTTGTACCAGATTATATAAAGAACTCCTATTAAATCAATAACAAACAGAGGGCTTCTTCCCTGGTGGCGCAGTGGTTGAGAGTCCACCTGCCGATGCGGGGGACACGGGTTCGTGTCCCGGTCCAGGAAGATCTCACATGCCGCTGAGTGGCTGGGCCCGTGAGCCATGGCCGCTGAGCCTGCATGTCTGGAGCCAGGGCTCCGCTACGGGAGAGGCCACAACAGTGAGAGGCCCGCATACCGCAAAAATAATAATAATAATAATAATAACAAACAGACAACCCAATTTAAAATGGTTAAAAGACTTGAACAAACACCTCACAAAAGAAGACCATGTTGAACACCATTGAGTCATCAGGAAAATGCAAATTCAAACCACAATGAGATTACCATTTTATAGCCACTAGAATGGCTAGAATTAAAAAGACTAACAACACTAAATTTTTTTGAGGATACGGAGCAACAAGAACTCCCATGAAATACTGGTGGGAGTATAAACTGTTACAACCACTTTGGAAGACTGTTTGGTAGTTTCTTATAAAGTTAAACATACACCTAACATACCTTATGACCCAACAATTTCACTCCTAGGAATCTATGCAAAAGAAATGAAGACCTATGCCCACAAAACAATAACAACAACAAAACAACCCTTGCACAATAGAGCTTTATTTATAATGGTCAAAAATTTGAAACAACTCAAATGTCCATCAAGAGGGAAATGATTAAACAAACTGTGGTACACCTAACACAACAGAAGATTACTCAGCAAAAAAAGAACTGATTCCTGCAACAACATAGAACCTCAAAAAATTATGTATAACAAAAGAAGCCAGACACACCAAAGTACATACCATACGATTCCATTTTTATGAAGCTCGAAAGTAGGCAAAACTAAGTTATGATGATATAGGAATCAGAACAGTGGTTGCCTATGGGAGGGGTAGGAAGGGACTGATTAGAAGTGGACTAAAGAACTTTTTCAGGTGATATTATATTCTCTAATTTGAAGGGTATGTGGGTATGTGTATTTGCCTAAATTCATTGATTTGTACACTTAAGATTTATGCATTTTACTACATGTAAATTGTACCTAAGAAAATTTTTAAGAACCCCAGGTGATTATAATTTGTAGCCAAATTGAGAACCACTGCAGGTGGGGGGGGGAGCTAATCTGACATCTCTCCCTAACCCCTTTCCTCATTTGAGCTCTCCATCAACCTGCATCACAATGATTTCTTGTGCAAACTACTACTGTAGTTGTGTGCATCCAGTATTTTCATATAACACTCTACATATTGCACCTTGCTGCCCAAATTCTGCATGTACATGTACATTAACCGGATACTGATTAACTGATCTGATCCTGGTACTTCTACATCACAGTGTACATCTATTTCAGGAAACACTGAAATCCGGGAGAGCTAGCAACGATTCCCAGCATACAACTCCCCAGCACATCTTCCCCTTGAATCTTAGCAGACAGCCCTCAAAGAGCCTTTCATTTGCCACTGCCCTGAAGACAAACCCAGACCTCCAGCAACAATGTACTGGCTACTTTCAGGACTCAAAAAGGAGGCAGGTACCTCCTCATGCTAGTCTCTTCCTGGAATGTCAACCCTGCCCGTGTACATGGCATACTCTTTCCTGTCCTTTGAAACATCATTGTCATGTCGCCTCCTTCATGAAGGTTTCTCTGATCTTTTTCCAAGCTGCAAATGCCCCCTCTTCCATCCTCTCAAAGTACTTAATGAGTATCTCCAGCACACGTAGGCTATGGGGTAGGCAATCTGCTGGAAAGAACAGCATACCTACACACTCTTACAGTCATCTATTTGCAAGATAATCATGGTTACTTTTCGAACTTTTGAACCTTACTCAGCGGGACTCCGTGACAGCAGCAGGGGCCATCTCTTATTTAATGGTGGTAAATCCTGGTATACAGCAAGTGTTTGATATATTGCTATTGACCTTATACCAATACCACACTACCTTTCCCCTAAAGTCAGCTGGGATAGAGAACAAAACAAAAACAAAAAAACCAAAAAAGTGACTACATATGAGTGTATTTTAAGTCTGTGGTAAAGGTCTACTTGGGTATTACTAGGAACTCTCAAACCCAACCTAACAAATTCATCGCTTCAGAATATCAAAGTTTAAAAATACTTCAGTTCTTATATCTTAAAGAAAAATTCTACTTTTCATGACTTTTTTTCTAATACTATTTCTATTAACTAATGTTATAAAGCTCTGGGGCAGTTGCTAGATGCTTACATATCTGATACTTACACATCAAGAACACAAGAACAATAATGCTACCCATGTGCAGAACACATGTCCTCTCTGGACATTCACCCCCAAGAGCTGCTCCTGTCCAACCATGTCCTTCATCCTCTTATTCCACATTTCTCACATTCATATCCAGTTGGCAATAATAATCCCAGCCCTAGGTCATAATTTGAAATTATTTGCAAAGAAGGAAAAAAAAATTACCACTGGGGAATTTTCGTGGTTATTAATATTTATCCATAAGCAGTAATGTTCAATCAAATCTTTTTCATTCAGCTCAGCAAAACAAACCAGAAAGTTAACCAATCCTGTAACCTTGAATCCTGATGCTACAGTTTTTGCTTTCTGTGCCTTTAAAAGTGCAATGTTTTCATTTCTCTGCAAAAGTGCTGATCCAGAGAGCATAAGAAAACAGCAGTCCTGTGGATATCATTTGTAGGAGAAAAGAGGAAACGTGAGAGATCAAAGAGACAACTCCCTCAAAGTCCAATGATGAAATGTTTCATGGTCTTTTGAACAGAAACTTCTTTGAAACAACAAAAAAACAAAACTACAGATTTGCACAGGCCAAGGTCTACAGCAGGTTGTTCTGTGACACTCCTGCCTCTCACAGTTCTTGAAAGCCAATGAAGTGGTGAAATCACTAGAGTAGAAAAGGAGTCAAGAAATAAATCATCTAATCATTTTACAGACAAAGAAACTGACGGTCAGAAAGGAAACATGACTCACCCATGGGGATGTGACATACAATGTTGGTGGCGGCTCAGGGGCGACGCCCAAGGTGGTCTGACTCCTCCAGTTGAGTGATTTCTTTTCCCCATCATTACCAAGATCCCTTGCTGACACTCAGGAATTCCCTGGAGACCCCTTCCTGCTTGCTAAGGTCAATTGCTTCTGTAGTTTATTCTTGGATCCCACCCATCCATCCCCTACCACTGTGCTGCAGACTTCTATCCTCTTTCCGGGTGATCCCCAGATACTCCAGGATGCTTGGCTTGACTTCTGCGGCTGCCTGTGGAGGTAAACTGAGACTACTCATCCATTTCACTAAACTACCATTACAGTGTAATGAGCTGTTTCATACTGAGGCCAGGGGACTAGGGTGTGTATCCCCCATGTTACAGACGGGGAAACTAAGTGACTTTCCCATGGTCACATAACTAATAATTGGAAAAGCTGGAATTGGGACCTAGTTCCAGGACTCTAGGAACTTAATATTAGACACTAAGCTATTCTGTCTTTTGCCCAAGTAAAAACTCTTCAAAATGGACCTATTTCAGGGCTTCCCTGGTGGCGCAGTGGTTGAGAGTCCACCTGCCGGTGCGGGGTGGGGGTGGGGGAAGGACCTATTTCAAAGCAGTCCTTATAAAACATTCCTCTCCTTCCCCCTTCTCAAAGTGAGAAAAGGACTTCCCTGGTGGTGCAGTGGTTAAGAATCTGCCTGCCAATGCCGGGGACATGGGTTCGAGCCCTGGTCCGGGAAAATCCCACATGCCGCGGAGCAACTAAGCCCGTGCGTCACAACTACTGAGCCTGCACTCTAGAGCCCACGAGCCACAATTACTGAGCCCACATGCCACAACTACTAAAGCCCGCACGTCCTAGAGCCTGTGTGCCGCAATTACTGAGCCCACACACTGCAACTACTGAAACCCGCATGCTCTAGGGCCCGCGTGCCACAACTACTGAGCCTGCATTCCACAACTACTGAAGCCCACGTGCCTAGAGCCCGTGCTCCGCAACAAGAGAAGCCACTGCAATGAGAAGTCTGCTCACCGCAATGAAGAGTAGCCCCCGCTCACCGCAACCAGAGAAAGCCCCTGTGCAGCAATGAAGACCCAACACAGCCCAAAATAAAAGTGAAGAAAGCATTCTAAAATGTAAAGTTTCCCAAATTTCCTAAAAGATCTCAGAGAACTATGTAGCCTATACAACATTCTGTATACATCGAAGACTATAATTCATCTACTCCAAATGACCAAGGCTGAAGTGGGGGGGGGGGGTTACCCAACAGGAGATGCTGTGAATGATGAAGGGAGTAAAAACCAAGATGAAGTGTCCAACTGCCTGGTACACAGCTCTTTGGAACAAGAACTGCTGTGACCTGCAGGTTAATACGCAGGAGTACATCCAACATGATCAAATCCTCCTTTTGCTTCTGCACTGCTCTGCAGTAGCTCTCACCAACTGCTGACACAGAACGTGTTTTGACATGGAGGATATGAGCAGCGAGAAGTCGTTCCTCTACTGTCTGCTTTAAAAACTGTGCAGGCCACCTCTTAGAAATGGTCATGTTTTCTCAGGGTGTGAGGGGCTCTGACACTTTGGTAATACCATATTCCAGGAAAAAAGCAATTCCAGATCTATTTCTCCATGTTTGTTTGTTCGTTTGTTTTTTTTGGGGGGGTGATGAGAATATTTAAGTTCTACTCTCTTAATACCTATTTCTATTAAAGGAAAGGACTCCTAATGTTACCCAATATTTATAAAAGGAATTTTCATAAAATTTCCAAAATTGTATACTTTGTTCTGTACTTTAACAATGTAAGCATATCAACAAAGCCCATCCTTGAAAGGGAACCAGAAGTGCAGGTAAATAAATTGTCCAAGGCTACACAGCTGCTAAAACACATGAGCTAGAGTAAGAATCCCTATCCACTTGCCAAGGCATTTCCCAGTTAAAGTTTTCTATTCTATGAACCAAAATGACCTTCTCCTCTCCTTGTGTCCCAGTGGCACAGCTTTACCCCTATTGGAAAAACTAAACAGTTACAAGAGCTACTAGTCTTCAACCTTTATCCACTACCTATACACAGTATATCATCAGGCATCCGTTAACAAAGAAAATTGCTTTTCATTTTCTTGTCCTTCAACCTGGGGATCCCAAACATTCTCCTGCATCTCAAGATTGGAAAAATCACATCAACCCTGCTCTACATCCTACCTCTCCACCCTTCCCTCTTTCAATCCCCACTTCAGGGTATCTTTTGGATACTGATTAAAGAGTTTTGGGCTCACCACTTCCCAAAAGGTAAAGTCCAAACTCAAGAACTTCCCCAATCTGATCTTGACATACGTATAAAATGTCCTTCCCAACCATACCTCGCACTCCGCGGTGTCAAGGCTCACCATGCACCTGTGCTCTAGCAACCACATCGAGCTCACTGAAGGACTTCCAAAGACAAGACTCATTTCTAAATCTCTGCAACTGTATTTACCCTCTTTTGTCAGCCTACAAATACGCTTCCCTTGTCTTGACCACCAAACAAAACTCTAAACCACTCCAGCTCCAGTCTCCAATTCTGTGATGACTATCCCCAGCTTATTTCTCAAAGCTCACAGCACTCTGTGCTGAGCCCATCATAATTATTATAATTATGTAACCTATTATGTAATATAAGAGAGCAACTGAGTCCCCTTCTCATTCCAAGCTCATATAACAAAGACTTCCTAAAAATCCATTCCACAAATTTGTGTGGATTAGGTGCTGGGAATACAGTGAGCCTGGGTTTCAACTCTCATGGAACTTACTTCTACTAGAGAGAAAAGGGAAAAACATTTAACAAATAAACTTATGCTTGAGGTGGAAATGAGTGCTGAGAGGAAAAGTAAAGCAGACTAAGGGAAGAAACAGTGCTCGCTTTAGATTATCAGGAAAGGTCTCCCTAAAAAGGGAGCTTCTATCAGAAAATTGAATCAAGTGAGGGAAGGAGCCCTGAGGGTTAGAGCATTTGGGGCAGAGTGAAAAGTAAAAGTGGCAGCCCTGGGCAGGGAGTACACAGCTGTAGGAGTACCCAAGCAGAGGGGCTGCAGGGGGGCAAGATCCCCTGGAGCTTACACAGTATGCAGCAAGCACACTATTCACACCTGGACCAACAAAAACTGGACCCTGGTCATTCTGAATCTCCTCTGTTAACATCCCTTGCTGCCAACCAGAGTGACAACTGGATGCTCTCCTGCTGAGTGGAAACTCTGCCCACAACACCCCAGTCTCTCCTTGCCGCTGCTGCTAAGTCTTAGCTCCTCAATCTTCCACAGCTTTCTCAGGGTGAACCCCGTTTCACCTTCTTTGGCTTTCTTCTGAATAAAGTCTAATAAATGCTGTGGTCCTACTTCCTTCCTCCTTCTTCAAAAAATTTCAAAGCCCTTTCTGCTGCAGTTCCCAAAAGATCCTAATAAATCTCCCTGCAATACACTGGCCAGCTTTCTCCTTCTCCCACTGTAACAGCAGAGGCTATCTGACTTCTTAAGCAGAATTTTCCTCCCTAAAAAGCAATACACTGACTTCTTAAAAAATCCTGCCCATTTTTTCCTCTGTTACTCTAAAGCTTAACTGCTGTGTGTCTCTATAATTATTTCATTTCAAAGAAAAGTACCTTTGTTTAAGCAAACCTAACACGTGGACTTATGAATTTACTCAAAGGATAAATTGGTCATGACTTTGGTTATAAATGGATTTTTCACTTTAGAAAATTATTCATAATAGCATTACTATAAATGGCAAGCTGTCCTATTTCATCCTAAATTTAGGAGTCAATTTTCACACAAATCTTTGAGGATACATCGTTAGGTCAGGTGAAGTATTATCTGTACAATGAGATCTTCTTTCAAAGAGCCAGACTTGGATTCCCATCATATATTCTTGGGAATATTTTACTTAACCACTACCAATTTGGGCTGATTTATAATCACTCTATTGTGAAAGGCTATAATTCCTAAAATGTAAATTTCAACACCAAAATGTCTAAAAGTTCAGTAGCTATAAACCCAACAAACCAAGTAGTCTCCTGCTCTCACCTGGCTGAGATTCCAGACTTATAATTGTTCAGGTAGCCAACCCATATGTTTCCATTTTTCTTACACACATTACCATGTCAAATTACTTACACTGTTCTCTGCCACTTCTTACAGAACTCTTCTTGGACTTTTTCTATGCTCACACTGTCTGATCATCAATTTGCATGTCAGCTCCTTTTAATTGGATTCCGTCCAACCAGAATTACAGCTGCCTCTCTCTATGAAAGAATAAAGTGATTTTTTCCTTCAACAATGCGAGGGTCCCTACCAGGGAATCAAACTGTCACTCCACTTGCTATTAATTATCCTGAGCTACGCCACTGTTTCCCTTCCTTCATAAAGCCCTGAACCAGATTCCTTCCCCCTGTGATTAACAGCAGTCATGATGATGCCTTACATCCAATGAGCCAACGCAAGAGGGAAATCCAGGCATCAGGCATGGATGACAAGCAATGACAAGAATGTTCTTTAAGCAGAACATTTAACTAAAGCAAAGTCTCTTATACAAAATAAATGAATTCTGAGGTTAAAGGCTTGTCTTATAGATTTCTAGGGCAAAAGATCCCTCAACTTCCCATGGCAGTCCGCTGCACTATCTCAATCCACAAGGTTAAGACAGGTTTCCTGATACCTAAATCTCTTTAGCCATAATATAAGCCTGTGATTTCTTGTTTCCGTGGTGATGGCAGAGATCTTATCAGCCTCCTCTGTGTAACAATCCCCCTGGCATTTAAAGGCTCCTATTAAATCATCCTTCAGTCTCCCCTTCTTCATGTTGTATCATATTCAGGAGAAGGACCAGGATGGAAAGCCGCCTCAAAATAGTTTCATATGAGACCCAATTGAAGTAATTGAGGTTTTTTAGTTTGAATACTTGGGGGATATGATAGCTGTCTTTAAAAAAATCTCAAGGGCTTCACGTACGAAAGAGGAAATTAGATTTATTCAATATGACCCCAGAGAGTAAAACAAAAAAGAACCAATAGAAACCTGCAGAGAGAGAGACTTCCCCTCAATATAAAGCAGGAATTTTCTAACAGAAAAATGGAGCTGTTCAAAGAAGACATGACCTCACAAAGCAGGCCATTCCATGTCAGCAAAGGTGAGACAGCCACTTGGAAAAGATGTAATAATGTGTCTGTAAGCACCTGCAGGGCAGGCTGGCTACAAAGATCTCTAGCTTCCTTCCAACACTATGATTCTACAAAACTAATCATCAAAGGTTTAGGTGACTGGGGTTTTATCACAATGAAGAGTGAGGCTTTAAGGTAATGAGTGACAAGCCTCCCACCACTCACATACACAGCACGTATTCACAGGTAACAATTCATTATGCAAAGGGTGAGAGGGAGGGCCTTATATAATTTCACTTGATGGGGGAAATGAGCAAAGTTTTGAAAAAGTCTCCCCTACTGTGGAGGGTAAAATAATGGCTCCCCAAAGATGCTGAACGTCCTAATTCCTGGCATCTGTGAATATATTATGTTATTTGGCAAAGGGGAATTAAGGCTGTAGATGGAATTAAGGATGCTGATCAGCTGATCTTAAAGGGACTGCCCTGGTTTGTCCACGTAGGCCTAATGTAATCTCAAAGGAAGAGGAAGATGTGACTATGCAAGTAGGAAAACAGAGAGATGGTTTCATGAGAAGGACTCGACCTGCTATTGCTGGCTTTTAAGATGAAGGCAGGACCACACGCCAAGGAATGCAAGAAAGCGCTAGGAGCTGGAAAAGACAAGGTAACAGAACCTCCCCTAGAGCCTCCAGAAGGAATGCAGTCCTGCTGACACCTTGATTTTAAGCCCAGTGAGACTCATGTTGGACTTCTAATCTACAAAACTGAAGATAATAAATCTGTGTGGTTTAAAGCCACCAATTTTGTGGTAATTTGTTACAGTAGCAAACAGGAAACTAACATACCCACCAAAGATCCTGATACGCCCATACATTCTCAGAGAGAATGGGTAATATTTACTGAATACTTTTAAAATGATAATCTCTCATATCTTTCATCAATGATAATCTTTGTCTTTTATGAGAAGTATAGAAATCTATATGAGAAGTGGAAGTCTATCCAGACCAACATAAACTGCTGTAACAATTAGTCTTTAGATGCCATATCTCATGTTCATGTCACGTACCTGGCACACTCGATAAATTTTTAGTGACTTAAATTGAAGAGCCAAAGTTCAAATACCATCTTTGGCCTCTTGTGCTGCCAGGGACAAAAAAACTCTTGTGCTAGCCAGAACATGGCTATCATTTAACAATCTCACCCAAGGATTAAAACAGTGGATGAACTCTTTCCAACTGCCCTCTGTTTAGCTACTGTAGTTAGCAAAAACAAGAACAGTGTGCATATGTGGGTACATTTGAGAGAGAGAGTGAGAGCCTTTCCACACAATCATCTATGTTCCTCCATTCAAGAAGGAATCAGTCCAGATTACATTCCAAAAGATCTACTTCCACCCCCCTTCCCAAAGTACAAATGCTACTACTGTGGGTATTGGCTCCCTCAACAATAGAAAACCTCAAGCAAGATACATCTAAACTCATCACTTTTTACTTTTACTCTACTCCCTTCCATCCCTTCCTTCTGGTCTCCATCCCCCACCAAGTAGAAAATGCTGTCCAACTTTCCTGTCCTCATTTCCCCTCAGAGTTACAGTCAAGCATTATGGTTAAGTTACGGTTCTGTGCCTACACAGGAGCAAGCAGCTGAAATGCTGTAAATTTTCCAAGTGGAGCCACAAATACAGCCATCAGGCCGGCTTTCATACTCTCTAATGCCTACACCCAAGGAGATGGTGGCAAACTTCACCCAGGAGCGCCTTGTTGGCTGGAGGCAGGCAGCTGCTCCACAGCTTCTTCTCCCAATACTGTACTTGGTCCTTTGAGTCACTGGGATTCTTCAAGAGTGCTTATACCTGGCCCCATATAAGTACAGTTGACCCTTGAACAGCACTGCTTTGAACTGTGCAGTTCTACTTACATGTGGAGTTTTTTCTATGGTAAATACTAAAGTACTGCACAATCCCCAGTTAGTTCAACCTGCGGATGCAGAACTGCAAATGCGGAGGAACTACAGATACAAAAAGCCAGCTATAAGTTATATGTGGATTTTCGACTGTGGGGAGGGCGAGTGGCCCTAACCTCCACATTGTTCAAGAGCCAACTGTATACAAAACTGTACAGTCTTTTGTTGGCACATTCCAAATCTAAGGCACAGTCAACTGCATTTTGACATAAGCCTGAGTCTGTCCTCTTCAGAAAGGAAAAAAAAAAAAAAAACTTGGGAAACAAACATTTAAAAGAAATAGTATGCAGTTAAGGGAGAGAAGGGACTTTTTAAACAAGTGAAATTTTTACATACACACATATACTTAATATTAGAAAGCCTGTGTGTTCCAAAGAACTTTAAATTCAGCACTTCAGAAATGAAAAGTCTAAATCTCACCACTAACAGAAGTCTCTCTTGTTTTAAAACTTAAAAAAAAAACAACTGAAACTCAAGGTCCCCAAGGCTGGCAGAGAGGTTTTCGGGGATCACTGCCCTATGGGCTCACATAACAGACACGTTCTCGGGCAGTCTGTCGGCAGTGCGGTGGTTAGGCGCGCACGCTCCAGAGCCAGACGGCCCGGATTGCCCTCCCACCTCTGTCACTCGCTAGAAAAATCCCTGGTCCCTCTGTGCCTCATTGCGTTCACTCACAAAATGGGATAATTACAGTAACTACACCTCACAAGGCTGTTAAGATTCAGGGAGCTCGTAAACATAAATCACTTAGAGTGGTGCCTGGCACAAAGTTAACTGCACTAGTTTATGTAAGCAATCATCGTCCACATTTGTCCCTCATGGGAAGTTCTCATAATGATCCTACAGGTCACATCATCATCTCTGATCAATGACCACCCTGACTCTAATAACCCAACACCAATTCCTATCTCTCCGTTTTGACTGCCTAATCTGACGGTACCTAATCTGCTCAGTGGGAAGGGCTATGTCTCTGTAGGTTTTGATGGAAACAGACTGGCTTTCAAGAAGAATTCACTGCGAGTATAGTATGATCCTCCAAGGACCCCAAGCCTCAGAGTATAGTATGATCCTCAGGCTTCGCTTTCCCTTTCTGTGAACTGCTGATCTCTAAGGAATCCTTCCAGTGGAACGCGGCACTCCACTAGCCTATGAATGATCTATTCCCAACCTAAAATATGTCCTTCATTGCTTTCCAGGTAAGAAATATTGATAGTGCTTCAAGAGCCACCAATGTCCTCTGGGCTGCTACCTACCCAACATAAAAAGTGGTCAGCTCTTCAGCCATTTAAAATTCTTCTTTCAAACACAGTTGGATTACAACTGCTCTAAACATTTCTGAAACCACGTTTGCTTATGCCTCAAGAAAAATTATATGAGCCAAAGAAGGAGATATATGAATTGCTTTAAAGTCATTCATTGATGTTAAATCTAAGCATGTTACCTAGATAGTCAATGACCTCCTATGGCATGTTTGACTCAAAATAAAATCTGGCTTCCTCAGGAAAACTAAGACAATGGTGAAGACTAACACAACTGAAATTATTATTAGAAAGATATAATATAAACGTATCTCAAGAACAGCACCAAAGAGGAGTCTCTGAACCTTTTGAATTGAAGCTATGTAGAAAGATTAAGTATAAAACATATATGTGACAAGTATGCTAAATACTGCAATACATTGATGGAAAGAAATCAAAAAAGATCAAAATAAATGGGGAGATACACTATGATCACAGATTAGAAGGTTCAACATAGTGAACAACTCTCCCTAAATTTAGTGAAATTTACAGATTTAGTGAAATTTCAATCAAAATCCCAGGAGGATATTTTTTAAATTACAGATTAAATTATTCTAAAATTTATATGGAAAAACAAAGGAACTAAATAGTCAAAACAACGGTTGAAAAAGAATAAAGCTGGGAAATTCATACTACTAGAGTTCAATATAAAGCTACAGTAATCAAGACAGTGTGATACTGGAGAAGGGACAGACACACAGACCTAATAGAACAGACAGAATAGAGAATAAAATAGATCCACGCATATACAGACAACTAATTTTTTATAAAGGTGCAAAGCTAATTCAGGGAGAACAGTCTTTTAAACAAATGATGTAACAATTGGGTATCCATATGAGAAAAAATTAATTCCAATCCATACTTCACACCATACACTAAAATTACCTCAAAATGAATCAAGGACTTAAATGTAAAATCCAACAGTACAAAACTTCCAGAAGAAAACCTTTGTGACCTTTGGTTAAGCAAAGATTTCCTAGCAATGACACCAGAAATATAATCCACAAAATAACAAATTGATATTTGCACTTCAACAAAATTTTAAATTTTGCTCTTCAAAAGACAGTTAATATGAATGAAAAGGCAAACCATAGGCTGGGATAATATATTTGCAAATCATATATTTGACAAAAGACTTGAATTCTGAATACGTAAAGAACTGTTTAACTCAGTAAGAAGAAAACAAACAACCCAGTTTTCAAAAAATGGACAAAAGAGGGGCTTCCCTCGTGGTGCAGTGGATGGGAGTCCGCCTGCCGATGCAGGGGACACGGGTTCGTGCCCCGGTCCGGGAAGATCCCACATGCCGCAGAGCGGCTGGTCACATGAGCCATGGCCGCTGCGCCTGCACGTCCGGAGCCTGTGCTCTGCAGTGGGAGAGGCCACAACAGTGAGAGGCCCGCGTACCGCAAAAAAAAAAAAAAAAAAAAAAAAATGGACAAAAGATTTGAACATATGCTTCACAAAGGAAGATATATGAATGGCAAGCACATGAAAAGATGGTCAACATCCCTAGTTATTAAGGAAATACAAACTTAAACCACAATGAAATTTCTAGTACATGCCCATTAGAATGGTTAAAATTTTTAAAATATTAACCATAACCAAGTGTTGGCAAGAATACAGAGGAACTGGAACTCTCACGCACTACTGATGGGAATCTAATATGGTACAAACACTTTGGAAAACTGTTGGGCAGCTCCTTATAAATTTAAACATATACCTGCCATGTGACCCAGACATCCCATCCCTAAGTATTTACCTAAGACAAATGAGAACATATGTTCGTACAAAGATTGGTGTGTCACAGCAGCTTTATTTATAATAGCAGAAAACTGGAAACAATCTAAATGCCCCAAAAGAGATGAATGGATACACAAACTTTGCTATATCCAAAGAAAGAAATAGCATTCAGCAATAAAAAGGAAACTATTGATAACCATTGCTATGTGAATAAATCACAGAATAATTATACTGAGTGAAAAAAGCCAGACTAAAAAGAATAATACTGTATGACATTCCATTCATATAAAATTATTGGAAATGCCAATTAATCTATAGAGATAGAAAGCAGACTAGTGGTTGCCTCAGGACAGGGAAAAGAGAAAGGCAGGAGGAAGTATTATAAAGGGGCATGAGGAAACTTTGGGGGGTGGTAGATATGTTCATTATCCTAACCATGGAATGGTTTCATGGGTATACACTACATCAAAACTTAACACACTTATATGTGAAGTTTACTGTATATCAATTATACTTCAATTTTTTTTAAAGAATTCAAAGAGAAAAAGTAAAATAAAATGAAAAATAAAAAGCATAATATCTGCTCATGTTCTAATAGTTTATAGTCAAATGGAGGAATCAGACATAAACGATTGTGGAAGTACCACAATGAGAGAGATATGGAGTGCTATGGACACACAAAGGAGGGGGGCATTATCCTGAACTGGGAGGCTAAATATGACTTTATGCAGGAAACCGATGTACAAGTTAAGCCTGACTGATGAGGTCTACAAGGCAGACTGCTTATAGCGATTCTACTGTTTATTTTCTGTTTATTTTTAAGTCAATCTCATCATCACATCTCATTTCATGTGTATTATTTCATTATAATTATGTTATATTTTAACTATAAAACACCACACATAATAAATACCACATAGTACACACAAATGTATACTTTACAGATAGTCATTTCCTCAGAACCAATAATCATCTGTTGTAGGATGGCAGCAAACACTGGTTTTATTTTGTTCTGTACATGGGAAAAATTGTAGAATTCAAAGAAACCAAACTAATAATTTGGGGTTTCTTCCCTCTATTTTTACAAGGCTAGAAATGAGTTATGGAAAACTTAATACAAAGAAAGCACAGGAAGTGCTAGTATATATGGATTAAAGCCAATGTCCTTAGACCCACAAGACTTCAAGTTTCTTCTATACTAATATATTATAGACTTAACATCCCAAGAACCACAAATAGTATTTTTCCCAAGAAAAATGTATCTCTAATAATTCTAATCTTTCTTCACAATAAAAAAAAGTAATTTAAATCATTTATCAAGACCTTAAAGGAACTCTGGAAAGAAGTACATTTAAAATAGGATTCAATCCTTCCACTATTCCTCAAAACCAAACAGTAATTACAAAACACTTGCCCTTTTCTCTTTCTCTCTGATTTTAACATCCTGTGAAGCATTCCCCCAGCCCAGGGCTAAACGCTCTAAGCTCATTCTTAAACTATCATTTTCATGTTAATTGCATGGGGGTGGGGGGGTGGGGGACACAAACAGGCAAGGCAAAGAGATGGAACCACATAAACTAAGAGGTCCGTTTTCCTCCATGTGTGCTAAATGGGTTTCAAAATAAAATACGCAAGAAAACCTCAACCTCTTAAGTACTGATTTCCACCTGTACACTAAAGGACTCTTTTTGTCCCATGGGCTCATCCACCATGCCACTCTGGGTGTCGAGAAACAAAGGAATAGTCCAAAATAGTCAAGAGAAGAAAAGAAAGAATAAAAGGCAAGCATTGTGCAAAGAAAGCCACTAAGAATTATATCTGCCACCAAGGGCAGCCCTGACAATCACAGCTTCTCCCATGGGCCAGCTCAGACTGATCTCACTGTGAGATGGTGGAAACACCTCTTACCAACTTCTACATGCTGTGTGGTTCAGAAACAGATATTAACCGCACCTTGTACCTGGAACATTTCCACCAAACTCCTGGTTCAACAAACAGACAAGAAATTTGACCAGAGCAAGAGATGTTAGTTTAACAGATTAAATTGTTCACTGTCACAGTCAAGCTACCTTCTTAAAGATAAGATAATGCTTCCTTAAAACGACTTCTCAGCTACAAAACTGTAATTTGGAAATTTAGATGTCTGTCTCCTGTATATAGAGTAGGACATGATCAGAAACTCACATTCCCTAACTTTAGCTTTTTTGTAAAAACCTAAGGTTGCTCTTATTTATGGAATAACAATACTCAAGGACCTAAGATATGACCCACCATTTAAGTACCCATATCGGTGACTCTCCTAACAGGATACTACGGTGGAAGCCAGTTTACTGCATCCCAAAGAGTCCAGCCAAAAGCCCCAATCTCAGTTTCTTTAATTGCCAAATACATTTTATAACTAGAACATACAACCAGTAACAAGCTTAATTATAACAGTGGGCATTTTAATTGCTTTTGGAAAACTAGCCAACAACCTGTGGTATACAGCTTCAAAAGGATGCAATCTCATGAGCTAATTAAGATCTAAACCCTGACAAACTGTAGCTCTCACAGTGATATTCACTTGCAAGCTGCATACAAGTAAGATATATAAAAGGATAATTTAGAGACAGGGACGTACAGAACAAATGTATGGACACCAAGGGGGGAAAGCGGGTGGTGGGGTGGTGGGATGAATTGGGAGATTGGGATGGACATGTGTACACTGATATGTATAAAATAGATAACTAATAAGAACCTGCTGTATAGCACAGGGAACTCCACTTTGCTGTACAGTAGAAACTAACGCAACATTGTAAAACAACTATACCCCAGTTTAAAAAAAAAAAGAAAATCGGGAAAAAAAAAGAAAGAAAAGAAAAGAAATTACTTATGGGAATTAGGGGACTTTAATTGGATTTTGCTTTGAATCTTCCCACAGTTTAGAGGGCTGGCCTTCAAGAAGAAAATGTCTCCCAAGTAGAAGAATCAGAATTGTTTGCTTTGTTTAAAGTAATTTCAGATCCCTTCACACTTGAGTTGTTTTATTAAGCTGACTTGGGAAGGTTCTGGCATTTTTTAGAAATTTTTAAAGGAAAGATACTTTTAAAAAGGAGGAAGATGTTTTATGTCATGTTATTGAAGCAATGACTCAAATTTGATTGATGGACGCAGCTCAAAAAATAGGAGAGTTTTCAAAGAAACAGGGATAGCACCTTGCCTCATTTCTATCTCCCCCACACTCCTCACTTAATAAAATTGAGACTTCCGATTTATTTTATTTAAAGGACAAAATCATCCTCATGGTGAAAAGATTCAACAGAAGGAAAAATCTCTGGTTTTGCCCTTTCCACCCTTAGTCAGTGCATGCTTGTGACAAACTCAGAACAAAAGTACCTTGTTATCCGGACTGCTGAACACTAGGATGGATGGTTTCAGAAATGTGCTTATTTTTACAGAGCCATGAATGAGTCAATTCACCATCTTTAAGGAGAGCACTCTCACGGGTGAAAACTTGCCCAAACTATCTGAATGGCCAGATGGGCATTTCTCAACACTGAGAGCAAGAAGTTAGAGTAAAAATATTATGAAGTGGGGAATTCCCTGGTGGTCCAGTGGTTAGGACTGCTGCAGGGGGTTCGGGTTCGATCCCTGGTTGGGGAACTAAGATTCCCACATGCCACATGGCACGACCAAATAAACAAATAAATAAATTTTTTAAAAAAACATTATGGGGCTTCCCTGGTGGCACAGTGGTTGAGAGTCTGCCTGCCGATGCAGGGGACGTGGGCTCGTGCCCGGGTCCGGGAGGATCCCACATGCCGCGGAGCGGCTGGGCCCGTGAGCCATGGCCGCTGAGCCTGCGTGTCCGGAGCCTGTGCTCCGCAGCGGGAGAGGCCACAACAGTGAGATGCCCGAGTACCGAAAAAAAACAAAAACAAAAACATTATGACGTGAAAATTTCTGGTTGAAGTGCAGACCTCCTCAACCCACTGTTACCTCCTGCTGGGGCTAACTCATTCCTCTGGTGTCAAATTTAACTCCACCTGAACAGCTCAACAATTTGCACGTGGCACCCACACAAAGCCTCTTCCTGTGATTAATACCAACTAGTTTAAGTCCAGATGAGCGATACTACCCTAGTTCTGGAAAATGAACAAAAGCATCTGAGTCTGGTTTCACAGGGGTTAATGCCACCAAACAGGAAGAAAGGAGTTTTCCAAACTTCTCTTCTCTGCCCTAAAGCCAATTCTTCCAAGGTAGTCTAAACCTGGGCACTAGCCAGCCTTGTGCAATCTCCCTAAGTCTGCTCACTGCAACAATCCCCACAGCAATCTGGCTTTGTAACATGTTCCTAGCCTTCAGCAAGGAAGCACGTCCTCAGTACACAAATACCCAACCAGGCAGCAAGGGCATTAGCTGAGTCGTGAGGGATGTCTAAGCTACTTTTGGTGGCTCTGATAAACAAGAATGTAACACCCCTCCCACAGCTTTGACAAAAATGTTCATGTCTTTGCAGCAATAAATGGAGGGAATTCAATGTGGGACTGCTTGTGTGTCAGAGATCCAATTTTCTCAAAAGCTTCTAAATAAGCAACCAAATTTCATGTCCTTCAAAAAACATCCATGACATAAAATATCCTAAATCAAAATTCAATTTTTTAAAAAGCCACAAAAACATGTCTTTCTTCATTATCACATATTATTTATTCCCTCCCTAAAAGAAAAAACAGGAAATAAAGAATGCAAATTGCCACCACATGATGGGGTCTTAACTCTGACCTCTCTCATAATAACACAGACTATATGTTAACCCTGGTTTAAATACTCCAACTGCTGTGAACCCAGCATTCAGCAGACTGTGAGATGGGTGCCTGACATCTCTGTGTCCCTGCAGGAGCTGCTGCCCATTCCTCTCAAGATACAGCTCTAGACTCACTGACAACCGCCACCCCTGCCCCCAAGGAAGTGATGTGTGGTCACTAACACCCTCCTATGTCTGAACTCCAGAATCCCACAGTCAAAATGCTATCACAAGGCTGTCTTTCTGTTCCAGAAGAAGACACAGAAAGAGGAGAAAGAGCTTTCCTCAAAAAGGCTTTTCTTTCAGTTGCCCATGAAAAAGAATACAAGAGAACTGATCAATCTGATGCTCTGGGATATTTTTTCTGCTTGTGCTTCTGCAGATATTAACAAATCAATGATACAAGACAGGGCTAGGTAAGCTAAACATCACACTGTCCTCCTCTGAGCCATTCAGACTTGACTTGAACAAACTGGGCTTTCAGAAACAGATTTAAAGGATCAGACGCGTCACGCAGAGCTCATTCTCTGAGTCCCCTTCAGGAATCTTAGAAACAACCTATAAAGCAAAGACCTAGAGAAGGAGGCTACACAGTCAGCATCCCAAGACCAACAATTCCAAAATAATAGATGCAGAGACTGTGCACCTTTTTTTTTAACAGCCAAGACCGTCAATATGGACAGCTATTCTATGGGGAAGGGTTCTCTCTAAGACCTGCTCTATAAGGCAGACGTACTAAACTAGATAGAAATAGGGTTTAAATGTACCAAATAAACTCAGTGTTACTAGTTACATGTTTCAATTAAATTTTTTTCATAAATGTTAGCTATCATGTTCTCCTACCAAGCGGATTCTGTCTAGTTGACAGTTAAAGTCAGATGTTAACCCGACCAGGGTAGGGATTCGGTCTGCTTTTTTTTTCACAAATGAATCCAACAACCAGAATAGTGCCTGGCACACTATGTGCATGCAAATACTGTGTACATGCAAATATCAAATACAAATTTATTGAATCCTTGCAATTACCTGGATGAAGAAACTTGGATTTAGACATTTAAGTGGCACGCCCAAGGTCACACAGCTGGTAAGTGGCAGCATGACATTCCTTACATCCTTAAGAGTATATCCATGTATATTGGTTATTGCAACCACTGGGTTTACTGCATAGTGTAACCAAACAATCCTTCAGCTTACTCTAAATTCTGCATTGAACTAAGTACTATAAAATTGGTGTCTACCTCTAGCAATTGTTATGTGAAACCAGTCAAAGCAAACTGGTGGCACTACAACATAACACAGGACTAAAATTCACAATTATACAAGCTACAACTCTTTCTGATGGGGCAAATTTGTGTAAAAAGCATGCAGATAAGATCTGATAATTAAAACACAGAAGGAGCCAACCTGTTGGACATACCTCTGATCTCTTAGGAAGAAATGAAAAAAATCTTGCTTTAACAGTTAACGTTAAAGAGCAAAAGAAAGGGCTTCCCTCGTGGCGCAGTGGTTGAGAGTCCACCTGCCGATGCAGGGGACATGGGTTCGTGCCCCGGTCTGGGAGGATCCCACGTGCCGCGGAGCGGCTGGGCCCATGAGCCACGGCCACTGAGCCTGCACGTCCGGAGCCTGTGCCCCGCAACGGGAGAGGCCACAACAGGGAGAGGCCCGCGTATGGCAAAAAACAAAACAAAAAAAGAGCAAAAGAAATACTTTTAAAATATGATGACTGGTTATACTGGAGACTCGGGAGCAAATCAGGTGTTCCCTATCAAGAAAAATTCAACAAAAATGAAAAAAATCCCAGGAAAAGAGAAGTATCAGAGGTCGCAAAGGCTTCAGACCTGGCCTCCCGGTATCTTTATATTGGTTTCCTGGGAACATACCAGCCTTTACATACTGCTTAGAGCAGAAGTTTCTAATAAACATTCTTTTATTTTACAATATGCAAGATATCACATAACGAAACAACGTAAGGTGAAATCTCATCACACAATACAACACAAACAGCTGTGAGTTCCTAGTTAAAGGACAGCAGCTCAAATCAGCTGCACACCTGCAATTATTTCATGTCTAGTTAAGCTTGTCTCTATTTAATAAATTACTTGATAATTACAAAGAGAATGGGAAGAAAAGGCATAAGCCACAGTTGAGAACTGGAGACAAGGGGACAAGGGTAGGAATTAAACAAGGATAGAGAAAAACTCCTCACAAAAGGTCTGGGGAAAAACAAAGTATTTGAGCCAAGCAAGTTCAGTAATTCGATTTGACACATATTTTGTAAACACCTGCTAGTTCCAGATAGGGCATCAGTCATGGCAGAGGGTACAAGTCTAACCTGTCCTGGGCCTGCCCTCAGTGTGCTCACCAAGTCCCTGAGCTACTTCTAGGAAGAAGGGCTGAAAGATAAGGACAGAGTTCTCACTTTTCCAGGTGGGCAAAACAAACTGCAAGATTATCAATTTCCCTTTCCATTTAGTAACAGACTAGACCTCCACCACACAGTCAGCTTTCATCTGTCCAGAAAACCAGAGCAGAATGTGCCAAGACAATACAAATGTCTGTAGGCAGTGTCCAAATCTCATTTTCACCAACAGCTTGAGCCATTCCCCCCACAGGCTATTTCCTGAAATCCACCCAAAATAAATTCATTTTTCTCTATCTTTACTTCTCCTGTTGACTGCCCTCTGATGAAACAAAATTGCCAAAAGGAAACAAAAGGAAAAGGGTGAGAGGGGAGGGGTGGAGTAAAGGAATTTCCTTTATCCACTGTCACAGGCTGAATGGTGGGTGTTTCCCCAAAATTCATTTGTTGGAGTCCTAACTCTTAGTACTTCAGAATGTGATCATATTTGGAGATAAGGTCTTTAAAGAGGTAATTAAGTTAAAACGATTTCTTATTAATACAATATAGCTGGTGTCCTTATAAGAAGAAAACATTCAGCCGGACGTAACACGCACACAGAGAAAAGACCACGTGAAGACACAGTAAGAAGGAAGCCACCTGCAAGCCAAGAAGAGAGGCCTCAGAAGAAACTAACCCTGCCGACACCTCGATCTGGGAATTCTAGCCTCCAAAACTTGAGAAAACAAATTTCTGTTGTTTAAGCCACCCAGTCTCTAGTACTTTGCGATGGCAGCCCTAGCAAACTACTATAGCTAAAATCAGAAAATCAACTCTTAAAAAATAAATAATTTCCATGAACAGACTCATTCCAAATTCTTCAGCTAAATTTCCACTTAGATCCGAATATAAGATCAACAACTCACTGATATTTAATCCTTGCTTGTTGGGCCATCCCTGGCTATAATCTGATATAGCTGAAATGACATGCATTCTTCCCACATAGCAATTCTGCAGCCTTGAACTTAGCTAAGGGATACTCTACTCAAATCACAAAAGGACCCAGACCAGACCACCCATCTACCCAGTCATCCTTTCACCCATTCATGCATTCATTCTACAATACTTATTAGGCAGCTAATATTTGTAGGGGAAATGAAGAAAAATAGAGATTTGGGACCAGCTCCTTCTACTAGTACTAGGTACTATTACTTCTAGTAATAATTATATAATCCAGCTTAATTGAGATAGGTAAAAAGACCTATGGAAGCACCTTGTTAGAAAAGCCTAACACATAAGTTTCCAGGTCTTACAAGAAAAAAGGGAAGAGGAGAACATTTTAAGCATAGAAACCATATAAGCAAAGGCACAGAAACATAAAAGCAGGAACTGGAAGTTAGAATATCAAAATATCTGAATGCAAAACCCAGCTCTAACACTTAACAAGGTGCATGACCTAGACAAATGACAGAACTCTTTGATGCTAATTTTAACACCATAATCAGAAAATGGCTGTCAAACACCTAGAGTCCTCCCTACCAATGTAGGGCTGCTAGTGGTTACATTTTGTTTGTACTTGGAAATGGTAGATAGTTCTGTGGGCTGGGCAATAGGGAAGAATTAGCTTTTCGAAAGGAACCTGGAACAGTATTTTGGAGCCATACTGTAAAGAGGCTCATATAGCATATTAAGGAGTTTGGGAAACGGTATGTCCTATGAACAACAGGAAGCCTCTGAAGGTTTTTTAGACTCTAGTTGCAATGTGCAAAGTATGGGATTTCTGAAAGAAATCTCCAGTGGTGACAGCACAGTGAAACAATTGAGGAAGAGAGAATGAAGCCCGGGTGATGATTCAATCCAAGTTTCTGGGCCAGAGAAAAGGTGGACAGAAAGGAGAGGATAGAGTCAAGGTACATTTTAGAAGTAAAACTGCCAGGACACAGTGACCTCCCAAGATGAAACTTGTTTCTCAAAGAAAATGACAAAGGATTTAATTAAGTTAGCTAGTCAGGTTACTATTGCACACTCTAGAAACACCGTACTACTTAATTAACTAATTTATATTCTAATGAATTTACATACATGCACACAAGAAAAAAAAAGGGGGGGTAGCACAGCATGACCAAACAGACCAGAAATCCTGACCAATAAACTCTCTCTTTAAAGAGTCAAACAGCTGCAGAGAGCTTTTATTTTTAGCATTTAACATCTCTGATATTTACTAAAGTTTATAGTTCCTCTCCCTTGGGAGTTATTTTATTGTTTAAGTGGAATGTATTAATATTCCTACTTCCACCCTAACCAAACGGCAGATAAGAGCAAACAGCTTCCTCTGACTCTTCAAGCTGCTGCTATTTTCATACCTAACCTACTCTGAAAGTATAATGATCAGCTCTAAATCCAGGCTTGGAGGCAGAGTACTAAAGGCCAGCACAACATTTACATTTCTCCCAGGCTGAGGCATGGAAATTCAGTGACAAATCAATTTTTTCCTTTACAGAATGGTGGATATGCAGGCTTTTGAGGCGGTGCAGGTGAGAGGACATCCAAAAGCAGATGCTGGGGATGTCCTTCCATGAGTCATCGACATAATCCCGACAATTTTTAAAGCATTTATCAGGTTGACAAGAGCAGACCCAGTCAAGTGATGGGGCAGGCTGAACAGTTTTCAGACAGGCCTCTGTCCACACACTGGTATGGCCATATTCTGGTCAAAGTCAAGCCACCATCAGGCTTGCAACAAAGCGTAAGACCACTGATTAGAATTACCCGGGAGTCCTGGTCCAAGGTAACACTTCCCTCCTTTGCACACCACCTAACCTGCACACACCCACAGAAACATGTCCACCCTCCACACGGCCACAGGTGTTCTTTGTGCCTCCCTTACAGGCCTTTAACAGTTTCTGTCTTTATACTAGTTATTTGTAAACAATCCTATCTCTTCATCTAGACTGTATGTTCCGGGAGAGGCAGGATCCACATTGGAGTCCACCTTGTGTTGTGCCTACATAACAAAAATTCAATAGAAGTTTAGTGAATGACACCTTAACTGCAGCAGCAAAGAACCCTAAGGAGGACCTTGGAAGGCCTCTAGACAATAATAGCAATGCTTCCAAAAATGTAACATGCAGACAGATGACCTGGGGATCTTGTTACAATACACGTTCTTGAACCCTACCCCCTGGAGATTCTGATTTTGTAAGCTCTGGGGTAGGGGGTCCCCAAATGTTCATTTCTAACAAGACTTCAGGGGGTGTTGATGTTGCTGGTCCACACCAGCTCTGCCTAGAATAACCTCCTATCCAAAGTAGAAATTACCCCAAATGCGATCCTCAGAAATAACATGTAGTGGCCACTGTGCCCCCCACACCACGACAAAAGTTTACACACACCCAAGGCAGCCCAGAGCACTTCAGGTCAGAGAACTGCTAAAGACATTCTCCCATGTACCAAGTCCCCAGGATTTCGGATGCCTGCCCCACAGACACTGAGGATGCATCTTTCACAAAGATCTCTCACTGACCTTTTTTCAAATCACCCACTCATTTTCCTTCCCTTTCTCTCTGCCTTTGCCTCTTTCTCCTTGTCCTTGCACAAATGGAACCACATCTGAACACTAAACTACAGCCCTTATTTTGTGCTGCTCAGGAAAATATCCCAGGAACTACCTGCCCCTCAAGTTAACAGGTCCTCCCCTCTCTAACTTTACCTATTTTCCTGTATGAACTCCCTCCACGCCAGCAATTAATCAACCCCCAAAGACCACCCAGGAACAACCATGGAGCAGCTCCATAAAGCTGCCGGCCAGCACCGTATGGGTCCCTGTAAGTCCCTCACAAGCACACTGCCATCTTCATCAGTCACAGCAAGAGGCTGGCTGCTCTCAGGCCTCCTTCTAGCTCTGATGTCCTAGAAGAGTCTGATCTAAACTCAGGGACACTTAGGAGCTATTCCAAGCGCCTCCTTTGCTGACATTCTCTTCTTAGCGCCCCCTTGCTGGTGTCCGTCCTTTTCACTCAAGAGACCAGGGGAAAACATCTGGAAATTCAGAGTCAGGAGACCTGTAGTTAAACCCCAACAACACCAAGGAGCTGTCTGACCTTGCACAAATCACGTAACCTAAGTGACCCTCCATTTCCTCAGCAGTAAACTCAGCTATTTTATGAGGTTTAATTGAGGTAAGATGAAATATATTAAATGTTTCCCAAACTGCAAAACCCTACAGAAAGGTTATTTATCATTAATGCCCAGGTTCCCTCATATCCCTGCTTCACCTACTAACGGTTCTCAGCTCAAATGGTGCCCTTCTTGAAGACACATATCCTAGGCACCCCAGTAGAAAGGAGAGTAACTTTATGTTCTCTCTGTACCCCCGGGGTGGTGACAGTCAGCTTTGCGTTTAGAGGTGTCTGTGCTCAGATTCCTGTCAGGCTGCAAGCTCCCTGAGGACTCAGGGCAGCATCTCACATATCTTGTTTAGAGTCTGGCACTCACTAATACTCAAATACCCTCTGCGAGAGTCACATTTCAGTTAGTAGGTTAAACTCCTCTCTAGGTAAAGAACAGAGCAGGAAGAAAAGCTAATCAACACAAGTCAAATGCAACACAACTGCTACTTTATCCCATGGGCTCTGAAATCACTGTCCCTTTTAAGTCACTATTTACTGGCAACTTACAATGTCCCAGGCCAGTGCCAATAAGCACTTCACACATACCATGAACCTTAATCCTCACAATCACTCAATGAAGCAGGTACTATCATTATCCCTATTTTATAAATGGAGAGAGTAAAGCACAAACATGTGTCTGAGGAGATACAGCTAGCACTGGCAAAGCAGGAATCTGAATCCAGGAGGTCTTATTTTGAAGCCAATGCTTTTAACTTCCAGGTGTGGCAGACCCTTCCAGGACACAAAGACTCAAGGCATGTCTCCAACTGGGAAAAGCACCTCTGCCTCCACATTTTATCTCCTTCCTCTTTGAACCAATTAACAGGACAAAACGACAGCACTGTGTTCCAGAAAAATTACAGCTGCTCATTCTCTCAATAAGCATGTGATGGGGTGGAGGGGGACAACCAAATATTTAATGTGCTTGAAACCTAGTCTATGAAAGATTCAGTCACTTGAAAACCACATTTATAATTGGAAGTCAATCCCGAGAAACACAAACTCCAGGCAAGGTTTTCACTTCAATAACCTTTGTAGTTAATAATTGATAGTAGTAAAAGAAGAAGAATGGAAGATAGGCTCTGAATTATATGTCCCACAATGGAGGCTAGAGTCATAGGCTCAGTACAATCTCCCAAACCTGTCACTCCAGATGGAAAATCCCCAGAGGCAGCTGAGAGTCAGGAATTAGATTTGCATCCTTCTTTGGCCTGACATACCTATGACAAGACCCAGAATTTCAGGAAACCTGTATGTCCTGAAACCGTCTAAAATAACTAACTCAGCTAATAATGGCATAAGGAAAGAAAAAAAATCTCAGTAATCTTTGCAACTTTTCCAAAATAGTTTATTCTTAAAACTTAGAAAAAAAAAAACAAAACAAAACCCAACAGAAAAGCAAGCAAGGAATATGACCGGACTATTCACAGAAAATGAAGTACTATCAGATCTTGAATATAATAAAAGATGCTCAGTAATAGTAATGCTTACTATTACTCATAGTAAGAGATGTAAATTGAAACCACTTTGAGGTACCAATTTTCTCCTATCAGATTGGCAAAAATTAAGAAGTTTAACAACACACCCAGTTAACAAGGTTGAGGGGAAAAACCTACTCTTAAACAGGTGGGAATATAAATTGGTACAACCTCTACTAGCAATAACTATCAAAACTACAAATGCACATATATTATACTTTGACTAAAAATTTCACTTCTGGGAGTTTATCCTTCAGATATACATACACCCATGGATGAACCGTCATGTGATCAAAATTATTCACTGCAGCATCACTTGTAATCGCAAAAGATTGGAAGTAACCTCACTTGTAATCGCAAAAGATTGGAAATAACCTAAGTGTCGAAACTGGTTAAATAAATTATGGTACAACCATACAATGAAATACTATGCAGCTTTTAAAAAGTATTAGGAAGCTCTCTCTGTACTGAGAAGGGAATGATCTCCAAGATACACTGATAATCACAAAAGAGCAAAATGCAGAACTGTGTTTATAATATCTGACTATTAAATGATATACATTCAAAAGTATTTCTATTTGCTTTGAGAAATTATGGAGGATACATAAGAAACTAATAAGGTAGTTATGGGAGGCCGGGGAATAATAGGGCAGATGGGTCCAGGGATAGGAGTGAGACATTTCTCTATATGCTTTTTTACATAGTTTGGATTTTGAATTATATGAATGTATTACCTACTCAGAAATAAACAATGATAAGAAAAAGAAACCAGTAATATCATCCATCAATCCCACAAACAGGGATCTGGTTTTATCTCTGTGTGGATTATATAATTCAGAGATTATCAGTGACCATTCCCCAAGTTCTATTTCCATTGCTTCCCACAACATACCTCACCTAAGTATAAATGTGAAAATGTAAACATAAAAAGAATGTAATATAGTTAGAGTCATCTATGACATTAGGGAGTCTATCTTACCTCCTGTGTTAGATTATCCATGCCACTGTTTCCTTATCATACAGATACCTAACTCAAATCCTAACTTCTCCTTCCCCAAGCACATATAGCAAAGAATTAAGCATTTTTAGCAATTAAAAACTCAGAACTTGGGCTTCCCTGGCGGCACAGTGGTTAAGAATCTGCCTGCCAATGCAGGGAACACGGGTTCGAGGCCTGGTCCAGGAAAATCACACATGCTGCGGAGCAACTAAGCCCACGAGCCACAACTACTGAGGCCGTGCAATGCAACTACTGAAGCCTGCACGCCTAGAGCCCGTACTCCGCAACAAGAAAAGCCACCGCAATGAGAAGCACGCACACTGCAACAAAGAGTAGCCCCTGCTCGCTGCAACTAGAGAAAGCCCACGTGCAGCAACAAAGACCCAAAGCAGCCAAAAATAAAATTTAAATAAACTCAGAACTTATTTGGAAGCAAACTGGAGCTCAAAAGCACAAACTGAGATCTCAAAATAAAATCTATAACAATAAAGTGGTTCTGGCTTTCTTTAGTGTGAAAATTTGACATGTTGGCAGACACTGACCAGAACTGACTCAGCAACACATCATCTCCAGTGGGATTTCACATATGTTCCTTGTGTTGACTCCAAGACTGTGTGCACTGCAAGGCCATTACAGCAGTCCACAGCACGTGTAGGATCTTACAGAAGAGGAGCCAAAATGACAGGGCCAGCCTGTGACATCAGTGACCCAACCAAGAAAGGGCCCCCAAGCTCACAGATTAGGTGTATATGTACATTAGATGGTACAGAGGCTGCCACACAGTAGGTAAGTACTTTTTAATTTTTTAATATTATTTTTCATTTGTTTGTTTATTTATTTATTTTGACTGCATCAGGTCTTAGTTGTGGCACGCGGGATCTTTCGTTGCAGCGTGTGAGCTCTTTGTTGCAGCACGCGGGCTTTTCTCTAGTTGTGGCACGCGCGAGCTTGGTAGTTGTGGCACATGGGCTTAGTTGCCCCGCGGCATGTGGCATTCTTAGCTCCTGGACCAGGGACCGAACCTGCGTCCCCTGTATTGGAAGGTGGATTCTTTACCACAGGACCACCAGGGAACCCGGTAAGTACTTTTTAAAAAACCCTTTGGGAGACACATCATCAAAGCCCAGCTCACCTAAGTGCTATCTAGGGAAAGTTATTTGATTTTCTATTAGATCAATAAGAAGTTAATAAGGTCAGAGACTAGAAATGAACAATCAATAAAGGGGGAAAGTACTGTAACCTGTCACTGGATTTAGCTACATCCTTTGTTCCTGTCTACAGAAGCTTTTCACAGGGAGATGGAGATGGTAGGGAACGTACTAATACCTAACCATGTCACTCCATTTCTTACACACACACACACACACACACACACACACACACACACACACACACACACACCTCTTGCTTCACTGTGCTTAAAATTATGGGGCCATTATTAATAGATCAAGATACTCCTTAATAACACCAATAGCACCATAGGAGATCACCTGGGGAGAAAAATTTGCCCTAGACACCAGTTCTATGCATAACTGGAGTTACCAGTTTTTACCAGTTAACCCAAAGTCACTGCTCAAAGTTAGGGAAACAAGGGCAGCTGAAAGTGACAACACACTCTCTCCTTGCTCTTTCTCCTCAGGTCTGTCTTAGTGTCTTAATGAGCAGCGCCACAACCTGGAAGGCTCTACTTCAAACTGCTGCACTGTCACAAAATGTCTGATCTGCTTGAAGAGGTGAAGGGAAATGCTGCATGCCGATCCAGCTACAGAAAGTTCCCCTGGTACCTCATGAATTTTTGAAGCTGTCTCATACATTGGTTCAACCAAGAGCACTTAACTTGGTCTTGTTATAAATCCTCCTGCTACAGTGGACAGTGTCTGAAATTGTCATTTTAAAATGTAAACGAAAAAGGGAAAGGAGGAGGGACCCTTCCACAAAAGCTGGGGTGAGGAGCTGACAATGTCAACTCTGAAGGTTCTGAATACACAGCTTGGGATGCCCAAGAAATCAAAGAAGAGAGAAAGCTGATCTGAGAGTTAACAAGATGCTTTGTCTTGCTTACACCCATAGATATAATGCTGAGATAGTCTGAGGAAAGCTTAGGACAGTCCTCACAGCATATCTAAAGAATCTGCCCCTGACATCTCCACTGAAGCACTTGTCATATTAGATCCTGACCGCTGTTTTCTTATGTTAATCCCCTCTCTAAACAGCGAGCTTCCCAAGAGCAGAGACCACTTTATTTATTCCCAGTGCACCTAGCTCAGTGCATGACACCATGGATGCAGTGTATAAATCTTGTTTTAATGTTTGCTTAAAAGAGGCAACGCTTCTGCGGAAAGAAAAGGGAGCCCCCGCAATTCAGTTCCCTTTCCCTTGGCAAAGAGGAGCAAGACATCTACATCCTAAAGCAGTGACTCTCCGAGTGAGGTCCCTGGACCAGAAGCATCAGCACCACCTGAGAACTTGTTAGAAATACAAATTCTCAGACCCCACTGTGACCTGCTGGACCATAAACTGCAGATGAGGTCTAGCAATATGCATTTTAAGAAGCCCTCCAGGAGACTCCAATGCAAAGTAAAGTTTGAGAATGGCTGTCCAAAAGTTTCTGCCCATATAGCTTCCTAACCTACCCCTCAGAATAAGTGCGTAAGATAACTCTGAACAATTTCTGGATGTTTGGAAATAAAAGTTTACACATATCTGTGAGCCAGCTTTTCTGGTAGTGTTAATTAACTGCATATGCCACACTGGTTCAGTGTTTTTTATTAACCTATCCTTCTCCACTCACAGCACAGACATACATATTTTACCAACGAAAATGTAAAAGTCCAGCCAACAGCTAAGACACTAGGAAAAAAATCCTTTTTACAAATAGACCGAAACACATTAGGAAATTAATGTTACACAAAGTGACAAGAAAGTCAGCCTCCTTGGACAGAATGGAGGTCACTCTGCATTTATCTCCAGTTGAAGCAACTAAAAGACATTCAGGCAAGACTTCATTCCCTCTTTACATGGTTATGGTGGCCTTCTTGAGAATTCCAGGTTATCTGCTAGTGTTCCTATAAAGCACATCTAGATATGTGGGTAAGGACATTCAGAGTGTTTAAAGAGGGAGGAGTAATTTTTTTTTCAGACATCAATGTCATGTCAACAACAAGCCAAATTACCCTGCTGATGTTCTGGAAAAAATTCTATACCCTGTATCTGAAAAAATTCTGTACCCTAACCTGAGTCTGTCTTGGAAGGAAATCAGCCCAGCTCAGACACCCTTGGCAGATGTTAAGAAAGGATGGCAACAAATATCAGTTTCACAGAAGTGCCCCCAGCAACAATTACATGCAAATCTAAGGAAACCAACACCAAAGTTGGAATTGCTTTTAGAGGGGACATCAAACAGCAGGAGGAGACATCTGAAAGGTAAAATGAAGACCTCACACTGCCCATGAAACTCAGCAAATACACCTGCCAGTGTAAAGACTACAGTAGTCATTCCCAAACTTTAGCAGCATCAGAATCACCATGGAGGCTTATTAAAGTTTCTGATTCAGTGGGTCAGGGCAAGAATTTGCATTTCCAACAAGTTCCCAGGTTATGCTGCTGGTCCGTTAAATGCTTTGAGAACCACAGTGCTAGAGCAATGTTGTGGAAATCAGATCGGCTGCAACTCCAGCTTGTCACTAACTAGCTACACAACACAACAAGTCCCAAATTCTCTAAGTTTTGCCTTTTTCTTCTTCTGAGAGATTACATCTGGAGATTCTCCTCTAACTTCAACACTCTCTTGTTCTGTGCAATACAAATTCCAGTTGGATTAGCACATGAAATTGCAGGAATCTTGAGGGTAAGAAGAAAGGTTCCAGTCCCTGAGATAAGCAATGAATTACATAAACAGTTAAAAATCACACACACACATACACACACCCCAGAGGCAACAAATTAGTCTTTTTTGTTGTCAAAAGCCAAGAAAAGCATTACTAACCCATATGGGCAAGGGGAAAAAAAATTACCCTCTTCTTATTTCTAGAATCCCATGCTTGTACAAAAAAAAAAAAAAAAAATGTCACAGCATGAGGTAAATTTCCCTTTAGCACCAAGTACTTCAATTATTTATCAAAACTTCCTGTGGCTTTACCCCCAAAAAGGCAGAAATGGGCTGCTAAGATTTACTGAATGTCAAAAATATACCAGGCAGTGACAGATGTTTTCACATCCTCTTGTTCATCAAGTCTTCAAAAGTGTATGAAATAAATATCTCCCATTTTGCAGATGAAGAAACTAAGGCTCACAGTTTATCTAGCTTTACAAGACAGCATAGGTAATTACTGGCTGAGTCAGGATTTGTAACACAACTCCAAACCTCTTTGCATGTTGCAACAATTTCCCCATCTACCATGACTCTTTAAAATACCATAAAAAAGAGAGATCCTCTTCTTAAGTTAAAATGAGGAGGGTTCCGATGTTTTTAAATTAATTAAAGGAGATCATCTTCAAAAAGAGGTCTTTCAGGTAGTGCGTTCCCCACTAAGTTCTTGAATGGTAGAATCTCCAGGGGTTCTGGAGGTTATTAAATTTATTTTTATATTTATTGAAGACGATGTGTGTGTGTGTGTGTGTGTGTGTGTGTGTGTGTGTGTGTGTGTGTGTGTGTGTGTTACACGGGCCTCTCACTGTTGTGTCCTCTCCCGTTGCGGAGCACAGGCTCCGGACACGCAGGCTCAGCGGCCATGGCTCAAGGGCCCAGCTGCTCCGTGGCATGTGGGATCCTCCTGGACCGGGGCACGAACCCTTGTCCCCTGCATCGGCAGGCGGACTCTCAACCACTGCGCCACCAGGGAAGCCCTAAGATGATTTTTTTTTTAATTTATTTTTCAAACCTGGAAAATAGGGCTAATGTAATGAGCTTGATCACATTCTTAGCTCACTCTGTACAGCCCAGAATGCCCTTAATAAGTAGCCTGTTAGAGGATGTGGGCCAGAAGAGGATAAAGAAAACACCCCCATCCTTCACCTACAACACAACCCAGACTGATATCTACCATAACCCTTTAAAATGGTCAAATTCAGAGCAAAGTATCAGCTGATCCCAGAAAATATTTCCCCATCTCCCCTCTTAGGAAAGTTGAGCACAAATCCATATCAACTGAAGAGATAACAGATAAGATCCAAGCTGAAAGATATAAGGCATCAATAAATGCTATATTTTTAATGCTTGTAGGCCACTGAATTGCATATGTAATTGTTCATACATGTAAAGACTCCCCAACCTCATCTTCATTCATCCCTCCTATTAAATCACCACATGAATATGTTCCCAGAGCAACACTGGAAAACGCTCCAAATGCCTTTATTTCATAGCCCTATCAAAAGTGTGGCCTTAAAAATGATCAGGTTTCAAAGAGCAGCCAAGAAAAGTGTCTTCCAAAGGTGTGGTTCCTTCCCCTCCACTGCTCCCTGTCAACCACATAAGAAATTATGTTTGTCCTCTATACAAACCTGACACAGCAATGCCACTGCCCTCCCTGAGGCAAATCCACATGGCCCGTCACCCCTGGCCCCGTAAAGTTCTCGGCTGGATGGCATAGTGGGCCACAGAAAGTTGCTAATGAGGCCAAGGTGATGCATCAGAACCACACGGGGGTCAGCGCACTTGGCTCAGAGCCAGGGCTACAGACTGCAAGTCTAACCTCACACTGATAAACAGCTGGCTGTAATAGACAAAAAAATCCATTCTCCTGCAGGAAAAATACCTCCTGCCTTGGATCCCACTGAGAGCAAATCACACACACAGAATTACTACTCCTATCCTAGAGCACCAACTATGTGCAGGGCACTCAATGAAATAATGGCCTCTATTAATCAACTTATTAAGTGACCAACATTCCATTTTCAAATAATATTTACTAAGCATCTACTGTGTGTCATGCACTCTTCCAGGAGCTATGGATAGATACAGCAGTGAACAAGGGAAGAAAAGTCTCTCTCCTCACAAAGCTTCCCATCCAGTGAAGACTTAAACAGTACTAACTCATATGGCAAAAAGCTGTTTCAATGGAAGTAAAGCAGAGTAGGCATTCAGAGTGATTGGAGAGGAAGGAGCTATTTTAGAAAGGGTCAGGGAGAGATGAGGTGACTTACAGCAAACGCTTAAGCGGACATATGATGTTTACTATCAGTAATCTTTATGACAACCTCACAGGTAGTTATCTATATTTTACAAATGAGGAAACTGGGGCTTAGAGAAATTAAAAGACTTGCCCAAGTTTATGAATGCCATGCCCAAGTCACAGCTCTATGATCCATGATGCTCTTTCCACGACGCAAAGGTATCAAGGTACCAGCCTTGGTCTCCGACGCAAGGTGTGTTTATCCCAGGGTATATGCAAAGGGGATTCATTCATGTACCAAAGTAAAATCAGCTCAGCTATGTACATTTATTTTTTATCTCAATCCTTTAAACTCCTATTTTTTGTGTAAGCTTTATATGTGTAAATATGTATACAATTTAGACGTGAATGTAAAAATATTTATTATGGACAGGGACACATGACCTTGAAAATTTCAAGATCACTGCCCTGGAAAGTAGATGCCAAGGAGACATACATGGTCCCTGTTCCCAAGAACAGAATATTTTGTTTTGCACAGCCTGTATTCTGTGAACATATTTATAAATTTCAAGACATAAAACGAAACAAAATAGACCATACTTGTAAATCTAAGGAGCAGCTCACTATGGAGTTAAGATGTTTTATTCCAGTACCTCATTTGACCAACATGCAGGCCTCCAGGGCTAGGGCCCCACACGCACACTGATGATTACACAGCCTGCTCCCCTGACAGGGAAACCTGTTCACTCCACACTGAAGGGAATCCACCAATTCATTTCAAATTGGTCACCAGACAGCAGCTGTCAACTGGTAATAACTTTTGGTCACTCCCTACCCGGGCTATTTAATACACATGTAAACATAACTTTCATAATTGTTCAAATGCTTATTGACTCAAAACACCATTACGGGTCCATCAGACTGTTACAGGCTATCAGCTAAATAATACGCATTTTTTAAAAGGCTTGGCAGCTTAATACATATTTTTACTGCTCACATAACTCAAAAACAGCCTCAGAGTAAAACGTCTAATTTGACACATAAATAGTCCATTATATGGCCTAATCCTCTTTTGTGTTTTCAAAAAGGGAAGAAAGTGCCAGGGTATTTCAATTTGATAGGAGGAGCACAGCAAGGGAGGGGGAAAAAATTACTCACACACAGCTGTTGATCTTACTCTAGGGCCAGGCATAAGGCGGTTGGTAAATAAAGGGGTATTTAAAAAGGAAGGGTATCTGGTTATCAGAAGCATTTAGGCTGATGTGGGTTTTTTTTTTTTTTTTTTTTTTTAAACAAAATGAGAAAAGAAAGGCCATTATTCAGATAGTCTCCTAGATATTAATCCTCCCTCAAAATGTCCGGTATCATTTATCTACAACCATAAATTAATCTAGTAGACTAGTGTTCCTTAAAGTAGGGTCCTGTAACTACTAGTAACCACAGGAGATCTGTAACCGATTTATACATCTTTTTTTAGCTCTCAAAGGTAAATATGCAATTACACAGATACTCATCTTTAATACGACCAAGAGTTGCTAGCTGCCTAATAAGTGTTGGGGGCAAATCTGTATTAATAATTAATTAAAATCAGCAAGTTAGCAGAGCATACAAAGAACTTAAATTTTGGTCTACCAAAAACTAGGGCTGCCCTACAGAGCTGCAGAGCATCTACTGGGCACTGACACCAACACTGGAACTCAGAATTCTCCAGGGCTCAGGAAAGATGATTTATTAGCACTGCAGCATCAGTGCTGTCTTGAGTCTGTCACAGTTTGCAATACTGCTATTCCTGCCTTTCAGTTTTAAATTACTTTTAGTTCAATTTTATCATTAGAAGTTTGACTTGTTGAAGATTATCTGGTTAATCTCAATGTGTAGTGGTACATGTTTATATTTTTGTCCTGTAATTTTCAATAATGAGACCTTAAGATACATATGTGATGTGGCTAAATTTAAGAATTTAAGAATAACCCCTACAGCTAAAGCAGATATATATACAACAAGCCCAATTCCCAAAAATCTGCTAGTACAATAAACATTCATCTGTAATTTTTTACGCTCTTTAAATCATGTGCCATCTACCACCAAGGAAAGTACAACAAAATTACATTTTTTAAGCTTATGGGACACTGCTTTATAAAATAAAATCATATATATATATGACTCATAAAATCATATATATATGGCTCATACTCATATTTGCTTATCTTGATGCTGGATGGTAAAGGCGAGGTAAGGAACTTCTGCCCCACCTACATGGATTAAATCCAAAAATTTGAGAACCGCAACTCCAGATCAGTAATTCTTAATGTTTTCTGAGTCAAAGTCACTTTTGAGAATCTGACAAAATGTATGATGTTCTATATAGAAAGATATACACATGCATTAAAATTTGTATCCTGGGGCATGTTCAATTCTTTTTATTGTGGTAAAAGTCACATAATATAAAACATACTATTTTAACCGTATTTAACTGTACAGTTCAGTGGCACTAAGTATATTCACATTATTCTACAATTCTCACCATCTACCACCTCCCGAATTTTTCACCTTCCTAAACTGAAACTCTGTCCCCATTAAACACTAGCCTTTATAAATCCAAATTACTTGTGCCAAGACAATTCTGTGGTCTTACTTTTCTATGATTATTATTTTTAAAACAATAGATCTTTAAAAATTTTCCAAAGACATAAAGGTTAATGTTGAAACTGCTTATGACTCCCTGATAATTCTGCAAGGATCTTCTCCTTTTTAAATACTACTCTCGAGGTCCTTGAATCCAGTGTTAATAACTGCCAGTTCTAGATTTCATACTGTTTTCATCATCATTTCAGTACCAGCTCAGAAAACAGGACCTATTATTTCTCGATCCACGTCAGGATTTGCTCCTAGTTTTGGACACAGCAGGGTTTGTTTCTTTCCACTACTGAATCCTTCTCCAAAACTCTATGGTTTTACTCTAGAGGAGAAAATGACCTATTCTAATCTTCCATTCTAGTACCTGTGGTTCGGTCACTATAAGGCCATATATCTTTAAGATTAGAATACCGTCTCCTATGTTCACATCACTTCACACTTGGGGAAGCTACTATCTCCATTTCGTTTTTTCAAAACAGTATGAGAAAAGTATTTCTTATATTGATCTGAAATCCGTCCTCCTATAACCTAGCCCCCAATAGTCTTAGTTCTCAACTAGTGGGTCCATATGTGAAATCTAATTATCTCTCTTCCTGAAGACAGCCTTCTGAATATTTGAAAACAGAGGACACAGCCTCTTTGTTCTCTTCTATCCACCCAGCCTTCATGTTTTCAGGACCGCCTCACCATCCTGACCATTTTTCTCTGAATATTATCATTTTATCTGGGTCTGAACTCAACACTCCAAGGCAATTTTAACAACGGAGTAATAAGGCCTGGACCCTTTCTCTGGTACCTTACTTCTACCAGTGTGGCCTCAGAAGAAAGCAGCACAACCTCTTGCTAAAACACATCAAAACTCTCTGATCTCAGAAAACACGGCACTATCCCTGAGGCCAGTTTCCCTACTAAATTCAATTTTAATCCTCAGAAATTTCTGTTGTTAACAACCTGCCCACCTGGACAAATGGCTTAGTTTGTCTAGAATTAGAAGATGGCCAAGAAGGAAGTGGGGGAAAGTAGGACTTATTCTGAATTCCCTAAAGTACAGAGGTGGCAAACTGGAGGGGACAGAGAATTGTGACCCACTTTCATTTTTCTCCCTATTTCTCTAATTTTCTCTATCTAGTCAGGGAAGTCAGAGAAATGTCTAGAACTGGGCCTTGGAGGAAGGGTAGGCTTTAGATAGGCAGAGAAGAACAGAAGAAGGTCATTTCTGCCCCAGAATGATCTGAGCAGAGGTGCAATGGTGAGAACGCCTCTGGCGTGTTACAAGGATAAGGAGTCAAGCACTCTGGATTAAGCAAAGGGTCCACATGGAGTTCTCTTAGGGAGTAAGGCAGGAAAGCAGGCTGGGGTCACAGCACACAGGCACTAAAAGCTAGGCTACAGAGTCCAGCTTTCATCCTAGAAGCAGTGAGGAGTCACTGAAGTTTTAAAGCAGGAAAGTAACATGATGAAAGCTATATTTTAAAGACAGTATGGGCCTCTGTACACACCCGGCATTTAATCAATGATGTTGACCGGACATACAGATTCAAACTGCCAGGAAAGAAGCATCTTGTAACCTGAAACTTACAGAAAACCCACTTCCCTAGTGAAATCTGCCTCAGCAACAACTCACTTTATCATTTTAATTTACTTAAGTAGAAAGAAAGAAAAGGAAACAGAATGTAACTCAGACAAGCTTACATTGACTCTTAATGTCCAAGATTCCCTCATTTCCCTCCTAAATCAAAATGCATATTTTACAGCAAGCTAAAAATGATATAGAGGCATTAAATATTTACTCTTCCCATTTGCTATTACTTTTCACTAGTTACTCGGCTGTAACAGTCATTAACATGCTGCAAAGGAACTTCATGTAAATTCATCACTGGTCTGGGAATACTGTTTCTCTGATGCACTGGCTGCAAGCTACACCCGGCTCAGAGGCGCCATTTCCCTACAGGCAGGGCCAAATGTCTAGTTCACTCACAATTTACAAATGATTATTTTTCTAATTAATCATTCATCAAAAAACATAAATGGCAACAGGGTACGAAGACAGTGCTAGCAAAAACACAGAAGAGGGGCACCAATCCATCAATCCTTCCATCTCAGCTATGAACCAGGGCAGCAAGCCTTGGCCCTACTGAGGGCCACAGCAGAGCCACATTCACGACTCCCTTGGTCTGATGGGGCTGCCGTTTCAGAGAAGGGCTTGAGACCGTCCCAGGGTACAACTGCCACTCAAGCACTCCGGAAGGGTTAGCTCCTTTCAGATCATCAGAACTCCCTGGTCTCTCCTTTTTCCAGTGTCTCCCCAAATGCCCACCCATTTACCTCCCCATGCCTCCTTCTTCCACACAATACTTCTCAGAGTGTCTTCATAATGAGATAGGGCTGGGACCTGGGACCCTTTACCAGAGTGCTTGCACCTGGACAACGGTCTCCTTGAGCAACAGAATACAAAGAAACTATAAGGGAGTAAAAATAACTGCATGCATGTCCAGTTGGGGCAATTAGGAACAATAAGATACAAAAAGGTCACAAACCAACTGCCATTTCTGAGGTACGGAGAGCAAAAGCAGGGTACTGCGCATGATCCCTGCACACAGCTCCACCAAGGGGGTGGGCAGACCACCCAAGCTACACCTCCTGCACAACCCACTGATCCACCCTTACCCTCACCCCATTTAAGAAACCAGCTCCCCCCCGCCTCGGGAGCAAGCAAGGGTTCCTGCTACTTGTTTTCACTCCCTAGTGCTGCAGCACAAGCCCCAGTTTAAAGCCTTGCCTGAATTTCTAATCTGGCCTCTTACCAATTTCTATTGATTAAAGGGTCCAAGGACCCAAGTCGGTATCTATTATACCATAAGAACCCATGGGGCTTTTTCCAATCTCAAGATGTCTGACTCTCATAACTTGAAAAGCCCTGAAATATCCCCTGGCTCAGACCCTTTACGTTATAGTTGGGGAAACTGAGACCTAGTGAGGTTCCAGCATGTCCCTCATCATCTGTTGAACGCAAGTTTGGGACTCTTCAAGCAGAGGCTTTGTTTTTCCTGGATAGGTCTTCCCCTTTCTGCCTCTATATTGATTAACAGAACTGTAACAGATGAGTAACTGCAGCACTGCTGCTTCTCACAAGAAGGCAGACATATGCAAGACCTACCCACCTTTGAACAGACTGGCCAAGGTTTAAGTACATAAATCAGATTTCTGAAGTGGCTGTACTAAATTAGTACTAAAGAAGCTAGTATTAATACCAAGTTATATTTCTAAAAGGATGCAGACATTCAATGTTTTCCCAACTGCCAGAATCAAGCAGGTAGATCTTGGTCTGCAGAGAAATCAAAATGATCCTACTACCTCAGGCTGGCCTGGAAGGCTGACTGCTAATAAAAAGGTGAAGAGCACAGAAAGAGCTCTTACCAGATTCTAACGTGAAAACCCATTCTCACGAGGCCTTACAGTCAGTAAGTCTGAGACAGTATGCCAGGCAAAGAAGGGCTGCAATCATGAAATTTAAGTTTTAATCCCAGTCAAATAAAGCATAATCTCTGCCATTCAGTGTCTCCAGCTGTACAATAGGTATACTCTTCCCACCTCAGAGAAAAAACACTGTAAGGAAGCAATATCCTCAGGAAGTGTAAATGTGGAGTTCTAATGGAAGATGGCCTCACTCATTTTCCACATCGTAACTAGGATATTATATGGTGATGAGACTTTACACTTGTCGAGTGCTTACTATGTGTTAGTACCATGCAAAGCACCTTACATGCATTAATTTGCCTAAACCTCACAAGAACTGGACACAGGTATTATTATCTCCATTTCACATGGAGTAACTGAGGCACAGTAGTTCATTAAATTGTCCAAGGTCATACACCTAGTAAATGGAAGAGCACGAATTTTTCACCCAGACATTCTGACTGGCAGCCAGCACTCTTAATCGCCAGGGTCTCCCTCCACATCGCTTAGTGTCTGGGGCAATAAAAGCGTAAGAAAATATATGTTTAACAAAGAAAAACAGAACCCAAATTGGTGCTAACAGAAATCTGATCTATCAAATAATTACGAAAAGCTATACATAATATCTTCCCTAGATGCTTGGGTTCTACAATGGCCAGTAAGATTCTGGAACAGGTAAATTAAGGGAGAAGTGCAACCCCTTTTGTTTTACAGATGGTAACAGTGGGGAGCAGAGCACTAAGGTGATTTGCCTAAGATCACTCACAGCAACTGCAGCTTAAGTCTCCCAACAGCCAGGCCAATTCCGTGCACAATTCAGTGCCAATCGACAGGCCTTGGTCCAGCAGTATGACCTTAACAAGGATGATTACCCAGTACTTATGAGGCTGATTCCAAGGACCTGATCAAGCTTGAAACCAGCTATCCTAACTTTCACAGCTACCCTGTTCTCCACAAACCACTCTGTCAGTTAGGGTAGCGCTATTTAAAAGACAGACCTGGCAAATACTTGTGTACTGTGGGTAAGACTGTAAAATGGTGCAACCACTGTAGAAAACAGTATGGAGATTCCTCAAAAAATTAAAAATAGATACACCATATGATCCAGCAATCTCACTTCTGAGTATACATCCAAAAGAACTGAAAGCATGGATTCGAGATATTCGCACACCCATATTCACAGCAGCACACTACTCACAACAGCCAAGAGGTGGAAGCAATCCAAACATCCATAGAAGGAGGAGTGGATAAACAAAATGTGGTATACAAATAAAATGGAAGATTATTTAGCCTTAAAAAGGAAGGAAATCCTGTTACATGCTACAACATGGATGAATCTAGAGAACACTATGTAAGTGAAATAAGCCAGTCACAAAAAGACATATACTGTTATGATTCCACTTAGATGGGGTATCTAAAGTAGTCAAATTCACAAAAACAGAAAACAGAATGAGGGTTACTGGGGGCTGCGGGAAGGGAGAAAGGGAGAGTTATTGTTTAATGGGCACAGAGTTTCAGACAAGCAAGATGAAAAAGTTCTGTTTCACAATAATGTGACTACACTTAACACTATTGAACTGTACACTTAAAAATGTTTTAAGATATAAATGTAATGTGTTTTTTACCACAATATAGAAAAACTTGAATAATTTTTTAAAAAGTGTGACGACAAAACAAACAAACAGACAAACAAACACAGGCCTGGAATTATTCACCTACTGCAGTTGTTTAAAGTAAATTCATACCAGACTTTATCTGAACTCACATAGTATATTTGCCATGTGGAAAAAATGCAATAAATGCTCAAGAGCTAACTCTGAAAATCCCCTACCTATACAACTCTACTTAGGTATTCACAAATCAATCAATGAATGACTTGAATCAATGAATGTCTGCTGAAGAAAAACTACTAAGGGATTCCTACTAGTGTAAGGCAACATACCTGAACCCACTTCATTCTGATAATAACACACTCGTGCAATTATATTCTTGCAATATAATAGAAAACGATACTCTAAAAACATATCTAACTTAAAAATGTAATATCTATGTAAAAAAAATACACAAGGTTTAAAAAAGTGAAACTGGTTTATTCAAGAAAAGGTGACTGATTTCATTCAAAGGTCCTTGCATGTCACAAAAGTAAAAACATTTTCTCATATCCCTAGATTCATTCAACTGAAGACAAACAACTGCCTCATCCAGTCAAAATAAATCGTATCAAAAACAAAAATAATCTACCTCACAGGAGAGGAGGTGTGTAATCAACATTTGCTTCTCCTCCCCAGAATAAATTATTACCAACAGAAGATACACAATTACAGCTGACCACTAAACAATGCAGGAGTTAGGGGTGCCCAACCCTATACAGTGGAAAATCCAAGTAAAACTTAAAGTTGGCCCTCTGTATCCATGGCCCCTCCTATCTTTGCTTCCTCCATATCCAGAGTTCTACATCTGTGGAATTAACCAACCTTGAATCATGTAGCACTGTAGTATACTTTACTATTGAAAAAAATCCCTGTATAAGTGGATTCATGCATTTCAAACCTGTGTTGTTCAATGGTCAACTGTACATATTTTACAAGCCCGCCATGTACAGCTGTAAAACTACACACACACTGTCCTCTCTTTCCCCGATTTCTTCCAAGTTTGGACCATTACCAAAATATTTTTTCATTCCTTAAAACTGTCAGTCTGGAAGGTAAATTTTAATGCATGCAGACTTATTTTTTATATTTGAAATGCTTATAGAACAATCTACCAGGTAGCACACATATCTGCCATGAAATCAACACACATTTCAAAAATGTAATAGCTAAGATTACAAAATACTTAGTTCTAAATGCCTTACATGTATTGACTCAATTTAACTCTCAGAGCTGCCTTATAAGGTAAGACCTGAAATACCTATTTTAATGGTAAGGTAATTGAGGTACAGGGACCGTGTAAGTGAGGGCATGGTTGAGCCTGGATGTGAACCCTGGCAGGACAGATTCCAGAACTCAGGCTATTTACTACTATGCAATGTTATCACCATGTAACATTAATGAAACAAACTGACACATGTTAATTCTGCCATATCTCTAGGAAACAGGCCTATGGAAAGAACCAAAAAGAAACCATGAATGTCAAACACCCTGGCCTTGGGTCAATCACAATCTCTCTAGCTTTGTTTTTCTTGTTGTGGAATAGGTGTAATACCCCCAATGCCTGATAATACAATTGGCCAAATAGTAACAAAAACCAGCAAAACTACACATATACACTTCACTAAGGCAAGAGCATGGCCAAAACTTTCCCCTGATATCTCCCTTCTTCAGCTTCTCATCTAGAGACAGGCTTTCCTTTGCCAAATAAACTTTCCCATCCTCACAAAAGTAATTGACTACAGCAAAATATGCAGCATTGTTGGCAAAACTAAACAGAAGGAGTCAGCATTCCTCTTCCAAGCTGTGTCCCTGTCTGAAATATAATACAGTGGGCAGGTTGTTTCTTTGAAATAGATGGATCTATGGTTTGAGGGCAGCACAGAGTGTAAATCTGTCTCCGTGAATGGCTCACGCCATGTCTTTCTCGTTTTGTGTGCTATTGTGTACTATCTGGCAATATATCTGTCACAGCTCCACTTCCTCCCTTCCACAGGAACAAAAGTTGAGAGAGATTGGAAATACAACCCCAGGAACAGCCTTATAAAGGCAGCAATTGAGTTTCTGAAAACTCCAGGCCAACTCCAGGCAAAGCACCAGTTCAGCTTGTCTGTACACGAGGCAATTTGGTTAGGTAATAACCCCATTTTGTCATCTTTTTTTGGTCAACTTGCAATGGAAATCCTATCAGAGAAACCATCCCTCACCTAAAACTATTGGAAAAAGAGCAACTTGATGCTGAGACCCAGATAAAATATAAATTGTGCTTTTGCACACAGTGGTCCCATGTACAACACCTAGAAGCCAATTCAGGAGGCTATTGACAGCTGAGGGATGATTCTCAGTTCTCCTTGAAACGTTCTTTAAAGCCTCAGGGGAGACTGAAAATGCCAGAAGTACTGCTCTCAATGTCTCCGCCCGGCTGCCAAGACCCATAGGCCTGGCTTCTCCAAGAAACTCTCGCACGAGGATCAAGGAGAGGACATGCTTTTCCTGTGCCTGCCCTAAAGAATATTGGCCTTTCAGATTAGCTGTTCCAGATTTCAGAGGTCATCCTGAGAACTTGAAAGAGTATTACAAAATCATTGTCCTTCAGCTCCAAGCATCTGAAAAGCAATTTATCAATATCACTGCCAGCTTTACCCCGAGAGCTTGCTTTGGAATAACAACTGCCCGGCGTCTCAGAGAGAAGAGCTCTTCCAGAGAACTGGCAGAAATCCCCAGGTTTCAATTACTTGTCCCCAAACTCAGCAGAGAATCTCAGCCCATTTGAAAACTGCACTTATAAAAACCACCATTCAGCACAAAGCTACATGACTTGCAAATGATTCTGCTTCTGTCTAAGTTTGCTTTTGGTGCTTACAAGCCAGGCAAAGAATGGAATTTAATACAACTACAAAATTAACAACAGATGGCCTAGTACACTTAACCTAGAGGAGTAAACAATGTGAGCAATGTCTCCAAAACATAAATCTCCCCAGGAAGGCTGTAAGAATATCTGAAAAGCACCAAAATAAAAATTGGTGGTTTTGCAAACAAAACTCAAAACTCGATTAGATCAGCATCTGAGCATTACCATTTCCTTAACCATAGTAACTAGTCTCAATTTCTCCTTTCATCCATGTGGGGCCTCTTGCTGAGGACAAGATACCATCTTTTCTCTTGACTCTTCAAATAGACAACTTTCTCTTTCTACCTCTATATACAGCAATATATTCACTACTACTTGGTAAAGACTAGGTTAATGCTGGGTTTTCTAGTTAAGCAGTCTGGTTTTACAACAGTACACAATTTTCAAACAATCATAATGTAATAAAAGACACTTCGCGTGAACTTTAATAATACAATTTAGCTTTCTTTAGAAGATTCAGAAGACTAGAAAACCTGGGCCTTATATTCTTTGTTGGATGTACCGGTTACCACTGTTAGTCAAGGTAGTGTGATGAGCAGCTCAGAGACCAGTGGGGGCCACTAACTCACTCTCAACCTCAGGTAGCTCACTTCTCTGGGATTTGGGCTCTCCTTATTTATAAAGAATGAGTGGTTTTCAGGCCCTCTAAACTCTTCCAGCTCTGACAGCCTAAACATCTTCAGAAGCCCTTATATGCAAAAAGCTCCACTCTAGACCACATTTTCTATCTGCCTAGGGGAATTTTCTCTCCATTGATAATTCTCAAGGAATCTCCATAAACAGGCACCAAAACTGCCAATGTGATTTTTCATTGTTTAAAAGGATGGTGACAAGTTGTGTGTTCTTGAAAAGCGTCTATGCGTGAAAACCAATGGACTTACTTTTCTTATCAAGTGAAAATCTGCCGCTATATACAAAGCAGAGTAGGAAAACAGTGTTTCAGGAGTGAATAAGAACTTAGATTTTTTTTTTTAAAGCCTGTTTAGTAAAAAATAATAATAATAATTAAATAAAAATAGAAATGAGATTCTTACAGAATAATGAAGTAAGTCCTTTATTTTCAGGTTTTCCTCCCAAAATGGGTTGATGGCTACAGGGACACAAAAGGGTCTTACCAATCTAATACTTGGACTATAAGACTTATGTAAGTCAAGATACCCTGACGTAGCTGACTTCAACCAAATTCTGGTATGAGACCTCCATCGTTCTATCTTCACCCAGACCACAGCCTGAAAAATTACAAGAGGAGGCTCAGAACTCAGTTTAGAGTGTGGTCATTTCTAAAAAATCTGCATTTTCAAAAAGGAAGAACATGGACTTTCCTCAGCAATTCTCTAAATGCATAAAGAATTAGAGGAAAATAATCTCAAGGAAGGGGAGGGAAAGAGTTCGTCCAGAGTTGCTAACATCCTAAGATGTGGGTTTTGATTTCTATGAAAGCCACCCTGGGTAATCCCAGGGCTATACTTAAGGGTGTATAACGGGTTTCTTTGATTTCCCTGTGTCTCACTTCCCTTCTAAAATGCTGCAGAGTATGTTACTCATTGATGTGGCTGCAAATAATTTCTTATTTTTAGAATGATATGGTATCCTTCAAAATAACGAGCTGTTTCTGAGCCCTGCAACCGTAGGTTCAGGAATTGCTGACTCAACTTCTTAGGTATGCAGGTTTTAGCCTCCCTTTCAGTCCTCTTATCCACCTCCACCTCACCACCCAAGGTCTGCAAAAGCATAAAATAAAAACTGTAAAAATTTCCTCCTCAAACTTTCTTAAAGATCCGCCAAGATGATGCCAGTCCTCTGAGATGTGAATATATGCACATACAAATATACTCATCATGTGGCTGTGGATTCAAGAGTCAAAACACAACAAAAAAACCACTCTGGGAAATGATCAAAGTACAGGATTCTGTTTGAAAGAGAAAGAGTCCTAGAGAGAATTAAAGTGTCTATGTCAATCTGTTAAAAGTCTTAGTAAGTTTCACTGGTCCTATGGGCAGAGTATAGTACATGGTTAGAATGTTTCCTTTCAAATTTCTTTTCTTTAATTTTTTTAAAAAAGCAACACTGAAAACAAACATCAGAACTTAAGGTTTACGCGATTCTATAAAGTCCTAACATAAGAGCTGGCTTCTCATCCAGGAACTAGGCCACATACACAAAAAAGATCAGCGTCTCACACTTGGGCTACTTAAAAGGGGTTACTGCTACTAGGGACTCCTTATTAGATTTGGTAAGGTTCCCAGAATAGAGAAGCAAGGCCTCTCTTCCTCTACCTTGTTGCAAATGTGAAAGCATTATCAAGTAAAGAGAACTGGTCAGACCAGTTTCTCCTCTATTAAAGACCTGCACCATTGTCAACTATCACTCAGGGTTAAAGACACCCAGACCAACATAATAACAAATGCAACCAACTAAACTATGTGGGAGCCCAAATGTATAGGACGTTGTGCACAACCATCAGCGTCTGTCCCCACAGACATCCTCTGTCCTGATGCCCATTCCTGTCCCTCTCAGCCTCAACAGAGCATTCAGCTCAACTATCCTTTCTCTAGCCAACTGACCTGTGATCAAAGCAAGGGGGCCACACCAGAGGAACTGAGATAAAACAGCTCTCACCCTCACCACACAGCTGAATACCTGGTTCCATTATGCCCTCCCACTGTTCCTTGGTTCCTTTTACTCAATAAATAAAAACGAGCTGATTTAAATGGTTCTCTTCTCAGCCATGTCAAACACACAAATGGATGACCACTGCCACTCTCCAAGTATGCCTTTGATTCTCTATTTACAAAACAGGAGTACGGTTCCCTGGTCCTATTTTGATCTGATGGTAAACGTATAAATTACATATTTGCAATATGTTGAAAACATTTCATATTTAGGAAAAATATGAACTACTTTGGTACTTAAAGCATCTATGAAGGAAAAGTATGCTCTAAACAAAACAAAACCACTAAACCCTTCTTATTTCTGGTTTCTAGGTTTTTGAAATCAGATTCTCATTCTTGGCATAAACAGTCCATTTATTAACCCCCTTTTTGCCTAAGGAGCACATGCTGGAATATAAACTGATGTCAAATAGTTGATGTGACTTCTGGAGTAACTAACCCACATCAAACCCCAGTTAATATATTAGCTGGTGCAGTTACCCTATAATTATAAAAAGGACTTTCTACCTATAGGGAAGGCAGGCTATGGGCAGAAATACAAACATAGCCTTATTCTGACCAATTTTAGGGCCAAATTTTTTTTAACATCTTTACTGGAATATAATTGCTTTACAATGTTGTGTTAGTTGTTGCTGTGTAACAAGGTGAATCAGCTATACATATACGTATATCCCCATATCTCCTCCCTCTTGAGTCTCCCTCCCACCCTCGCTACCCCACCCCTCTAGGTGGTCACAGAGCACCGAGCTATCTCCCTGTGCTATGTGGCTGCTTCCCACTAGCTGTCTATTTTACATTTGGTAGTGTATATATGTCCATGCTACTCTCTCATTTCGTCCCAGCTTACCCTTCCCCCTCCCCGTGTCCTCAAGTCCATTCTCTGCGTCTGCATATTTATTCCTGTCCTGCCCCTAGGTTCATCAGAACCTTTTTTCTTTAGATTCCATATATATGTATTAGCATACGGTATTTGTTTTTCTCTTTCTGACTTACTTCCCTCTGTATGACAGACTCTAAGTCCATCCACCTCCTACAAATAACTCAATTTCGTTTCTTTTTATGGTTGAGTAATATTCCATTGTATATATGTGCCACATCTTCTTTATCCATTTATCTGTCAATGGACCCTTAGGTTGTTTCCATGTCCTGGCTATTGTAAATAGGGCTGCAATGAACATTGTGGTACATGACTCTTTTTGAATTATGGTTTTCTCAGGGTATATGCCCAGTAGTGGGATTGCTGGGTCATAGGGTAGTTCTATTTTTAGTTTTTTACGAAACCTCCATACTGTCCTCCATAGTGGCTGTATCAATTTACATTCCCACCAATAGGGCCAAATTCTTAATAAGAATCTTTCCTCTTGTCACAAGCAACATATATGGACACAAACTTGGCGATAGATATTGATGGGGCTGGCTCTGGCAAAGTGAAGAAAGCAATATGCCAGAACAGCCATGACTGTGCCTTGAGAGGCTTCCATCTCTTCATTAAGACCCTAAATACACACGGCAGAAAGCTGAACAAATTGGTCTTTAGCTCCCCAAAATGACTGCTACGTAGGAACCACCACCCTTCTAGGTTCAGGGAATGTAGGGTCAGGTGAGGATTAGGGCTTCCTTTAATAAAATCCCCAGCCAGCCTGTCTTTCCCTTTCTTTTTCTTACTAAAAGTACCAAGGACAGGCCTGCCAATTTCCTTTTTTAGTGCCACAATCTCTTGTCTTAACCAGACAGTCTCCTTCTGTGTCCCAGTAAAACACAGAATACAACCCCTGTTTCTAAAAACACACAGTCCTTCTGAGGATTTTTTTTTTTTTCCTTTTTCTTTCAGAGTATCTAGAGCTAGTAACAACAGGGAAACAGAAAAACAGGCAAAGGGTTCAAGCTGAATTCTCTAATGAAAGCATTTACCAATGATTTGATTCCAGGAACAAACTCTAGAAACATGATGGGTTTGAATTCAGTCACCATGAGCTATAAATGGAATTAACAGCCACTGAATGGTCACCCAATGGCTAAAATAAAATGACTTATTGACAGTCCACAAATTTCCAGTGGTTCCCAGCATAGCCGGAGCCCCAAAATCACAACTGGCATTTAGCTGCCTTTTCCAGCAATGAACTACTTCAATTCACGTCTGATCCTTACAACAGACATGCCGGAAACAAGAAAAAGAAGGAAATGCCAACAGCTTATGAAGACACTTAACTCTCAAGACAAGACAGGCATCTCCATCCCTGGGTCTCTGGGATCCTGGCCAATGAAGTGTGCCACAACATCACTGGAAACCATTCAGAGAGGGATGCCAGCTCCCAGCTGGGATAAAGAATATTTGTGGAGGACTGCCTGAGGACGGGCAGCTCATCTACTCCTTGACATGTTCTAAATGTTTTCCTTGGCTCAAGCCAGCCCTTCAGAGCCTCCTACATGGAATACACGATCTTGACCCTTATGGTTACTCTTTCCCTGAATCATGCTTTGTCACTGTGTTATTAATATGCACTGAGGAAGAGAATAAAAACAATTGTTTCACAAATCACTATTGTGCATTGAGAAGGGCAGAGTTCATGCCCTCATCCTCTCCACTGAGGAGGTTTCTTGATAAAGTTGCAAAATGTTTTCCTCTTTGTTCTGCTCCCTGGGAAGCCACCTCTACCTATTGCATAAGACCCTACCCTATCCTGTGTGAATCTGCCCATTCGTCTTCACATGGTTTTATTGTATTTTCTCTACACTGTTTTCTCTTTGCCCCAATCTCCTTATCTTATTTTAATCCTGTTGAACTGTACATGTTTTGGTAAGCCAGCTCAAAGCTTTTTCTGAATGACACCTAAAGTTAAATAAAATAGAACAAAATATCTTAACTAGTATTCCCTACACAAACTGATGCTTCACCCAAATGACCAGCACGTTCAGGGAGGGGACAAATCTAGTTATCCTACAGGGTATCTTCAGCACTTTACCTATTCATGGCCATATTATTCATCATCACCAACCAAAACCCTGAGATCAATCCCAAACTTACACACTTGCATGGTAGGCTGCCAAATCCAAGTGGCAGAGGTCAACATACACACACAGTAGCCAAAGAGGGAAGCATTCTGTGCTACTCCCATTCATTCCTTTTTTTTGATACCTAAGTATCTCAACTTATAGTGAGCACTTTCATATAATGCTTTCTTACTTGATCATTTTAACCACGTTATGAAATAGGCTGGGCAAGTGCTAGTACCCCATTCTACAGATGAAGAAAACAGATTTCTTAAGTGATTTGTCCAAGGCTAATGAGTGCTGGGACACATGCAGAAGATGGTACAACTAAAACAAGTAAGAAATGTACAGCCACACTGCTTAATTAATTATGCTCTAGAGTTTAACAGAGGGAGAACACACCTGTGCACAAACCTTTCCTTTTATATTTTCCTAGCTAAAGAATTTACAGCCACCTTACTTCCAGGACCCAATATATTACCTAAAAAATAAATTTTATTTTATTTTGGTCCGATCATGAATGATTCCAGATGTTTCTGGGGCCCCACAGGTTTTTCTGTGCCATCATATTCCTAACTTGAAGCCTCAAGCTACACATATGTCTCTCCAAGCAGAAACCCTAAAACTATGGGTTTGTTTTTTATTTTGGAAGGATGAGGTAGGAAGGGGAAAAAAATTATCATTCCATTACTGGTTTTGTTTATAGAAGATGAACACAGGCATACTCTCAATTCCCGTCTGATTTCCTGAGATGGGCAAATGTACTCTTCTCCTTTCTTTCATTCTTGAGTCAGTATTTGTACTCCAAAATTCAGCTGGTATCTCAAAAAGGAAGTATCTAATTTTTGTTTCCTTCTACAACGAATTTAACATTTGAGAAAAGATTCAGTGTTAGGAGCTCCAGAGGCCCAACTATCATAAAATCACAGAATTTTAGAGCTGGAAAAGCCTTAGTAATACCAGAGAGGAGGTACTGCATAGCCCATCCTCAGTCACACTCATGCTGTGAATGAAAAGGTCATTTCCAATTCTGCCCTATTTAGGTCTGAATTCCAGGGTTCAACCTGAAAGAATAACATACAGTTTAGGGATGAAGGGTTTAAGCAAGGAGGATAAAGTAGCAGCCTTGCTGGTATATAAGCTCCTAAGTCACCTGTTTAATAATATAGATCACAGCAAAGTCATCCCAGTAGAAATTTTCAGATCCATAAACTCAAGAGTCTATGGGCTGACAACACCCCAGCCCTATTGTTCATTATGTCACCTGACTGTGAAAGCAGAAACCAGGTCTCCATCTCTATATCCACAGAGATGCATAAAGCATCTGGCATACCGATGGTATTCAATAACTATTCAGTAAGTGAATTAATAAAATAACTTCCCAGCCCACAAAAGAGTGTAAAGATGTTGGAGCCATTTTGACTTACACACAACACACCATACTACTTCATAAAAGGAAAACAACTGAATATTTTTTCAATTTTCCTTAAAGGGAAAAAAAATCAGCTTTCAAGTAGCTTTTGAAGCCAGAGTCATCTCATCTAATAAAATTTACCTTTTATGAAATGTCTACATACTAAATAAGAGTCCAATTTAGCCTCTTTAATTTCAAATACCTACAAGATAAACACATGTTATTTCTACAATTTAAGTATCAGAAATAACCTAAACAATGGCAGTCTTATATAGCTATTAATACTAATTCTACAGAATTCCGGAAACTTCATGCCCAAATATTATAATATAATAAATCAAAAAGTCAGGCTTATATACATACATATACACACATACGTGTATACACTTTTATTGAAATCTGAAGCCATGAGAGTGGACAGAATATTTTAACATATATTTGTCCCCAAAATATTGGAAAGATATATGTCAAAAAAGAAAAGGGATTATTTCTTGGTGGCAGGATTAAAGAAAACACTTGTACTTTGTGCTTTTTGGGTATTTTCCACATTATTTTATCCAGTAAATATACATACAAAGTGAAAGATATTACACATACAAAAGAAGTACATAAAACATGTATGTTTTCTAAAATAATAACATGAGCACTACTGTAACTACAGTCACAGTTAAGTAAAACATTACAGTCCGTTAAAGGCCCTTTATGTGTCCTTCGATGATCAAATCTCCTTTACCCTCCCCCTCCCCCCGCACTCTCCTTTTATGTTAATCATGACTACCAAGAAACTATTATTAGTGGTATGATCAGAGGCAAAAATGGCAGGTTCTCGCTCTGGGTATGAAGATATGCGGGGGGGAAAACCTAATTCACACTTTTAATAGAATACGATTTTGATATATTTTCCAAGAATGTACTTGTATCCAATCATACGTCCTATCTCATCTGGTCTAAACATATGGCTGACCATAAGTTACAAAAGATGGGCAGCACAGGACTAAAGCTGACGGTTCCAGTACCATTTTTCTAGCCAAGTGACATAACCAACCACCAAGTAATTTAACAACAGTTTTACAAGGAACGATAATATAAGCAAACTGGCTGCTGGGTTCATGGAAAAGAGAGAAGATATTTAGTTATCTTGATTGACAAGGTATCTTCACAAAGACTGCTGTGTGCTAAGATGTATCGGACTGTATATTTTAAGTACTGTGTAGTAATAGTGGAGAGGCAGTTCCCTTCGTTCCTTGAGTAATGTTAAAAATGGGCCAGTCACAATCACTATGTTTTGATACAGGGTGTGGTATACTATCTGCACTTAGAAGATGAGTTTTATACACCTGGGACTCCCAGAAAATATTATTTGGTGATGATCACTGGAAATTACTAAAGCTGTGCTATCATCATAACTTTCTTCATGATTTGAAATTTAAACATCCCCAAGTGGAAGCTACACTGCCTACATCAAAATAAAGTAGCAAAACAGAGCCACAAAAACTGAATAGAGGCAAAATGCGTCAATCTATAATCACCAAGAATGAACTAGCCAAAACAGAGACTATCTGGAACAACCCACTGTACACTCAGTTACTGCTCTCCTTCCACTCACTGTGTGGCTGCTATTGGGAAAATCACCTGGATTGGAACATCTGTTGAATTACACACTATTTAAACATTCATTTGTTGCTTGCCATCAGCTGGCATGCCATCAACTGCGACAGTAACTAAGCCTCAGACAAAAGATGTATTGAACAGCAAAAGGATTATTAGCCTTGGTGGTATTTTTGGAAGACTGCTGTTGCATCAGAAAAACAAATGAGAGAAGTGTAGCCATACAGCTGATGAAGAGCAGTACAAGCCTAATGTTTATGGAGGGGTAGAAGTGGAAGGCAGGCTGCAGACATCTCTGATAGCTGGCCTCATAGCTGGGAGGTTTACCTCAACAGTAATTACTGCTACTGGACTGGAAATGAGACTCAGGGAAGCAGAGAACACATCATAAAGGTAGTGAAATGGAGAAAAGAGGTAGAATGAAAGTAGTAACACCCCAACTATTTTCCTATTCCTACTTTTGGTACTCCTGAAAAGTCCTGCTTCGGGCATTTCTTTCTTGCTAGAATGTACTGTCTTAACATCAAGAACTTCAGATCTTACAGGGCAGGAAAACCATATGCTTGACTCCTCTTATTGTGTCCCTTTTCATGGGGAATATGGTGAAGTGACCATGCATGTCTCCAGTACAGATGTACCATGGCCCACAAGACCATTTTGAACCAAGGAAAAACCTGTTGGAAATAGATGCAAAACAGTACTCACCAAGCAAAAGAGTAATAGTACTTGACCACCAGGGACTTGGGATATCTAAAGTTGGTTACTGAATGAAGTTTGGAATTTCCTAGAACGTGCAAAAGGACTCTTACCTAATTACATAATATTCATTCATTCAATAAACATTTGAAAGTTAAAAGAAGGCAGATGTTGGTCAGAGGATATTTTTTCCTGCACCGAATTGTCAAAGATGATGACAGATAGATAGATAGATATAGTCTCTGTCTCTGTCTCTGTCTCTGTCTCTCTGTCTCTCTCTCTATATATATATATATATATATATGTTAGTGTATATGTGCATGTGTGTGTGTGTAACATTAAGATACCAGATTCATTTTACAGTATTTCAAAAGACAGAGATAGTCTTTGAACATAGAATATGGAATTCTTAAATTGTGTGCTCTTACTCTCCATTTACCAAGGACACAGCACTCTAACTCCATGATGGCAATTCTCTGAAGCACCAAAATAATATGGTCCAGGTATGTGCATTTCTAATGATCTAACATCACACAGTGATAGAACTCAAGAGAGCCTAAAGAAATGAACAGATAGCAACATGCCTGATAAACCATGTATATTGAAAATCACTTGTGTAAAGCTGGTTTCTGTCAAGTATGGCAACTTGTACAGACAATTATACAAACACTAAATGTATGATTATACTCTGATTATTAACTACTTCAAATATACTGAATATATGAATGATTTATTCAAAAGCTGGTGCTTAAAAAGCTAAACAGAAGGAATTTAGGAGGGAGAATGATTATACAGAGCAGAGAAGAAGGCTAGCACAGGGAACCTTATGGTACCAGGAAGAAACAATGGGACAAGGTAAAGAAGAAATCAAATCAGGGCTGCAGCTAAACTCTGGACACATCACAACGCCATATGATCCTGACTAAGTACATGCAAGGCAGATATATTTCTGTTGCTCAGATGCTGCACCCCAGACTCTGCAGATCTAAGACTGCAAAGATGATCTTGTATCAAGTATCATAGAACCTAATAGGTAAACTCAGCCTAGGACCCTAAAGAATTTATCACTTTCTGGACAGTCAGGACAACCTGAGTTTTGATCATCATTTCCACTGAGTAGTATGAATCTTACCTTTTAAAACAAGCTCCTACGGAGTTCAAATACCACCAGCACCTTGAATTTATATAGTACCATGACCTGAACCCACAGACTGAAGTCAGAGTGAAAGGCTTAGAGGAGGCAAGAAGAAAGACATCCCAATCTTTTAATGAACTGAAATACATTAAGATGGGAGCATAAATGGGGAGGGGAATGAGTGAGAGAAATGCAGATCTGTATATTGAAGGAGCCAGTTCCACATAGTGAAATTTTACTGGGCCTCAGTTTTACCATTTGCAAAATGAGATGTGTTTTTCTTATGTCAGCCTGGTGCCAACCTTAAGAATGGCAAGTAAATAAAAGTGATGGGTCATCCAAACCTTTCCTACCTTCCCTTTGATTCCAAAACCAACATTTGTACCTATCTCCTAAACTAAAACCGCAGAACTTAATGTCAATAATTTCTACTGGCCAACCCCTTCAAATCTAATGACCTCATGCGGTACACCAACACTATGATGAAGCCGAGTGGAAGGAAAAGACATGATAAACTCATTCTTGCCATGTTACACTGTTAACTTCCTCAACATTACAATTTTTGACAGACGCTTCGCTCTAAACTGATAGTCAGGGAGTGGGGAGGCTGACTCCATAAATGCTCATCTAAAAGGAATTTTCAGTGTAACAGACAACCCCATCACACTGGTCCTCTCACTAAGTTATTCTCTGTTTCAGGTTTCCTTGGTCAGAGCATGAGACACAGCACTTTCCACCTACCACTTTCCATGGTTTACTTGAACAAGCAGTCGCTCTGGAAACCACAGCAATATCACCATGGTTAATGTAAAATATTAATGTCTCATTTGTTCAACAGTTTTGTGAAAAAACTTTTAGGTTAATCATATACTGAACAATTTTAATTAAAACAGTTATAAAACAATTAATCCACAAGAGCTAGCTTGGAACTCTGCCATCCTTATTGGTTTAATGCATGTAGGCAAAACTCATTTTTTTCCCTTTTGACTTAATGAATGCTAATATGTGACACAAAATATGCATACTAAGCTCCTAATACAGTTAGTCCATCTGGTTTTTCTTGCATTCTCTATTTGTCATTTTTCCTTGATAGCAAAATTGAAAATGAGTTCTCTGTGTTAGAAATGATAATAATGCCATGTGCAGCGCTTCATTAAAAACTGCTCTGTGTAAAAATCTTCCAGAGTGAAATAAACACCTTAAGTACTCACTTTTGGCTACATAGGCCAGGAGTAAAAGGAAAGATAGGCTCATGGACCAGGTCCAGAACCATAACTGCAGTTTGAGGTAATACTGCACTTTCACTGCCATTTCCAAAAGATTCTTTGCTTTCTGAGGGTATTATGAAGATATGGAGGATAAAATATGAGTTTAAATATCTAAGACAAATCCTCAAGTATTTCAATTTGTTGCACATTACAATTTGTTTGATTCATTTTGGGATCTATTTGTTTGCCAAAGTAAGCACAGTTCAAGCCCTCTGCTGAATATTTAATGCATGCAAAATTACCTTTTTAGCACAGATTAAGAGACCTGTTATTTCCAATAAGGCTTAAGAACAGTACTGTGTCCGATGACACCTTCAGAATGGTTTTCCAAGCAAAAGCCCCCAAAAAAGCACACTCTGACCTGTTAGCTTCCACTAGAATTCACCTCTCCATCCATCTAAGCCTTGCCATGAATCTGAATATTCTACCTTTTATAGTTTATCAAGCTCCAGAAATACAAAAGTTACACAGTACCCAACACTTCTAGTAAAAGCACAGTCATACATAGGTACTTAATCTCAGCTCCTGATTCAAATGTAAGCAACTATACTAAATCCTGTTAGAGATGAAGAAATGTACTTCAGCCCTCAAATGGTGAAAATGATCCCTCGCATAATTATATTAGCTGGCACCTTCACATCTGGTATGTAACTTGTTATTTCTGGTTGGGCACATCACATGTGAGGCATATAAATCCATAATAGGTATTAGATTTCCCTCTTAACCACCTTCATGCAGGCCAAAAGAAAAAATTTCTCTACTCTCATTATGCTTAAAAAGCAGTTGGAATAGAAGACCTAACAATTTTATCCCAATATATCAGCCAAAGCACTCTGAGAAGTCAGTTTCCCTCATCAAGGTAGCAGAGCATAAAGCTATTTAGCAATACAAATACCAGCCTGGGCATGAGATTATAAAAATAAACACCAACATTTAAAAGCCTAATTGCAAACAACAGACATATTTGAAATTCAGGCAGTCAATCACCTGAATTCCAATCAGTCGCTAAAAAAGTAATCATTATTATAAAAGTCTGTTCTGATAAATTCTCTAAATATGAGCATTTAATAATGTCCAGCTGTAAAAAGCAACTCTTTTTTGTGGACTGATCTATTTGTGGAAACCCCATTGGATAGAACTAACAGGAGTGGACTAAACAATCACAAACTTTCAGCTCTGAAGTTCTATAATTGCATAAGATTTGTTTTATAACTAAAATCATAAAACGTTGAGGGTTGAGAGAGACCTCTGACATTACTACATTTTACTACAAACCCCCTCATTTTGAAAATAATAAAACATATCACACTACTAGTGCTAGGAAGTTTTTTGTTTGTTTTATTTTATTTTATTTATTTGTTTGTTTGTTTGGGGCTGTGTTGGGTCTTCGTTGCTGCACACAGGCTTTCTCTAGTTGAGGTGAGCAGGGGCTACTTTTCGTTGTGGTGTGCAGGCTTCTCATTGCAGTGGCTTCTTTTGTTGCGGAGCATGGGCTCTAGGCACGCGGGCTTCAGTAGTTGCAGCACGTGGGCTCAGTAGTTGTGGCACATGGGCTCTAGAGCACAGGCTCAGTAGTTGTGACACACAGGCTCAGTTGCTCCGCGGCATGTGGGATCTTCCCGGACCAGGGCTCGAACCCGTGTCCCCTGCATTGGCAGGCGGATTCTTAACCACTGTGCCACCAGGGAAGTCCCTAGGAAGTTTAAGCTAAGAGCTAAAATGATATTTATGGATTACAAAAGAATTTCAACTATATAAATATGCCCTTATCCCTGATATTTGAGAGGCGTTTTGGTTTTTGTTCGCCGTGCCACGCAGCTTGAGGGATTTTAGTTCCCCCAGCAGGGATCAAACCCGGGCTCCCAGCAGTGGAAGCGTGGAGTCCCAACCACTGGACCACTACAGAATTCCCTGAGAGGCGTTTTTATTATACCAAAGCATCTAAATGAAGCTCCAGCCCTAAGAGGTTCGTGGCCACCCTCTGCTTCAAAGGCATTTCTTTGCTTCTAAGGCAGGATTCTCAACCAGGGTGATCCCGTGCCCTCTAGAGACATTTGGCCATGTCTGGAGACACTTTGGTTGTCACACTTTGGGTATGCTACTGATACAGAAGCCAAAAATGCTGCTAAACATCCAACAAGGCACAAGACACTCCCTCACACACAACAAAGAGTTGTTGTGAGGGAGGACCCTGCTTTAAGAAGAGGTCACTGCCACCACCAGCAATACCCAGAACACACCTAGAATGGCAAAATAAAGCCCAGGAACACTTCTCCCCCGTGTAATAAGATGGTTCGCTGTTCCAGGAAGCAATTACAACAAAACGACCCTGACTCTCCCCATCTTCCACACAGTACTAAAAAGTCAAATAAAAAACCAAGAAGCTCCAAATGCCTTTGATTCTTATTAGGAAGGGTTTCTTTAAAGGAGAAAAAAGAGAGAAAGGAAGGAAGAAATAAGAAGTATATGGGGGAAGGGAGGTAATACTGGCTTTAGAATGAGATAAAAGGAGCAAATAAAGAAGAAAAATTACCCACTCCTACAAATCTGTGAAAGCATTTCAAATCACTGCAATTACAGGTGCCCAGGAGAATCCCCCTTCACATTCACAGGGCGCTTTCTCCTAACCCTCATGCTATTTCAAGTTAAAATAACACTGTCACAAAGTGGCTGGGCAGCACCATTAAAGGTAATAAGTAAATGGCAAAGACAGACCTGGCCCAGAATATCTTCCGCGTGGAAGACACAGACATACATGGAGCACTGCAACATGTTTTTAATCATTCGCAAGGACAGCCTTGTCCATAATTCTAGACAAGGCTTGTCTACAGTCCTAACCTACAATATCGTGAACACTCTCCTTAGCAAAACCAGGAAAACACAATGGGAGCTTCAGGGTTTTTAAAGAAAGTAGTTTCTTTTCCCCTTGGTCATGGACCTTAGGCCCTAGAGATTTTTAAAAGTATCACACCAGTTGCTATCCTCGTTAAGTTTACTCACAATTTCTTTGTAGAAGCAGGTCATATGATATTAAAAACAAAAACAAACTACCAGCACCAGATGGCTGAGGTACTAACCAGTACTAAACGGGTACCTGTGTTTACAGGAGTAAACTAACTAATCAATAGAAACTGGTGAAAGGAAAGGTTTCAAACATTTTTGCTCCACTTCCCAAACACCCTAGTTTATAGAATAGGAAACACTGTGGCAAAGACAAACCTTTCAGTTTTCAAATTAAGCCCTTTCAGATTTTTCCCTTTTAAAATTTCTCACTAACTTGACTCAATTTCCTTTTCTTTAGAATTTCCACAATATTTTGATAAAACAAGCTCACCTTCAAGAAATGTTCTTTTCTGAACATTTGTACCTCACCAATCAATCCTTCCAGGCTTGCAGTCTTCACCTCACTCTTTAGTCTCAATTTTTTCTGGAGATCAGAAACACTACCCACATACACAGAATTCTCTGCAGACAGACTAATGTTAACATGGGAAGGAAAACAGAGTTTCTACCCATCTCATCCATGTAGGACATGGGGCATTCCTGGGCTGCTCCCTGTTCAACTGCTTTGATTTGCAGGTTGCCCACTTCCTAATGCTACGGGCTTTCTACATTCTCTGTGCAATGAGGTTGAAAAGTGAAAATGCGGGCTTCCCTGGTGGCGCAGTGGTTGAGAATCCGCCTGCCGATGCAGGGGATACGGGTTCGTGCCCCGGTCCGGGAAGATCCCACATGCCGCGGAGCGGCTGGGCCCGTGAGCCATGGCCGCTGAGCCTGTGCGTCCGGAGCCTGCGCTCCGCAACGGGAGAGGCCACAACGGTGAGAGGCCCACGTACCACCAAAAAAAAAAAACCCAACAAAAAGTGAAAATGCACTATTTGTTTGAACTGGCTCATCAGCCACATCCAAGTCAGCATCTTTTCCAAAATCAACTTCTCATTGACATTACAGAACCATCCCCCCAAATAAGTAAATTCCAAATTTATCAACAGTTAAGATCTGCATCCTGAGAAATCAATAATAAATGGGTTTCCATCAACCATACACCCTCTGCCCTCTGCCTAGAATTTGCCTGGATTGATTTTTTCTCTCCTGGAGGCTGTCACCATAAAGTCCAAAAAGGTTCAGTAGTGAACGCATTAAAAATAAATAAATAAAAGTCTGTAACTGTGTCAAACATCAATTTTTTAAATGAAAGGCTCCGGTAAAACTCAGTGGTATAAATAATGAAAGCCTTGGTAAAAAGCCCCAGGAGTGCCAACCACATAGGTACAAAAGGAAAACAGCAGGAAGGGTTTAAGCAGGTGGCCCAGGATGGAAAATTAGGAAAACACAGGCTTCTCTGAATGCTGCCAAGAAGTCCTTCAACAGAACCCAAGGAATGTGGACTCTAAACCTGGAATGTTGTTTCTCAACCCTTCCTCTGAGAATCCCCTGGAGTGCCAGGGCCAAAGGATGGAAAACATACCATCAAAGACAAACCGAATAGCTTTTCAATTGGGTGGAGGTTACTGGTTTTACAAGAGTTTTTTTTTACAGTGCTTAATCTCCTACCTAAAGTCCCTCTACCTTAGGGCAGCAAAATCAACTTGATTATTGATCAAAATGGTTAACACGGAAAGGGGCGTGGGAAGCTCACAGATCAAAGATGTCGTGCAAAGGAAAGGAAAACAACAGGTGAAATAGAAAAGAGATTCATTTGCACAAAGTGGTGAGGTATGGCTTCAGGCTGGATTTATGCATCTTTTCAATGATGAGAACCTGGGAAACAAGCACAGGGGACGTGGGACGCAGAAACAACATAAAGGTTGAAGTCAGACGGATTTGGGTTTGAAACTGGGCTCTGTGGACTACTAACTGTAAAACCTCAGGCAAGCCAATTAACCTAAGCTTCAGCTTTCCCATCCATAAGATAGGGATATTCTCTCTACTATGCAGGGCTGTTGTAAAGCTGGCAGAATTGTATAAAAAGGTACCTGACCTGTCCCATGGTGGATACCCAATAAATGAGTACAGTGGCACTGTTTTGAGAAAAACATTGCTTCCTCAGATTCCTAGGATCACTTTGACCTATATTTCTTTACTCTGTGTATCTCCTAACCTTCCTTCCTTCTCCTTCATGCCAAACTCCTCCATTCCCTCAAACTCCAACAGACTATATATTTCAATTTAGAAGTTTTCTGTAAGTTACAGACTTCTCACTTTGTTCCTGGATACTCCAATGCGCTCCAACTCTACTGCATATGAAGGGCTTGTATTTGTGGCACCGGTCATTTTAAAGATACTTTCTCAAAAACACGCCAGATTTCAAGGTCACTGTATATTTGCCAGTTGCTGTTTTGTTTTGTTTTACCTAAGAACATGAATGTCTTAAAAATAAACTTTACCTACTGAAGCATATTCCTAAACAGTCAATGAAAGTAGATATATGAATATCAAAAGCATAATAAATTTAATTCACTAAACAATTTCACAGTGGTTCTCAGAGGCCACAATGTTTACATTTGGTAATTGCTATCATTCTTGCAGCGTTTACTTTTTAAGCCATAGGTTTATTTTTTAAATGAAGTGAAAAAGCCTACAAACAAAGATAATGATGTCTATAAGAATGCACTGTATAGTACTGGGCAGTAATTTGCTCATGAATATCCCCAGGCTTATATGAATTCTCTTTCATCACAAGGAATGGCCTCAGCAAAGAGAGAAAAAGATAAATACAAGAAGAGTCATGCCATTTCTTTACTGTATGACCTGGTCAGTTTAACCTGTGTGCCTTTTGGTGTCTCTGCATCCCATACAACAGGTTCAGAACCTGGAAAGTTAATGAACTAACAGTTTTGTTTGTTTGTTTGGCTGCACTGGGTCTTCTCTGCTGTGCGCTGGCTTTCTCTAGTTGTGGCAAGTGGGAGCTACACCACTCTTTGTTGCAGTGCATGGACTTCTCATTGCAGTGGCTTGTCTTGTTGCGGAGCACAGGCTCTAGGCACGCGGGATTCAGTAGTTGTGGCACACGGACTCAGTAGTTGTGGCTTACTCTAGAGCACAGGCTCAGTAGTTGTGGTGCACAGGCTTAGTTGCTCCGCGGCATGTGGGATCTTCCCGGACCAGGGTTTGAACCCGTGTCCCCTGCATTGGCAGTCGGATTCTTAACCACTGCACCACCAGGGAAGCCCAGAATTCTTTAAGTTCCTCAGAAGAGAAGTTCTATATAATTGTCTAGCTCTCAGAAATGAACCAGCACCACTAACACCTGAACCTAAGGTTACAAAAGGATAACAAGAGAAACAGGTCCATCAGTCATTCATTCACTTAGTATTCACTGAATACTTTTAGGATCAGAATAGCCCTGCTGGAAACTCAGATTTGTATATGAAATAATTCAAACAATAAGAATTTACGATATGCTCACTATATAATAAGAAAGGGGTAGGCAAACTTCTATAAAATACCACATAGTAAATATTTCAAGCTTTTCAGGACATAGGGTCTCTGCTGCAACTATTCAATTTTGCTATCGTAGCACCAAAGTAGCCAAAGACAATAATGTAAATCAGGGGTCCCCAACCGCTGGGCCAAGGACCGGTACCAGTTCGTGGCCTGTTAGGAACTGGGGCAAACAGCAGGAGGTGAGTGGCAGGTGAGCAAGCGAAGCTTCATCTGTATTTACAGCCACTCCCCATTGCTCGCATTACCGCCTGAGCTCCGCCTCCTGTCAGATCAGCGGCAGTATTAGATTCTCATAGGAGTGCCAACCCTACTGTGAACTGCGCATGCAAGGGATCTAGGCTGTGTGCTCCTTATGAGAATCTAATGCCTGATGATCTGAGGTGGAGCTGAGGCAGTGATGCTGGTGCTGGGGAGCGGCTGCAGATACAGATGATCATTAGCAGAGAGGTTTGACTGCACAGAGACCATAATAAATCAACTGCTTGCAAACATATCAAAACCCTATCAGTGAGTGACAAGTGATAATTAAGCTGCATCTGGTGGCAGGCTTTATAGCGGCGAGTTGATGTACTTCAACTGTACAGCTGCATCTGGTGGCAGGCTTTAAGTCAGAATCCGACACTTATTTCAGTCCACGCCTGGCCCACCCATTATATTATTTACCACTTCCGTCCACACCTCTTTCCCAAACTGCACACTTGTCTCAGTCACAGTTTTTGGGGAAGCCCACAAGCTAACCCTAGCCAAAATGAGTAAAAAAACAAACACTGCTGGAGAGCTTCTTTGAAAAGGGGGAAAGACCGAATGATGAGACAGCAGAAGACTCTAAGACTGCCAACAAAAAGAAAGCCGCATTTAAAAGAAAATACCAAGTGTCCTACTTAAATTACGGGTTCCTTGCAACAGGTGATTCACATTCTCCAAGCCTGCTTTGCATAATATATAGCGACCGGCTATCCAACGAAGCCATAAAACCTTCAAAACTGCTTTGCCACATGGAGACCAAGCACCCTGCATTAAAAGACAAGCCCCTTTGGAGTTTTCCAAAGGAAAAAAACGTGAACACAAAGAAGAGAAGCAATTATTGAAGGCCACCACTTCATCAAATGTGTCTGCACTGACAGCATCATTCTTAGTGGCTAACCGCATTGCTAAAGCTAAGAAGCCCTTTACTATTGCCTAAGGGTTGATCCTGCCTGCCGCTAAGGACATGTGTTGTGAACTTTTAGGAGAGGCTGCAGTTCAAAAGGTGGCACATGCTCCTCTTTCAGCTAGCACCATAACTAGATGAATTGATGAAACAGCAGAGGATACTGAGGCACAGTTGTTAGGCTTAATGAGTCACCATGGTACACAATCCAGGTTGACAAGTCTACTGATGTTGACAAGAAGACAACAATGCTTTTTTTGTTTGTTTGTTTGTTTTGGCTGCAGTGGGTTTGTCGCTGAGTGTGGGCTTTTTCTAGTTGCGATGAGCCGGGACTACTCTTTGCTGTGGTGCACGGGTTTCTCACTGCAGTGGCTTCTCTTGTTGCAGAGCACGGGCTCTAGGCACGTGGGCATCAGTAGTTGTGGCTTGCAGGCTCTACAGTGCAGGCTCAGTAGTTGTGGTGCACGGGCTTAGTTGCTCCGTGGCATGTGGGATCTTCCCGGACCAGGGCTCGATCCTGTGTCCCTGGCATTGGCAGGAGAAGTCTTAACCACTGCGCCACCAGGGAAGCCCAAAATGCTTGTTTCTGTGAGATATATTTTTCAGGAGAATGTGCATGAGGATATGTTATGTGCACTTTTGTTGCCAACCAACACCACAGCTATAGAACAATTCAATTCTTTGAATGATTACATATCAGGAAAATCGAATTGGTCATTTTGTGTCCGTATACACACAGATGACTGGACAGCTTTCTGGTTTCACTGCTCGGCTCAAAGAGGTCGCTTCTGAATGTGAGTCTACGCACTGTGTCACCCATAGAGAAATGCTGGCTAGGAGAAAAATGTCACCTGAACTTAACAACGTTTTGCAGGCTGTAATTAAAATTATCAACCCCATTAAAGTACAGGCCCTTAACACATGTCTGTTTGCGCAGCTCTACGAGGAGATGGACACAGGGCACACACGTCTTCTCTTATACACAGAAGTGAGATGGTTTTCTAAAGGTAGATCACTGGCCAGAGTATCTGAGTTACGAGAGCCGCTCCAGAGATTTCTTTTACAAAAACAGTCACCTCTGGCAGCACATTTCAGTGACATAGAATGGGGTCGCAAAACTTGCTTACTTGTGTGACATAGTCAACCTGCTCAACAAACTCAATCTGTCACTTCAGGGGAGAATGACAGCTGTGTTCAAGTCGGCAGATAAAGTGGCTGCATTCAAAGCCAAACTGGAATTATGGGGGCGATGAGTGAAGACTGGAATTTTTGACATGTTTCAAACATTAGCAGAGATTTTGAAAGAGACTGAGCCAGGGTCTTCTTTCTCCCAGCTGGTGCGTGATCACCTATCTCAGCTTTCAAAAGAGTGTGAGCATTACTTCCCAACCACAAAAGACCCCCAAACTGGGAAGGAATGGATCCGCAACCCATTTGTGAATAAGCCAGGTGAATCAACTTTGTCCGCGCTAGAAGAGGATCAACTGCTTGAGATTGCAAATGACAGTAGCCTTAAAAGTATGTCTGAGACAACTTCAAATCTCTAAACATTCTGGATTAAAGTCAAGGCGGAATATCCTGAGATTGCCACAAAAGCACTGAAAAGCCTGCTTCCATTTCCAACATCCTGTCTTTGTGAAGCGGGGTCTTCTACAGTGAAAGCAACCGAAACGAGATTACGGAGTAGACTGGACATAAGCAACACACGTCAGGTATCACTGTCTCCCATCACCCCCAGATGGGACCATCTAGTTGCAGGAAAAGGAGCTCAGGGCTCCCACTGATTCTGCATTATGGTGAGTTGTATAACTATTTCATTTACATATAACAATGTAATAATAATAGAAATAAAGTGCACAATAAATGTAATGAGCTTGAATCATCCCGAAACCATCCCCCCCCCCACCCTGGTCTGTGGAAAAACTGTCTTCCACGAAACTGGTCCCTGATGCCAGAAAGGTTGGGGACGGACCGCTGATGTAAAAGAATGGACCTGGCTGTATTCCGATAAAATTTGTGAATGCTGAAATGTGAAGTCCACATAATTTTCATGTGTCATTAAATATTCTTCCTTTGATTTCTTTCAACCACTTAAAAGTGTAAAAATCATTCTTAGTTCATTCCCATGCAGGCAGTGGCCTGGTTTGGGCTATGAGCCATAATTTGCCAACCCCTGTATCTGGCTCAGTGTAATGGGCATTTGGGCAGCCATAGAGAAGAATTAGACATTTTCCCTGCTTTCTAAGACAGAACAAGAGAAGTAAACCAACAATTACAGCACAATGTGATAAATGGTAAGAGAGGTGTGCCCAGTATTACAGGAGCCAGCAGACAAAGCAATTAAGGAAATTTCTCCTAAATTGGCAATGAGGTCTTGATATAAACACTAAAGCAGTTCTAGGTTGGTTTTTCTGTATGTAACTAAAGAAAAAAACCTCACCACCCACATCTGCTACGACTTTATCAGAACATGCCTGGGTGCATTTTAGAATGTCCTTTTTAATTAGTGTTCCAGGCCAGGACCTCCGGCAAAATCCATTCTCCATTGATCTGCCAGGAAGCAAGCATGTCCCAGGTGGTAGCTGACTGAGAATCATAAGGTCAAGTCCACAGGTCTTGCCTGTTTATTTCACCAAAGTCCTTTAGTTGTCACAGGTAATAGTTTTCAAGTACTCTGGGATAGAAAGAATCAAATGGGTTTTTTTTCCCCCAAGTGAAAGGTCAATGGAATAATCAGCTTGGCCAGAGTCTCAAATATTTGCCTGCACCCCACTGGTTCTGCCTAATCAAATCAGGTTTATTAGAGGGTCACCTCTAATCAGCACTAAGTTTTATCTGCATTTGGAGATGTTTAGGCAGATTTATTTTAATTACCTCAGAACAAACGAAGCTTGGGTCTTGAGACTTTAATGGTCACGACTGTCTGCCCGGATGTTTTGTTCCAAGGGGGAAGCTGAGGGAGCCAGGAGGCAGGCTGACATCATCAGCTGTGTATTTAATTAAGTCGATGAAGGGCAGGCAGGCTGGGGAGAATGATGGGTCAGCCTTCCTGTCCCGATACAGTAAGGCTACACCACTCATGACAATCCAAGGGGCTAAAGGCTCCCACCCTACCCACTCATCTGGCAGAAAGGAGCATCTTTTCTGACTTCCAGGAAAGCAGACACTCCAGTGTGAGTCTCTGGCTTCTCCGTGAGCCTTGAATGTCACGGGAAAGAAAAATCAACAACTACCACCTCCTGAGAGTCGACAGGCCACAGATCCCTCAGAATAAATGCAAAACAAGCCTTCACAGTGAATGGTCCAGACATTCACAGTTTCCACCAGAATTTCAGATGTGCTGGCAACTAGCTTCCTTCCTTGGATGTCTTAGTGACCCAAGATTTCAGGGAATAACCAAGACCTTGCTTTAATATGACAGTAGGCTTCTGTATTCCGGTATCTTAATATCAGATTGCATCACCTTTGAAGCTTCCTTTATTTGAAGTACCTTTGGTAATAAAATTTTTTTCTCCCCCCAGGGGGAAAAAAAAAAAAAAGCCTCATGTTGGACTTGTGATCCAACATCAAATTCAGGAATTCAAACAAGTTCTCCCACTTGAGAACACAGAAGGAATAATGTTAACCCAAGATCTGGGTGGTTCTTTTCTTGGTCAGTTTCCTCCCCCAGAAATCAGTCTGGAGGTCAGGGAGCACAGGGGATATGTCTCATTCACCCCTCTATCCCTGTTGCTTTCCTGTGCTGATGGTGATTAAATCAAAGACTAGCATACATTCATTGACCAACAAGTCCTATGCCCTTTTTTTTTTTTTTTAAGGAATAAGAAAACTCAATGATCTAAAAGACAGTAAAAATGTGAGCAAAATAAACAAATTTTAACATGTGAGCAAAATTTAAAAACCTGGATAAACACCCAGAACCTGCAGGCTGGGTGTTTCTGCTTGTATCAGGTTTTGTCCCCAACAGACAGTCAACCAAGCTGTTCATGGAGCGTTAGGAACCCGAGCCTTTGTGGTAACACCAGTCAAGAACTCATTTCACACTGGTGGCAAGCTCTTATTTCCCAAGAGGCCTTTCCAAGAGCTACAGCGGTCAGCTGTGCACGGACTTATAACGGCTCTGAAATGACCCTGTGTCCCTGGCTGTGGGCACCACACAGTCAGCAAGTGGCAGAGGGGCCATTTGTCAGGAGGCCCCTAGAAAATTATTAAACAAATCCCATCCGCCAAGATAGCTGGAGGCAGAGACGTGAACTAGGGAAGAGAAAGGGGACGTACAGAGAAAAGAAGGAATCTGTCCTGTCACCACCCCACTCCCATCTTAACCTTCCATTTTTAAGGACAGTTCTTTGCGAGGATGAGCACATGGCATCAGCAGCACTTCAAAGGCTCGGCCTGAGAAATAAGATGGTCTTTGTTTCTGTCCCCATGTCTCTTCTCTTTCCAGTAGATCTGGGTCTGTCGGAGCTGACTGCAACAGCACAGCCCAGATGGTAAATGAAATACTGAAACGGTTCCTTACAAGTTGGTAATAAGCCACAGTCAAAGCCCTCTCTCCCAACCAGGTCCCCCAAAAGGCATAGCTCCTTCCCTGAGACACCTCTCCGCGCCTTCTTGAGAGCAGAGGGCCTTCATACATTCTCAGTCCAGCTGTCCAACCTCTGGTCAAAAGCCTAGGGGCTCACCTTTGGGTGGCCCAAAAGGGGACCCATTGCCCATGCCCCAAATCCTCTACCCACTCCCCAGTGTTTCTCACACTGTAGAGTGCATCAGAATCACCTGGAGGACTTGTTAAAGCATAAACTCCACACCCACAATTTCTGATTCAGTAGGTGGGACCCCCCAAAATCTGCATTTCTAACAAGTTCCCAGATACTACTGATACTTCTGGTTTAGGGACCATGATTTGAGAATCACCACAGTAAATTTATAAAAAACAAGAAAGCCAGGCAACTGTTGTTTTCATTTTTTAAAAAATATGATGGCCCCCAAATTAATGTAGAGCCTAGAGCTTTTTATATGTATAAAACAGCTGCCAAAATCCTGAAGTGTTTGCTCTGTTGTATAAGCAGCCAGTTGTGATTCTGCACTCAGCCACAAAGCAGGAGTGTAGATTTTTTTCATTAACTGGAGGATTTGCTTCATGTCTGCATCATTGTTTTATAGTTTCTAATTACTGGGCTGTGAAGTGCCAAACGGTCAACAAGCTTCCCTATTGTTATTATTCAGGTGCACCAACTGGTACAGGCTGAAGAGCTCCTTGTTTTATGGGGCTGCTGAATGACACACCCGATGCCTGTGAACATTCACGTGTGACTAAGACAGGAACACAAATTAACCACAGAAACACAACCTCTACCAATTAACTAACCTTTCCAAAGCAAGAGCACTTAGAGCCTTATTTCTTCATCAGGAGTCCTGTTATTTGATGGCACAAACAAGGGGGACTATAGCTGAAAAAGCCCACCTCTAACATGTTTCTTTTTCTTTTTTTTTTTTAATAAATTTATTTATTTTGGCTGCACTGGGTCTTCGTTGCTGCTCACGGGCTTTCTCTAGTTGTGGCAAGCAGGGACTACTCTTCATTGTGGCGCACGGGCTTCTCACTGCAGTGGCTTCTCCTGTTGCAGACCACAAACTCTAGGCGCACAGGCTTCAGTAGTGGCACGTGGGCTCAGTAGTTGTAGCACGTGGGCTCTAGAGCACAGGCTCAGTAGTTGTGGCGCACAGGCTTAGTTGCTCCAAGGCATGTGGGATCTTCCAGGACCAGGGCTCGAACACATGTCCCCTGCACTGGCAGGCAGATTCTTAACCACAGTACCACCAGGGAAGTCCCTCTTTCTGGTTTTTTAAAACACATAGTTGCCATCATCAAAGATCAATCCAGAACACCGGGCTTACTGAGTGAACTGAAAATATAAATACCATACGTGTTTAGGTTTGTGTAACAGGTATGTCAGCTTTTAAAAGCTGCCACGAGCATAGCTCTCCTGGCTGCAAACTCCCAACTTTTCCCTGAGGAGTTGGACATGAGCCCTGGGATTGGGCTACCTGGTTTTAATCTTGATTCCATCACTTGATTCCAGCTGCGGACATGGTGGCATATTACTGAACTCTCCGGGCATCAATTTCCCATATGTAAAGTGAAGACGGTGATAGCACATATACTTTATCAGGCTGACTTGGTTATAAGGGATAATCCATGTAAAGGGCTTGTCACAGTGCTAGGCACATTTTAAGTACATAAATAAGCTTTAGGCATTATTATAGCTTTCTGTGAGGCTCTGGGGCAAGACATGGAAGGGTCTGTAAACTATGGGGAGGAGGACGGCTTCTCCTCCTTCCCAAAGGGACTCAGAAAGATTGGGAGCTAGCCCAAGCAAGACTGGGAGCAGCTGATATGGGAAGCAAATCAAGAAGTCCTTTAAAAGAGGAGAATGAGTGAGTTTATAAAGATTTGGTGTGCTCTTCCAGGCAAACTGGGCAGGAAAAGCAGAGATGAGACAGGGAGAAAAAGCAGGCAGGGCTGCCTGATGGCTGTTAAAAGCAGCTCTCAAAGGTCTCCAGACCAAAGTATATTGTGATCCCAAAGCATCTGAAAACGATTAGCACTGAATACAGAAGTTTTATAAATTTCTCCTAACCAGATCCAATCTTTCTCCATGTTCAAATTCCCTCCCTAACCTCTTCCCATCTAGAACTGCCTCAACAGACATGGACACTAAGTTGCGATGGAGAGAAGCAAGGATGTATCCTTCGTAGAATAAGAACAAGAAGCCCAGAAGAACAAAGCTGGGCTGATGCAGAGAGGGCAGGCAGGGTGAGCCTTGGGTCAGAGGGGCACAGGAGTAAAGGTCACAAGGACAAAACGAGCAGACATTCTTCCAGCGGCTGCTTCCTAACAAAGGTAACCCTGAGAACTGCGCAATCAAGAATCAATAAAAGTAAAAAGGGGGCTAGTCCTCCTCAAGGAGCATAAAAAACACACAACTGTGCGAGCATGTGCATTCACTACAAGGAGAATTAAAGTAATACTTAGTACACTTAGAGAAAATTACATTTCTGGCTTCAGACGTGTATACTCTGCTATGCTCTGAAACTCAAGAGTGAGAAGTGTTCTGTCAATGACCCCAGCTCTTGAAAATACAAGTGCTATACAGGAAGAGAACACCGTACACTTAATACAGAGGAGGGCTGGATAGAGATATTATCTTCATCGAAAGAGGGCTAGCTGCACTCTCCTTCTTAAAAGCAAATCAAAACCATTCATCCATCCTAACTGTTCTTCAGACTCATGTCTAGCCCACACCTGAAATTCTCTTTAGTCTCTGAGGACAGGACACAGATACAGGGCTGCCCCACCAGAAAGGTTAAATAAAAAGAGAGACACAGATGTAGAGAACAAACATGTGGACACCAAGGGGGGAAAGCAGTGGGTAGGGGTGGTGGGAGGGGGGGATGAACTGGGAGATTGGGATTGACATGTATACACTAATATGTATAAAATGGATAACTAATAAAAACCTGCTGTATTTAAAAAAAAAAAAAAAACTGAGCTTAATTCACTTCTTGGCCTAAGAACAGGCAGAGCCCAGAGCTAACAAGTCCCCCAGGCTCTATCAAGAAGAAGTCCCTACTCCATGACAACAGTGCAAGTCCCCATGTCAGAGTCTCTCCTCAGCCCCTTGGATACAGGAATCTTCTCATGGTTATTCACTGAGTAGCCAGATGCAACATCAGATGCCTCACATTCTTCTTGCGAACCAGTTAACTCAGAGGATTTCAATGGTGGTCGCTCAGCTCCTAGCTGAGGCACTATGCAACTTATTTTTAAAGATGCCTAGAAAAAACTTTCCTTCAACTCTGGAGGCCAATTCAGTATGTAATAATCACTTGTGGGTCTTAAAGTTATCCATGTCTAACCAAACCACCTTTAATTTACTTTATTTTTTTTCCCCACAGTTCCACAAGTCCTCACTGTGGATGCAGTAAAGCATACATTCAGAGCTGGACAGCCCCAATTTCTTGTACTTTTTTCTTTTTCCAAAAGACAGTAAATCTATAATAATATTTGACACAATTTATGTGCCTTTGTAATAAAACTTTGCCTAGCCATATATTCACAAATTGGAAAAAAAATCCTGTGACAAAAAGGATGTTTTGCTTCAGAAAAATATGGTCACTGAATCTGTAGAAACAGGCAAAAGCCAACTTGAACTTATAACAAAACTACAAGCGCACCCTGAAAAATCTCAAAGATGCTTCCAGCTTCCAAGTTCAAAGATTCTTTAATTCCCAACATTTTAGTACATGCTATATACTCAGCACATGATTCTTCATGACAACCTCTAAAATGGACACAGGCTATAAGAGATGATTTCAGAAAGCTTAAAAATAAAGCTCCCACCCATCAATCAACCCACCCCCACACCTGCCACAATGACACAGCAGCTGATTTTACAACTATTTACACACATCTCTGCTGACTTCTTTCCCCAAAACCAGGGCTAAAAACATCCCTGGCACAGACACTAACAGCCACCATGCCAAAGAGCAGCCAGGAGACAGACTATTTTTCTACAGGGAATATTCTCTTTACCAACTGCAGGTATCTACTTTCAAGTTGTTTAGAATAACTGGCCCCAAACCAACATAACCAACCTATTCCAAGAAACTTACTGTCAGCTCACCTGAAGAGCCAGAGACCACCAGAGAGAGTATAAGGGCAATGCTGATTTATGCAGACCTAAATTCTTCAATAAGATTAACTCACCTAATAGGATTTAGGGACGCTATGAAGGCCATTACGGTGTCTCCTACAAGCTAGCGGCTCCAAAGGCTTTAACCATTTGATTTAATCCAATCTGGTCTAATCTAATCAAGGCTGTCTCCCTGTATTCTGTCAGTAGACTTTGAGCAGTGATCTAAAAAAGAAGGAAAAACTTCCATTCAAATCACACCCCAAAAGCCATATATATACTAGCCTTTATCTAGAAATCAGGGCAGACCTGATGACAAATATGTGTGTGGGTCTTTTGATATCTTAATTTGCTAGTTTCTATGATCTATCAATACCTAGGCTAATGATTGTATGATCTACTTGATGTTCAGATTTTAATTAAATGGCTCGAGGAAGATTTCACATGTTGACCAGGAACCTTACTCAAAAAACCCACACTTTCCTTCTCATTTCCAGAGGAGCAAATATCTAATTCAGCAGCAAGCTCTCTGTGCAGACAGGAGATCAAAGCCTAGGCTGACTCAACAGCAGAGAGATTCTCCTTGACTGACAGCACGTGTCTCCATACAAGGTGGTTTCTGCCCCCTAAGAGGCTGCAAGCGCTACCTCCAGATGCCCAGCACAAAGACAGATCTACAGCAAATCCATGTTGGAGCATTCTGCGTTCACCTGACCCCCTCCAACCGTCAGGCTAAAACTAACAAGTTAGTTTACGTCCCAAATCCTTGTTTCCCGAGGTGTATCATTACACCAGCAACAAGCTCATATGCTAACTAGTATGGGTTAAAGCATCCTAAAAGAGGAGAGAAAATAAAAATGAAATGTATAAGCTAGTATATTTTATTTATTTATTTTAATTTTTTATTTGGCTGTGTTGGGTCTTCATTGCTGCTCACGGGCTCTCTCTAGTTGTGGTGAGCAGGGGCTACTCTTCGTTGTGGTACGCTGGCTTCTCATTGTGGTGGCTTCTCTTATTGCAGAGCACAGGCTCTAGGTGCGCGGGCTCAGTCACTGTGGCTCGTGGGCTCTAGAGTACAGAGTCAGTAGTTGTGGCTCACGGGCTTAGTTGCTCCGAGGCATGTGGGATCTTCCTGGACCAGGGATCGAACCCGTGTCCCCTGCATTGGCAGGTGGATTCTTAACCACTGCACCACCAGGTCAGTCCCTAAGCTAGTATATTTTAGACCTGCACTGTCCAGTACAGTAGCTACACTGGGAGAAAAGAAACTAAGTATCTCAATATTTCTATATTGACATATATAGGATATATCGATATATACATATATGCATACATATTGAAATGATTAAAAATATTTGATATATTGGGTTAAGTTATTAAAATTAATTTCACCACTTTCTACTTTTTAATGTGGGTACTAAAGACTTTTAAATTGCATGTGTGGCTCCCATATTTCAATTGAACAGCACTGTTTTAGGCAATCTGTTCACTTTAACTCCTCAGAACAATTTCAAAGGGGAAGTACATATTTCATTCCATTAACTCCACCAGGTCAAGGCCAGACAATCTTCAAAGAAAGAATAAAATAATCTGTGAACAAATATTTACTGAGGCCTCAAGAGGAGTAGGAATCACGGATTCCAGTGCCAGCTCAGACACCAAATATCTGAATCAACCTTGAACATGCTCTCTAACTTCTCCAAACTTCCAGCTGCTTGTGCATCTGTGAGATGAAGAGGTTTCATAGACCTCTTGCCCAAATTCATAGCTACCTCTGGTTACCTCAAGGCAGGAATAGTCCTTTTAAGTGCAGTAAGCATGCCCTGATTCTCAGCCTACAGAGCCATAACTTCACTTACCACGTGTATCCAGCTTTGGGGAATTCTCCAGAACATACTCACTCAAACAATCCAGGAATGTCTAGTTTCAAACTGTAACCACTGAGCAAATGGTCCTCCCCTTTCTACCACAAGAAACATTTCCTCAGGTTCTGCTAACAGCACACTTGAACTTAAATGGCTTAGGAAAAGCTGTCATTTCCTGGAACTCAGAGGTTAACGAGAGATGCAGATAGGAAATCTTGACCATCAGAGGGAGGGTAACAGCCACCAAATGTATCGACCACGCAGGATACACAACTTGCCAGAGATGTCCTGAGTTTGCCTCCCACCCGGTCGTGCACGCTACCTCACCCCAGTCATGCTCAGGCAGCCCAGGCCACTCATGCAACACCTCTGCCAGGGCAACACCTCGCTCTGAACTAGATCTGCATTCCCAGGGGTCCATAACCTAATTAAGTTTTTTTAAAAGTATTCAGGTTAAAGTATTTTATTCAGCAAACTTATGAGGAAGCAGTGGCAGAGCCTCAGCCAATGGCAGGGGATACAAGGATGAAGAGCAGCATGCCCTCAAAGGACACAGACTTGCAGTGGCAACTTGCACAGGATTCTAACAAGGGCATGCAAACACTGAGGTGAGCCCAGGTGAGAGAGAAGAGATGAAAAACAGCATTTCATACAGGGAGACCCAAGGGACAAAGGCAACAAACAGTGTGGTACACAGGGAGCAAGAAGCAGTTCACTTTATGAAGGAAAACAGAAGTGGTGCGCCGGGCCAGCCTCATGGGCTTGCAGCCTGCCAGGGACCTGCGCTCAGGAGGGCCCCACGATTGGTTACGGCTCTGCTGTTGCCCTCTTTAAGCTGTTCATAATTTTTTAATAAGGGGTTCTGCATATTCACTTTGCACCCTGCAAATTACAGAGCTGGTACTGGTGATAAGAAACAATGAAAGTCCTCATCTTTACGCCTGGAATGACCCATTGGTGGTCCACGCCATCATGGCAGTGGCTCTCAACAGAGTGCCTGACAACAGCCAAGAGTTCTACTGCTAAGATTCCAAGTCAGCAGGTCTGGGATAAAAAGACTAAGAAAAGTACATATTTTAATAGGCTCCTGGTGATTTTAATGTCGGAAGTTTGAAAACTTATACCTAAGAAGTAAAACATCTTAAAGCTTTGTTACCTCTTACAGATAGAAAGAGTGCTGAAAAGGACTTCCTTTGGCACGTGTATCTTTCCCAAGCCCTTAACCCACCCCAGACACACAGCAAGGGTCTGCAGGACAGTACTGGGATTCCAAAAAGGTCACCAGAGCACAATTTAGAGAAATAGTATGCCAAGAGCCCAATTTAATGGGTTAACTATACCAATAAAGAAAAACTACTTGCTGTCTAATTTATATTCAGCTTTGACTCCCACCCCCTTCCTGAAGCCCCCAACCTCCAACTATCCAAGCAGCAAAGCAACTGGCTCACTTTGGATGGTTGAAATTGTGCCATAAGACTATGTGGGGAAGGAAAAGGGCTGAGAGACAGGAAGAGAAAAAACAATTTCATGGTATACTTCTTAGAAGACAATGTTTCCTGTTCTTCCTCCTTCCCTGCTAACTTCCAGTGATCATTCCAGATTTTGCTGAAGTGTCATTCTTTAAAACATCCCAGAGAGGCTAGGTTCCCTTGTTATATACTCTAAGAGCCTATGATTGTCCTTTTTTTTTTTTTTTTTTTGGTGGTATGTGGGCCTCTCCCGTTCTCTCCCATTGCGGAGCACAGGCTCCGGACGCACAGGCCCAGAGGCCATGGCTCACGGGCCCAGCCGCTCCGCGGCATGTGGGATCTTCCCGGACCGGGGCATGAACCTGTATCCCCCGCATCCGCAGGCGGATTCTCAACCACTGCGCCACCAGGGAAGCCCTGATTGTCCTTTTTACCCTTCATCTAATTATACCTATTTGGCTATTGGTTTTGACTTTTCTATTTTTTGATGTTTGTGTCCTCCACTAGACAACTCCACAGCATCAAGAACTCTGTGTAATTCACAAGTGCCTACTACTTAGCACGTAGTAGGTGCTTAATAGACACAGTGAGTGAATGAGAAAGGTTACAAGTCTGGGGTCAGCCGAAGAAAGGAGCATGAGGTGATTCTTTGTTCACAGAGCAACAAGGCAAAAAACAAAGATACAAGTGAGACTGTGACAACACAGCAAAGCAAAGAGGCATGACAGGACTGTGGGGTGATGGCAACTGTTTCCTTTCCCCACTCTTCAGTGGTCCTGGGAAGGTGTCACCCCCTCCAACACAAAGCTCTGGGTAAACAGGCAGAAGGAGGTAGTTTGGAAGCCAGCTGCTTGGGCCATACAGGCACAGGGTACCAGAAGTCAACATGGTTTGTCAGGTGCCTTCTTGCTCCCTGAGTACCTAGACAGTGAGACAAACTCTTTTTTAAAAAAAAAAAGGTTTCCAGGGGCTTCCCTGGTGGCGCCGTGGTTAAGAATCTGCCTGCCAATGCAGGGCACATGGGTTCGATGCCTGGTCTAAGAAGATCCCATGTGCCACTGAACAACTAAGCCCACATGCCACAACTACTTAGCCTGCACTCTAGAATCCGTGCGCCAAAACTACTGAGCCCGCGTGCAACAACTACTGAAGACCACACATTCTAGAGCCCGCCCACCTAGAGCCCGTGCTCTGCAACAAGAGAAGCCACTGCAATGAGAGGCCTGCACACCACAATGAAGAGTAGCCCCCAATCGCTGCAACTAGAGAAAAGCCCACATGCAACGACCCAACGCAAACCAAAAGAAAAAAAAAAAAGTTTTCCACCTCACTCCAGAAAACTAGAAGGTCTAAGGAATCTGAAAGTATGTAAATAAGTTTTAAAAGGGGGGTTGTGGGGGCCCGATTCTCTAAGAGCACCATGTAAACATGGGAGGAGACATTAACCTACAGCTCAGCTCAGCAAGTGCCATAGAAAATGACTGATATCCAGAAGAGGTCCTGTTCATTTATTCCTTCTTGAGTTCCAGCCTAAATGCTGCTCCTACCTACTTATTTAACCATGTTTGAGTAATTAAGGCCTTTCCCCACCCATCCAACTTAAATAGTGCTAAGTTCTTAATTAAAACACACTAAAAAAAAGGATGAACAACCAAATTCAGGTGCTGCATAATTTCCTTACATTTATGTAACACTTCCCCCAAGAAACTCAAGGCATTTTACAAACTTAAAATTATCTAGCAGCTATTAATCTTCACAAAATTCCCAGGAAAAAGACAAGAATGTAAGAAACATAATAATAGATTCCTTACCTTCACACATACACACCTTCCTCCCACAAAACTAAGTGTGCACCACTGTAAGTCTCTCTAAGCCACAGATCTAAACTAATTCAGAAAATTATAGATGAGTTTTTTTTTCTTCAGGAAACCATCCCAAACAGAAGAGGAACTAATGACATTTCCACCACACTGTGCAGCTTTTCTATTCTGTAACAGGAAAAAAAAAAAAAAATCCATCCCACTCCAAAGTTAAATTTTCTAGACCAACTTAAAACACACCTTGCAGTTAAAAAAAAGTTACTAAATTCTAATTCATGTGGATCGGAATGTCTCTGACCTAACCCCTCAGAGGAGAATCTGCATTTTAAACAAACACCTGAGGCTTTCCAAGGCCTTCAAAGGTATTGGTAAGGTTTTATTTTTTATGCTGGGTGGTGAGTACATGATTTGGAGGCTTATTTTTCTTCTTTAAACCATATATATATGTGTGTATGTGTGTGTGTGTGTGTGTGTATATACACACATACATACTTATACATACATGCACACACACATACATAGATAGATATACATAATTGGTTTACTGCTCCTGATGAATTCTGTCTGTGCAGAGATGCCAGGAACCATGCTTTGGGAACCTGTGAAGGCTGCATCAAAATCTCCTGGGTGCTTTTAAAGTAGAATCATGTTACGGGTTGAATTGTATCCCCTGAAGAAAAGATATATTGAAATTGTAATTCTTGGTACCTCAGAATGTGCCCTTATTTGGAAATAGGTTCATTGCAGGTGTAATTAGTTAAGATTAGGTCATACTGGAATAGGGTGGGCCCCAAATCCAATATGCCTGGTGTCCTTAAAGGAAGACAGAGATACACAGGGAGAACCATCATGTGATGACGAAGGCAGAGATCAGTGTTAAGCAGCTGCAAACCAAGGAACTCCAAAGACTGCCGACAAAACACCAGAAGCTACGAAGGGTCAAAGAAGGATTCCCTGACAGGTTTCAGAGGGAACACAGCCCTGTTGAGACCCTGATCTCCGACTGCATGCCTCCAGCACGGTGAGGGAATATATTTCTGTTGCTTGAAACACCCAGTTTAATAAAGTGGTACTTTACTAGGCAATCCCAGTCCTAGGAAACTAATCCAAACCCCTCCTAAGAGTGGTATTGAAACTGTCTGACCATCTGATCTAATTTTGAGAAGCCTGCCACAAGTTCTAGAATCCTAAAATCATCTGTGCAGGAAAAGACCTCTGAATAATCCCATTGTTATGAAGGTAGGAAAAAAACTGAGTTTCACAAAGAGTCTGAAATTCTCATCATTAAAGTAAACTGTTATTTGGTAGTGACAATGTTTTAGAAACACTTGCTAAATTTTCAGAAAAAATAAGACATAAGACAGGTACTTTTTTAAGCAAACAGAGAAGAGAGCTCAGGGACTATCAGGGAGTATCTCTTTTTACAGAGCCTCCTGGCTCTGTAAAAAGAGATAGCAAATGCCATTGGACAAACATTATTGCCCAAGTAAGTTTTAAAGAATTTATCTCAAACTATCCCCACTAGCCTCAGTTATTAGCCTCTGTTCCTATTTTAAAATTAAAAGGGTTAAGAGAGCCCTGACCTGTACCTGGTTCCTTGTAACCATATTTGAAAAGAGCTAATATTTGGAGTAAAGTAGTGAGGAAAAAGCTATCTGATTCCACTATCCATCCATCCATCCTCCTTTTAAGTGTCTGACTATAATCCACAGCAGACATACTTAGCAAACTTTAAAATATAGCCTCTCAACATTGTTACAATTAAGTCACTCTGAAATGTCACAAAAAGCAATCTAGTCCCATTAAAATCTTCACGCTCTCATTAAAAAAGCACTTACAGACTTGAAAATGTTCCTAATACATTATTTAAAGACACAAGATGTACAGTGACTAAAATCCTTGTATAAGGAAGAATAGTAGCAGACTACTTTTTTTAAATGTGCAAATTTGGGTCATAATTGAGTAATTGGCCAACTACTGGTAGCAGTCAAGTTGTTATATACTAGTTTAAAAAAGGTTTGGGGGCTTTCCTCTCCTCTGAAATTCCAGTCCACCCAGGGACGATCCACAACACATCTTAGTTTAGTTAATGGTCCCTCCTCCTTCCTTCCTGGATCTCCAAGCCCAGGAAGGGGGAAGGGCAAGAGTTGGAAGGAAAAAAAAAAAATCCAGACCATTTCAGCAGGCACCCCCAGGCCACTAGTCCTCACTGTAAAGTCCTGACCTCTGGTCCACTTGGTCTCCTCCCTTTCAATTAAGAGTCACTGCTATTTATGTGTTGCCATTCAGAGACCTCAAAGTGTTTTTACAAGCCCTAAATCCCCTAAGGGAACAGCAGGAGCCCCAAGCTAGAAGTCTCTTTTCCACTCTTCCCTTCCTGCAGCCCCCAAAACACCAATACAATCCACCTTTAACTCAGGAGCTGAATTTTGATCACTGAGGGAGTTTGACACCTGGCTCCTAAAGCAGCTATTCAATCTCTACAGTGCAGAGAGATGCAGCATGACCTCGGTGGGTTTAAATGTCTTTAGTGTTTGTTTCAACAGAATTACTGAAAATGCTAAGTCTGTATAAAAGATAAGATGAATGACTACTATTTTTTCTTTTCCATAGGAGTGCATGTCACCACATGACACCTTTGCCTCCTAATCTAGAAAATGAAAGGGGTAGATTTCTCAAATTCTAAGGTCCTCCCTCTAAATCACTTGTGATTCCTCCCCTTACAACTAAGTACCACATCAAAAAATGACTCTCCCGCCTGCCGATGCAGAGGACACGGGTTCGTGCCCCGGTCCGGGAAGATCCCACATGCTGTGGGGCGGCTGAGCCCGTGAGCCACGGCCACTGAGCCTGCGCGTCTGGAGCCTGTGCTCCGCGACGGGAGAGGCCACAGTAGTGAGAGGCCGTGTACCGCGCCAAAAAAAAAAGACTCTCACTGCTTAATAATTTTGACTACAATTATTAAAAATAAGTAAGTGGGGCTTCCCTGGTGGCGCAGTGGTTGAGGGTCCGCCTGCGGATGCAGGGAGCGCGGGTTCGTGCCCCGGTCCGGGAGGATCCCGCGTGCTGCGCAGCGGCTGGGCCCGTGAGCCGTGGCCGCTGGGCCTGCGCGTCCGAAGCCTGTGCTCCGCAATGGGAGAGGCCACAGCAGCGAGAGGCCCGCAAACCGCAAAAAAAAAAAAAAAGTGTTATGTGGCTTAAAAATACTCAAAAAAAAAAAAAAAAGCCCTGTTCAAGAATTAAAAATCTGTTTTCAAGCAGAAGGAAGATGGTGAGATTTTCTTGGTTCCTTTCCCACCCCAATCCTCTTACTCACTGAGATCTCTAATATATTATACCATGCCATTGCTGGTATGATGAATGAAACTGAATAAATAAATGTAACATGTTAATCATTCCTCCACAATTAGTCAAACTGTCATTCAGTGAGCGCCTATTACATGCTTGGAGCTTTATGTAATTATTTCATTCTTTTTAGACAGATATGACTATCCCAATTTTACCAACGGGGAACCTAGAGCGATAAAGTAAGTTTACTAAAGTCAGAAAGATAGAAAACTGGGGAAAGGGTACTGAGCCCTCTGCATCTCAACCTATGAATGAGCCAATGAATGAACAAACAAATGAATTTTTTAAAGTTAAGACTCCAGAAGAAGAAATTAAGAATTCACTATGTAAATTCCCACCATCAAGACTTTTCAAGAGCAACATTTGCCTTCACTACGTGTTCCTGTTTGGCAGTCCAACACTGAAAAACCAAAGGCAGTATGTTTTAGATCATCATTTTGCCCAGAAAAAAAAAAAAAAAAGTCTAGGGGCCCTCTACCAATACTTGTGAGGAAAACTCAGTAAAAAATGGCAATGGCTGCAATTAAACACCACTCTCCCTGGCTCACTGGCTGCCAAGGGGTCATTGCCATCCAGCAACCTTTGTACTTAGACATCTATCTTTTGTTACACTGAGAACAGAGGGTGGGGGAGGTCAGCCTGGGCTACCATAAGGAAACAGCATAGACCGGGTGGCTTAAACAACAAGACATTTATTTTCCCACAGTTTTGGAGGCTGGAAGTCTAAGATCAAGGTGCCAGCATGGTCAGTTTCTGGTGAGAGCTCTCTTCCTGGCTTATAGACAGCCATTTTCTCCCTGTGTTCTTACATGGTGAAGAGAGAGAGCTAGCAAGCTCTCTGGTGCCTCTTTTTATTAGGGCACTAATCCTATCATGAGGGCCCCGCCCTCATAATCTCACCTAAGGCCTCCCAAAGGCCCCATCTCCAAACATCATCCCATGGTGGGGGGGGTAGGGCTTCAACATATGAATTTGGGGGAGGGAGAATAATTCAGTCTATAACAGAGACCTTCTTCAAATTAATTCAATGCTTCTACCATCCTTCAACCAACACTTAGCACCTAACACCTACAGGTACAGCGCCGGGCAGGAAGGCAGAAGAATGAAGAAGCCTCAAACCTTGCCTTTACCAGTATCTGTGGACTCAGAAAAACAAGGTCATGGTACAAAAATACAATGGGCCCAAAGCTTTAACTGAACAGGATTCTTAATCAATGTTTACTGATAACTATGGCTATACTATCAAATAAGATGTTTAAGCACAGATCCACAAGAAAATACAAACAGAAAAGTTTAAATATGGTTTCTGTCTTTCACATGTGTGGCTGAGAGACTCCTCAGGTGGTCAATCCTCACCTACACCAGTCCATGCCCACATATGAGCCTCTCTCCTTGAGTAGGAGAGGGGCCTGTGACTTGCTTCTAACCTGCAGGATACAGCAAAGATGACAGAGGTACATGGTCATGTGTACATGATTATGTGATAACATTACAAAAGATGGTAGCATCTGCCTTGTTCTCTCCTGTTGGCTATGAGGAAACAAGCAGTCATGTGGAGGGGAACCTCACATGACAAGAACTGTGGGCAGCCTCTAGGAGCAGAGGGAGCTCCAAATCAGCAACGAAATAAGGCCCTCAGTCCTACAGCTGCAAGGAAATGAATCCACCAACAACCTGAGCGAGCTTGGCAGTGGATCCTTCCCAGATGAGAGTCCAGCCCTGGGCCACATCTTGACTGCAGCCTTGCAAAGGACTCAGCTAAGATGTACCAAGACTGCTGACCCACAGAAACTGTGAGATTAATAATAAATATGTTATTTTAAGCCATAAAAATTTTAACTTTGCAGTAATATTGTTATATACCAATAGGTAACTAAGATAATTTTCTTGAATGTACCATTTGAAGTGTTTTAAAATATTCCTCTCCCTCACAAACCAACAACTCTCTGGGATTATGTGGGGGGCAGGATAGCGATATCGTTATCTTTCAAGGAAATGAACAGGAAGGAGCCTGAAATAAATGTCTAGAATAATCTAGTTACAGAGCGGTTAGTAATCAGAAAGATATCAAATCTAACCACCAAGGATACTGAAATTCTGAAAGGTTTCAGTGACATATCCAAGGATACCCAGTATCATCTTGATCATAAAGCTGGGAGCCAACTTCTTAACTTCTTACAAGGCAACTTTTTTTTTTTTTTTTGGGGGGGGGGGGGGCAGCACCATACAGCATGCAGGAATCTTAGTTCCTCCACCAGGGATCGAACCCCTGCCGCCTGCAGTGCGGGCTCAGTCTTAACCACTGGACCACCAGGGAAGTCCCTCCCCAAGGCAACTCCTTAACTCTAGATGAAAGTACTCAAACTGTATCTATCAACTACAATTCTTCCTAGATTTAGGATGAAAAACGCAACCAATTTCGTTTTCAGTTAAGACTTTGCAGCACCTCACTCAATATGGTTATGTGTACTGTGTATGTAGAAAAATGAGATGGATCTTTCCTGATTCATGGATATAGACAAGCTTGTTTTACTGTTTTTTCTTCCCCTTAAAATAAAAAATAGGATAAGATAGCAGTCTTTGAGAGTTCCAGGTAATTTGGTTTTACTCCATGACAAGCAGCCTTAAGGCTCCTAAATGGGTTAAGGGGCAAAAAAAGTAACTGAGCAGAGCCACTTAACCTAAAAATATATCCACTTTTAAACCTTCCACGGAAGTGAATCCTCCCCAGAGAATCATAGAATGTCAGCATTAGAAGCAACTGTGCTAATTCTGATCCAACCTCCTCAGTTATTGGAAAGTTAAGTAACTCGCCCAAGGTCACAAAGAAAATTAACTTCAAAACCATGTCACTTATTTCCATTGCACCATACTGGGAGTCACTCTGCCCCCATATTGCAGATGGATACAAATACTTTAAAGGGAAATGTCATCAATCAACACCTTGACCTTGGGCCTCAAACACAACCACTGGCGGGGAATAGAATATCAAGCTGAACTTATTCTAGGATATTCCAGATGAAGTGCAGGGTGTAAGAGAAAGGTCCTACAAAAACTAATGATGACAAAACACTCATGTGAAATAAAAACACTCCATGATGTGGAATTGTTGAGTTCCTACAAAAATGTTATTGAATTCTTGAAATTTAAGTCATATGTAGGTATTCAGGGAAAAAATGCTATGGGAAGGAGCCATACTCTTAATAATACTACTACCTTCCTAGTCTATGTTTTGTATAAAATTTATTTTTATTTACTAAATTTACTTAAAGTGAGTAAATTACACAGCCCCAGTGCCTTGCCCCAAGTCTAAACAAAACAGCCAATATGTACTGTGGGTATTGGTAGATGCTGCAGGCCCTGGAGATACAGGGACAAAGGTGACCCTGCTGTGCCCTGAAGTCGTTCACATACAACTGTAATAAGGCAAATGACAGAGGTGTAAACAAGGCTCTGATGGGACCACAGATGATGCAATTATGCTGGATCAGGGAAAGCACAAAGAAGCCTAGTCATCTGAGTCTTGCTTGATGTATGAGAATTTTGTCTGGGGGACCTATGGGGGTTCCAGTTAGTTTGGTTTTGGATTATTGTATGAACAGCAACCCTGTTCTAAATTGGAGGGAAAAAATACCATTCCTTCCTCTGTCCTATTTTCTGTTCATTACATATCTGAGCACGTTATTGTTATAATTTGTTTACATGTCGGTCTCCTCCACTAACAGCCAGCTCCTAAAGGAGCAGACACAGACTCCTTTCATCATTATTTCCCTGCAGTACCTGGCAGGGAAGCCTTTGACACAAGTTAAAACTCCACCATTCAACTTCCATAACTATAAAATAGCTATTAGATCATTTGCAACTTCCTTTAATCTCTCTACCACCAAACCTTAAATCTCCAATGAGGCACAAACAGTCATTTTTAAAAGAAAATTTAAAAACAAAAAAACCTAGAGGTCTACCACAACTTCACACAGGACTGCCAGAAGCAATGCTTAACATATATACTCTGTCATATGTTGTAGTCATTATTCTTTACTAATGTTGCTGCTTCTGTTTATTTCCTATTACTACTCTCTATACCAACCATTCTCTTTCACAGGTCAAAGTTCTGCAGGATGTTAACAACTCCATGGGGGGTATGGAATGGCTAGGACCCTGAGTTCAAATCAGTTTGGGAATGTCGGTTGAACAAAGTTATTTTAAGGCAGACATCTCAATGCTTTCAATATACTGATAGTAAAGTGAATATCCAAGAAAGGAATATAGCATTTATGGGTTTTTTTCATTTAGCCTCAGAGCATCTTGGTCTCATTCTTCTATAGAAGGTGGGGAATATTTTCTGGGAAATTTATTCAAGTTAACAGCACTTACAGGTTGAAGAAAACAACAAATCTCAGTGGGACATCTTCAGTAAATATAAGCACGACTGACAAGTGGATTCATTGCTTCATTCATACAACCAATATTTACTGAGCCCTGCACTATAAAAGAAGGACAAAGGCCCTGCACTCATGGAGCTTAAATCCACTGGAAGAGAGGAATGTCCTCCATCCCCAGCTTGGGAGATAAAGAAATCTTTCTGGTCTCCTTGAGGCTGGACACTATTTCTTTCATAGCCCCCGAGCACCTGCTGGGTGTTCTGTTAAATAATTGCTAGCAGCTTGATCACGGTAAAGTCTGTAGACATTTTCCAAAATCCCATGAAAACAAATCAAAACAGTAATAAAACGGACTGTTAGAAATACATGTTCGGTTATTTGATCATGTGGATAAAACTTCTATACAGATAATCATTTTCAGAATAATTATTCAAGACCCGGAAGGTGCCTCAGAAATCATCCCTTGAATCTCCTAAGAGAAAACTGAGGCAGAAGAGGTGAGGTGCTTGACCAAGATCATACAATGAATCAAGGAATACAGGTTAGCATTAAGAACCATAGGCTCCCACATATCTAAGGCTGCAAGAGAGGACAAAGACAGCAATGCAGCTGCCAAGGGCTGTGACCATCTGCCACGTGGGGCTTCTCTCCATCCACAGTCAATGGTTTTAGGAAATAGCAGTCCCCTTGCTGTCTTTTCACTGCTTTCTTAGAAAAGTAAGAAGTCATTTCATCAGAGACAGTTCTCTAAGCTGTCTCAACACACCGTTTATTCCAGTCATGTCCAAGCCCACCCTCAGAGAAGCATGGAATGACCTAGGCAACCAGGAAAAATGAACAACAGGGTAGTCTTTGGGTGCCCGTAGGCATCACAACAGGTTTCAAGTCAAGGAAACATCAAATAGTGTGCTCTTTTAAGGAGAGATTAAACTAAATGCTTCAACTATGATCAGAAAGTGAAGAACAGCAGAGCTGGCATTCAGTCCTAGGTTAAGCCTGCAGCCTCTCTCTACCTGCTGAGTGACCCTGGACCAGCGGCTAATTCTTTCCCCATATATAAAATAAAGAGTTGGACTAGATAATATAAAGGCCCCTTAGGTCTCAAATTGTATGACTTTGCTGAACTCATGCCATCAACAAGGAACCTGCCATCCTTCTCTTGGGCTATAACCAGTTTTGTCCCTTTTTGAGTCAAGACCTGCTACATTTGCATCAAGTACTGAATGTTACAGGACATAAAATAGATAAGTACTCTCAAGGTACATTTTATTATACTTCCCTATCATTTAACATACAATAAAGAGATGTACTCTGAAATACTATGGAATCTAAGAGTACTGTAACCTGTGCTGGCCTAATTACCATGGTGTCTAATTTCCAGAACTTACAATTTTAATAAAACTCTATAATAATTCACTAAGAGGGGGAAAAGGCTGAAGTCACAGGAAAAAATTAAAACACAGAAAGGTTAAAAAAAAAAAAAAAAAAAAAAAAAAAACCTCTCTTTAATTCCCCTTTACTTCTGGTTTACCCTAAAATGAACTTTTGCTGCAGACATTATTTTGCACTGGCAAACTGAAAGGTTTCAAACAGAAACTGTATTCAGAAGCTGCTTTCTAACAGTCAAACAAGGCACATCTGCACCCCATCCGTGAACCAAAGTACAGGTTGGCAGACCAGCAGCACCTGGGCCTTGGGAGAAGACTGTTTTACCTGCCTCGATTCCTGGCTAAATCCCTGGGGCAGGTGAAACCTTAACTCTGACCTCCAGATAAGAGGTCAATTCAATGCATTTTGACATCCAGATGGCAATACTGACGGGAGTAAACAAAAATGTCTACTAAGAATGAAATTGGAGAAGTGAGAATATTAAAGAAAGAGAAAGAAAAAAAAGAAATGTGACTTGAGGGTGTGCTGAATTTTAACAAAAACTGAGGCTGATCTCACTAGTGAAGCAAAAGGAGTCAGGGAAGCTGTACAATGTAAATGAGAATTTACTATTGATTTTAAATACAATCATACCAAGTACCACCTTGAGAAAAACACACAATCCTAGCACTATAAGAATCTGAGAAATACAGAGTGATAAGAGAACTCCAACTTCTGCTTGGATCATTAACTTGCTCTTGAGCAAGATGTCACTTAATCTTTCTAAGCCTCAGTTTCATCAGCTATAAAATTGGGTGGGGGCGCGCGGGGGGGGGGAGACCCAGATGATCTGAAAAATCTTTTTCTTTAATTTCAACTCTCCTGCATATCTAGTGTATTCATTTATTCATCCAATTAACAATGAGTACCTGCTGTTTGTCTAACTACATGTCTAACATTCAGGTATTACAAAAAGTAAGATTCAATATCAGCTGTTGTGAATTCTAGCCTTGCAGTCTAGACAAGGAGACTATAAAACAAAGCAGTAGTTACTCTAACAGAAATTTAGACAGTGTATTGTGATGGCTTCTCCAAGGCTACCCATGATGGAGATGCCAGAGTTTATCCTGCTCCTCTAGTCATGGGTTAGACAGGCTAACACATCCATGGGCTTTGCCACCTCAAGAAGGTAAATGTTTTCTCATGTACTGCGCAAAGCTATCCACTTCTTATGCTGATTTTAGTCTATTTCTTTAGGTTGGTCCTTACTCATATGAAAAATACTGCCTCAGAATCTTCCCTGAGGAAAAACAAACCACTTCTGTCTTAATGAAGCACCTACTTACTTATTTAGTCTCTATCTCTTCAAAACAAAATAGCATACCATTATTTAAACAAGCAAAACTCTCGTACTATATGAGGTAGCTGGCTTCTTTCACCTGATACTGGGAACAGAAGATTTATAAGGTTGAGATAAATTTTAGCAGCAACGGTAAAATCACTGATCAGGGTTTAACCCCCCTCCAAGTAAATACTTTCTATACTGTTCTCCTGAATACCAAGAAAAAGCAGAATACAGCTCTCATATAGTGCGAGTGAATGTGAAAAATGGTACAACCTTCGAGAAGCACAATTTGACAGTACATACCAAAAAATTTTAAAACATATAGGCCCGTGTCCAAGTAACTCAGTATCTAGGAATTTATCTGCTGCAAATTATTAAGAACTTAAAGATTTAGTAACAAGAATATATATCACAATGCTGGTTATAATATCAAAAACGTGAAATGAGCTTAAGTGTCCAGTAAGAGCAGACTGGTTGAATAGTTTTTGGTACATCCACACAATGGAATACCATGCAGCCGTTTAAAATGCTGCAGAAGAGGGAGGAGATGTGGGAGCATGTGTGTATGTATAACTGATTTAGTTTGTTGTAGAGGGAAAACTAACACACTATTGTAAAACAATTATACTCCAATAAAGATGTTAAAAAAAATAAAAATAAAAATAAAATGCTGCAGAACAAGATTTTATGAAATGATAAGATGTTTCCAACTTATTAAGTAGGAAAAAAGTGGATTACAATTCAGTTTGTACAGTGTGGTTGCATATTTGTAAAAACAGAACATGTTAAAAAGTGTATATGCACAGATGCATGCATTCCCTTATAAGAGGGAAAAGTATAGAAAGACAAATACCAGATTATGAATGGTTCTCTTGGTGGCAATAAGATTATGTGTGATCTTTATTTTCTTTCCTGTTTATCTACCTAAATCTTCCAATTTGTCTACAATAATATAAGCTTTTGTCATTTTCAAAGTTTTCTTAATTAGAAATTTAAAATAAGCACACAGCATTCTAGTACCACACTTGGTAGAAGAAACAGAATATGCAGCTGTCCATACCAAGAGAGAGCCCTTGTGTCCTGCCAAAGATAAATGTAAATTGTTTGGCTGTCTCTGCTACAACCAGCTCAATTAGCGTCAAAACAAAGGCTCTTTAAAAGGCCATGCACACACTGTATGGGCCGGAGTCTAATTGAGCTAGTTGTAAATTAATTACCTAATGTTGTCAAAATGGGCAAAAAAAAAAAAAGAATTTGTTCCCTCCATAGAGCAACCTGAAGCTGATCCTAAAGGTAAGCAAGAGACAAATGTTGGTAGTGGCAAATGCTTAGTTTTGTAAAATACAGCGACAGAGGCTTTCCAAGTCATTGCTGATTCATGACAGATTTCCTTGCCAAGGCTTGATTTGTTAAAGTCCCCTCCTCCTTTCCCAGTTTAAGTACCTCCTTTGGCAGGGAAAATGATGCATTTCCATTCTCTCTTCTCTTAATCCTTAAGACTTCGATTCTGAGACGAAAGAATCAGAGCCAAGTGTCTAAAGAGACGGGATGCTGAATTAGGGCCAGAACATTAAGCCACAGTGCCCTCTGGTTCTTCAGGGCTGAAGAATTCATTTCAGCTTTCCTGGTAAGATTGACCCCACCTGCACACCACCACCCCCTGCTTTTTTCCCCCCAAAACCCAATATTTACAAAATACCCATTTACTGTAATAATGCCTCACCAGTCCAGATCTAATTGTGTTTAGAGACCATATTATTACTCTCAGACATATTTTCAGCCATCACAAAATACCTTTTCAGCCTGAAAACTGGAGGGGTTTTTTGTTTGTTAATTTTAAGGAAAGAGGTGGGGGAGCCCTACAGTAAGTAAAGCACGACCATCTTCCTTAAAGATGTCATTTAAGTGACTTGAAATGAAAACCTGTATATGCCAAATGACCAAACTTAATTCACATTTTGATTTGCAAACACACAGGCAAAAAGGAAGCCAAGATGCTACTTTTAAATGACCTTACTTTTAAGAGCTCAGACTACAAGAGACCTAGATACCAGGAAGACTGGATAAACTTGGTTTTGTTCCAGTTCAATACACTTGATGGCCATGAGATTAAATACTAAGTAAACAGCATCCAACAGCAAGTTCTTTAAAAAGAAAAAGAATTTACAGGGAGCAGATATGGACTTTGAACCATGACTAGATTTACTCAGAACACTTTGGCTAGAAAATCATATAATTATAGTATCTTTGGGATGGGGAGACCTCAAAGGTCACTAATTCCTGGTGCTAACCCCCCACTACGATAATCCAGGTGAGTGATAAGTGAGCCTGTTTGAATGCCTTCAACAGCTAAACTCAAGACCCCAGAAAGCACTATTAGAAATCTATTCTCTTCATAGAGAATGCCAAATTGTGCCTCCAATGGGACCACTTGGATCTAAATCCCTCTTCCTGAAACCAACTCTGTAAATACTTTAAGGCAGCCACCTTTTCTACAAGAGAAACATTCCCAGATCCTCTGTTCACACAGCAGGGTTTGTGATAAACCCCTTCAAAGTACGACCCCTCTCCCTCAAGCCTACAAATCCTGATTTTCGAGATAACAGATGACAGTCATTCATTCATTAAAAGCCTTCAATAGTCCCTCCACCCAAATAGAGCTGGTAAGACTGTATTTGATTAGGACAGGTTAAGGGTGATATCTATCTGATTAGCAGGCATCTTTTAGTGATCAAGTCTGTGGTGAGATCTTTCTTTTTAAAAGCAATAACTAATTTAAAAAAAAAAAAAAACCCTCTCTGGGCTTCCCTGGTGGCGCAGTGGTTGGGAGTCCGCCTGCCGATGCAGGGGACACGGGTTCGTGCCCCGGTCCGGGAAGATGCCACATGCCGCGGAGCGGCTGGGCCCGTGAGCCATGGCCGCTGAGCCTGCGCTCTGCAACGGGAGAGGCCACAACAGTGAGAGGCTCGCATACTGCAAAAAAAAATTTTTTTAATTAAAAACTCTCTGAAGTTTCACTTCATTTAATACTTAAATGAAAAGTGTTGGGGCTCGACCACAAAATTCTCTTTATAACTGTGACATTCTATATACTTAAGATTTTAAATAACTACAGAATATGAACTGATTCAGCTGTATGTGAACATAAAAAATAATAAGAGAATATTGAATAAGCCTAAGGGACAGATCTGACAATCCATTTTTACATTCCTAACTTCCAAAGTATGTATCAAGTTCTAACTCCAGATTTAGTCCATTTTCTGGTCTCCCCAGGATCCAAGACTCAAAGGTAATCAACACATCCAATTAATCAAATATTTACTGAGTGTCTATTATGACTCAGTATGCTAAATAATGGCAAGACTATGAAGACCAGGAAGACATAATCACCATCCAGTAAGTTAAAATCTACTTAGATAAAAGAGTCACTATTTTTTTAAGACAATAATGAATAATACAAGGTAATACATACACAAGTTCAAAATAAGTGATACAGACATTTGAAGAGCCTTAAAAGACTTTATAAGACTTCAGTGACAATGAAGTAGGCCTCTTAACTCCCTCCTAGCCCCTAAAAGAACAATTACCAAATAAATGGACAAGGAATTTTACCCATTAATAACATGTAATTCCATTGACTGACCTCTTCTTCCAAAACTATCCAACACTAGAATGTAGCATCACCAGAGCTACAATATTTGAAGAATTTTTGTTCCCCAAAGAAACATTATGAAGTCACAAAAAGAGAAGGGAAGACCTTAATTAAAACTGAATTACAAAGTTATCCTTAGGGATAAGAATATTACACATAAGGGGTTCTAGTATTTCTGCTAAGTAAAACTTCTGCAGCAGTTCAAGATGGACCTCTCTAATATCAAATTCTGTTCTGTGATGAATGGTGTTACTTGGGGATTTTAGGAGCTAAGGAAGGATGAGCCAGCAGTGCAGCTGGTAATGTTAGTTTGGAATTAAGCAATTCAGTGGACATGCTGCGGATCGAATGTAACAAAAATAAGACAGTCCTTATGTATATCCATGGGGTGAAAATTGTTATCTATAATTCAGCTAATTACATACTGTAAGAAAAAGAGTGGACCTTGCCTATGCTATGCTGGTTTAAAAGGTTCTTCCATCAGACTGACCATTGAGCTGTTTTACGGTAAGCAGCAACTTGACATTAAATTTGAGGCAGTTCACCAAATAGTTACTTTCTATAACCCTTCATCTTGTTCTGACCACAACCCAGGTGCTACACTATTCTCTTCTTTTTAAATATTTTAAATGGGGCAGAAAACAGGTGCAATTCTCAAACTGCTATTGCCTCCGAAAAGGTCAAAAACATTGTAGGTGGCAACAGAAACACTGCCCTCTGCCACTGTTTTCAGAACAGTTGTACAAGCTCTAGACCTTGGTTCTTAACCTTTTATGGGTCACTGACCCCTTAGAGAATCTGATGAAAGCTAGAAAAACGTGTGTACACAAAATCTTCTGCCCATGACGTTTGGGACATTTGTGAATCCTTTAGAGCTCGACCCAAAGTTAAAAACTTTTAAGCCAGACTGTGAACCCCATGGGGCAAGGATTACGTTCTAATGCTAGTTTCTATGCCCAGTTCTTAAGAAAACCATTGTCCCATGAGTAACCACTTCTCATCTACTCAAGACATGGATAAATGGACAAGAATAGATGGATGGATGAAAAATACAATATCGTAGTTCTCTTAGTGGTTTCCAAATCTGATTAATCATATACTCTCTCTGAGTGCTCTTCAGAAGAGATTCCTGGGCCCAACCCTGAGAGATTCAGATACAGTAGGTCTTGAGTGACACTCAGCAATCTGCATTTGTATAAAGTTCCATGATTAGGAAACCAGAGATGTGGAAAAAAGCTTTAAATTTTTTTCTTAATATGCTGTTAAAGGATATACACATCCAAGTGTTGCACAAACAGAAATAAAGGAAGTTGTCTAACTGCTCCAAGTGGGCCTGACAAACTGTTAAGTGTCGGAGTTTACAACCCTGATACTAAAAAAAAAAAAAAAAAATCTGATTAGTGTGTTTGGTAGTTTGTTTGTTTTGTTTTCCCTGAAAGGTCATGCTATGATTCACAACCAGACGTTTACTCGTGGCTAGTTTATAGCAAGAGGTTTATTTAGCACAGCTGCCAGTGAGAACTCCACATCATTAGAAGCACAGCTTTGCTAAACCTTCCTGACAAGTTTCAACTTCACAGACTCAAACCACAAAAGAGGAATGAATATGCTCTAATTTAGAAGAAATTCTTGACCTGAATAAAATTTTGTTCCACAATAAATCTTAACAGAAGGGCACTGCCATGCAATACCTTCAAGGGTATAAATTATGTCCACTTGTAAGACCTGGTGATTAAGAGACTAGGCTTAACCTGCCCAATCAGGTACCTCAATTTCCTCTTTCCTACAAAAGAGAAATTTTAAAAACCCTATTCCCCTTCTCAACCCTATTTTCTACAGCTCAATGAGATTGTTCATTCCTTCCTTCCTTCACACTATAAATGATGCTAGACCCTGTTCTAGGGCCAGGTATCCCAGCCCCCTGCACAGGATAAACTGCAGATAGCAGGCCCCCTGCCCATGTTGCACACGGTCTACCATTCACGGCCATACTTCATGAAAACAACAAATTCCTTACTGGAGTCACTACATTTCACACACGTGACAACCTGACGAGTCTAGAGAAGGAATCAAGACTGTAGCTTCTATTAAGTCAGGGCACATCTCATTATGATAACCTCTTCCTCATCCCCAGCAACATGGCATGTATGCCGGAGAGAACTAGTAGGACCCAGGGGAGTCAAGAGGCTGGAGTTCCTGCCCAGGCCCAGCTTCCTGTGTGACCCCTGGTTTTATACCAATTAATAAGAATTCCACTTACCTACTGTAGATTGAGAGCTAGGTATAGTATTACCTTACAATATGATTATATTACCTGAGCAGAGGCAGAACTAGAGTGCCATGTTACAAATAATAAGACACGTTCAGACAAATTAGGTAAATCGACACATCTGTAAGTGGTGGGCCCAAGACTCACATATAAGTCTGAGTCCAAACTACACAAGAACTGCATAGACTCAGAGTTGTACAGATTCAAATTTCCCCCCAAATTATAACATTGTGTGAGTCCACGGGACAGAATGTCATCTTCTCATTTTATAGATCCCAAGGCCCAGAAGTAAAGTGCCTTGCTTGGAATAATGCAAGAGCATAAAATAGCCACCTCCAATTTTTCATTCCAAACTAAATTCACCATGATGCCCCATTAGCTTCTCATAGACTACTTCTCTCTCTCCTTATAATATGGAGATAACAGACCTTTCTCAAAGGGCTGTTGTAAAACATGCAAAACAAAATGAAATGCTTTATACAGCTTAAAGCAAATCTGAATAAGAGCTTAGGCCCTATATCCACACTGCTACATGACTTCAGGGAGATTACTGAGCATCTTAGAGCCTCGGCTTCCTCATCTGTGAAATGAGGATAATAAGAGTGACAACCTCAAAGTTATGATGATCAACAGTGCCTGGAACATAGTAAGTGCTCAACAAATACTCATTATGATCATCATTATTATAAACTTCCTCTAAATTCAACTGTCTGCGATCTGGTACTTTTAGGAATAAACAAAGTTTCACTATTGCTTAAAGACTACAGAAAACATCTTTGTAATTTATTTATCACAACATACTTGTCCCCCAAAAACAATTTTTTAAAAAAAAAAGCTTTAAAAGTTCCCTCCTTCCCCGGGCCTAATTTACCCACAATAAAGCCAGGCTCCAGGGCTTCCCTGGTGGCGCAGTGGTTGAGAACCCGCCTGCCGATGCAGGGGACACGGGTTCATGCCCCGGTCCGGGAAGATCCCACATGCCATGGAGCAGCTGGGCTTGTGAGCCAGGGCCACTGAGCCAGCGCGTCCGGAGCCTGCGCTCCCCAACGGGAGGACCACAACAGTGAGAAGCCCGCGTATCGCAAAAAAAAAAAAAAAAAAAAAAAAGCCAGGCTCCATGCACACCTCAATTAAAGAACAGTCGCTGGCAGTGCCGTGCTCTCTGCAGCCTTCCACACCTCAGCCGAATGTGCATAAACAGTCTTCTTGCTTCAGAGGGCTGTTCTGAGAATAAACGGTTGTAAATGCCCTTTGTAATCTTTTGACAATGGTGCTACATAAGCACACATTACTCTAGGCATTATAAATTAAGTATGTGGTTACACATGACAATACAAGAAATGCCTGAAACATCTTTCTGTTCCTCAGCAGCCAATTAAATTACCATTTCCCCTAAGAAAGAATTCTCTGTTGCATTATCCCACAAAAATGACACTACCACCTAAGATGTTCAATACATGTGAGACACCGTCACAAGCACTTAACTTGTTTAATCCTCACAACAACCCTGCGTTACCATTTTCCCATTTTACAGATGAGGAAACTGAAGTAAAAGAACACGGAGCTGGCAAATGGCAAAACTGGGATGTGAACCCAAGTGATGGGGCTCCAAAGAACCTGCTGTTAATTCAAAGGACACCACGACCTCCGAGAGCAAGATTTCTCTTCATAAGCACCCTCCCCCCTGCTCTCAATCCACAGGATACCGTGGCCTCCCAAAGTAAACTCTCTTCATAACTGCCACCCCTGCCCCACAGAAATGTACCTCTGCCTACTAACACTACTGCTTTGACATTTCAATAATGGTTACTAAAGCATTGGGTTTAACTGCTCTGCTAACCCAGAGACTCTATGAGGACAGGGCCCCTTGCCCCCTCTGTATTTATATAACCCCAGTCCTGCTAAACATAATGTTGGTGCTCAAGAAAGTGATGAATGAATTAATTAAATGACTGTTACCATTGACAATCTTATCATTCAAGGAGTTCCACTCTTTTTATACTTTTTTTTTTTTGAGCTTAATATTTCTTAATTTATTCCTCGGAGTTTTGTACAATTGGTAATTTTTTCCTGTTTGCCCCTAACGGTTATGATTAAGGAGTTCTGTATCACACAGAAATGAGCTATTAAGCCTTAAAAGACATGGAGGAATCTTAAATGCATGTTGCTAAGTGAAAGAAGCCAGCCTGAAAAGGCTACATGCTGCATGATTCCAACTATATGACATTCTGGAAAAGGCAAAACTATGGAAAAAGTTAAAAAGATCAGTGGTTGCCAGGGGTTAGGAGGGAGGGAGGGCTGAAGAGGTGGGGCACAGAGCATTTTTAGGGCAGTGAAAGTACTCTGTGTGATACCATACTGGTGGAGACCTGTCATTATACATTTGTCCAAACCCATAGAATGTTCAACACCAAAATTCAACCTTAAAGTAAACTGTGTACTTTGAGTGACAATACTGTGTCAGTGTAGGTTCACCAGTTATAACGAATATGCCACTTCAGTGGGGGATGTTGATAATGGAGGTTATGCACGTGTGGGGACACGGCATCTTTTTATACGTCTTATATTGCACTTTAATATTAACCTGCATTTAAGTGTTAATGTTTTGCTTTTGTTTTCTTTCTAAGCAAAACTAATCTTATTTTCTCTGTTCAGGCAATACATTTCATTAATTACTAATTCAACAGACCAAAGAAAAACAGGCTATTCAGCTGTCAGATCACACAAGACCTTTTTAATACTTCAGTCTTGTGGAAATATTTTAAGCAGAATTTTTTTTAAATCCCATTTCTATTTTAGTGACTCAAAAAAGAAACTGCCCTTATGGGGGAAAGGAACATGTAAAAGGTAATAAACATTTAATGACCCAATAATTGGTTATATCAGAGCAATCACTGTTCAGTAATTAACTTCTCTTTCGGCTTGTTCACTTGATATTTTGAGCACCTTGGATAGGCCTGGAATTATCCATATTATTTAAATCATAAGCTACAATCTTTTGGAGGAGCCCAAAACGCAACAATTGTAATCACCCATGTTTCATCTCGGTAACTTTCCAACGTGTCCTTTTAAAAAGCCCACTGATTAGCAAAACCAAGATCATCCCAAGCCCTCAGCACGGAGTGGGCACCAAAGCAGCAGAAATGACACTACTGCTAAACTGCGGGGGTTGCGGACATGGCAGCAAGGAGGGGTTAAACGAAAACACAACAGAAAATTAGAGCTTAAAAGATAGCAAAAAATAATTAAATCGCACCACCAGGAAAGAATACAGTGGACAGCTGGTATGTTGTTACTATGCAAAATTACAATTAAGCTCAGGTTAATGTCATTTCCAACTAATTACCCACAGTCAGTTGGAAGAGACAGACTAAGATTTCTCTTTACCCACTCCAACAGTTTTCCCTGCGTACAGATACAAGGCTCCTCACATTTTTTGAAGTCACATCTACACAAGGGCACCCATCTCATTTCCGTCAAAGGGGTCCCCCTCTTAGCGGTAGATGTTAGGAGTTGCTAACATTTCAACACCTCCCTTTGGTCACACTCTCTCTGTGTGACACTTCCTTCACACCAAAATAATATGCAGAGTGTTTTCTCGGCAAGTTTAATTTCCTATGTTCCATCCTCAGTCTTTCTCCTCCTTCCCTCCTCCCTCCCTGTCCCAGACCCTTTTTTTAATGCCCTGTGTGAACAGGAAAGTATTCATCATTTCACACTTAGCACACAAATCATTCCTTATTATGGAGGTGCCTGACAGCTTACACATAAAGAGTTACAAATAACACTTTCTAAATCAGTCATTTTTTTTAATCTACACGCATTCATGCTAACCAACTACACCCTCCTCCAAAAAAAAGAAAGGAAACCCAGCAGCACCACCAAGGCTAGAATTCCTGTCATTCCACTGTCCACTACAGCTACCTGACCTAATGGTGAGGGTCCCTCCGGCCACTGCCTTTTGAAGGGAACCTGTAAATAAATAAACACAGTGGGACCAAGTCTCACAGAGGCTCTGTGGCTTCCACGTCTGACACCGGACACATAGAACCACTTCAATGCCAGAAGCACCCTTTCCTCTAACAGAGGCAAGCTAATTTGAAAGACCTTCCTAAATCCACTTCTGCTAAGAGTTGAAGGAGAGAGACAAAGGTCCAACAACGCCAAAGCAAGAAGGTGTCTTCTAATCTAAATCACTCAAGCTCTTCTACCATCCACACACCTTGGGCACTGCCCCAACAGCATGCCGCACCAAAGTGGACGACACCACCCTCCTACTTCACATGCACCTGAAAGCACAGCTCAGATAATTTATGTTACTTGCACCTCTCAGAATCTTGGTGGTGGAGAGAATAAAAGGAGAGGGGAGAGTAGAAAAACGGGCAATAGTTCCTTTGCTACTAATGGACAGATACCCACAGAGTGCCGTAACAGATTTCAGTTCCTTTATGCACACAGGAATATTTATTGAATCAGTGTACTGTAACAAAACAAGCCTCTGGGGCAGTGCTCCCCAACCTTTTTGGCACCAGGGACCGGTTCTGTGGAAGACGATTTTTCCACGGACGGGGCGGGGGGATGGTTAGGGTGGTAATGCCAGCGATGCTTCAGGCAGAAATGTGAACCATGGGGAGCTGCAGATGAAGCTTCGCTCCATAGCTCACCGCTCACCTCCAGCTGTCGCCGCCCAGCTCCTAACAGGCCGCGGACCAGGAGCGGTCTGGGGGTTGGGGACCCCTGCCCTGGTGTACTTTTGAAAAGATGAAAAGCTGTCCAGAGCAGGGTGATTGGAGTCTTGTCACCTGCTCAGTCGATACTGGAGATAACCAAGATGGGGGAGGGGGGGCAGGAACAGGGAAGGGGGCAGTTGTGTGTGCACAGAGCCCACGTGCCTACCTTGCCTGCCAGGGAAGTACAGATGTGCAGCCGCCACAGCTCTTTTCCTTCACCCTAGCACAGCTCTGGTGCTGGGCTTGCTCCAGTCCCCTTACCATAGCATCTCCTTCCAAAGAAAACAAGCAAACCTGCTGTTTAATACGGCTAGGATTCCTCCCCACTAAGAATCTAATGATTCTTCAGTGTCAAAATAAAAGGGAAACAGAAGAAAGGAAAAAAAAAAAAGAAAAACCCTCAGGGAAACTTCATTACCTTTGGCTTTAAATGCTTTGAATGGAATTGATCAGAGGAGAGATTATTCTGGGGTGGATAGAGAGGAGGGCAGAACTTGTTTTATTTTCGTTAACCAGGAAGCTACTTTTCCTCATGTACCAAGATAAAGACATTTTGGCTACTGAGATTTACTAGGCTACCCTGGCAGTAATGACAAGACTCATTTGTTTACCAAAGTCATAACTGCCAGGGCTGGTAATCTGTCCTTACACATTTTTCAAAACTATCATGAGAATATTTTCAGTGAATTAAGTTTCAGAAAAGATACATCTTTGAGCTTAATCTTGATGTATGCTGTGAGCATTAACACATAGGCATTGTCAGGAACTGATTTAAGGCTGAATCAAAACATAGATAAACAATACAAACTTAATTTTTTTTTTTTTTTTTTTTTTTTTTTGCAGTACTTGAGCCTCTCACTGTTGTAGCCTCTCCCATTGCGGAGCACAGGCTCTGGAAACGCAGGCTCAGCAGCCATGGCTCACGCATGTGGGATCTTCCCGCACCGGGGCATGAACCCGTGGTCCCCTGCATCAGCAGGCAGACTCTCAACCACTGCGCCACCAGGGAAGCCCAATACAAACTTCATTTAACATCACCAGAAACTTACAGAAACGATAATGATTAAGAGCCATTTAGTACAGAAAGGCAGAATAGTTTTTACACTTGTACCTTATTGTACTGTTTTATCAATCTACTTCCATTCCTAGTTTCTTGGAATTTGAGGAGAAGGGGTGGAAGAGGAAGATGTAATAAAATTCAGATATTTTGTGCAATGTTCTATTTCTTTACCTGGGTCCTGGTTACTTGAGTATTCACTTTGTGAGAATTCACCGAGCTGTAAAGTACACTTATTTCAGGATGTGTTCTATTTCACAATATGTACAGGTTTTTTTTGTTTGTTTTGTTTGTTTTTAAACATCTTTTCAATGGTGTGTTAGTTTCTGCTTTATAACAAAGTGCATCAGCTGTATATATACATATATCCCCATATCTCCTCCCTCTTGTGTCTCCCTCTCATCCTCACACCCTCCCTATGCCACCCCGCTAGGTGGTCACAAAGCACAGAGCTGAACTCGTTGTGCTATTCGGCTGCTTCCCACTAGCTATCTATTACAATATGTAGTTTTAAAACCAAACATGCATGAATGTTTTATTTTCAGAAAGGGTTTGGTAGCATAGAAATTATTTTAAACCACCACCATTACTGCCACCCAAAGAAATGACTCAAGAATATTTTCTATAACAGTGATTCCAAAATTTCTGTACCAGAGTTTGTTGTAAAGGAACTCCTGGGAAGCCTGTGAAAATACAAATGTACCAGAGCTACAGAGCAGGGATTAACTTTTAGGAACTCAAGGATAGGGCCCAGGAATCTGTATGTTTAACAAGCTCCCCTGGGGGTACAGATGTGCAACTGGGTTTGGAAACCACCACACAAGGCAATAATTTGTGAGTTGCAACCATCTGAAACCATCCAATCCGGATTCTCTAAACCAACATGGGTGACCAAGTGTAATTATTTGGAAAAGTTTTTCAGAAGCTTTGATAACTGAAAGGGTACTCTTACCAAATACAAAAAAATACTTGGCAAAGGCTTTCATGAATATTTTTCTCACAATTACAATATTTCCCCTAAAAGGAAGGTGATATGTTATCATCACTAAATTACTCCTACTAGGAACCTCATCCTGCAAATTTAAGAATAGAAATTGTGAAATCAAATTACTAGTCTGTGGCCACATGGGATTCAGGGTCATTGGCAAAATCTGAACATGTGCTTTTTCCACAGCACAGTCTGGGAGCCTGCCCCCTATTCTGTCATTAATGTGTCATTGAGAGTTTAAGACTTCCAGACGTTAATGACACAACCAAAGTCATTTAGCAAAAAACTCAAAGAAAAACTGGAGCCCGCAGTCTCTCACCCCAGACAAAACTCTACTACCCATTACAGCAGGTTCCCATTAGAGGCCTTTGAAGGGTTAAGCACAACCCACATTTCCCCTTTCAAATTTATATTCTCTACTTTTAGATAACCACATTAATCTGGGTTGGAAGCTCTGCAGTAAACTGAATTTTGCTTTCGGGTATGCACAGGCAACTGCAATTCAAAGACAGAAAAAGCACTACCCTGGGATCTTTTATCTGAGAGCACAATCAGGGAGCCTGCCGGATAATTTGTTTTAGAATACCAGAGCACTTGTTTTTAAACAAAGCATTAGCCAAGGAAAGAGGTTACAACAAAAGGAATCACAGGACCAAAAGAAAAAACAAACAAAAACAAAAAGCCAAACACCAAGCATCAAGGTGGTTCTTTCCACCCTCTTTTCAAGTCTTACTTGCCAGACAGGGAAATGTAGCTAAGGCAGGCTTGCATTTAAGCCCTTTTTATCCGCCCCCCCCCCCATTCATGTCTTTGTAACTTAAACCTCCAGTGGAACACAAAACCAATTGAAATCTAAAACAAACAAACAAACAAACAAAAAACCACTTGCCCTTCCAGGAATCTTCAAATCATGCAAAACCCAAGTCTGAGGATGGCTCTTTACTTTCCACTTTTAAGTAAACCTACCAAAGACTAGAAAGATGTCCTCAGGAGTAGGTCAGATAACCCCACAGGCAAACTTTAGTTTCTAAAATGCCTACCACCCTCCTCCCTAGGGTAAAATCACACAGTCCTTAGCTATTTTAATTTAGTTCTTCCATAGGAATGACACAAATTAAATTTATAAATTTTTATTTAGTTCAGTTTAAAAAAATGTTAATGGAACCAATACAGTGCAGTGGGAAAAGCAGTGACCTATATATTAGGAAACTTGGGTTCCACATCACTGTCCTACCACTAACTCAGTAGATCCTACTGAGTGGTTACAAAACATAATTTTCTAGATCTGTTTTCTCATCTGTAATAAGGTGACAGCCTAAGGAGTATATTATCACCTCTGAAAACATGTACAGAAGTAAGGAGGGATTAAGGAAGGGTCGAAAGCCCCATTAAAACAAGATCAGAATCAAATTCTTAAGACGCACTGATTTAAGTTCTATGGTGCAATGGTTCAAGTCAGGCTCTGAGGCCAGAATGTATGAGGCCGACCACTTACATGTTATGTGATCTTAGGTGTAAGCTCTGTAGCTGTTTCCTCTCCTACAAAATAGAGATCACAGCAGCACCCACCTCAAGGGACCACTGTGTGAGGATTACACAAATTAAGAAATTAGAACACCTGACACATAGCAAGCACTCATTAAATGCTAGTTCTCATTGTAACTCTCGGATACATCAATACTGAGCTAATGGTGGAGTTAAAGTTGAAAAACTATTAAGTACCTTCATGTCCTTTCTAATCAAAGGAGAAACAAAACATCTTGTATCTCTACATGAGTTTTGGTGCAAAACTCTGGTTCACTTCCATGAACCCTCAGAAGTCCCTGCCCTTATTCCCAAACCTGTCGATTTGGGCAGGTACACAAGTACTGGAATCTCTATTCACCTGCACACACAGTCCCCGAGGACCCACAGATGTCTAAACCCACCAGCAAAGCCTAAGCTAGAAAGAGAAAGTGTTTCATCCTCTGAACAACAGTAACAAAAAAAAAAATCTCATTTCCCACCCACCCGCTTCACACAATGAAGTCAAAGTCTACTTTTGCAATCCAAAAGCTGATAAAAACAACATATACTTGCTTTTTTATTATTTCTAGATGATTCTCTTTAAAAGAGCTCACAGATATAAAGACTTCTTTATATGATGGAATTCAGTTTTTCCCTCTTTACTCAACAACTATATCTGATGAAGATGATGATCCAGCAGGGAAATCATATCAACCACTGTTTTCTGCCTCCACATAACCCAAAAGCTGTAAGATTTCTTTTTCAGTGCGTTTTTCACTCAAACTTGACACTTTCTTCTCACGATCTATTTTATTAACGGACTGCAAACAATCTCTCACACATTCCCTCCATGTGGGGATCCGGTGGTCTTCATCAGGGCCCAATTCCCTGACTGCTGTGAAAACTGTGACAGATTTAAGCTTCACTTCCCATTAAGTCTTCCCAGTGAAAGTAACCTGATAGCCTGGCCCAGTATAGAGCCCTAGAAATAAACTTTCCATTTCTGCTTTCCTTTCCCTCAAATTTATGAGCATGCAGGTGGATTAGGGGATTCTACTTGAAGTAGAAAGAGAACTGAGTATCATTATTTCTCCAGCATCTTCTCTAAGCTTGAACCTTAAGCTGTACATCTATTTCGTCCCCATAATGTTAAGCTGGTAACTAGTAAGATAAAATCCAACTGATTCCGTCCCTGCAAACTTTAATGCCTCAATGCTTAACCTCCCTTGAAGAAATACATTCATGAAAGCATCTATAATCAAAATCCTCAGAACCAAAAAATTTAAGCAAAATGAGGCAAAAACGTTTTGCCTAATGGCTCCCCTAGTGCTTTTCTAGGAGAGGATTACAGCCCCACCACACCTTTTTCTCTGTTAGACACACCAAACAATAATATGACACCAGAATGTAACACCCAGAATGTCATTCCTTGAAGCTAGGGGTTCTGTTTACAACCCCCCCCCCAGTGCCTAGAACAGTGCCTGGCATAAAGAAGAAACTCTGTAACCGTTTATCAAATGGATAAGTGGGCAGAAGGGGTGTGGGTAGCCCAGGGAGCTAAGACCCACAGGAGAAAATCAGGCCCCCAAAAATCAAGATTGACAGTACTTCTGAAAGGTGCCACAGTCTCAGATGTATCCACAGAGAACTGGCCACTCTGGTGTTCACACACATCTTATGGGTTACATCTTACCCCACATCTTACTGATACAGCTGTGCCTCAGGCCAAAAAACCCCTCAACTGCCACCCAAGAGCTCAGAGCCTTCCTGTAAAGATGCATGGGTTTCCACATGAAATCAGCTGTCCCCAATGACTTCTATGTTAATTTTATTACAACTTTCAGCTAATCCCAAAAACTTTCAACAGAAGCACCTTTGAATTTCTCAGTCCCCTTTCTAATGCCTCCTTCCTAGTCTCTAAAAGGCTTTGCAATAAATATATAAATGTATCCCCAGCTTTTCTCAGTTATGGATGGCAGGAAGACAGCATCAGCAGAGTAGCATCCCAGGACATTACCCTTCAAAATCTTGGAAAGCAGACCACGTTAAAAAGTTCGACAGAGAAAATGAAAAAAAGAAAAAAAAAAAAAAAAGGCTAGGAGTACAGTTCATTAAACACATGGCTTGGTACTGAGCATCTGAGAAAACCCAGTGAAGAAAAACTGACACACCCTCCTTCAAACAGAAGGTATCTACCCTGACTGCACAACACAATCCCCTGGGGAACTTTTAAAAGTTCTGATGATGGGGTGGGGGCTCCCTCTACCCTCCCATGGGTATGGGGACTTTTTTTTAATTCCCCAGAGGATTCTAATGTGCAGCTAGATTTGAGAATCCCCTGCTCTAAGGCTTACAGTTGACTCCTCAGACAATACACACTAAAATTAGCCCAATTTTAAGAAAGTGCTAAGCTCTGTTAAAGCTGGTGGTGGGGCCATGGGTGTTGGTCATGTTGTGCTTTATACTATTCCATAGTTATAAAATATTTCATAGTCCTATATATACAAATACATGCATTTTTTACACAAATATATTTTAAAGCAAGCTCACCATAAAAAGCTCCTCAGAAAGCACAAGTACTAAAAAGTACATTCTAGGGAGTACTGGAACTGATAGTGTCTGGGGCTTCTACTCCACTGGGGAGAAAAAAAATCAAGACCAATTCAATTGGGTCTGCTGACTTGAAAACACTGGTCTGAATTCTGTAACATACTTCACAGTACAGGTCTTGAAAAACGTCCCAGTCAAATTCAATTCAGAAAGACCAAAAGGTATCTGCTTAACCAACAATCCACCTAAAATCAGCAGGGTTGCCAGGACTAAGCCAGACTGGCTGTGAAATCCTTTATATAATCAAACACCAAAGCGGGTTGCAACAAGACAGTATTACTCCTAGGCTCCTAGGAGTAATTACTCCTAGGGCTCAGCTCTAGAACCATCTTTTTAAAGTGGGGTGGGGAGAGTATATTCCAGTGAATGTTTATCCAGTGACAAGCCCCACCTACCCTCCTCCTCATGAAAGAGGCAGTGCAGGCTCTAAAATCACACAGTCTGGGCTCAAATTCTGGCTCTACAATCTGGGGAAGTTATTTAACTTCTCTGAACCTCAGTTTCGTCATCTCTAAAGTGAGGATAATAATGTTACCTACTTCACAGGGCTGTTCTGAGGGTTAACTGTGAGAATGCTCTGGGTAAAATGACGATGATCACATGCAGTTAGCCCTCGATAAATGTTAGCCATCATTATCACTGTTGTTGCTGTTATTACAATAATCACCCAAATGGTGGTAACTTCTGGCACTGAAGAACAGAGCTAGTTTCCAATTTGTGGTGATTAAGCATTGGAATTCTGTATATTCCTGAAACATGTCTTTTGGGAGAACCATATCCATTTAAACAGGAGAGGAGACACAAATACTCTGGTCTCCAAAAAAAGATGCCCCATAGCTCCTAAGGCCTGGAGTGGTGATGGTGAGGTACAATGGGAGGCTCCCATAAAAGAATATAACATGTGAGTTTTAGATCAGGTCTTGTTTTAATACCAGCTAAGTGATCTTGGGGAAGTTCAAAGACTTTATCAGTTGGGAAATGAGGGCTTTCGACAGTCGTTCTCACTGTTTTTAAACTTCTCAAGTCACTTGGGTTTAAAAGTCAAAGTTCCTACAGGCGCCTCCCTCATCTCGGCCCCTCTCCTCCTCACTCACTCTATTCTAGCCACCATCACCTCCTACAGTTACTCACACACCAAGCCACTCCTTCCTCCAAGCCTTCACTCTTGCTCTTTGCTCTGGTTGAATGCTCTGCCCCTGGCTATCCACATTGCTTGCTCCCTCACTTCCTTCAGGTTTCTGCTCAAATATCACCTCCTCGAAGAGGCCTCATGTAAAACCACCTCTATAAAATTGCACATCTGCACACACATACCAGATTCTCACTATCATATCTTTAACCTGCTTTTAAAAACCCTGTCACTACTTGACACATTATGTATCTGTTTATGATTTACAGCATGTCATCCACCCCTGCTAGAATATAAACCCCGTTAGAGCAGATATCTATTTCTCTTATTCACTACAGCATCCCCTGTGCCTACAATGGTGCCTGCCTGGCTCACAGAAGCAATTGATAAAATATTTCTTGAATGAAAGAACAGACAAATTCAGATACCTTTTTCTTCCCAAAGAGAATCTTACTCTTAATACATAATATATAAAACAGGTAAAGGTGGAGCTCTGGTTGAATGAGATCAGGGCCTCCCCTCCACTGACTCAGTGTCCCCTGAGGTGCCCCAAAAACCACTGCCCAAATGATCTCCAAAGTCACTTACTACTCAGAAAGTCTCCAAGTCCACGTTATTTCTGTGAGACTCCAAAGAGAAACATTAAATTTGATAAATGACTTTCCATTCTGTGATTTCACTTATTATTCACTGGCAGCTGCATAAAGTACCCTAAAAATTCAAACCATACCATGTTCCAGAACTGCTGTATCCCTGAAATATCTACAACCAAATAGTAGGCATGTCCTACTATGGGGGGCACGGGGCAGGTCGGGATCTCTTTCCATGCCCTGTTACACCGTCTCTGAGCCTCTAGGACCTACTGCTAAGCCTCTAGGCTGCAAGAATCACACTGCTTCTAAGGGGGTGAGGAAGAAGGGTGGTGGACCCACGTGGAAACAGATGTTATACAATGGAGGATATAAATTTTGGCCACATGGCAGCCACCTGGTGGCTTCCTGACTCCACTACTTAGTCTCTTTTTACATCTAAATGACCTCCTGCTTTAGCCAGATTTGGACTTACATTCTGGAAAACATAGGTTGAGGGAGTATCATGTCCTAGAAAAGAACTCTGCACAAGGCATGAACAGTTGTGAGCAAAACCCCAGAAAAGCCAGCTGACTACAATATTGTGATAAGATCTTACGCACAGCTCAAAGACTTCCTCAAAATTGCAGGAAAGATATGGAATATACTCAGTTAACAAGTAAATAGGACCTTTGCAAATTTCTGTCATCCAACCTAGCAGTGCTGAACTAAGCAAGAGTTATCGACTGAAAGCATGGTGACCCATCCTCTAACACTGTAATCTAATCCTTAAACTAAAGACAATTTAATGCCTTTGCATGTCCATATGTTTTCTAATGACGCCATTGCTGTCAGCATGCTACAGGAGTGCTTCTTGGAAGATGGAAGTAATGACAAAGCACATCACTGGGAAGGCAATTATATGCAGTACTAACCATTTTACAAAGGCCATATGGGCTTTATTTCAACAATGTAATTTCCAAATCAGCCTGAGCATACATATTTCTCTGTCCTTAATCCCAGGAACACCATACTAAATGAAATAAGAGTACAGATGGGGCTTCCCTGGTGGCACAGTGGTTGAGAATCTGCCTGCCAATGCAGGAGACACGGGTTCGAGCCCTGGTCTGGGAGGATCCCACATGCCACGGAGCAACTAGGCTGGTGAGCCACAACTACTGAGCCTGCACGTCTGGAGCCTGTGCTCCTCAACAAGAGAGGCCGCGACAGTGAGAGGCCCACGCACCGCGATGAAGAGTGGCCCCCGCTCGCCGCAACTAGAGAAAGCCCTCGCACAGAAACGAAGACCCAACACAGCCATAAATAAATAAATAAATAAACGAATGAATGAATAAATAAAGGAGTTCCTTAAAAAAAAAGAGTACAGATGAAATATGGGCAGCTAATGTAGAAATCTACAACACAATGCTAAGGTAATGTTCACCTGAAAACAGTAAACAGAGGGCACCCACTGCCCTGAAGTGAAATTGACACCCATCTGTACCCAACCTAATAGAAAACATCACAACAGGGGTATTTTAAACCACCCAAGAGGCAAGGAACAACACAAGGAAAAGTTTAAAATACACAGATCCTACCTAGTGTTCACAATCTGGGACAGGCCCGAGAGTGATACAGAACTCATATTGTACAAATATATAAAATTCAGGTATAAGGGATTGCTTTTAAAACTCTGAACATAAAGGTATGGTGCCTACGACACTAGAGTTTTATAGTTATAGTTAAATTTCAAAGGACATGCTTTGACTTGGGTCTCCCCTACCATCATAAACTGCTAAAAAATGAAATCTGCTGTATTTCCATTTTGGATGTGCAAAAGGATAACCGTGCTCAACTGTAGTTGGAGAGAGAGGGGCAAGACTGCAGGTCTCAGAGCATAATGGTTCTGAGAAGAAACTGCCTCCTCTCTCCAAAAAGAGACTTTTCACGGAAGTGTTTACTTTGACTATCTTCATATTTTCACCCAGAAATCTTGAAATGTCAGACCCAGGGAGGGTACTGCACGTGTGCCTGTGTGTGTTATACCACTCCTTAAGGGATGGTCATCAGCCAGGTCTGAATCCCCAAGCCTTAGAAGATGCACTGTGTGGAGGCCCAATTTGGCCCAGAGGAGATGAAGAGGGCGCTTCTCAAGAATGTACGGTACTTGGGACTTCCCTGGTGGCGCAGTGGTTAAGAATCCTCCTGCCAATGCAGGGGACACGGGTGCGAGCCCTGGTCTGGGAAGATCCCACCTGCCAGGGAGCAACTAAGCCCGTGCGCCACAACTACTGAAGCCCACGTGCCACAAATACTGAAACCCACGCACCTAGAGCCCATGCTCCACAACAAGAGAAAAGCCACCGCAATGAGAAGCCTGCACATCACAACGAAGAGCAGCCCCTGCTCGCTGCAACTAGAAAAAAACCCACGCACAGCAAGAAGACCCAACGCAGTCAATAAATAAATAAATAAGTTTATATTAAAAAAAAAAAGAATGTATGGTACTCTAATCACAGTTGGGATTTCCATAAGAAGCAAATCTAACAGTCACATTCTCTTTTGAGAGAAGAGACCACATACTCTTTTGTAGCATAAACAAACCTCTACAGGGTGGAGTGGGGTATGGGGGAGAACAATTTGCAAATGTGCTTAGAATAATGAAACAATGACAGAGGAAATAATGTACTATTTGTCATTGGTACCTTCAAGATAAAGATATCTTAGTACATTCTTTCACCAGAAAGAATGCAGTACCTATTAGTTAAAAATCAAAAACAAAAATCTACTAGTAAGGTCTATTTTATTGTGGAATAGATTGCCAAGAGAAGTGCTACTTTTTAGAATAGTTTAAAATCGAGCAAAATACTTAGGAATTTATAGTAGAAAATAAGCTTACACCCACAATGCCCTGTTGAGAGGGTGTCAGTCCCTTCTCCAATTCTACACTTCTGTTCTAGGGGCTGTTGTAAGAAATCAGCAACATTAAGTATGTGAAAGGATTCAGTACACAGTTACCCTCAATATAACCAGCCTGAGCACTTACCTTTGACAAAGGCTTAAAATCTACCCGATCTGTGTGACCAGGAAAAAGGTCAGATTTTAATACAGGGAAAAACAGAGAAAGGGACAGAGAGAAAGAAAGAGAGAGGAAAAAAAAAGCAAACAAACATGCTACAGATGCACTGTACGAGTGGCAGCCACCTATGGTAGTAAACTCCAGCTTTTAAAAACAAAATAAAGAACTTCCCAAAAGATGGTGAGGTACTCTCCCCTCCCTAAATCTTATTATTATACCTAGAAAATCCCTTGTAACCAAGACAATTTTCAGCAGCAACAAGGAACAAACAAATGTAGCCTACCAGAGACCCATTTGGGACTCTGTCACAAAATGAATCTGTATTAAAAGAAGAGCGGAAAGGGATGAGGAGCTCGAGCTTTCAGGTCAGGCAGAAACCACCGCATTTCCTGCCTCTCATACTGACCTTCTGCAATTTGACTTAACTTCTCTGAGCCTCAGTGTCTTCGACTATAAAACAGGGATATCATTCATTTTTTCCACAGCGGAGCTCTAATGAGACAATGAATGCAAAATTCCAAGCACAATGCCTGGCACAGAGTAAGTACTAAGTAAGTAGTAGCTCCCTTTCCTAAAGTTTCTTTTCATAGAATTTTTGTGGAAATAGATCAACCCTAAATAAGCACTGACTGAGTACCTACTTCGCAAGGATTACTGAGTAAAGGAAGCAACAATTCTGAGAGCCTCAAATACCTCAAGAAGGATATATGTAGCTCCCCTACAGAGGCTAAAGTTAGAGAATAGAGGGAAATGAAACAATACATTAGAAATATAGGAAGATAACTCTGGCTCTCTCTTTTCCAAGGTTCCAGTCATATTCCCAAGTTACACACAACAAGCCACGACAGAGCATATAACAGACCAGGAAAAAGTTAACAGCACTTGAACTTCCCACCAGATCCCAAATAAAACATGGAGTACACTGCGTCACAGTCAACACTTCAAAAACTCCCTTAGGCTTTCCCCAAGATCTCAATCCATGGGAAAATCATTTCAAAAAGACAAAATACTCTGAAACTTAAGAAATAAAGCATTTCTCTGAGGTCAGCATTATCAGTAAGTTCATTATTATTATTATTATTACTACTACTACTATTACTATTGTTGTTATCTGTGATTCTGGAAACAGAATTGCTGCTGATAAAATTAGTTCTGGGTTGAAATACAGATAAAGGATGGCTTTACTGGACAAGTTTAAAGTATGCATGATCCAAAATACATTGCCAAAACATTTAACAATTTTTATAAAGTGATCAAGGAAGCGAGAAGTGTTGTAGATATGCTGAATTAAACAGTTTTTGGTACTTTCAGATATTACATGAAACTACTTTTAAACACAGGAAGTATTTCTGGAATCACACTATATATTCAGTGCTTAAAAACAGTTATAGGGCTTCCCTGGTGGCGCAGTGGTTGAGAGTCCACCTGCCGATGCAGGGGACATGGGTTCGTGCCCTGGTCCAGGAAGATCCTACATACCGCGGAGCGGCTAGGCCTGTGAGCCATGGGTGCTGAGCCTGCGCGTCCAGAGCCTGCGCTCCGCAACTGGAGAGGCCACAACAGTGACAGGCCCGCGTACCGCAAAAAAAAAAAAAAAAAAAAAAAAAAAAAACAGTTATATTCCTTCAACTGAAGATGACCTAGAACAATCTGGGCCACTTCTATATTAGACTAATAAAACTAATTTTAAAACAACACAACTGTCTAACAGGGAAGGTTTTAACACTCAGGTATGAAATCACACCTCCCAGCACACAGGCTGAATTATCCCCCAGCTTCTCACCTGTAATTATCATTTGCTCCCTCTCCAGGTGGCTGTTAGCCACCAAGTATCTTCCTAGGCTCACATCTGTAAGTACAAACTGCCTCTGGGGCCTCACATGCTATGAGCCTGAGAGGGAGGACAAAAACAAAAACTTCATGCTGGCTTAGACAACTTCTGAAAATATCTATTTTCAACACACAGCACAAGAGCAATTTGATAAAATTAAAATACCCTTATGTCACCCCGGTTAGCGATAAGTATTTTTCAAATAAAAAGAGTAAATTTACTTCACAGTTCCTGTAGAGGCCAGCTTCTTCCATTAAGGCCAATTCCAAAAATTTAGCAAAAGATCTTTCATCAGTTGAGAGGGCATAATTAGATGTTTTGATTAAAGCATTTTCCTCCCCTGGTTAACAAGATATAACAGATGTCACCGACTTCACTAATAACAATACAGTCCTGCATTTGGCATCTTTACAATTTTAAAAGTGAACTGTCATACAGAAAAATTATAGGTGGGGTGTCTCCATACAATCATGGCTCTGAAGTGGTTATGACATGCCTGGACTTCCCAAAGGAACAGATATGGAAATCATACTCCATATTCATAGCTGCAAGCCCTCCTTAGCACGCACTTGAAAACCAACCTCTGAAATCTGAATGATGCGGGGCTTATTCAAATCACCACCAATTATTCCTGGAAGCACCGACCAAGTGAGGTATGAAACCTGTACAGAAAATGCAAATCTCACAGTCACTTTCTTCCAGGAGCACAGGGAACACATGCAGAAAAGTGTCTCAGGAAAAGCAATGCCCATCTAAAGAGACTCACTCTAACAAAATCCAAGCTTCTATGCAGAGAGGAGGAGTACCATACTTGATTTTCTTTTTTTAATCATATTTTTTCACAGTAAGATTCCCCTGGTGCATTCACCCAATTTACAAAAATTCGATTTACACCAATTCTGTCAACACATCAGTCCAGGGTATACTAGAGAGAGACCTGCATTTTAAATGGGAGGCAGCGGGGCTTCCCTGGTGGCGCAGTGGTTGAGAGTCCGCCTGCCGATGCAGGGAACACGGGTTCGTGCCCCGGTCTGGGAGGATCCCACATGCCGCGGGAGTGGTTAGGCCCATGAGCCACGGCCTCTGACCCTGCACGTTCAGAGCCTGTGCTCCGCAACGGGAGAGACCACAACAGTGAGAGGCCCACGTACCACAAAAATAAATAAATAAATAAATAAATAAATAAATAAATAAATAAATGGTAGGCAGCCTCTCTGACTGAAGTTCAACACAAACATCCTGGTTTAACAACTCCATCAGTGACATTAAGCACAGATCTAAAGATTACTCAGCCCCTCTGTCAATTGCACGTGTTATTTATAGGACAGTATATCAATCATGTGTTCCCCTTATTATTTCCTACTTTCTGGTCCTAAGCTATTTGGTCTGCTAAATTAATACATTCCATTGTTGCTGCAATCTAAACAATGCTTGATAAAAGATTAATAAAATAGTTGGGTTCTCTGCAACCACACACACATACACACCCAGGGAAATTCATCAATGTCTTTTTATTTGCATATTTGGCTGACTGCCCCCTGCAGCAAATATGTAAGGTACCAATGCTCAGGTATCCTGGTTTATGGTTTGCATTTAATTCAGGGTGTCAATCTGCTTCTGTTTTAATTACATCCATCTTGATATGTTATTACAATCTCATGAAAACTTCTTTTCATTGTATGAATGGCTATAAATATATACACATGACAAACAGTTGTTATAAATTTTCTGGTTCAGCAATAAACAGGCAAGATGCCTTAGCCAACACATCATGTGGATTTAATATTTTGAGTCTTTCTTCTTCAGAAGAAAAGTTTGGTTGAGTCTTCAACTCAACCATATTCCAAAGTTCACTTGTTTCAAATGTTCTGCTACCAACTTTAGTAAGTTGCTCTGAGTCTCTCTGAATTGCCAGGCTGAAGAAAATATTCTACCCAAAAAAATTACGTTAAAATTTTAAGTGGGCCACATTAAGATCATCTTACATTCAAATAATTATTTTATCTTTCCATCGGTTATTCAAGGATCAGAAACCCTCATATCATCATCCTAATATTTATTTTTCTTTTACATCCTCATTATGGAGGGGAGGCAGGTGTTAAAAAAGACTAATGGACCTGCAGAGAAAGGCCAATTGTACACTGGGGGAAAGATTCTGGGTAATAATCAGAACATTTCTTGGAAAAAATGGGAATCTTTACCATCACGGTTGATCATCCTCATCTGCAGTTATTTTTATTTTATTTTTTTTTACCTTCCAATGTTCCCAATCCTTAGGAATCCAAGTACTGAGGAAAAGCAGTCTCCTAGTTTCACTGGATAACAGTGAGAGCCTCTAACTCCCAGTGTGATCTTAAGCAAGACAATTAACCCCTCTAGGCTGTGTTTTCATTTGCAAAGTGAGAGGTAGAACTACAGCATTTCTAAAGACAACAACTGTGCCTCCGATGCTGCTCTGGCTTAGAAAGCACATCAACCAACAACAGCTGAACTGAAATGGATCAAAAGACTGTTCTGAAAAGTTGAGGTCCTAATTTTAGGATAACACCCCCTGAAGAGGTAGCTATGCACATTAATCTCAAAACTGTAATTTTCACAAATAATCAAACTGATCAGCCTAACAAATGAGAAAGGAGCAAACTCTGTAATATGTAGCAACGCACAATACCAAATGCTTGTTTCCCCTTTTGCCCCAGTGAAAGTATAATTTCACTTGAACTATATAAGATCATTTCTTAGAACAGCACAATCCAGGACCTTCATTATTTTTGCCAACTGAACATGTACAGAGAGAATGGGTGGAACATTGGAATTTCTAGTATGTGGCTGGAAAACAAGGGATATTCTAATCTTCAACTACTGTTCCATCTACATCTGTATTTCCTTAGGGTTTTTTTTCTTACTTAGTTTCTAACTATGGAAAACTATTCACTAAATCACCTTTAGCCAGCAACCTTTAGCCAGTAAAGCATAACTGAACAGAGACCCTAGCAAACAACCAAAAACCAAAGTCTACTTCATTATAACTATCGAGAAATCACTGCAATACTAGACTCTCTTAATTCCTCTTTTCAAGCTCTAAACTACCACTACCATGAGAAACTTTGCAGAAATGTAAAATGAAGTTGGTGGGTTGTGCTACACGGGAAGGTAGGTGTGGAGACAAGGAAAACAACATCCCCGACATCCCTCAGGAATCATCACAACTTGACCCTGGCATTGACTTAAATCCTGTCCCAGATTCAGTCTAAAGGTATCACATTTCACCCATATAACCAAGAATCGAATTTTGTCTTCACAGGCTGTGTTTCTGTACCTAACCCAGGTCATTTCAAAATGCTTCAGTTAATAACAATCACACAGTACCTGCAATTTGAAGGCTTTCTGTCAAAAATGAATCCCAACCTGCATTAGCCATTTTCCTTTACTTACAAACTGTGGGTTTTCCCTTCTCCTCTTGTGACTCCATTTTACTTGTGTCCAAATGCCATATCTCTGCGCACTTGGGTTTTCCAGGGCCCAGAGATATGGCACCACATGGCATACTGGCAAGCCAAAACGACAAAATATTTGTATGTACTTGGTCATTTGTGGCATTTATTCAGGCAAACTCTAACCAGAGCTCACAAATGAATGAGAAATCAGAATAATGAGCTGATAACAGCCCAGAAAACTGAGGCAAGCAATTTATCCTCACGGTGCTACCTTCAGAGTCCCTCCAACAGACTGTCAATGTTCAAATAATGAAGGTTTGTAATTTAAAGTTTCTACATTTCATTCAGAACTTCCTAAATCCATTGCCTTTCAAAATTCGTAATTCTGATAACTCTATCTCAGTAAAGGAAGAGAAGAGGAAAGGGGGAAGGAGGTTGGGAGGGAGGGAGAGAAGGAGGTAGGTGGGCAGTGGGTGGTGGGGAGTCTACTGGATCCCAGGATGAGACTGACACATGCACTAGTATGTGAAATAAAAACCTAGAAAGACGGCAGCAATACAAATGATTTCAGGCTACAAGTCCCCTTGCAAAAGATGGAATCAGAGACTGAAAAGGAATGACACAAAGAAGCCTGTAGTTGCCTAGTCTCTTCCTAAGCAAGCAAAGGAAGCCAGACTAAGTGAAATCCACCCTTCCCCTCCTCAGTCACTAACAGCATAAAAAGGATCTATTCTTTGTGACCTTACAAGATAGGTGCTGACTGCATACCCCCTACCCTGCAGGCTTATTAGAAGAAATGAAGGAAGAACACAGTTCAGATCTGGAAGAAGAAATGCAAATTTAGGGTCTCACCAGGCTTAAATTCTATGCCCCACTTCTAGAAAAAAAAAAATTCTGCATTCATCTATTCATTGAACAGGTACACATTATATAAGAGAAACTGTTCTGACCCAGCTAAATGTCCCTAAATTGGTTTTGATCCTCTCCTGTCTTGGGTTTCGCCAAATTAATTCCCTTCCTGCTCTTCCAAACTTCAATTATTTGAGAGTTTTTTAATCTGATTTTTTTCCAGAACTTTCTCAAATGAATAGGTGCTATCCCATTACCAAGGTCTTTTTCCTATATCAACAAAATATTGGGTTTAATCCTAACCCTGAAAAAAGTGTTGTTTCTTGAGGAAAAAAAAACAAAACAGTTATGAGGCACTTTTACATAGTTAGGCTACACTTAATATATTAGTATAATACAGCATAGGGGTAAAATAAAATGTAAAAACACTAACCCACCATCCACCCTCTGCGTAAATGCAAACACACACACACACTCCCTCCATCAAAAAGTGCAATTGACCTTACGTCCAAAGGCTTCCAAATTTAGCAAGTGGAACCTAAATTATTCTTTAACAGCTGCCCTCAACTCCTATTTGTTTTTGCTTGGGAACCTTATTTCTAATCCTCACATTCTCGCAAACTAAATGATCACCATTTATTTTTGACAGCATATAGAACTGTTGTATAGTTACAATCTTTTTAACACCCTCAATGCTCCTTGAATCTCCTGGAATCATGTTGAATGCCCTGTCTTTTTTAACCCTTTTTCAATGGTGAAAGCTAGAGGAAAACACTCTCAAAAAGGATCAAAGGGTAATCACTAACTTTGTGATTCAGTTTTTAAATTACTGATTCATGTATACCCTGCCTACTTCCAAAAAAGATCTAAAGTAGTTCATCTCAACAACTAACACAAGGCATGCTGAATCACCATATCGCCATCTTCGACCTCATCTCCCATAATTACTCCTGGAGTGATGCTCTGCCTTGTTCAGTGAAATACTGAAATTCAGAAAGCATAGTAATATACTTGAATTCATAACCAAGCACATTCACAGTGCTTTTCTTTTTCTGTAGACTTTCTCACCACTTAGGAACTCTTCAGATCCTAAAGCTATGCAAATTGTCTAAAGTGAAATGCTGGAACTGACCCATTTACTCCACAGTTCCATCCCAAACTTCCCAAGATAGAAAAGTGAAAAATGTAACAAAAACATAGCTCCATAGCTTTCACTGGCTGTGTAACAGCAGATGAAGGGTTCTGACCTTTCTTGAATGAACACGTCATACATAAGGGAGCAAAAGGCAGATAATTTGAAACCTTTATTTTAACATCAGTGTCGACCTCCTTTCTCATCCAGCCTTCTTTCCCAGCTTGCCAAATATCAGCAGTACAGGAAACCAGAAGGAACCAAGATAGGATAAAACTCACTCTGGCTGGAAGGCAGCTTGGTAGCATCAGAACTGGACCGCTACCACAATGAAAGAACTATTAAGGAGATCACTCACCAGTGTTCACCTCATGTGTGGGGTTGCTAACAGTCAGTGAAGGGCTGACACCAGGCAGGAAAAGGGAGCAGAAGGAAAAGTGGACTAATCATCACTGTTTACATCTCACACCCCCCTGCCACTCCCACTTAAGCAGCAGCCTCTACTCTGACTCCAAACTTCTGTGCCTGGTTTTCCAAGTTGTCTATCATCAGCCCACTCACCCTAGACTCAGAGACTATCAAGTGCCAAGATCTGGAAGAGACCATTGAAATCTTTTCCAGCATTTCCCATACTGGATTATAGATTATGAATTATAATGCCAAGAATGAAAGTGCCCTGTGGTCATATAAATTAGGAAATAAGGCACATCACTTCTCCTTCTCTAATATTCAAAACTCATATACATATTACAAAAGACTCCTAACCTGGGCAGAACAAGTCACCCATTTAATTTTGTCTAGCCCATCAAGTTCCAAAACTATCTGAGAGTAGATCACATTTTTTTGGTCTGGAACACAACCTATGAACGTCCACAAAACTATGTTCCATTCCAGCTTGGGTACCTTTGCTCTAAAACTACTCTAAACCTCTCAACTTGTGGAAAAAGAAAATGAGGCGTTTAAAGAGTGCCTTCCCAAGGTCACTCAACTAGTTAAGACAGCCAAGCCTGGAGTGTGGGTCTCCACTAGTCTCCCGACTCCCGAACAAGCACTCTTTCTTACACAATTTTGTTCTCATTTCTACCAGCACTTCCTTGCCCGCAAAACCGAATCATCCATCTTGTTTCTGTGCCTTCTTCACCATTCCCTCTTTTTAGAATGCCCACCCCCCACACACTCCCTCCACGTCTACCCAAATCACTTCAACCTTCTAGGCCCCATATTCTCCAGGAAGCCTTCTCAAACACTTCAGCCTATCTCACTATTCCTTCTCTGAAAACCTACTGCACTTAGTTGGTATTAGGCATTCAAGTGCCTGTTTCAAAATCATTTTATAGGTGCTGGACTTAATTTTTCAACTAAACTGCACACTCCTTCAAGACATTATATATATTTTAGGTGTCTGTACTCTTTCTAGCACCTTGCACATATCAAACACTCCATGAATATTTGCTGATTGATACAAGGAAAACGATTAATGTTTTTTAAACAACGGAATAAGTGAGACTTGACCATAGTAAATTATTACAGTCTACTAACCTGGCACGTTACAAGCACATCAAATTCTGTACAGCCTATTTACACTACCAATGTGCGGGTAAGCCCTGAAACACATAGGAAATGAAGATTACATGAAAGTCTTAGTTTGATCCTCCACCCACCAGAAATGAGTCTTCCTTCATTTTCACAAGCCTGCAAAGCTCCAACTAGCCTCCTACCTGCTAAACCCACAATTTCCTCTTTGTTTCCCTTGGTCAGTTGTACAAAAGGAGGCTGCCCTAAGAACCCAGTACACAGCAGACGAGTGAGAGGGAAAATAATGGATTTGCAAATTTTCAGTCATAGTGCTCACATGGCTCCCTAATCAAGACTACACAGAAAGAAATGCAAATAACGACAGAAAGGTAATATTATCTGGTGCATCAGGGTATGCTGACAGTACTAGAACCCCAACATTCCCATTTATACTCTGTTTGCTGGAAACCACTTTTTAATGAGGCTTGATATCTGGGAATATTCACTTGTATTCAAAGAATATTCAGATAAACAATACCATACCAAATGGTAATTCTGCTTCTCCAATGCATAATGAAAAGAACACCATGTTCAACTTTCGCCTCCTCACTTACCCTCTTATCTTCTATCATGAGGCTCTTCACAATCACATACTTGAACTTCAGGGCACAATTACTCAAGACAAGTGTCCCTGCAGAATACGAAACTACCTCTGCCAGTTTCACTGCATATAAAGGGTGGGACTTCTCAAACCCCATCCAAAGCTTTCATTTTAAATAAGAACCAACAGTAGTGAAAAATAAATCAACATAAAAATGTAGATTCTCATTAGACAAGTTTCTTATTTTTCCTCCAGTACTGTAAGTAAAACCACAGTTAGTCTGGAACAATTTTATCAGGACATTTCATTATGAGTTAGGAGACTCTTCTTAAAAGGCAAGTCAAAATGAGCTACTCTAGACAAAACCATAGGAGTCAAATGATCTGTCCATTAACACCCAAAGTATACACCCCACAGTTAGCTAGCTACTGCTCTGAACCCACATAAGCTTAAAAGCCAAGATGTGCAAGCCAATATTTCTGGTTTCTAATCACAGTATCATACTAGCAGCAACCTTGATGACACGTGGTGACAACTGATTTCATTTCTACACACAAAAACACAGTATGTATTTAGGATAACTCTTAGAATCTCTAATAATTCTTAACATTTACAAGCACTCCTGTAACATACATTTCTGTCCAAGTTCATAGTTTAGTTGCCTGTTTCCTAATAAGCTCTCACATTTCTTAGTGATAGTTCAGTAAATCTTCCAAACTGAGTACAGTGGGACACCAGAGGTTTTATTTTAATGATCACCACACACATATGTCTGACCATCCAGCATGGACACAAACGTGATAAGCAGCAAACAGTTCTACCTTTTCCCAGAGAACCAGACATACATGATGATTTTTACTCCCCACTCTGTGTTTTTAACCTCAGAAGTGTATTTACAGCTTTCCTACAAAAATTAGGATGCCTAAATGTGAACTCTGACAGGATAGTTGATGATAATAGGGAACTGTTGTTAATTAACCTAGGTGTGATAATGGTACTATGGGTTTGGGTGGGTTTTTTGGGTGGGTTTGTTTTTTCGTTTTTTGTGTGTTTTTTTGAGTCATTGCCACTTAGAAATACATACCAATTTCTCACATCACATCTGGGTGGAGAGAATGAGTAGATGGTATAAAGATGAGACATGAGCTGGCAATTGTTGAGCCTGGTGGTGGTGTATCAGTACACTGGGGATTGCTGTACTCTTCTCTGTATATGTTTAATTTTTCTATAAACTTTTAAAGAAACTTTTTAAAAAGTTAGACCTTTATACCCACACAAAGATATTCAAATGATATTCAGATATGAAGGTAGTGTAATATTCAGCTAACCAAAGTAACCTGGGTTTTGAATCTAGAAAAGTAGCAGAAAAACAATCACAGCAAGGAAAGGAATGGTATTAATGGTACATTTCAAACTTGGCCTTTAAAAATTAAAAAATTTTTTACACCCAAAAGGAACTAGAATGGGCACATTTTTCTCTCAAAAGCCAGATGGACAGACATATACATCACAAGCCCAGTCAAATATTTATTAAAAGTAGAACAATCAAAAACAACTGCATAAGTTATATTTATCTTTACTTGGCCTTCAAAAATATTCATGGGAATCTGGAGGCCCCTCATGCTTACTTACTGAGAAGGGCCACATAGCAGAGCAGGATAGCCATGCAGGAAGCAAAACCACTTACAAGCAGCTCTTACAAATACTGTCCTAAACCAACCACTGACAGCAACCAAATCCTAGGCAGCGTTTTCTAATTCATGTACTAGGACACATATTGACATTTCAATTCCTATTTTAAAGCAAAAGAGAGACACAGAGAAAGAGGTCACATTGTACACTACGCTCCCACCTTTGGCAAAGTTGAAGCCACAGTTAGAATTATCCTAACAAGTGGTGAGCCTCAACACTCGAAAGAACTCCGTAGGATCCATTTTAGCCAATAAACCACCAGTTCTAGAACCCAAGGACAACTGATTCAATCACTAACATCAGAATCTATGGCCACCAATACCACCACCCTCCCTTCCTCCCCAACCACTAGCCACCATCCACCACCATCACCACCAGCAGCCCAACCAAAAAGCAGTTCAAACAGAAAAGAACAACCCTAACAGGAAGGCTTCCTTTTTAAAAATATTTAAAGTTGACACCCAAACACACACAGAACCAGCCGTCTAAACCTCTAAACCTGTACCGTTACCGCATGTGAGACTTAAGCTGTCATTAACAAAGCTTACATTTGAGCATTGCAAACAATACCATAATAACAGCAAAAACCAAAGGGAAAAGGAAAAGTTTCTTTCAGGAACCTCAAACCATCACATCAGGTGCAGAAAAGGCTAGAAACCAACTCCTATCTTGGTTTTGTTCTTAAGAAAGCCGGACCAACTCTGCAGAGTCTCAAAGCGCTCTGTATGTGTGGCGTGTTGCGGGCGGAGGAGAAAAAAGGGGGTTACCTTTATACAGGCCAGTGACCCATGCCAGCACCAGATCAGATCCATCCAGGTAAAGAGTTTCCCTCTGACCCCTGGACAATCTCCCCCTACCTGCCCCCCATCACCACCCCCAAGGAGCCCTTTAGCTGGCAAAAAAATGTGCATTTGGAAATCAGTGCTGCAGGTGCCCAAAGAATAAAGAAAGACACACAGAGATATACACACACACAAAGCCAATCAGAAAGATAAAAAAAAGAAAACACAAAAAAAAGGAAAAGGAGAGGGACAATTGGGTGACAAACCCTTCAGATACCAGCTAGGATTTTATTCTTTCCTCCCACCAGTCCTCTCTAGTGTACATTTTTATGTCCTTTAACCGAATTGCTCATGTACACACACATGTGCATATGTATGTGTATAGATAATATTACAATTAACCCTTTCTGTAATAGAGCCCTGTACGGAATACAGAAAGATAGTCCATCCTTTCCTCTCTTCCCTCCCCTCCTCCCTCCTTTCTCCCAACCAGGAGAAAACGCCCCCTTCCCCAGCTTCACCAAAAAAAAAAAGAAAAAAAAAAAGGAAAGAAAGAAAAAAGAAATGAAAAGAAAAAAAGGGGGCAGGGGAGGGGGGCAAAGAACCACAAAACCCCATCAGTCTCTGGTCCCGAGGACACCCAGGAAAGGTCTATACAAACACACACACAGGGACATATGGCTCTGTAGAAAGCACACAGAGAACCGTCCACAGGCGCCCCAAACCCAGCAGAGACTTCCACCAGCCAAGAAGCCATGATTGGGGAGGGAGAGGAGGAAGGAGTAGGGGCAGAGCTCTCCGTGGAGGGGGGCGCATTGTTGTGATGCCTGAACCCCTTTCTTTCTGCCCATCTGCTGGAGAGGGGGTGCGGGGAGGGGGCGCAGGGGGAAGGCGAGCGAGAACGAGGAAACCTGGAGACCAGGCACGGCTTGTCGATTCCCTCCTGCTGCCTGTCTGCCCGCGCCCCCGGCTCCCCCCGCAACAATAAGACCTCAGCCTAGACAGACAGACAGCCAGACCGACCTGAGCGCGGCGGGGGAGGCAGCAGAGCCGGGCGCAGCCGGAGGGTGGGGGGGTCGTGCCTATAAAGGGAAACCGGGGGGAGGGGGGTCCCCCTTACCTCCAGCGCTTCAAAAGTGACAAAGCTGGTCATGGCAAATCCATCAATGATGTCCTCTTCGGCTGAGGTGGACTCTCTCCGCTTCCTCCGCGGGGGTCTGGGCCGGGACGGGGCGGAGGACGGGGGCTTCCCATTGTCTTCCTTGTCGGAGCCCGACGACGAGGCGAACGAGGGCGCCCGGGTCCGGCCGGCCCCGCCGCCGCCGGCCGCGCCAGCCCCCAGTCCGCCCCGGGAGCGCCTCTCCCGGTCTCGCTGAGACCGCGACCGCCGCTTTTTGCGGAGTCCATGGCCCCGCGTCGGGCCATCCATGGCTCTGCTTCGCCGGGGTCTCCCCGCTCGCCGCCTGCCCGCCACAGGCTCCGGCCGCGGCCGCACAAAAAAATTGACACCAATCCCTCCCTCCCCCTTCTCGGCTTCCCTCCGCCCCGAGGAGGGCGCGGGGGAGACGGCGGCCGAAAGAAGGGAGAGAGGGGAAGAAAGAGCGGAGAAAGAAAAGGGGGAAGGGGCGGAGAGAGGGAGGAGGGACGGGAGCGAGGGCGAGAGGCGAGGAGCCCAAGTGCGGGGCTGCCCACAGCACCGAGGGTCGGAGATTCCTGTGAGCAGCGCCGAGCAAAGTAATGGCTGAACACACAGGTCTCCTTTAGAGGGGGAAAAAAAAAAAAAAAAAAACTCACCAAGCAGGCAATAAATCAGAATAGCGGAATGCTTTGATCAAGAGACTAGGAGGCTCCGGGGAGCCCTCCCCGCGGCCATTCTCCGCCGCGCCCCCCGCCCCCCGAAAACGCCTGCCCCCCCCGACTCCAAATCGGGCCCGAAAAGGTCGCGGGAAAGTGGGGGCAATGAACTTCACCCGCCCCTCGCGCAGGAAAACACCCCCGACGCCTCTCACACACGCCTCAGAGAAAACTCACTCCCTGGCTCCAAAATTTTTAAGAAATGCATCCAGGGGAGACCAAGGCTTCCAAGCGACCTGAGAGGGACGAGACCCCCCAGAGAGGGAAGCATAATAATGAAATAATTAGGAGGGAAGAGGGCGAAACTGGAAGAGGTGGAGAAGGGAGGTGGAGGAAGGGAAGGAGGATGCTGGAGCAGTTGTGGGGTTTGCTTTTCGGGCTTGGAGGGGGGAGGAGGAGGAGATGAAAGAAGAGAAGAAGCAGCCCCTGAGGCTGCCACCCACTCCCCCTGCTCAAAAAAATATTTTTTCCAGTCCCAGAGAAGAGGTCACCCTTCCTCAAAAAAGGGAGGGGGCGAGTGAGTCGACGAGGAAAGCAGAAAGAAAGCTCCAGCGGGAGAGACACCGGTGTGCCGCCGCCGCCGCCTCTTCTCTTCGCCCAGCCTGAGGGAGAAGCGCGGCCAGGAAGCGCCGGGAACGCCGCTCTCGCCGCCGCCGCTAACGCTGCCACCGCCGCCGCCGCGAGAGCCCCGAGCCGGAGGGTGCACGGCGTGTCCCCCGGCGGCTGCAGCGGGAGCCCGGGCACGGCCCCATCCTCCGCCCGCCTGCCTCGCTCAGCTCCCGCTCCTCCCCCTCCGCGGCCGGCCCACCACCGCCGCCGCCCGCCTCAGCCCAGCCCCGCGCCCGCCCGCGCGCGCCGCGCGCACGCGCACCGCCCTCCCCGCGCCTCTCTCGGCGCGCGCTCCCACCCCCGCGGCCCCGGCCGGCTGGATCACGTGGCCGGCCGGGCTCCCTCCACCCCGCCCCCTCCCCAGTTGTAGAGTGTGTAGAAAGCAAAAGGCTGGGGGCTGGCCGCGCTCGCGAGCCCAGGGCATGCGCGCTGGGGCGGCCGGGCCTGCGCACTGGGGGCGGAGGGGAGCCAGGAATGGGGAGCGAGGGCGGGTGGGGGCGTGGAGGGTGCAGCCTGCGTGGGGTCAGCTGCGACCCGCCAGAGTTGACGCGCGGGAGTGCGGGAGCCGCGGAATGTTCCCGCCAGTCGCACCGGGGTCAAGTGCGGGCCGCTGTCGCCTGTGTACTCCGCGCGCGCAGCTCCGCGCCCTCCTCCGCACCCTCCTCGGGACACTTGTCCTTGGACCCCCTACCCCAGGCTAGCTGGAAGCTCCCCGGCCGCCTTCTTCAGAGACCCCACCCCAGGGTATTTTCCTGGGGCGACCTTCGCAGCGAGGAAAGGAGGGGATTCAGAGAAGGATACCGGGGCGGAGGGGGCGGGGGTTCCCCGAGATGGGGCGCGACTGCAGGCGACAGAAAACGGAGCGGGTGCCAAAGCGCGGGCCTCTGCTCCGCTGGGGGGCACTGGGAGGCCCCACGGCAGAGTTGGAAACTTTTCTCCCACGTGGTAGCACAACGCGTGGCCGAGTGACCCCGCACCCTATTGACCTCCGAGCCTTAGAGCGGGGGCCTTTGAGGGGCGCGAGAGGCTTCGGAGCAGCGAGCGCGCGTCCGGGTGCCGAACTTGAACCTTGGCTGCAGCGGCCTAGGGCGAGGAGGCGGGGCTGGAGGGGGCGGGGACCGCCGCAGACCGAGGACCCGTTAGACCCGCAAAACACAGACCCTGCCACAGAGGGCTTCCTTTATCTGGGGAGAGGGGGATTCCCTGCTTTTCCTGTCACTGCCCCTCCTCCCGCCGCAAAGTAGCTGATGCTTATAAAAAATTGTATTAAAAGAGTTGACTGCAGCCGAGAATAGATCAACAAACGCGACCAGCCTCTCTGGGTAAAATAGCTGTACGTTTTCGGGGCACTGGAATTTCTGATACGGATCAGAAAAACGTCGACAACCCTTTCCACCAGCCTGTTAGTTACCCACGTCAGTTTATGTCCAGGCACATAAACACCGTGGTACATCACCCCTTACCCGCAGTACCCTACACTTAGAAGAAAAGGAAAATGAACGGACGTTTTTTTAATTGCCCACCATGAATCAGGCACCGTACTGGGCGCTTTGTACATGATTTCTCCTCTTTGAATCTAAATCTGCACGTTTTGTTAGTACAACTGGAAGGAGGTAGAAAAGAAAAAGGACGTGACAACCTGACATACCTAATATTCATTCAATCATTTCTTCACTTAACAATTATTAGAGCCTGTTATGTACCAAGCACTGTGCTGGGAATACAGTGGCCCATAAAACAGAGAAGGTCTTCCTTCTTAGATCTTAATGTTCTAGCAGGCAAACCTCACTCATCTTGCACTTAGGACAATTTAATGGTTGGTCATTCCCTCAAGGCACAGTTGTTCAGTGTCCCCATTTCCGGATCCCAGGTCTGGATCTTTCTGAAGTCGAGGTAGGCGACGGGACTGGGTAGGAGGATGGTGGACGCCGAGAAACAAGAGCGAAGAGGAGCAACCACTGAACCGTGAATGAGACTCAAACTTTCTAAGTGTCCAGGGAACAAACCATTTGACCTTAGGCAAGACTGTTAAATGATTCGTTTTCTCACCTGTAAGTCAAAGAGTTTCAATATGTTCAGACAGTCCCTTTTCAGGCCTACCACTGGCCTTCTCAAAACACATATTTTCAAGTAGATTGAGTGCTGTATTTCTTGAAACTAGTAACTGATAGAGGGGATCTGACGCAATTTATTAGGAACACGGTGCCACCTTCCAAAATTACCTGCCTAAGATAACTGAGCCTGCTGCCCCTGGAGCCATTAACTAAAACAGTACCTCTGTACACAGTGTAACTTCTTAGGCATTGTCCCAGCAGCTGCTGGAATCTACTCTGAGGTTATCAAGCTCATTCCTACAAAAGAAAAAAAAAAAAAAAAAAGGCAAGGTCTTTGTAATTTAAAGCAAGGATCTGGGCTTATTTTTAGTATTTTTAAGAATGTGGAACATAAATACTGATAAGTTTCAAGGAAAACCAGCAACTAACATACTTATAGTCACTTTTCAACAACTTTGGGGGTTGGGTTGAGGAAGCTGTGAAATTGGCAAATATAATAAAAAGCATAATATTAGTGACTTTCCAGAGTAGCCTTTGGCAGTCCTGTCTTTAAAGAGTAATTTCTGATAGGAAAAAAAATGGATGGTAATGCACTGCATCCAAGAACCTTGCCTCTGGCAAGAGTAATTTGCAAATGCATTTTGGGATAATGTTTAAATGATTTTTTTTCAGGGTGCAAGTGCAATGCTCACTAGAATTGGTAATGCCTTTTGGGTCAGAGTCTCAATTTTCTTCCATCAGTGAATTAAAATTGTTTGTGGATTATATTGCCCATATTTGTTTCTGATTCTCCATACTGTCTATGTTGTAAGAGCTAATGATTAACAGACACCATATAATAAGCTAAGCACTTACTATGTGCCAGGCATTGTTCTAAGTTGCATTAAAATAAATATCTCATTTAATTCTCATAAATCTTGAAAAAGGTTTTATGATATCTGTTTTACAGGTAAGTAAACTGAGGTGTAAGAAGTTTAAGCATACTTGCCATAGCTGTTTTGTGGTAAGCTGAATTTGGCCTGAGTGACTCCAAAAGTTGTTCTCATAATTGTTATGCTGAAATGCCTTCCTCAGAATGATTCCTCAAGTAATCAAATGCTATATATATGGTACAACCACTTTGGAAAACTGCAGTATATCTTAAAGGTAAACATATGAAAACACTTTGGCCCAGAAATTCCTTTCCTAGGAATATACTAATATCAAATATATACCAGAAGACATCTATTAACAGCTCAGAGCAACACTATTTATAATAACCCCCAAACTGGAAAACAATCAGAATGTTCATTGACAGTAAAGGAGATAAATAATTGGTGATATATTCATATAACAGAACACTATACATCACTAAGAATGAACAATCTGCTTTTAAAAAAAAATTATTTATTGATTTATTTTTGGCTATGTTGGGTCTTCGTTGCTGTGCGTGGGCTTTCTCTGATTGCAGCGAGTGGGGGCTATTCTTCGTTATGGTGCGTGGACTTCTCACTGCGGTGGCTTCTCTTGTTGCGGAGCACAGGCTCTAGGCGCATGGGCTTCAGTAGTTGTGGCATGCAGGCTCAGTAGTTGTGGCTCGTGGACTCTATAGAGTGCAGGCTCAGTAGTTGTGGCACACTTAGTGTGCTTAGTTGGCTTAGTGGGCTTAGTTGCTCCACAGCATGTGGGATCTTCCCACCAGGGCTCGAACCTGTGTCCCCTGCATTGGCAGGTGGATTCTTAACCACTGCGCCACCAGGGAAGCCTGAACAATCTGCTTCTAAATGCAGTATTATATATGAATCTCATAAATATGATGCTAAGTAAAAGAAGTGAGACACACAAGAGTATGTATTGTACAAAAACAGGCAAAACTCTTTTGTGCTATCAGAAGTTAGGATAGTAGTTACCCTTGAAGGGAGCTAATGACTGGGAGGGGCCATAAATAGGGCTTCTGGAGAGTTGGTCATGTTCTGTTTCCTGGGCTTGGTACTGGCTGTTCATGTGTGCTCAGCGTGTAAAACTTCATCAAATTACATTTCTCTGTATGTATATTACACTTCAACCAAAAAAAAAAAATGTAATGCTATGTGGGGGTATTGTGTACATATGAGTACCTATATAATACTTCATTTTTTTCATGTATTGATGTCACTACCAAAATGCTCAACAACGGTAAAATGGATAAGAAAGCTCTGGTTTATTCCCACAATACCATACAGTGTGACTATCCAATGGAATACTGTAAGTAAACCAAAATAAAGCATAGCATATCATCAGATTTCTTACTGGGCAGAACAAAAGATAAAGCTTAAACTTGAAATGGGCAGCTTGAATGAATTCATAATTCATATCAGCAGAAGCTTAGGTGAATTCTTAGCTAAAAGTTTGTAGTTGATAAAGAGTAAAGCTAAAAAAATAATTCCAAAACAGGTTGCTTGTTTAGTAGGGAAGACACTCAAGTGGTTCTGGACTACACAAAGGAAAGAACTTACATCTGTATTAAGGAATAAACTACTTAACCCAGGAGAGCCTCTCCAGTTGTGCAATCTTTTATTCGAATCAATGATTAACACTCAAACTACATCTTGAACATTCAACCTTGACTAGGCAGAGAATACTATTATAGCTCAACAACTGAACTAAATGAACTCTGAGCCTTCCATGCAGTGGTAGCTATCTTGGGCATCAGATTTTCTAAATTACTAAATTTTTACATCCCTCTAAGTCTTGCACTTTGCACTCTGCCAACACGGCAATTATTAATACATCCTTCTTGATATTACATTATTGGTATATAATGTTTGAATTTAATTTATTAGGAAAATTGATTTTTAACTCAAGGCACTAAGGTTTATGTTTTGGTCATTTGTAACTTTCAGTTATGTACTTTGTGTGTGTGTCTTCCGTGAGACCAAGGTAGAAACGAGCTGGCTAATGGTCCTATCTTTATGCCATTTCCAAATGAACAAATAGGGAGACTAACACATTAATGTCCCTCTCTAACATTCGTAAGTCATTTTTTATAGTAAATATTCCTGGGGAGACGTGATAGCTTGCTTTAACTGACAGGTAGCCCATCAGCAGTAACATCGTTGTAACTTTGCACTGATTATCACCTGCTGTTTTAATTTTTTTCTGCACTGGAAGTTGTTTTTCAAACTGCAGTTTTAATGTACCAAAGAAGTAGAGGAGGAAACATGTAGTACAATTTGCTATATGTTGTGCTGCTTTTATAATATTGTACAATAATACAATCTTTCATCATCTCAGCAGGTGCCCCTGATGAATGACACATTGATCAACCCATATTCTTCAGACTCTGCCATATGAAGCCAATGAAAGATACCTGCTGGTGACCAAATGATGATCACATGAAAAGATAGTTCTGGCAAATTTAACAAGCTTTAGAGTTTCACAAAACCAATTAGTCTTCCTATTCCTTCTCAGGGCAATCCTTTCTACTGATACTTAAAGGGTCATTGACATGGTTAGGCGGGGAAATGGATGGATAATCATAAGAATAAACTGTAAATGACTCTTTAATGCTACCAATGGGAGATCTCCGTATTTATTAATGATTATAAAACTCTGAGGATCAATTTCTCTATTGGATTTGGTAGATGGCTTGTGATGGTTCATGGTTTTATTTTTATTTGAAGAGCAGTATAGATCTAAAAGGATCAGATTCAGATAACATCCTGGTTGAAGAAATTATCAATCCTTTGGAATTACGTGAAGAATATAATAAATTATAACCCAGACCTAATTATAAGCTCCTATTTATAAAGCCTAGTAGATTATTTTACATTTCAGTTCTGTTCAAGGTCTTTCACCATCTAGTCCCAGTTACAGTATTAACCTCCTTTATTCCAGCATATATATTTCTGTGCATTCTAAGCTAGCTCTTACCCAGAACGTTCCCATGCCTTTGCCCATTCTAGTGCATCACCCCAGAATCTCCTCTCCTGCCATCTTGACTAACTGAATGTCTACTCATCCATCGAGACCAATTTATCCATCAACACCAACTCATCCAAAAAGTTTATGCAGGTTGCTACTTCCATTCAGAATCAGCAGCCTCTTCTCTCCCTATGTGGCACTTTAATTTATGTATATTTCAATGTATTATTATATATTTCAAAATAATATAATGAACAATCATGTACTCTCCCAGAAGCTTAAGAAATAAAACATTTCCAAAACACTTGAACCCTCCTATGTATCTCCTTTGGTACTGAGTCCTCCTCACTCTCCACTCCTTAGCCTCCCTACCCTTCCCCACCCTCCCCATAGAGGATCATTATCTTGAATTCCATGCTTATCATTGCATGCATTTCTCTATATTTTTGCTTCATTGGAAGTATCCCTAAACAACATATAGTATTCTTTTGCATGTTTCAAAATTTACATAAATGATATCAACCTAAATCTATTCTTTTAAAACTTGTTTTTTATATTTGATGTTTTATCTGTGAGAGTTATTGGTGTTGATACATATAGTTCCTATGCATTCATTTTCACTGTTGCCTAATATTCTGGTATATGATTATTCCATAACATATTTATTTATATCTTGTCTACAGACATTTAGGTTGTTTACAATTTTTGTCATTATAAATATGCAGGTGCACAAAGAGATACGACCCCTTTTTCCACACTACTGTTACAAAACTTACCACACTCTTCTATTATTTTGTTATTATATACACATCTCGTGACTTTCTCCCATCACTTGATAAGCTCTATAGAGGATAAGGATTGGCAGGTGCCCAGCAAATGTTAACTGATTTGATAACTTATCCTTTCTGTATTTGAGTTGAGACTTTGTAGGCTCAGGCTGTTGTCTTGATTATAGTACAGAAGAAGACTTGAATTTTTAGATTTTCATACTTCTACTTCAGAAATCCTAAAAGGAAGGAAGCATCAGGGGAGAGTTGATTGGTCAGACTTAGTATAAAACTTGGCTCCTACCAAGCATCTGTCCTCAAAAATGCATTGGTAGTATTTCTGTGTTCCTCAATGCCTCTGTCAATTTTGGAACACAGTAGATGTTTCTCTACGATTATGATTACCCAGTGATCTCATTTTTCTTCAAGTGCCATTAATTCTTTGGAAAGATCCTAAAAAGAGGAAACATTTTCATTTGTGATGAAAATTTATTGAGGTTCAGAACAAACAAACACATTGTTTCAACTATCCAAATAAAGAATATTAGCCAGTTTCTAGAATGGGCTCATATTACCAAGACTTTTCATGAAATAGTTATTTCAATAGCAGATGAGAAACTAGCTAGCAGAAGAAAATATTTATAATTTGAACTGTTTATAAGTTGTCAATACGATTCTACCATATGTATGTTTTCCCCCAAAGTATTATTTCTTAAATTTAAAAGAGGAATATTATATAAAGATATTATTAGCATTATCATTTGCAATAGGGCAAAAACAGGAAAACAACATAAATGTCTTACAATAAAGGGTAATTAAGTAATATAACATGGAAATATGTTACAAGTTTATGGATTCATTAAAATTATACATATGTTTTTTTGAGGATATGTATTTGTTAATCAATGACATAGAACTGTACATACCTTGTGACTACAATTGCTTTTTAAATTATTAAATTATATATTGTCTATATAAAGTTTAGAAGGAACAAAACTACATATATAGTTGCTTTATTTTAGTGGCAATATGGATGGAAATTTATTTTTAAGTTGCTTTTCTATACGTTAAATATATAATAATAAATAAAACTGTGTAAGTATAATACTTCTTTTTGAGTGAGATGTGTGTACTAGCGTGACTGACTGTCCTGGTTTGCTTGGAACCAAAGGGTTTCCCTAGATAGAAGACATTCAGTGCTAAAACTGGGACCTGCGCAACTGGGATGGTTGTTCACCCTATAACTTGTCTTTGATTGGTAGGAGAAGGTGGGAGGAAATTGTCATTTTACTTCAATTTTCAGGAAATAAACTACATACTAGTTTGGTCACTGACCAGAAATTATTACAATTTAACACTCTACTCTTCCATACTTTGGCTCATCTTGGAAAATTGCACACAAAGTCTTAAAGAGACAACCTTCCACTAATTACATATTCACCTGGTATCCATTTCAACAAATGAAATTACTCTCAGCATACATTAATTGACGTAATTACTGAAACACCAAAATCAGATTAACCACTGTGGCTTGGCTCAAAGAACAAAGAAATCATGGCTCCAGGAAACTGCAAAAGTGTTTTTTTTTAAAAAGTGCTTTAAAACATTGTTCAACTTGTGTACAGTTTTAAAGAAAGCTAATAAAACATGGCTATTTCATTATTCACTCATGAGACAATTCTGAGTTCTTTACAGTATATTTTGGCTGTATTGCAGCTTAAAAGTAAGTCGTCCTAACATCCCGCACTTTGTTGGTTGTTCTTGTAATCTCCATTGTGTGTGCTTTAGTGGCATAGCACTCCTGTTGGAAGACAAATTGTATCCACTACTATTATCTATTTTCATAATTAACAATCACGCAGTTATTCTAGAAGCCCAGCAGCAACAACAATGACATCTTTGTATTTGCAAAAAGCAAGTACTTTTCAAATTCCTGGCTCTTTTTTCCTAAAACACTGACATCATAGTAAAACATTGTTCTCCCTGCTTTGGGTTCGAATCGTCTGATAAATTAGAGAAATCTGAAGATAATGAAAGAGGACATATGCTGGTATAAGTTTGCAAGGCAAAAAAGTCTCTTCTCAGACTTATTAGTTTCTGTTGCTTGAATACATGGAATCTATTGTTTCATGGTTTTACTTCCTCATTTCCTATGCCAGATTATTACTGCCACTTAAAATGTAATCTTGGGCACAATTCACCTTCCATGCTCTTGGTTCCAGGTACTGTACTATTATTAGAATACCTTTGCTTTCCAGGATCTTATCTTATTTCCAGAAGCTCATTAACATTCTTGATCATCATCATGACTATTTTTATTATTTAGTTTTGCTCTTTTGTACAGAATGAGTTCTCTTTATCACAAAATTTGGTTTGTTCTCCCTATCATTAATAACTAGTACTACACATTAGTATAGAATTCTGCTTTTGTTGAAAATTAACTCCAATAAATCAAAGAAACATAAAAAAACAAATATGGACATATTGTGGTATGATTCTTCAAGATAAAAACAGAGGTGTGCTCAGATTCTTTGTTACTCGTGCTTGATCACATGGAATCAAGCACTTCACCACCTGCAAAATCTACTGCAAACTTTTGCTTCTCCTATATTATTAATTTTTAATTGCATTTCCCATTAATAATACCTTAATCTTATCTAACAAAAATATAGTGATATTACAACCAAAAATATAACAGGGTAAGAATAAGGGAAAAAAGAAAGAAGAAGGAAGCTGTAACTCACCATTAAAAAAGCCACACAGAGATTTTATGCATTATCATATTGTATGTACCCATTACTGTCAAGCTGTAGGTCTTATACTGTAGAGAAATTGCAAAGACAGAAACAGTAGAGTGTGTTCTGCTCAACACCCAACAAAAGTTAACTTTTCTTGGATTCCCCATGTTAGGCATCCCAACCTTAGCTAACAGCATGTCAAGGTTTCTCTACCTCAGCACCTTCATCACACACATACACACACACACACACACACACACACATGCCTGGGCTTATCTCTGGTCAAGTCCATTCTCTTTCTTCCATTCTGCCAGAAATCTGTTGATTATCCCAATTCACCTTTGTAGTGGACAATCAAAACATAATAACCTTACAGTCACCATTGATGATGGATGCCAAAACCTTTGAGAAACAGGATATCCACAAAGTCTCAGTGTGATTCCTGAGATCATTTACTAATTATATGGGGAAATAGAATTTTAACATTGAAAACATTTGGTGGCTACCACCTCAACCAAATGATCACACCCTGCAGCACCAAGTATGATATCACACACCTATGATGTGATGCACTGAGGGCACAAAAGTACTTACACACTATTCCTTCCAAAAATATTTAACCTGAAACTGATCATTAGAACACAGCTAGACAAATCTAAAGTGAGGGACATTCTGCAAAACGACTGGCCTGAACACTTCAAAAACGTCAATATTGGGAATTCCCTGGTAGGGTGCAGGTTCAATCCCTGGTCTGGGAACTAAGATTCCACAAGCATGTGTCACGGCTAAAAAAAATTTTTTTTTTAAAGTCAATATCATGAAAAGCAAGCAAACAAAAAAGGCTGAGGAATTGTATCAATAGAACAAGGGAGAGTAAAGAGAGGGACAATTGAATACAACAGATGATCCTTGATTGGATGTTAGACTATAAAATATCAATAAACTACATAGGACACTATTGGGATGATTGGGAAAATTTGAATACAGAGTCTATTTTAGATAATAGTATTGAATCATTGTTAAATTTCTCAGGGAATTATCTTGTGGTTATGTAGGAGAATGTCCTTTTTCTTAGGAGATATATGCTACAGTATTTAGGGATGAAGTGTCATGATGTCTACAATAAATTCTCAAATGGTTCAGCAATGCCTATATATCCAAGAAGGGAGTAGAGAAAGAGAATAAAAAAAGGAAGCAAATGTGGCAAAATGTTAACAATTGGTAAATCTAAGTGAAGGGTATATGGCTCTTTATTGAATATTCCTGCAGCTTTTCTGAAGGTTTGAAATGTTATAAAATAAAAAGCTGGGGAAAACATATTAAGCCAAAACCTTGCATTTTTAGGAAAAAGAAATCCAGAAGTTATTACAGCAAAATGCTTTTCTTCACGCCTACAAGAAACTGCAAAGGACTCCAAATGTGTTGGCCCAAGTGTGACTGTAAAATGAGGAAGGATTAGCCCAGCGAGCTAGTAGGACATTGCTCTATAGACTACATTGCTTTGTACACTTGTTTCAGGAGATGTATTTATATACATATATATCACATTCCATTTTATATATAATTATATATTATATATCATTAGAGATGCTATAGTCAAAAATACCCAATTTACAAGTAAACAGAGGCCCAGAGAGGGATCGTACCTTGGCCAGTGTCACACAGAAACATAGTGATAGAGTTGGACGTAGAACCCAGGAGTCCTGTGTTTTATTTTCTATCTTAAGCTTCCTCATTTAGTTATTTCCACAAAATAAACAGCAACAACAACAGTCAGTTTAGAATTTCCCAAACAATTTCAGTTTAGCAAAAAGTTTGTATTTCTTTTGTGAATGAGAACTACCTAATCCCTCTTTGTCTACCAACCTTCTGTGAAAGTGAGACTACAGAGCAGAAATTTACGTGGCTCCAAAACCTTAAGCATGTAAGATTTTTGGAAACTAACTAAAGACAAACCTACAATAGGAAGTTATTATAGCCAGAAAGCAAAGTTTGAGGCCATGTGTTTCCTTACATAAAAGTGACAGGACAGAAATACAGGTTAACCTAAGGCAACTGGAGAGGAATGATTCTTTGTTTTCAAAGGTTTGAATGAATTTTTTTATTACAGTTTTTGAGATGTGGGTTAACTATTAAGTGGAATTTAAAATTATTAGAGGGACTTCCCTAGTGGCACAATGGTTAAGACTCTGCAATCCCAATGCAGGGGGCCATGGTTTGACCCCTGGTTAGGGAACTAGATCCGACATGCATTCCACAGCTAAGAGTTTGCATGCCACAACAAAGGAGCTCACGTGCCGCAACTAAGGAGCCAGCGAGCCACAACTAAGACCCAGCACAACCAAATAAATAAATATTTTTTAAATAAATAAATAAAATTATTAGAAATTTAGTTAAATTCTGGTTAAAAACCTTTTTCTACCACTCTGCTTAATATAACCTATGAGGTTTTCATTTCAAGCTCCACAAGTTTTCTTGAGTTACAAATGTTCTTTAAGTATTCCCACTGTAGTTTCTAACTTGAAGAAGGGGCTTCCCTGGTGGCGTAGTGGTTGAGAGTCCGCCTGCCAATGCAGGGGATACGGGTTCGTGCCCCGGTCCGGGAAGATCCCACATGCCGCGGAGCAACTGGGCCAGTGAGCCATGGCTGCTGAGCCTGCGCGTCTGGAGCCTGTGCTCCGCGACAGGAGAGGCCACAACCGTGAGAGGCCCGGTTGAGGGTACCGCAAAAAATAAAAAATAAAAATAAAATAAATAACTTGAAGAAAAAATACCCAGGAATCAATTTCTGTTGTTATTGTTGTTGCCATCGATTCCATATTGAAACACAAATATCGCACCCCTTTAAAACCCCTGTTGCATGCATGTCTGTCATTAGCAAGAAGATGCAGGACCACAGGGAAAGCGTGCCAGTGGCATTATGCCCATGAACAAGTGGTACCCAATATCTCCTCTATTTTTCTACCAATCCTCTGTGAAAATGAGACTACAGAGCAGAAGAAAGGACAATAACAACATTATAGCCCAAGTGACCTTAAAAGCAAGTAAACCCTATTATTTGAATGGAGTAATGGATTAGCCTGAACATTATTAGTCACTCTGGATCTGACAGAAGTACACTTTCTGTTACAGCATCAGAGTAATAACCTTTTCAGCATTTCATTTGTCTCAAGCAAGCAAATGTACAAGATGTACAATAATAAGAATGCTGTCTTCTGTAAAACTTTTTTCAGAAATATTGCATATTAGAAAGTGGAACCTGACATAAATTAATTTGCTTTGTTACACAGCCTTATTCCTCCTATCCCTTCACGTTGCTTCTATTTTGCACACAGTGTGTGACGTGGCTTAGAAACCTTTTCTTGCTCTTGGTAATGAAAATCCTGGCTTTTCCCCCTTGAGGTATTATGACCATCTTCTCTGTAAAATGTGAACATATTTGATATGTGAACAGTGTATGTATTTCTTTGTTTCCTTCCTTAAGTAGGATCCTAGCATAACTTAATTTTCCCTAGCTGAAATGATGAAACTTAACATTTAGGCATAAAGTACCATGTAGGAGCCAATCTACAACTTCTTACTCTTTCTGGGGAAAAAAGTTAGTTAGGCATATGTATGGCACCAGAATCCCAAGGCCAAGAAAAAGACTTTCTTGGCTATATTAAAAATAATTTCATTCACCCTCAGCTAGGCAAACCTAGAGGAAGATCAGGAGGTAAGTTGCCGCCATTTATCATAATACATTCAATCAATACACTCACTAGACATTTCCCCTGACACTCTATTAAACCAACCCCCTCTACTAGGAAGATAAAACTCTAAATAGAAAATAAGTAGACAGTGATGAACAGCAATATTATCCCTGCCTACAATTTAAGTTCCTAAGACTTTGGTAAACTTTTGAATCCTCTCTGCTCTGGACATAAAACTGCATTTCCTTGCTCTCTGGGGAATAAAATTTGGATGACTTGCTCTCTCACTGGAGTTTCACATTATAGGGCAGAAGAATGACTCCTATACTTACAGAATGAGTAGCAATGGCCTAGGATTGCCATAAATATGGGCAGTATGACCCTACAAACTAAGGAACCAGGTTGCAGCTGAGGTCCATCTTCTTGATTTTAAGGGCACTGACCTGGATATGCATGGGTAATTTTTTTTTTTTTTTTTTTTTTTTTTTGCGGTACGCGGGCCTCTTACTGTTGTGGCTTCTCCCGTTGAGGAGCACAGGTTCTAAGCGCGCAGGCTCAGCGGCCATGGCTCACAGGCCCAGCCGCTCCGCGGCATGTGCGATCTTCCCGGACCGCGGCACGAACCCGTGTCCCCTGCATCGGCAGGCGGACTCTCAACCACTGCGCCACCAGGGAAGCCCAGCATGGGTAAATTTGAGGGTCCTTACTTTAAGGGAAGTATATTAATCAGGGTTCTCCAGAGAAACAGACCCAATAGGAGAACCAATGCAAATCTATATCCAGTTCTGCTAACCAAAAGTGGCCCACTAGATGCTCAAATTCATATTCATATAGGTAAAGAGATTTATTAGAAGGAATTGGCTCATGCAGTTACGGAGGCTGAGAAGTCCCACAATCTCCCATTTATAGCTTGAGACCCAGGAAAGCCAGTGGTGTAGTTCCAGTCTGAGTCTGAAGGCCCGAGAACCAGGAGAACCAATGGTATAAATTATAGTCCAAGTCTGAAGGACCAAGAACCAGAGGGCTAATGGTTTAAGTTCCAGTTTGGGTCTGAAGGCCTGAGAACAAAGAGCTCCAAGGATATAAGTCCCAGTCAAAGAGCAGAAGAAAACTAATGTCTCAGCTCAGTAGTCAGGCCCTCAATGGACTGAATGATGCCCGTCCACACTGGGGAGAGCCATCTGCTTTACTCAGTCTACTGACTCAAATGCTAATCTCATCTGGAAACAACCTCACAGACACACCCGGAAATAATCTTTAGCCAAATGTCTGGGCACCCCATATCCCAGTCAAAATAACACATAAAATTGACCATCACAGTTAGGAAACTAATATGTATTGACATCTACTAATGTGCCAGGCACTGTTCTATGTGCTTTAACATATGTAATCAATCCCACATAACTGAAAGCTCCAGGAAGGTATGGACCATGTCTCTTGCTGAGCATTACATTCCTACCATTCAACATAGTTCGTAAGCTCAGGGTGAATATTTACCAAATGAAGAGGTGAATGAAAGGACCTCATGGAATTCTCAAAACAACCCTGCCAAGTAGACAAGATAGAGCATATCCTCATTTCACAGATGAAGAAACTGGGGCTCAGTGAGTTTGAGAAGATTGTATTTCATTAGAGCTTAGAAATGCTTTCTAGTTATCTAAGCATCTTACCAAATAGCGAGGGTAAAGCAAGATTCTTATTGCCTAATAAAAAGCACTTTATATACTAGAACAAGCCCATGAAATCTAACATCCCGACTTTTGTTCAATAAGCTGACACCACCCCCACCCCCAACTCAGAACACTCTCTGGATGGGGTGAGAGAATAGCTTTCTGTTTTTAAGCAAAAGACTGAAGACACTTTCTTTATCAATTTACTCACACCATGACATCAGATGTGAGGATCATGTATGACATCTTTGAAGAAGCTGACTGTACTATATGACAGTGTTGTGTTTACCCCAACACTTTTGAATGAGATAGCAGCTATCACTGATACCAGTTTACAGATAAGGAAAACACAACCAACGAGCTATAAAGTAATTTAAAGCAGTGAGTAGGATCTGGAATTCTTCAATCCCAGTCTTTCTGCCACATCATAAATAACCTGCCAGTATTGGGTTGGCCAAAAAGTTCATTCGGGTTTTCCATAGCATCTTACAAAAACCCGAACGAACTTTTTGGCCAGCCCAATATATCTCCGTAGAAGTCTCGACTGAGCGAGCCTAAATGACAGTGGAATTATTTTCGTCTGACTCATACAGTGTAATTAAAAATTGCAAATTAAAACTCAGGAGATATCCTATACTAATCTGAATTTCTGACTACTTTTAAAAAGCCCAAAGATCTGGTAATGCCAAGCAGACTACTGTGACAACACTGTCTTCCTTTTACAACCCTTTTACATTGGGTAAAATATATGTAACAAAAAACTGACCACAAAAAAATGACCACTTTACCATTTTTAAGTGTAATTCAGTGACATGAAGTACATTCACAATTTTGTGTATTTGTCACCACTATCCATTTCCAGAACTTTTTCATCATCCCAAACGGAAACTCTGTACCCATTAGACAATAATTCCTCATTCCCTCTCTTTCCCACAGTCCTTGATAACCTCTATTCTACTTTCTGTCTCTACGAATTTGCCTATTTTAGTTACCTCATATAAGTGGAATCATACATACTTACCTTATGTGTCTGACTTGTTTGACTTAGCACAATGTTTTCAGGGTTTATCCATGTTATAGCGTGTATCAGAATTTCATTTGTTTTTAAGACAAAAATATCCCATTGGATGTATATACCATATGTTGTTTATCCATTTATCTGTTGATAGACACTTAGGTTGTTTCCATTTTTGGTTACTGGGAACAATACTGCTATGAACATTGGTGTACAAGTATCTGAGTCTCTGCTTTCAGTTCTTTTGGTATATTTCTAGAGGTGGAGTTGCTGAATTACATGGTAACTCTTTGTATTCCAGTAGGGAATACTGATGGAACTATTTTAAATTCTCTAATGGCTAAAAACGTCTTTATCCTATCCTCACATTTGATTGGTAGTTTACCTGGGAACAAAACTCTGGGTTGCAAATCATTTCCCTTCAGGATATCGAGGCATTGCTTCATTTGCTCTAAGCTTCCAATTTCATTATGGAGAAGTCTGATGCCATTGGGATTTCCAATCCATTATACAGGATCTGGTTTTCCTCCCTGTAACGTATTTTTTAGACTTTTTTTTTTTTAAGATTTTTTTGGTGATGGCACGAGCTACCCAGAGTGTATCTGTTTTATTTTATTTTATTTTATTTTATTTTATTTTTTTGGCCACACTGTGCAGCATGTGGGAATCCTAGTTCCCTGGCCAGGGATCGAACCCATGCCCCCTGCACTGGGAGCATGGCGTCTTAACCACTGGACCGCCAGGGAAGTCCCTTTTTAGGCTTTCTTTTAAATACTTTTTTTTTTAGAACAGTTTCAGGTTTACAGCAAAATTAAGGGGAAGGTACAGAGATTTCCCATGTACCTCCTGTGCTTACACATGCATATACAAACGTATAATGAATGACATGTATCCATCATCACGGTATCATAATGGAATATTTTCACTGCCCTAAAATTCCTCTCTGCTCCGCCTGTTCATCTCCCCTTCCCCCTCCCCTCCAACCCTGGCAACCACTGATCTTCTGAATTGAACCTCCTAAATTGATCCTCTTATTGTTCTATTTTTTTCTCTCATATCCTCCATCTCTTTGTCTTACTTTCTGGGAAATTTCTTCAACTCTGTCTTCAAACCCTTCTGTTGAACTTGCTTCCCAACTTTTAATTTCCAAGAACTATTTCTTTCTTTTCTTTTAATATTTATTTATTTATTATTATGTTTTTTGGCTGCACCGGGTCTTAGCTTCAGCGGATCTTCATTGCGGCATGTGGACTTCTTAGTTGCATGCGGGATCTAGTTCCCCAACCAGGGATCGAACCTGGGCCCCCCCCCGAATTGGGAGTGCAGAATCTTAACTATTGGACCACCAGGGAAGTCTGCTCCAAGAACTATTTCTTGTTCTCTGTCCCATTTTTAAGGCATCTCATTCTTATTTTACGCATATATTATATTGGTTCCTCTCCCTAACACTTTTGTTAGATCATTGTTAAGTTTTCTTTCTACTCCCTGAAACTTTTATTTCCATTTCCTTATCCCCCATCCCCGTACCCCAACATGCATTGTTTGGTCTCTGTCTTTCATATCAGAGGCTTTCCTCCATTGTCTGTTTCTTTGGCTGTCTGTTCATACTAAAGAATATGGCAATAATAAGCTAATTGGAAATACCAGGTTCCAGAGAAGATTGGTGCCTGGAGAGATTCATCACAAGGGGATGAGTCTTCAAGCTGACTTTGTCACTGATGGGCCTATAAATGCTAGTATCTGTAGATCTCTTTTTCTGGGGCTGTTTAGTTTCTGCAGAGAAGAATCCTTTCCCACCAGGATGATTACAGGGAGAAGAGAGGTATAAGTCTGACTACTAGCATCCTAAGCACTTATCTAGGTGAAGGTTGCAAGGACCCAGACCAAAGCTGAAAGCTTCAGAGCACCACAAAATTACTAAGCTTAGAAGAGTTGATAGAACTCATTTTTTCCCTTTTTCTCAGTACATATTCTTACTCAGCATTGAAAATTTCAGAAGCTAAAATAACTCCACTGCATATTTTAAACAGGGGAACAGGTTGGCCTTTTGTCACAATGAAGCAAACTATTCCTGGAAAAAAAAAATGCCTCTGCTTTTTCTGAAGTTTGCCAGTTCGGATGTTTTTCATGCCCCAGAAACTGCTGGTTACAGCCCAGCATGGTAGGGGGAAAAGAAAGTCTGTATCTGTCTGTGTATGTTGAAACTCCGAATCTCAGCCAAGACATGAAGTCATGTTAGGGTCTACAACATGGAAGTAAAAGCTTAGAACGTCACTGAGTTGTTAACAGATGAACTGGACTCCAACCTATTGGGCTCACAAACAAATGTCTACACTATTGTGCTAAGAGGTTAGAGAAATGCAGATGGAGGCTGAGGTTTCACTCGCTGCTGCCAACCACAATATATGTTCTAGAAAACAGAAAGGAATGGGTGTTTGAAGGGCAGAATGAAAGCAGATCTAAGTAATGTCAAAGTAAACACACCTGCAACCAAGTAATTACTCAGCAATATGAAGATACTGCCTGTACAATAGAGTCCAAATCAAAAAGACCTTGGATCTTGATTTCTGTATCTTAACAAAGCTAATAATGAGAGATGCATGCTTTATCAGAAGTTAGATCAACATTTTTTTAACGTTATCTAAGCTTTTGGAAAAGTCACCAAATCTTATGTTCTGTCTTTCAAAATTTAAAGACTGATGGGCTTCCCTGGTGGCGCAGTGGTTGAGAATCCGCCTGCCGATGCAGGAGACACGGGTTCGTGCCCTGGTCCGGGAAGATCCCACATGCCGCGGGGCAACTAAGCCCGTGAGCCATGGCTGCTAGGCCTGTGCGTCCGGAGCCTGTGCCCCGCAACGGGAGAGGCCACAACAGTGAGAGGCCCGCATACCGCAAAACAAAAAAATAAAATAAAATAAAAAAAAAACAAAATTTAAAGACTGAGAATGAGTTTCGAGAGAGAGAAATTAGATCTGGGTATGCTTAGGAAAAGTAGAATATTTCACTATTCTCTCTTGGGTTACCCCAAACTCCAACATTTTTTAAGGATAAGAAAAATGCTACAACCTGAATCTTTTATTCTAAGGTGGTCCAACTGGTCTAAACAGTGTTGCATGAAAATCGTATTCTTTTGAGGCGTGCGCCCCATTTAACTTCTCGAGTACTGCTGGCGTCGGGTTTTCATGCCAGCCCCTCTTTGGGTCACTGAAAGCCAGCTTCCTGGAAATTTATTTTCAGTTAACAATTGAAGATACACACAAAAATGTATGTACAAGGAAAATGCAAAAAATTGGAGGCTACCTAAATATCCAGCTGTTAGGGATTGGAAATGGGGGCTTCATCTAAGCTTAGAAGAAAAAAAAAAAGTCTGTCAGCTTGCCAGAGTTTGACTTATTGTGTTTATGTGTTTACTGCCTGTATGTAATAAGTTTAAATGACATCAAAAGCATATAAAAATATCTGGGAATAAAATGAAACCCCAGTTGACCCTAGATGTCTGGTTTACATAATGCCAAGAATCTGAGATTGTTTGACAATACACACTGTATTGTCATACATACTGTATGACATACATACTGTAAAGTACACAGATCTTAAATGTACAGCTAGATGAACTTCTATACGTGTACATATATGAATGTAACCACCATCTAGATCTAGACATACAATATTTCTAGTACCCATGACTCCCCTGGTGGTCCAGTGCCTAAGACTCCGAGCTCCTAATGCAGGGGGCCCGAGTTTGATTCCTGGTCAGGGAACTAGATCCCACATGCCGTAACTAAAAGAGCCCACAGGCTGCAACTGAAGATCCCACTTGCTGAAACTTACAAGAAGATCCTGCATGCTGCAACAAAGATCCCGCAGACAGCAACAAAGATCCCAGGTGCTGCAACCAAGACCCAACACAGCCAAATAAATAAAGAAATAAACATTAAAAAAATTATTTCCAGCATCCAAGGAGGATTCCTCCTGTCATTCATACCCTCATTCAAATCCCAGCCCGAGTCCTGCCCCAGGTAAGCTCTATTCTGACTATCCGGAGTTTTTAAAAACACTGGTCAGGGACTTCTCTGATGGCTCAGTGGTTAAGAATCCGCCTACCAATGAAGGAGACATGGGTTTGAACCCTAGCCCAGGAAGATTCCACATGCTGGAAAGCCCATGTGCAGCAACAAAGACCCAATGGAGCCAAAAATAAAATAAATAAATAAATATGTTAAGAAAAAATAAAGAAATAACGTAAAATACATGGTTGGTTAATACAAAAAGTCTTAAAAATACTCATGGCTTTTGGCCCAGTTATTCTGTATCTAAAAATTTATTCTGAGGAATAATTAAAGATAATGTGCAAAGATTCACCTACAAGGAGTAAAATATTGGAAATGAACTAAATGCCCCCAAATGGGAGAATATTTAAATGAATTATCGTACATTTATACAATGGAATATCATGTAATCCTTAGACATGAAGCTATTGAAGTACATTAATAAACAGAGAATCACAGTGAAGACATGATAAATTTGAAAATAAGTTACAAATAGTGTAGACAGTAGTATCCCATCTTGGGCAGTAAGAGGCTCTGGACCCTACCACACAGTCTGTGAGATCTTGGATAAGGTATTAAATATCTCCAAGCCTCAGAGTAAATTATCTTCCATTTACCTGTAAAGGTAATAATAGCGAAGATCACATAGAGTTATTATGAAAATTACATCACATTTGACACATGTATGCATTTTGTTAGCTACGAATAATACAATTTATTAATTAGCTATTATTAATATATTAATATACTAACATATACAGATCTTCCTTGACTTACAGTGGGATTGTGACCCAATAAACCCATTGTAAGTTGAAAATATCGTTAAGTCAAAAATTCATTTAATACACCTAACCTACCAAACATCCTAGCTCAGCCTAGCCTACCTTAAACGTGCTCAGAACACTTACATTAGCCTATAGCTGGGGAAAATCATCTAACACAAAGCCCATTTTATAATAAAGGGTTGAATATCTCATGTAGTTTATTGACTACTGTACTAAAAGTGAAAAACCGAATGGTTATGTGAGTACAGAATGTTTGTAAAGTCGGTTGTTTACCCTGGTGATTGTGTGGCTCGCTGCCACTGCCCAGCATCACGAGAGGTGTGGGACCGCATATCGCCAGCCCAGGAGCTCAAAATTCAAAATCCGAAGTATGCTTTCTACTAAATGCATATCACCTTTGTACCACCGTAAAGTTGAAAAATCAAAACTTGAACCATAGTGAGTCAGGGACTATCTGTACTTACATCTCAATTGTTAACACAACAATTGCATGTTATTTATGTAATTTCTGGATTTAAAATTTTTAAATGATATCTAAGTATTTTCTCCATATAATGGCAGAAATATTGCCCTTGAAGCCCTAATCCATTTATTCTTTTTCTTCTCACCTACTGTTTCTATAAATTTTGTATTATTTTAGTCTGTCAATAAATCTTAGTGAAAATTTACACATATTTTTATACATGTAAATTGCATCCTGAAGATTGCAATAACTTACAACATAAAGATTAAGCTAAACATTAATTTGTCTTTTAGAAAATAATAAACATACCTAGAAGGGATTAAGAGTTCATATAATTTCTTCTAGTTCAAGACCTTTATTTTATAAAAAGGTGACGGAACTATGGTTCAATTACTTAATGTTATTTGTAAGTGACAGAGCTGGGGCTTGAACCTGGTTTTGTTGACTACATCCTCAGCTCTGTTTTCTGAGAGCAGGCATCTAGCAATTACATGTAATAAAGTATTCAATTAAATGTTGTTAAATGATAAATAAGAAAATTGCTGAGCGTCTTAGGAAATAAGGTGCATAAAAATAACTTCTGGACAGCTAAAAATAAGCAACATTACTAAACAAACTTTTTCATCTGTCGTTATTTTCTTTGCTTATGCAATTTAGAGGCATAATGACCTGAGTGGAGGCAGTACATTAAATAAAAATTTTTTTTCACCTAAAAACAAAAACAAAAAACCCCCAAATTTAACTAAAACACACCATATGATAGATAGTTCATTGTCCTTTTGGAGATTTTTTTTTTCCCCCTGAAGGGTCACCAATAAGGCCTTTTATTGTCCAATTACATTTTAAAGTCTCCCCTTCCAATCCTCTCACAGATTTATTTATCCTACAAATGTAACGCATACCTTTACAACTTAAACAATTTTTGTGTCCTTTTTGAAGGTTTTCTTCAGTCTCAGTCATCTTTTGTTCTTTTTTACAATTTAACAACTGTCTTGCAAATTATCTAATCAGTGGGCTATTTGTACAGTCTTTTCATTTTCATTCTGTTCTTTCTAAGAGTAATTCTTCTCCATAGCTTGATTAATCTTATTTTCTTGCTTATGCAAATGTCATATTTAATTCTGACCATTTTTGTTATTTTTAAATGCCTTTTCAATTGCCTCTTTCCTTACCTTAATTTCCAAATTGACTCTCCATGTTTTTTTCTAAATATCTGTCACTTACCTACATTCTTAAATTATTACATCCCTTATAAATCTGAGTAATCACACAATTTTTCACCCATTGATAAAGTGCTTTGAAATGTGCTAGATTTTGAGTACCTCCCCATAAAAGAGATTTAAATAGCCTATTTATACTTCATATATACTTTATAATAGCAATTCTCCATATACAGTTGAAAAAACCAGGGTGTTTTTTATTTCTATGTAGTTAATTCCCATCTCATAAATTTCATATCTACAAACAACTACCCTATCCCTATACACCAAAACTCATCAGAAGCTCTAAGTCAAAACACAGAATCCTTCGGAGAAGCAAAGGAGGGGTGAGGCTGTGAGAAATAGGAATGGTTAGAAGAACTAATTGTCCTAGAGGAAACTTGCTACCAAATATCTTCTTCCACATTTTAAAAAACTCCAATGATCTCTTCCCAGGAAAATTAAGGGATGTTAGTCATAGATACCGTACAGTTGACCATGAGTTTGACAGCTTCCTAATACCTAGCAGAGACATCAGGACTAAAGTCAGGATTTGAAACTCTGTGTCCAAGAAAAAAGAAAACCTCCCATCATCTTTCTTTCCCTTCTTGTTCCTCTTCTTTTTTTTTTTTTCTCTTCCTCATCCCTTCCTCTCCTTGTTTTTCTTCCTCTTCTCTCTTGTACCTTATCACTCCTTTATCTCAGGACTCAGAACTAAGGCTGATTCTAGCAGAATTACTGTGAAGGTAGCGTTTTAATAGTTAAACAGAACTTTGTGGGCCACTTTTGGAATTTATCCACCACTTAGCACGTTGCTGCTGTGGGAAAGTATTTCCCAGTTACAGAGCCAAACAAAGAAAACAATTAGTGAACAAAAAGAAGGAACACAAACTTATTTGTAAATGGCAAACTGACTTTTTTTGTTGTTTTTCAGGCTTAGACCTTGTATTCTATTTCCAAGTTCTTGCTCTTTCCAGCTGAATATTTATGCTTTACACTTCTTCAAAATCAGGTAAGTCTTTCAGTAATGGCTTTGGAATTTCACTCAAATCTGCTTCTGTGTGGGGTGCACTGTAGTTACTCTTCTCTTTCTTACTCTTGTCATTGAACCTGATTTGACTGCCTTCTGGACTGTTCTCCTCTAGCCAAATTCATTGTGCAGTTAATTTTGGCCTCCATTTTTATTGCATGGTTCACTCTTGTCCTCCTTGTGTTCCCACCACTGCACACCAATCTTTGTCATGGCCTTCTTCTGGGCACACAAGTCCAATCCCCTTGTCATATCCATATGAATAATTTTATGTCCATTCATTATCTCTTTAGTACTTTGAAATGACATCTCTGTCCTCTGCTAACCACCTTATTTTTTTTAACATATATTAATTTTTAAGATATTTCACTTTCTCCTGCCATCATTTCATTTTATGAAAGGGGTATACCTGAAAGAGGTTCTTTTTCTCTTTCGTGGTTAAAGTTAACATTTCTCTCTCTGGAGATTTTTAAATACACCAACAGACTCTATTGTACTCTTTCTCTGTCCTCACTTTCTTCCCTCCCTTCCTTTCTTACCTTTATCCTCGACTCTTTCTTTCTTGTTGTTGGCTCTCCTCCACACAGTGATCTCTCTTTTTTGTCCCTATCATTTTGAAGAAAACTTTTCATGCACCCACACATGTTTTCCACCAGAGTTTTGGTCCTTACTGGTGTCAGGATAGCACCAGCTCTTTCCTCCAGAACTACACATTCTAAGACACATGACTGCCACTTGAAACATTCTGCAAATCTGCCTTTGCTTGTGTTAATGTGCTACCCCAGAATGTCTTACTCTATCTGTACTGTCAAGCCTAGACAAGAATGTTAAGATCTTGGGCCACTGAAAGCTCAGATAGGTGTTAGCGTCTTTCCCCAGCTGTTCATGCCTTGCTTTAGCAGGATATGGATGGTGACTTCTTCCACGGAACCCATGCCCATCAATAATTCTGAGGTTTGCATTAGCTTTTAGGCTGTAAAATGATAGCCTCTTGGGGCTAACAGAAAATGAGAAAGGTCAAGGACTAGGGAACTATGCAATGGTTTTTTTGCTCATTTAAATGCCAAGATGGGGATTTCCCTGGTAGTCTAGTGGTAAAGAATCCGCCCTACAATGCAGGGGAGGTGGGATCGATCCCTGGTCAGGGAACTAAGACCCTACATGTCTCGGGGCAACTAAGCCTGCATGCCACAACTACAGAGCCCACACACCCTGGAGCCTGCACACCACAATTGGAGAGAAAACCCACGTGCCACTAGAGAGAGGCCCACATGCTGCAACAAAAGATCCCGTGTGCCGCAACTAAGACCCAATGCAGCCAAAAATAAATAAATAAATAATTAATTTAAAAAAATCTTTAAAAATACATTAAAATTATAAATAAATAAATAAATATGCTTCCTCTTAAAAAAAAAATAAATGCCAAGATGGGAAAAGGCAAGACTTTTATTTTCCTGTATTAAAGGTTACTGTGGGCTGGAGACGGGAAGTTGGGGAATCATGTACATTCAGAATACAACAGCCAGGATGGTACAGAGAGGCATAATTTCCTCTTCGGATCTCTTCTCTAGCAATAAATGGTCATTTTATCTCTTTGTCTTTGATTCTCAGGTGTAGTTTATAATGGCCTTTGCTTTCTGTTTAAATAACACTATGACTCAATAGTGCATAGATTGCCGCTAAAGTCTTTACCTCACTGTACACTCAAGTACAGTTTAATGATATCCCACTACGAGACTACGTGTTGATAGGTCTTAGTTATGGTTATTTTATTCCTAATTATCACATTAATTTAGGCTTTTATATTTCACATGCACTTGTATTCCTTTTAAAAGTTCTTTTTCCCCCTCTATTCAAAGCAAATGAGGCATTATGTGTTTGCATTGTATTTATTAAGCACACATCATGTGCATTTCACATTTATTATATATCGAGTGCCTAGCAAACTGCCTGGCACATCCCTTTAAAAAATAACTTTATTGAGATATAATTCACATACCATACAGTTCACCCATTTAAAGTGTATGATTCAGGGACTTCCCTGGTGGTATAGTGGTGAAGAATCCGCCTTATAAGGCAGGGGACGTGGGTTCGATCCCTGGTCAGGGAACTAAGATCCCCGACCACACTGGGTCAACTAAGCCTGTGTGCCACAACTACTGAGCTCATGCGCCTCAACTAGAGCCCAGGTGCCACAAACTACAGAGCCCACACGCTCTGGAACCTGTGCAGCACAACTAGAGAGGGACAACCTGCACGCCACAGCTACAGAGAAGCCTGGACCCCACAACAGAGCCCACGTGCCTCAATGAAGAGCCCGTGTGCTGTAACTAAGAGCCGACATGGCCAAATAAATAAATAAATCTTTTTTTAAAAAAATTATTTATTTTTGGCTGTGTTGGGTCTTGTTGCTGTGTGCAGGCTTTCTCTAGTTGTGGAGAGTGGGGGCTACTCTCCCTTGTGTGAGCTTCTCATTGCTGTGGCTTCTCTTGTTGCGGAGCACAGGCTCTACGCGTGCGGGCTTCAGTAGTTGTGGCACGCAAGTTCACTAGTTGTGGCACACGGGCCCAGCCGCTCCACTGCATGTGGGATCCTCCCAGACCAGGGCTCAAACCTGTGTCTCCTACATTGGCAGGCAGATTCCCAACCACTGCGCCACCAGGGAAACCCAATAAATAAATCTTAAAAAATAAAAATAAAAAATAAAGTGTATGATTCAGTGGCTTTTCATATAGTCACAGAGTTGTGCAACCATCACCACAGTCAATTTTAGAACAATTTCATCACTCCATAAAAGAAACCCCATACTCCTTAGCTGTCACCTCCCAAACTCCTTCCCCATCTCCCTTCCAACCCCAACCAACTACTAATCTAGTTTCTGTCTCTACTGATGACTATTTTGAACATATAAATGGAATCATATAATACGTGGTCTTTTGTGACTGGTTTCTTTCATTTAGTACAATGTTTTCAAGGTTCATCCATATTGTAACATGTACCAATAGTTCATTCCTTTTCATTGCCAGATAATATTCCATTATAGGGATATACCACATTTTTTTGATCCATTCATTAGATAATAGACATTTGAGTTATTTCTGCTTTCTGGCTAGTGTGAGTAATGCTTCTATAATACTCATACAAGTTTTTTTGCAGGTATATGTTTTCATTTCTCTTGGGTGTATACTTAGGAGTGGAATTGCTAATTCCTATGATAACTCTATGTTTAACCTTTTGAGGAGCTACCAGACTGCTTTCCAAAGTGGCTGCATCATTTTACATTCCTGCTAGCAGTGTATGAAGGTTCCCATTTCTCCACATCTTCACCAATACTTTTTGTTATTTGTCTTTTTGTTTACAGCCAATCTAGTGGATGTGTCATGGTATCTGATTGTGGTTTTGATTTGCATTTCCCTGATGGCTAATATCTTGAATATCTTTTCAAGTGCTTATTGGACATTTGTATATCTTTGGAGAAATGTCTACTTAGATCCTTACTTTGTGCCTGGTACATTTTATAGACTCATTAAATTTTTCAAATACTTAGATGAATTGTGAAATTTAAATACCATGGAAACCAAGTTAAATAGATTTTATTATCTCAGTTTTGTAGACAAGGATTAGAAAGTGAAATGATTTACCTAAGTCCCCATTGAAGGTCAGCTGCTTATTTAGGTCTTTGAATTCACTTTCTCTTCTACCAGGCCCAAAATGCTTTGGGCAATGGCCCTACCATATATCTGCAAAGAACACAGCCGCTGTGAGTAAGGGCCTCTGATGATGGCTACTTTACATCTTCCCACAAGTCCCACAAAAGCCTGCAAATCAGAATACCTGTACTTGGCTTTGAATTAATCTATCTGTTCATTACACTTCATTCTTATAGAGTTAATTTGTTACCTGTCTTTTATTTGATTAGTTTTTCCAAGCACATTTTAGGTGACTACAAACTGACTTAGCCCATTTCAGAGATAAGACTCAAAGAGAACAGTTAAGTCCTGTTTTCCTTTACTTTCAACATTTGTAGGAAGACCATTCCTAGGGATGTCAAAGGTCACGTAGAAAAATGTATTTATTTCCCGACCAAAGAGGAAAATTACTGGCATTCATATCAATCCAAACATTCAATGTATGTTTTAAAACAGCATACATTATGAATTTCTTAATTCATAATGTGCCCAGCCTTGTAAAGGAAAAGAGTACTCTTTCAAGGTTGAGTTATCTTTGTAAAGCTAATTTCTTTGGCAAACCCCATCTAACACCCCCTAATACTGATGAATCATTTCTAGCTCACCCCTTCACCCTCCTGTATGTTGCTTCCTCTTCCTACTGAAGGTCTAGGGTTTTTCCCTGAGTTATGAAGTTTGCTGCAACCAGTGCTGAGTCCGGTCAGCAGCAGCCCTGTTCATTGCCACAGAAGTGGCACCACAATGTTACGTGTTTTCTGCCCTGCTGCCCGCCCACGGAGGCTGAACTGTACAGATGTGGAGTAGCCTTGGAAATCTGCCAATGTAAATGAATGGAAACTCTCATCATTTGTCCACACTGCACCACTGACACAGGTGTTGAACTCAATCCAGGTCTGATTTTACTTCCTCTGGCTTTTCACTAAATATGAAATGACTGCAATAGATTTTTTGTGTACCAAAGTGCTCCACTCTCACTATGGACTGGCTATGTGGGAATGGGTTCTTTTCACAGACCTGAGGTGTGTTATTAGAGATTTTTCTTTCTCCCAGATGCATTAAAGTTGCTTTAGTCGAAATGAAACTGAGCCTCATTCTGGGCCAAGCATAATGAAAGCAATTTAATATCAGCGCACATAGGACACCAAGGGTGTTCGTTTTCTATGGGAGGATGCTAGTGTGTTAAGTGCACTGTTCCAGGGAACAGTGTTAGGTGATATTTTAGCTACTGATTCAGAGCCAGAATCCTAGGAACCCTAGGATCACAAAACTGGCAAGTCTTAGAAGTGGCCAGTACATCAGAGGCCACCTCACCCAGCCTCTCAGCCTATGAAACATTGTCTCCATTGTGGCCCTAAGGGACGGCCACTCAGCATCCACAGAAATACTTCAGGTGATGGGGACTTCCCTTCTTACAAGTGGGTCTGTTTCACTGCTGGAAACTTCTGGTCCTTAGAATGTTCTTCCTTAACCTGAGATTCTCAGAATGCTGTCAGACTTTCTTTTCAAATGACGTCTTTTATTCCAACAATAATATTGTCAGAAAAGAAAGCTGTACAAAAGATAAATCATTAAACTTTCCACTTTAAAATGTTCCGTGGGTGGTGAAATGGCAAAAATCCCAAAAGCTAACTCCCAGACCAACCATAAACCAATCCCTCTACCACATTCAATCTCTGGAATTTAAAGACGCTGAAAGCACACATTCTGAGTGCTTGTGTTATGGAATGTGTGTGTTCTAGATTCTCAGTCTAGAGAATCTTAGATTGTCCTTAGGCTGAAGTTTTTAAAAGTTGTGTCAGAATTGATAGTAACAGAATTTATGTTATAGACTAGAAATTTAATAGAAAACATTTTGAAAATGAGTTTAAAATTCCTAATTCATCGTAGTTTGGGCTAATTAGTCTTGCTTTATTCTTTGACAATATTTTAGTTTATTTTTGCTTATTATAGAAATTTTACCTTGATTTCAGCCAAATTTATGTACAGATTAGATTGGTAGATGATAGAATATATCTTTCTCTTTGTATTTTTTTTTTTTAGTCTCAGAAGATTCTGGGAGAGAATTCAATACCCCTTCCTAAACAAATTGTTTCGAATGATTCTCAATTTCTGGCATGAGGTTGCTTTTACCTCTTACTTCTATAGCAACAGTGAAATTGCAATTAAAATATTTTTTCCGGGCTTCCCTGGTGGCACAGTGGTTGAGAATCCGCCTGCCGATGCAGGGGACACAGGTTTGTGCCCCGGTCCGGGAGGGTCCCACATGCCGCGGAGCGGATGGGCCCGTGAGCCACGGCCACTGAGCCTGCGCGTCCGGAGCCTGTGCTCCGCAAAGGGAGAGGCCACAACAGCTACCACAAAAAAAAAAAAAAAAAAAAAAAAAAATTTCCAAAGTACCTGTTTTTTTTTTTTTTTTTTTATCATGCTACTGTGTCTGTTTTCCCTTTGAATTTGAGAGTGTCATTGGAAGTTTTAGGGTCGCTCTTAGAGGGGGGCCTTGGGAATCACAGACTCCAGCATGCAAGGGCACTTCTGAGATGGTGTGCCCGTGTGTGCTGGTTTGTCAGGCAGACATATTGTCCAGTTTGACCAGACAGTTTGTCCTAGCAAAAATGTCCCGTTTTTTTAAAATAATAAATTATATGGTCTCCCTTTTTAGAGCTCATTTAGTCCAATATTCTCATCGTAGAGAGGCAAGAATTGAAGACTGGGTGAATTCAATGACCTTCACAAGATTTCCCACAGCAAGCTGGTGACTGAGCAGGGCCGGAAGCCTACCACTCCCGCCTGCAATAATGACAATAGTTCTTTCACCAAAGCAAGGTCCTGCCTTCCCAAATGAGTGTTTGATTTCTGGGGGACACCTTCTGAGGCCCTACAAGCCAGATCGCATCAGCAAGCTATAAAAGCAGCAATTACAGTGATGGGAGCTAACAGCCACGTCTGCTCTAGACATTCCTTACCTCTGAAGAACAGTGTCGGATCATGCCTCTTTTTCCCTTCCAGTCTTCCTAAGCCAGTTTCTTTCACACGAAAGAAACTTTTTTTATTTTACAAACTTTCAGCCGTCATGGCTCCCATTTGAATCACCTCCAAGGTCTTCACATCTCTCTTTACTATGTAACTCATGTCGGAAAATACACTCTTCTAAAGGTGTGCCTAAATTTTTTTTTTTTTTTTTGTAAAAGTTAAAAAGAAAAACTGGCTGATGATATTAGGTTGAAGAGATGAACAACAGTAGCCAGAAGACAAGGTGTGAATGAGCAAGGATAACGGAAATGGATGGCAGGCTTAGGCTTTGAGACAGGGTGTTAATGGCTCACTTGCTGTGAGGTCCCTAGTGTGAAGTGAAAAGGTCCTCGTGTCAGTAATAGGGCAGAAGGTCTCATTTAATTAAACAAATTCTAGCCTTCAAAGCAAAAGCCTAAAAAGAAATCACTTCTCTTTGCTGATAGTTTCTTCCTCTTTGCCCTGACTTGGATTAATAACCAGCTTGATCTTTGCTATAACATTTACACTTATACACACAATTCTTGCAACTAATAGGGAAAGCAGGAAACTTCCTTCAACATATCCTTACTGTGTGTTTAGCCAGCCATTTGAGGCTGTTTCCCAAGGCTGCAGGGAGGACATGTCAGTGGAGTGGACACCAACTAAGGTGGGACGGAGGACTTTCCCTGCTGCCAAAAGCTATCGCTAGGACCCAAAGTGTCCTACAATATTGCAAGCATTGCTCAGAGACTTGAAAGAGTGGTGTGTGCGTTTCACAGGCCTCTTTATTTTTCCAAACCCATTCAAATATAAGATTTGTATATATTTAGGGGGTTCAGTTGTTTAAATGATCACTGGGGATTAAAAGAATTCTGGAGCCTCCAAACCCCTGCTGGGTCACTAACTTACTGGCTGTTGTGAGGGTAAATTTTTTCAGCTGCCCAACACTTCCACTGCCAGTAGAAATAAGCACAGAATTGGCTTCTTTTCTGGGATGTAATTAGGATTAAACTTCCCAACTGGTGGCAGAATAAATAGTAAATTACATGTGACTTTGTGCTTGTCATTTGCTCTGTCTGCAAAGCCTTTCACCTCCCATCACTTCCCATCAGTTAAGACCAAGCTCTTGACACTGCATCTTGATTTCCCCAGGTGGAAGTTATCAATCCCTCTCCTGAAATTCTACAGCACTTTGTCTCTACCTAATGTTTATGACCTTATAACCTGTATGCCTGATTTCTCTAACTGAAAAAAAAAACTTTAAGAGAGGTCTGTTTCATGCATCTTCACGCCCCTCAAAAAGCTAATGCTGGGCTTCCCTGGTGGCGCAGTGGTTGAGAGTCCGCCTGCCGATGCAGGGGACACGGGTTCGTGCCCCGGTTCAGGAAGATCCCACATGCCGCGGAGCGGCTGGGCCCGTGAGCCATGGCCGCTGAGCCTGCGCGTCCGGAGCCTGTGCTCCGCAGCGGGAGAGGCCACAGCAGTGAGAGGCCCGCATACCGCAAAAAAAAAAAAAAAAAAAAAGCTAATGCTTTGCTGGGCATATAGTAGGTGCCTAGTAAATATGTGTTGAATAAATGGTTGATAAATTGAAAATTCTTTATAAAAAGAGTGACAGATGAATATTCCTTATTTCCTCTGAGTTGTTTTTTTTTTTTTTTTCTTTTTAAATCTTGTTGATACATAAAGGGGAATTCAAAGGAACTTTCCCTTAGGTGTCTTCACAGGCCAGGGCTGCTGGTGGTTGTCATATGAAAACTACAAACAATTCAGTTATTTGAGGTCATGTAGACAGCTTCCCATTCACCCTGAAAACATAACTAATCCAAGGTGTGTATAGCTTGGACATGTAAGATCTGAAAGACGCTCATAACCCCTCTCATGTAGTAAGCAGAAAAATGACATTACATACGTTCTAATATTTTGCATGATACTTTTTACCTGTTCCTTCTTGTTTTACTATTTTGTCAGTCTTTTAGGTAAGACTAGCATTTTTACCCTAATTAGACAATGACATCATAATGCATTAATTTGTTAACCTATGTTCACAAATCATTTAATTACCACTGCTGGCTTTGATGTGCTGTTATTATTCAGATATGGGAGTAAATGATTCAATGGCGAACAGGAAGAAACTCATTATTTTCTGGGAGATGTTGTTGTTATTTTCAGTGTTTTAAAACACTTTAATTAAAACTTAAAACAAAACACTTTAATCAAAACTTTTAAGAAATCTGACATTGCTCTTATAACCATAGTAAATAAATAAAGTATTCATTGCTGTAATGTGGACAATTATTTGGGGACCAAATAATAGCTCCTAAATTTCACAATGAATAGGTTTCTCAAAAAAAAAGATAAACTTTTCTTTTTATTTCATGCCAATTCACAATCTCCTATGATGGTATAATTTATAAAATGCAGCTTCTAATATTGTTTTGTGAAGCACTTTGATGGCTGGGGATAAAAGCAGCAATCTCCTTCCTATTTGATGCTGCTGCATACTGTCCTCAAACTTTCTTCATCTTCTAGTACTAATTCCACTTGGTAAGCACCCCAGGTCACTGCCACATCCTGGGAGCCACAGGTACTTTTGGGTTCTTTCCTCGCCTTCTTGATGAGTAGGGAAACAAGGCTGCCAGGTGCAAACTCCCACCAGGTTTCACAACTGCTTCTCCTGATAGTTTGTATTCAGGATCAATAATATCATTATGCATTTATGTGCAAACATCAAAATTACTCTAAGCAATTACATTCCTACCTTCCCTGTACTCTCCCAATAAATAACACATCCTAAGGAAAGGGATGTCTGTCCTATTATTAAGAGATATCTATGTGAACCCTGTAATAAGAGATACCTATGTAAACCTTGTAATAATATTATTGACTCTTATTGTTGCCATTTATCACATAGCATATGCATGCTCAGATTGTTATTTCTCTTTTAGAATCTTGTTATTTCTCTTCTAGGACACTGAATTTCTCCAGGGCTGAGACTGTGCCCCTTACCTCTTGGAATCTCTGTATTACCCAGAAATGCATGTGCATAGACTTATAGGCTTTCTAAGAGTTGTTTGTGATTGGCGAGCAATAAAAGTGATTTAGCGAAAAAAGTAACCTTTTCCCTTGTAACTCAGGGTATGGGTAAAATTGTTCCTATCTTCCTGTTGTGCCCAAATACTCTCTTTCTAAGCTTTCCTTGAGACTTCTAGGCGGCATTGCATGCTTTCTCGGAGTGAAAACTCACTCTTCAACTACAGAAAAAGACAGCACGTGAACACTAACCCAAGGTGTAGAAATGCAGACTTTCCCTACGTCCCTTCTGTTAAGATTAAAGAAAAGATGATCCAGTGGTATTTTTGCATTCCTCTTTTATCTTCTATCAGTCCACAGCTTTGCCCATACTTACTTTTCTGACAGTTTGCATCTTCATTTCCCCCAGAAGAGCCAGTGAAATGATATCAGCAGATAGAGTTGACGAGAACTGTCTAACTCTTAAAGATTTTGATGGGAAGGCTCTCTAACAACCTGTCTGTCATCAATGGCACTCGGCCTAACCTTTGATAACAACAGCAGGGGGGAATGGTGCTGTGATACCACCTGACAAAAAAGGCACAGAAACCGGGATGCCCGACCGAAAGCAAAGCTGGGGCGGTGTGGAGGTACAGGGAAAGGCGTGGCTGCCCGCCGTCCCTAATGAGGGGCTGGTATTTCAGGCAAGTCTAAAAGTTCCCTTTGTGGGAATAACTGACCCCCTGGAACAGTACTTGGAAACAGCTTTAAATGATCCTTTTTTAAAATTCATGAGCCACAGGGACTTCCCTGGTGGTCCAGTGGGTAAGACTCCACACTCCCAATGCAGGGGGCCCAGGTTCGATCCCTGGTTGGGGAACTAGATCGCGCATGCATGCCGCAACTAAAGATCCCGCATGCTGCAACTAAGACGCAGTGCAGCTAAATAAATAACATTCATGAGCCACAGCATACCATAAGGGGACACTACCTTTCCTGTTTTGGTCACCTTACCTGAGTTTTTGAAGAGGAAGCTGATGCTCGTGGCTGGTGAAATGGCCTCATCAGAGGAACCCAACAACCCGATCTGGCGTCTCTTGCATCCACTTCTTCTCCAAAAGCTCCTCCTCCCAGGATCCTAATTTGAGGCCAAAAAATGGTATCAAAATATTTGACCCATCTCTCTCTTAGTAAGGGAATGTGTAAACAATAGGAGACAGCTTTTACCTGGCCCCTAAACACAATAAAATTACTGCTTTAGCTGGTAAGATCTAGTTTTCCTCTCTTTTTTTCAGTAAAAGATAAATTCAGACAAAAAATTACTCTGGGTGTTATGAGGTAAGGAACAGTCAGTATTCTTTATTTATTCTTATGTATTTATGTAGTGGGGTTTTGACAATCTCCTGATTACCTCTTTCAATGTCATAAGCTGATCTGGGGCCCTTGCAGTTAGCTCTTATCTTTGAAAATGCTTATGTTTGGAAACTTTTCACAGATTAACTGAATTAGCTAGAGAATTTGCTTAATCTCTTGGTCTCAATTCAACTGAAAAATCTGCTTGCCACCAAAGAATTTCACTCTAATCTACAAATTCGTCTGCCAGTGGCAACAGGGCAAGTTACTTGTGGTAGAGGGACTGAGATTCAGTCCACTATCTGAATACTTAGAGAGGGGTGATGGTTAAAATGCACACTCCCAGGCCCCACCCTGGGTTTCTGAATCAGCATCCTAGTTTGGGTTCTGGCAAAAGCAGAACCTTAGACAAGGATTTGGGTGCCAGATGTTTATTTGAGAGGTGATCCCAGCAGTGTACTGGTGGGGGTCTGGGGAAGGGAGACAGGGAAGGAAAGAAAAACCAGTAAAAAGTATATTAATGAGAGAGTTATCACTGTGGGCAAGTGGAACTCAACCCAAAGGGGATCTGAGAGGTGGCTAGCCACACACTTCAGAATTTTCCCACCCATAAGAGAGGAATTTGGAGTATTTATCCACCAGCTCCCATTCCTCATTGGTCAAAAGTTGCCCTTGGGAGCATTAACTCCCTGACACTTCTGGCCTGCCTCGTGGGTGCACACAGCATGCTTCTGTGACCAGAGAAAGCCATCAAGCAGAGAACCACAGAGGTATTGAGACAGAAAGCTGTCTGTGTGCATGGAACTGGTCACAGAAGCTGTTGATAAAAGAGAGGATATGGGCAGGGCACCAACAACATCTCTGACAATCAGAATCTCTGGACATGGGGCTTGGGAATCTGCACTTTTAACTCCAGATGATTCTAATATTCATAAAAGTTTGAGGACCGCTGCTCTAAAAGGCAATCTGATCAGGTTACCCCCATGCTCTACTACCTTCAGAGAATCCAAAGTCTTTAGTACTGCATTGAGTCCTCCAGGGTCTGACCTATTCCAATCTCTATAGCTACATCTTCTACTCCACATTTTCCTCCCCAAACTCTGGATCCAGCCATCAGATTGCCTGTAATTACCTGAAAACCAGGCTGTTTTACACTTTTGTGCTCATAATGTTTCAGCTGCAAGTAACAGAAAACATGACCAACAGTGACTAAAACAAGGATTTCTTTTATTTTTTTTAACATCTTTATTGGAGTATAACTGCTTTACAATGGTGTGTTAGTTTCTGCTTTATAACAAAGTGAATCAGTTATACATATACATATGTTCCCATATCTCTTCCCTCTTGCGTCTCCCTCCCACCCTCCCTATCCCACCCCTCTAGGTGGTCACAAAGCACCAAGCTGATCTCCCTGTGCTATATGGCTGCTTCCCACTAGCTATCTATTTTACATTTGGTAGTGTGTGTATGTCCATGCCACTCTCTCACTTCGTCCCAGCTTCCCCTTCCCCCTCCCCGTGTCCTCAAGTCCATGCTTTTTTTAAAAAAATACAGCAGAAAGCCTGGAGATGGGCTGCTGCTGACACTGGTTCCACTGCTCAGTAAAGTCAGGACGGGAGTCTTATTCTTTTAGATTTGCCTTCATGGTTGCAAGAGGCTGCTGCAGCTCCAGGTATCATGTTTGTGTTCGAGTCGGGAAGGGGCAGCACCCACTAAACAAAAGCTTTCCCAGAAGAACAGCAGAGTTCACTTAATGCTTCATTGGCCAGAACTGTGCCACACAACTACCCAAAGTGGCAAGGAGATGAGTAAATATTTAGCTATTCTAGGCTCTGTAGAGGAGGCGGAAAGGCAGATGAGGGTTAGAAAATTGGAAATGGGTTTGGCTTAGCCCTTTCTCAGCCTGTTTGCCTGGGGGATGCCTATTTTACTTTCAAAACTCATTTTTCCCTAATATTTTATTTTGAAATTTTTCAAACTTTCAGAAAAATTGGAAGCATTGTACAGTGTACAACTGCATACCAGTACCTAAATTCTACAACTGACATTTTACTATATTTGCTTTAACACATCTCCATTCATCTATGCATTCTTCTATCCTTCTGTCTGTCTTACTTTTTGGATGCAATTCAAAGTAAGTTGCAGATACCGGTATACCTTCCCCCCAGATACTTCATCATGTATATCATTATCTAGAATTCAATATTTGCTTAGAGTTCTTCTTTAGGTAAACCTACAGCAATGAAATGCACACATCTTTTGTACCCCTCAATGCGTTCTGAAAAATGCACATACCTGTATAACCCAACGCCTAGTCAAGGGAAGTGCCACTCACCCTACTCAAAGGCAACCGCTGCTCTGATTTTTTTCATAGTAGATTAGTTTTGATTGTTCTAGAACTTCATATAAATGGACTCAAATAGTATGCACCCTTTTATATAAAACCTGAAACACTTTGAGATGCTTAAAAATCGACTCCTTTGAACATCTTTTGTGCATGCACAGACTTTTGAAATAGCAACTGTAACATTTTTTTAACTTATTGTTTATCCATTTATCTTTCCCTTGTAATATGCGATTTCTTCAAGGGCAAAGATCTTTTCTATTCATCTTTGTATTCTTAGCACAGCTTCTACAGACATTTAATAAATGTCTGGTGAATGAGCTAATGAAGGAATGGATGAAAGTTACTGGGTCGTAGTAGCTTAGTGGCAAATTTTAGTTCATTTCCCTTCTTTTTGTATAGCCCTTATCCCATTTCATTACAGTTAGGTGTGTGGACATCTGTCTTCCCCAACAGACGTGTCCAGCTCAGGCAGGGCTATACCTTAGTCACTTTTGCAGCCTAGTGCTTAGCACAGTGCTTGGCAAATTGTGTACACTGTTGTGAAGGTATGTATGAGTAATGTGACTGTTGTGTGGCTCTAATGATTCTCTTTTCTCATTAACAAGGGGATCCAAGAACGTTTACTGAGAATGGGACGACGAGGTGATGCTTTGTTTTCCACGGACCAGAGCTCCACATCTGTGGAGTCCTGCACAGCTATGCTGTGTGAAGCAGGCAGAGTGGTCTTGGCCCAGCCTTGCCCATGACCATCCATTTACTTGCAGGCTACAAACCCACGCAGTGACAGTGCGTGCCAATGAGATGGGGCTGGTAGGGGCTCCCAGTGTGGTGTGCATTTGAATTGGGGAATCTGGATCTCTCATACTCTGTGGGAGGGGCATGCCCTGCTGTACTTTCAGGCAATCTGCGTTTCTCCCCAGCCCAGGTCCTACCCGTGGATTGCCTGTTAAGAGAAGGTACCGTTCCCCATTGCCTCTGACTGCCAGGGCCCACTTGGTAGAGCTTCTTCATTCCATCCTCAGATTCTTCACTTCATGGAGTAAATACATCACAAAGTGAAATGCTTCTTAGGAAAGACAGCTCTCTCCAAAAGGAGACTATGCATTTTCAGCACCACCTTGTGCCCTCCTCCAGCCCCTCATATATTAGTAGCAGTAGCAGTTTTCTTGGCTACTCCTCGTCAGATTGGTTCCTCCCTCCCCAAGCACTATGCCCCCTTCTGTCCATCTTTGTTTTTACTACCCCTTTTGGAGCCAAGGTCCAGATTAGTCCAGTGTGGGCTGATCTTGTCTTTTATACCAGCAGGGATACATTAGTTTATTGACAGAACCTGGGTCCTGCATAAGAAAATGGTCCTGGAGCCGGTGGTAGTGACCTGAATATTAGACCTCAGTCCCAGCCCTGACTTCGCCATTGACCCTCTGTGTTATTTTGGGTAAGTCATTTTCATGCTCAGGGCCTCGGTTCCCCATCTAGGCAAAGCCCTAGATTCCATCTAAAATTACTGCCAGGTCTAAAATTGCATGAGCTATTCAAGAGTCAGGTTCAATTTGAGATGTCAAACTTAGGCTCCACATGAAAAAGGCCTCAGCTGGCCGATCAATAAGGATTCCAAATAAGTCATTTTTCACCTGTGAGTCCTTCATTCATCATTATCTTCCCTAATCATCGCGTCTTTCGGGCCGGCCCTGGGCCGACAGATCTGTCCAGCTGCAGTTCTCTTGTTCTTCTGGATGGGCAGCAAACACTACAGGAGGCAAGTCCAGCTTGGTTTGGCCGGGCGCAGAGAGGGACGGAAGTATTTAGCAACACAGAAGCGGCCGCTGGCAGGAGATCAGAAGGCTTTGTCCAGGTTCGTCAAGTGAAGAGAACGGTCACGGACTGAGGCAGCGTGTTAGGAAAGGTACAGAGCATGAGGGCATTCATTTGGGAGCAGCCACCACAGTATGCTCTATGCAGGGACACAGTGACTAGAACACCTTGTCTATACTAATGAAGCATGCAGCACCATGTGTTTTGTGTTAATGTAGAAGGCTAACTAATGGATTAACTTGGACAGCTTGTCTTCTCCAAATGAATGAAGTGGTGACTGTAAATTGAGGCCAGAGTGTTAGCCTACTTTGGGAGGGGAAGCCAACAAGGACAGAAACACAGAGGCCTCACTCTTACAGCTTACTGGAATCCCTTTCCCCAAACTACGGCTCAGACACAGAGCTGCTCACCTGTCACACACCATCCGTCTGTTTCCAGACTACGGTTCTTCATTAGGGGAAGTATTTTGGATGCACGTCACATCCCGTTCCTGATAACAGCACATCTTCTTCACTATCTACTGCATAAAGTGGCTTCATAAGGAATATTTCCAAAGCTACAGTGCAAAGGGAAAAGTGGTTTTCAATGTGAAATGCAGTATAGGAAAGAATTGAAAGAGGAAGTCAAGCATTAATCTTTATCGGAGCATCTCAACCATTTTACTGCATGTTGTTATTAAGCACAAATGTACCTGGTGGCTTATGGAAACCTGATAGACGAACATTTAGGTTATTAAAAAGGGATAAAGACAGGAGCATTTATGCCTTCTACAAAAGGACTCCTCACTTTACTGAAGACTGCCTTCAGGAGTTCTCTTTTAAAAAATAGCAGCTTCTCGGAGCGCTTAGAACGCGATCTGATTTACACACCTCAGTTGATTCTGTTCTAGCTTAACCTAACTCTAAACCTTCTTCCTAGAGGCAGGAGAAATGCCTGTCTCTCTCCTCTCTCTCTCTCTCTCTCTCCATCCATTCTCTCCCTTCTTCCCCTTCCCAAGGAGCATGTCATCAACTGGGTCTGGGGTTTACCACAGAGACCAACAATGCCAGGACTGGAAGGGTTGCGAGATATAATCCAATACCAGATTTGACAAATGAAAAACGGGGGGGGGGGGTCCAGAGAGACGAAATGACTTATTTGAGATTATCCAGCATGTTGGTGCTACTTCCAGTCCACAATATGATCTCCTTATCAGAGTCCTTTAGTTTATACCTGCCCATCCTAAACTGTATGCCCAGACTCTCAGACTTGTTGTGGAATTGTCCCCAGTGAAAAAGCAAACCCCTAGCCCAGAGTGTTACTACACAACACTTGGTAAGAATTGGTTTACCAGGTCCTTCCCCAGTATGACAGCTTTCTAAAAGCAGGTTGGGGGTGATAAGTAGTGCAGGCAGGGAACCAATGGGCCACAGGACATGGCGTCAGCCTGGAAAGTCAAGCTGGAGTGGGAAATCCTGAGAGCATCTTGAATGCTTAGAGGAGAGGGTAGAAGAAGAGGAAGGCGAGACAAAGTGCAAAGCAAATTTTAACTTTGCTTATTTTCATATTTTCAAATTCAAACCCAAAACTGGCTTTCATTATTTATTGTTGTATTTTTTTATTACATGTGCTTTAGAGCCTAAGTGTGCTTCAAAACCAACTCTGAAATTGCTGCCTAGTTCATAGTCTCCATAGCCTCATCTCCCATTCTCTTCAATCCATTGCAGTCTGGCTTCTGACTCCCACTCCTAAGGTCACCAGTGACCTCCATGTTGCTAAATCCAATGGATGTGTTTTTCAATTCTTATACTACTTAACCTCCCTGTACCACTTGACTCAACAGTTCCCCTATTCTTCAGAATCTCTGTTTATGTACCATTAAACCAGGTCTTCCTGGTTTTCTCCTGGATTGCAGGCAACTCCTCCTTCTCTCCTTTATAGACACACCTTCTTCTCTCTGGCCATTAAATTTTGGAATTTCCCAAGGCTCTTTCTAGGACCCTCTTTTCTTCTCACTTCATAATCTCTCTCAGGGTGATCTTGTCTCATCCATATCTATGGCTCTAAATATCACCTACATGAGAAGGACTCACAAATTTGTATCCCTAGCCCAGACCTCTGTTTCACCTCCATAAATCAACTCTTCTTGGAGCTCTTGTTGGATGTCTTATGATCATCCCAAACCAAACTCATGATCTCCATGCCACAAGTCTGCACTTCTAGTATTCTCCATTGTACAACCATGACCCATTTTCACAAGACTGGAATGTTGGGGTCACCTTTTACTTCTTCATACTCATCCCCATATTCAACCTACCATCTAGTCCCATCAGATTTACCTATTAAAAATCTCTCAAATCCATCTTCTCTCCAACTTCAATCCATGGTTCACCCTCCTTCACTTGGACATCTGAAATAGTCATCTGACTATTCAATGGCTCCCTTCAATGTGTTCTCTACATCATATCTGGAATAATCTTTCCAAACAACAGACCAAATTGTGCCCCTTTTCCCATACTTAAGGATCTTTTATGCCTTCTCATTGTCATTAGAATGAAAGTTTAAAACCTTTCACATTAGAAGCAATCTTTTCAGCTTTGCACTGAGTTGCATTCTTCCATGCTCTGCCATCCCATCACACTGACCTCCAATTGTCATGTTGAGCTTCTTGCCATTACAGGGCTTCTTTCTCTGCCTCCAAAATCAATCTCTTCTCTTTCCATTTACCTATCCCCTATGGCCTCACATCATTTTACTTCCCCAGGAAAGCTGTGCTGGGTCTCCTTGAAAAGGTCAAATCCCTGGAATTCTCTGGTGGTCCAGTGGTTAGGACTTGGCAGTTTCACTGCTGTGGGCCCAGGTTCAATCCCTGGTCTGGGAACTAAAATCCTGCAAGCTGTGCAGCGAGGCCAAAAAAATAAATAAAAATAAAAAGCCATATCCCCATATTCTAGGTTCCCAGACTAATATAGTGATCTCCTTTTCACAAAAAGCTGGCGTGTTTTTTAAAACCTTATATATTTTTTGTTGTTGCTTATTGTTTGTTTGTTTTTAATCATCTTTATTGGAGTATAATTGCTTTACAATGGTGTTAGTTTCTGCTTTATAACAAAGTGAATCAGTTATACATATGTCCTCATAACTCCTCCCTCTTGCGTCTCCCTCCCTCCCACTCTCCCTATCCCACCCCTCTAGGTGGTCACAAAGCACCGAGCTGATCTCCCTCTGCTATGTGGCTGCTTCCCACTAGCTGTCTATTTTACATTTGGTAGTGTATATATGTCCGTGCCACTGTCTTACTTTGTGCCAGCTTACCCTTCCCCCTCCCTCTATCCTCAAGTCCATTCTCTAGTTGGGCTGTGTCTTTATTCCCCTCTAGCCCCTAGGTTCTTCATAACCGTTTTCTTTTTTTAAGATTCCATATAAATGTGTTAGCATATGGTATTTGTTTTTCTCTTTCTGACTTCACTCTGTATGACAGACTCAAGGTCCAACCACCTCCTACAAATAACTCAATTTCGTTTATTTTTATGGCTGAGTAATATTCCATTGTATATTTGTGCCACGTCTTCTTTATCCATTCATCTGTCGATGGACACTTAGGTTGCTTCCATGTCTTGGCTATTGTAAATAGAGCTGCAATGAACATTGTGGTACATGATTCTTTTGGAATTACGGTTTCCTCAGGGAATATGCCCAGTAGTGGGATTCCTGGGTCATAGGGTAGTTCTATTTTTAGTTTTTTAAGGAACCTCCATACTGTTCTCCATAGTGGCTGTATCAAGTTCCATTCCCACCAACAGTGCCAGAGGGTTCCCTTTTCTTCACACCCTCTCCAGCATTTATTGTTTGTAGATTTTTTGATGATGGCCATTCTGACAGGTGTGAGATGATACCTCATTGTAGTTTTGATTTACATTTCTCTAATGATTAATGATGAGCATTCTTTCATGTGTTTCCTGGCAATCTGTATATCTTCTTTGGAGAAATGTCTATTTAGGTCTTCTGCCAATTTTTGGATTGGGTTGTTTGCTTTTTTTGAGATTGAGCTGCAGGAGCTGCTTGTAAATTTTGGAGATTAATCCTTTGTCAGTTGCTTCACTTGCAAATATATTCTCCTATTCTAAGGGTTGCCTTCTCATCTTGCTAATGGTTACCTTTGCTGTGCAAAAGCTTTTAAGTTTAATTAGGTCCCATTTGTTTATTTTTGTTTTTAATTGTATTTCTCTAGGAGGTGGTTCAAAACGAATCTTGCTGTAATTTATGTCATACAGTGTTATGCCTATGTTTTCCTCTAAGAGTATGATAGTGCCTGACCTTACATTTAGGTCTTTAATCCATTTTGAGTTTATTTCTGTGTATGGTGTTAGGGAGTGTTCTAATTTCATTCTTTTACATGTAGTTGTCCAGTTTTCCCAGCACCACTTATTGAAGTGGCTGTCTTTTGTCCACTGTATATTCTTGCCTGCTTTATCAATGATAAGGTGACCAGATGTGCATGGGTTTATCTCCGGGCTTTCTATCCTGTTCCATTGATCTATATGTCTGTTTTTGTGCCAGTACCATACTGTCCTGATTACTGTAGCTTTGTAGTACAGTCTGAAGTCAGGGAGCCTGATTCCTCCAACTCCGTTTTTCTTTCTCAAGATTGCTTTGGCTATTTGGGGTCTTTTGTGTTTCCATACAAATTGTGAAATTTTTTGTTCTAGTTCTGTGAAAAATGCCATTGGTAGTTTGATAGGGATTGCATTGAAACTGTAGATTGCTTTGGGTAGTATAGTCATTTTCACAATGTTGGTTCTTCAAATCCAAGAACATGGTATATCTCTCCATCTACTTGTATCATCTTTAATTTCTTTCATCAGTGTCTTATAATTTTCTGCATACAGGTCTTTTGTCTCCTTAGGTAGGTTTATTCCTAGATTTTTTTTGTGTGTGTGTGGTATGCGGGCTTCTCACTGTTGTGGCCTCTCCCGTTGCGGAGCACAGCCTCCAGACACACAGGTTCAGCGGCCATGGCTCACGGGCCCAGCTGCTCTGCAGAATGTGGGATCTTCCCAGACCGGGGCACGAACCTGTGTCCCCTGCATCAGCAGGTGGATTCTCAACAACTGCAGCACCAGGGAAGCCCTCCTAGATATTTTATTATTTTTGTTGCAATGGTAAATGGGAGTGTTTTCTTAATTTCACTTTCAGATTTTTCATCATTAGTGTATAGGAATGCAAGAGGTTTCTGTGCATTAATTTTGTATCCTGCTACTTTACCAAATTCATTGATTAGCTCTAGTAGTTTTCTGGTAGCATCTTTAGGATTCGCTATGTATAGTATCATGTGATCTGCAAACAGTGACAGCTTTACTTCCTCTTTTCCTATTTGGATTCCTTTTATTTCTTTTTCTCCTGTGATTGTTGTGGCTACAACTTCCAAAACTATATTGAATAATAGTGGTGAGTGTGGGCAACCTTGTCTTGCTCCTGATCTTAGTGGAAGTGGTTTCAGTTTTTTACCACTGAGGACAATGTTGGCTGTGGGTTTGCCATATATGGCCTTTATTATGTTGAGGAAAGTTCCCTCTATGCCTACTTTCTGGAAGGTTTTTATCATAAATGAGTGTTGAATTTGGTTGAAAGCTTTCTCTGCATCTACTGAGATGATCATATGGTTTTTCTCCTTCAATTTGTTAATATGGTGTATCACATTGATTGATTTGCATATATTGAAGAATCCTTGAATTCCTGGGATAAACCCCACTTGATCATGGTGTATGATCCATTTAATGTGCTATTGAATTCTGTTTGCTAACATTTTGTTTAGGATTTTTGCATCTATGTTCATCAGTGATAGTGGCCTGTAGTTTTCCTTCTTTGTGACGTCTTTGTCTGGTTTTGGTATCAGGGTGATGGTGGCCTCATAGAATGAGTTTGGGAGTGTTCCTCCCTCTGCTATATTTTGGAAGAGTTTGAGAAGGATAGGTGTTAGCTCTTCTCTAAATGTTTGATAAAATTCATCTGTGAAGCCATCGGGTCATGGGCTTTTGTTTGTTGGAAGATTTCTAATCACAGTTTCAATTTCAGTGCTTGTGACTGGTCTGTTCATATTTTCTATTTCTTCCTGGTTCAGTCTTGGAAGGTTGTGCATTTCTAAGAATCTGTCCATTTATTCCAGGTTGTCCATTTTATTGGCATAGAGTTGCTTGTAGTAATCTCTCTGTCAGTTTTTACTTCTCCTTTTTCATTTCTAATTCTATTGATTTGAGTCTTCTCCCTTTTTTCTTGATGAGTCTGGCTAACGGTTTATCAATTTTGTTTATCTTGTCAAAGAAACAGCTTTTAGTTTTATTGATCTTTGCTATAGTTTCCTTCATTTCTTTTTCACTTATTTCTGATCTGATCTTTATGATTTCTTTCCTTCTGCTGAGTTTGGGTTTTTTTGTTGTTGTTCTTCTTCTTTCTCTAATTGCTTTAGGTGTAAGGTTAGGTTGCTTATTTGAGATGTTTCTTGTTTCTTAAGGTAGGATTGTATTGCTATAAACTTCCCTCTTAGAACTGCTTCTGCTGCATCCCATAGGTTTTGGGTCATCGTGTTTTAATTATCATTTGTTTCTAGATATTTTTTGATTTCCTCTTTGATTTCTTCAGTGATCTCTTGGTTATTAAGTAGTGTATTGTTTAGCCTCCATGTGTGGTTTGTATTTTTTACAGATTTTTTCCTGTAATTGATATCTAGTCTCATAGTGCTGTGGTTGGAAAAGATACTTGATATGATTTCAATTTTCTTAAATTTACCAAGGCTTGATTTGTGACCCAAGTTATGATCTATCCTAGAGAACGTTCCATGAGCACTTGAGAAGAATGTGTATTCTGTTGTTTTGGATGGAATGTCCTATAAATATCAATTAAGTCCATCTTGTTTAATGTATCATTTAAAGCTTGTGTTTTCTTATTTTCATTTTGGATGATCTGTCCATTGGTGAAAGTGCAGTGTTAAAGTACCCTACTATGACTGTGTTACTGTCGATTTCCCCTTTTATGGTTGTTAGTATTTGCCTTATGTATTGAGGTGCTCCTATGCTGGGTGCATAAATATTTACAATTGTTATATCTTCTTCTTGGATTGATCCCTTGATCATTATGTAGTGTCCTTCTTTGTTTCTTGTAATAGTCTTTGTTTTAATGTCTCTTTTGTCTGATATGAGAATTGCTACTCCAGCTTTCTTTTGATTTCCATTTGCATGGAATATCTTTTTCCATCCCCTCACTTTCAGTCTGTATGTGTTCCTAGGTCTGAGATGGGTCTCTTGTAGACAGCATATATACGGATCCTGTTTCTGCATCCATTCAGCCAGTCTATGTCTTTTGGTTGGAGCATTAATCCATTTACATTTAAGGTAATTATCGATATGTATGTTCTTATTACCATTTTCTTAATTGTTTTGGGTTTGTTATTGTAGGTCTTTTCCTTCTCTTGTGTTTCCTGCCTAGAGAAGTTCCTTTAGCATTTGTTGTAAAGCTGGTTTGGTGGTGCTGAAATCTCTCAGCTTTTGCTTGTCTGTAAAGATTTTAATTTCTCCATCAAATCTGAATGAGATCCTTGCTGGGTAGAGTAATCTTGGTTGTACGTTATTCTCCTTTATCACTTTAAATATGTCCTGCCACTCCCTTCTGGCTTGCAGAGTTTCTGCTGAAAGGTCAGTTGTTAACCTTATGGGGATTCTGTTATGTGTTATTTGTTGTTTTTCCCTTGCTGCTTTTAATATGTTTTCTTTGTATTTAATTTTTGATAGTTTGATTAATATGTGTCTTGGCATGTTTCTCCTTGGATTTATCCTGTATGGGACTCTCTGTGCTTCCTGGACTTGATTAACTATTTCCTTTCCCATATTAGGGAAATTTTCAACTATAATCTCTTCAAATGTTTTCCCAGTCCCTTTCTTTTTCTCTTCTTCTTCTGAGACCCCTATAATTCGAATGTTGGTGTGTTTAATGTTGTCCCAGAGGTCTCTGAGACTGTCCTCAATTCTTTTCATTCTTTTTTCTTTATTCTGCTCTGAAGTAGTTATTTCCACTATTTTATCTTCCAGGTCACTTATCCGTTCTTCTGCCTCAGTTATTCTGCTATTGATCCTTTCTAGCGAATTTTTAATTTGATTTATTGTGTTGTTCATCACTGTTTGTTTGCTCTTTAGTTCTTCTAGGTCTGTGTTAAACATTTCTTGTATTTCCTCCATTCTATTTCCAAGATTTTGGACATCTTTACTATCATTATTCTGAATTCTTCTTCAGGTAGACTGCCTGTTTCCTCTTCATTTGTTAGGTCTGGTGGGTTTTTGCCTTGTTCCTTCATCTGCTGTGTGTTTCTCTGTCTTCTCAGTTTGTTTAATTTACTGTGTTTGGGGTCTACTTTTTTTCAGGCTGCATGTTTGTAGTTCCCGTTGTTTTTGGTGTCTGTCCCCAGTGGTTAAGTTTGCTTCAGTGGATTGTGTAGGCTTCCTGGTGGAGGGGACTAGTGCCTGTGTTCTGGTGGATGAGGCTGGACCTTGTCTTTCTGGTGGGCAGGTCCACGTCTGGTGGTGTGTTTACGGGTGTATGTGGCCTTATTATTTAGGCAGCCTCTCTGCGGGTTGTGTTCCTGTCTTGCTAGTTGTTTGGCATAGGGTGTCCAGCACTGCAACTTGCTGGTCATTGAGTGGAACTGGGCCTTGGCGCTGAGATGGAGATCTCTGGGAGATTTTCACCATTTCATATTATGTGGAGCTGGGAGGTCTCTTGTGGACCAGTGTCCTGAACTTGGCTCTCCTACCTCAGAGACACAGCCCTGATGCCTGGCTGGAGCACCAAGAGCCTGTCATCCACACAGCTCAGAATAAAAGGGAGAAAAGAAAGAAAGAAGATAAAATAAAATAAAGTAAAATAAAACAGAATAAAGTTATTTAAATAAAAAATTAAAAATAATTTTAAAAAATTTTAAGTAATAAAAAAATTTTTAAAAAGAAGAGAGTAACCAAACCAAAAAACAAATCAACCAATGATAACAAATGGTAAAAACTATACTTTAAAAAAAAATCCCAAAACAAACAAACAAAAAAACCGGACAGACAGAACCCTAGGACAAATGGTAAAAAAAAAAAAAAAAAAAAAAAAAAAAAAAATATATATATATATATATATATATATATATCATTGCTCGCAAAGTCCACCTCCTCAATTTGGGATGATTCGTTGTCTCTTCAGGTATTTCTCAGATGCAGGATACATCAAGTTGATTGTGGAGTTTAATCTGCTGCTCCTGAGGCTGCTGGGAGAGATTTCCCTTTCTCTTATTTGTTCGCACAGCTCCTGGGGTTCAGTTTTGGATTTGGACGCGCCTCTGCATGTAGGTCACCTGAGGGCATCTGTTCTTCGCTCAGACAGGACAGGGTTAAAGAAGCAGCTCATTCGGGGGCTCTGGCTCACTCAGGCCGGTGGGGGAGGGAGGGGTACGGATGCGGGGTGAGCCTGTGGAGGCAGAGGACGGCTGTGACATTGCACCAGCCTGAGGCACACCGTGCGTTCTCCCGGGGAAGTTGTCCCTGGATCACGGGACTCTGGCAGTGGCGGGCTGCAGGGGCTCTCGGGAGGGGAGGTGTGGAAAGTGACCTGGGCTTGCCCACAGGTTTCTTGGTGGCGGTAGCAGCAGCCTTAGCATCTCATGCCCGTCTCTGGGGTCCGCGCTGATAGCCGCAGCTCGCACCCATCTCTGGAGCTTCTTTAAGCAGTGCTCTTAATCCCCTCTCCTTGCGCACCAGGAAACAAAGAGGCAAGAAAAAGTCTTGCCTCTTAGGCAGCTCCAGACGTTTTCCCAGACTCCCTCCCGGCTAGCCGTGGCGCACTAGCCCCTTCAGGCTGTGTTCACACAGCCAACCCCAGTCCTCTCCCTGGGATCCGACCTCTAAAGTCTGAGCCTCAGCTCCCAGCCCCCGCCCACCCTGGCCAGGGAGCAGACAAGCCTCTCGGGCTGGTGAGTGCTGGTCGGCAGCGATCCTCTGTTCAGGAATCTCTCTGCTTTGCCCTCCACCCCCCTGTGGCTGCACTCTCCTCTGTGGTTCCAAAGCTTCACCCCTCCACCACCCGCAATCTCCACCCGCAAAGGGGCTTCTAGTGTGTGGAAACCTTTCCTCCTTCACGGCTCCCTCCCACTGGTGCAGGTCCTGTCCCTCTTCATTCTTCTCTGTTTTTTCTTCTTTCTTTTGCCCTATCCAGGTACATGAGCATTTTTTTTCCCTTTTGGGAGGTCTGAGGTATTCTGCCAGCATTCAGTAGGTGTTCTGTAGGAGTTGTTCCACATGTAGATGTATTTCTGATGTATTTGTGGGGAAGAAGGTGATCCCCGCGTCTTACTCTTCCGCCATCTTGAAGCTTCCTCACCTTACATGTTTTTTAAAACACATGGCTTATACAATGTTTTGATGGAATATGTGGATGAAAGCACTATTACATTCAGTTCAAATTTTACATTTGTTGGTGTGATTATTTTGTTTTCTACTCCCTGCACTAGACTGAAAACATTAAGAGGTGGGATTGCATGTACTTTTTATCAGTATCTTTATCACCCGTATCACTTAGTGTAGTCTCTGCCACATAGTAGGCATGTCTTAAATACTTGACTATTTTATTAACTGTACCTTGGTCTTCTTGTCTGGAAAATGAGAATGTTACTATGAACCCAACCTGGGTCATAGATTCTCAGACAGAATCAAATGCTATAAGTGAATATGCTTTGACAAACTAAGGTGCTATGTAAATGTTAATGTGAATTATTGATGTTAATGAAGGAAATGGGTCACCCACTTTTATCATGGAAGGAATACATTAAAAACATTTTACCACATTATCTAAATGAGGCAAAATTGGCCTGGTATCATGTTCTGAAAGTTTGAGAACTTTTAGCCTCAAAACTGAAACTTATCAGAGAATTACATGTCTCAAATTTGGACTCTTTAGATAGATGTGATGGACAGTTTCTCAGCTGATATAATCTACAAGATAGGAAATGGCTAGCTGGGTCTTGAGATTATTTGCTTGGCTACATAGATACTCACTGGGTGTAGCTAGTTTAAGTACTTAAACTCTGTAAATAAATCATAACTCGAGATTATATTCATTCTCCTGTCAATCTATAAGCAAATGTGACCTACAAAGCTTTATCTCTCCAACTATATATTATTTGGAAACTCACTTCATCTCTTTCTGTGCATCTGTGTTCTTACCTATAAAATGGGAATACAAAAATCTACCTTGCTGGGACTCCTCTGGTGGCGCAGTGGTTAAGAATCCGCCTACCAAGTCAGGGGACACGGGTTCAAGCCCTGGTATGGGAAGATCCCACATTCCGCAGAGCAACTAATCCCGTATGCCACAACTACTGAGCCTGCGCTCTAGAGCCCACAAGCCACAACTACCAAAGCCTGCGTGCGTGCCTACAGCCTGTGCTCCATCACAAGAGAAGCCACCACAATGAGAAGCCCACGCAACGCAACAAAGAGTAGGCCCTGCTCACCGTAACTAGAGAAAGCCCATGTGCAGCAATGAAGACCCAATGCAGCAAAAAATAAATAAATTTTAAAATAAAATAAAGTAAAATCTACCTTGCCTATCTCAGGGTCATTGGGGAAATCTAAAATAGTTAAACAGGGACTTCCCTGGTGGCACAGTGGTCGAGAATCTGCCTGCTGATGCAGGGGACAAAGGTTTGAGCCCTGGCCCGGGAAGATCCCACATGCCACGGAGCAACTAAGCTTGTGTGCCGCAACTACTGAGCCTGCACTCTAGAGACCGTGAGCCACAACACTGAGTCCACATGCCACAACTACTGAAGACCGCTTGCCTAGAGCCCGAGCTCTGCAACGAGAGAAGCCACTGCATTGAGAAGTCTGTGCACTGCAATGAAGAGTAGCCCCCACTCATCGCAACTAGAGAAAGCCCATGCACAGCAACAAAGACCCAGCACAGCCAAAAATAAATAAATTTATATTAAAAAATGAATAAAAATAAAATAGTTAAATTATTTTGTAAATCATAAAGCTCAATACATGTGCAATTCATTCTTGTTAATAGTAATTGTTGATATGATTATAATTAACATTCTATATACAAGTCATACTTATAAACAGCCACAATAATTAATTAGGTTATGATGTTTGTGGCCATATACCTGCTATGGAACAAGAAATATCTCTCAGATGACTTGGTGGGGGAAAACCCAACAAATAGGAATCTAGAATGTTTCTAGACTTAGCATTTTGTTTCCCCAATGGCTCTTTTCTGTCTTTCCAAAGAATTCTGCTAGGAGGAATGGATTTTTCTTGGTCAAAAACAAATATAACATGATAAAGGCAATGTAAGACTACAAACATAATGGTTAATGCTCTGAGCACCATTTCAGCTGGTAATTCTGAGTAGGGCTCTGGCCCTGTAGCCACATATTCCATTAAGACACTGAGCAAATCATGTGTTTTAACCATATATGCTAGGTTTTGGGGAACAGGAATCTCTTTAATTATGAAACAGTTTGCACATTTGCCGGGTGCACATGAGGTGTTATTTTATAAATGCACAATTATCAGGAAAAGCTTTTTAAAATAACACACAGAGAGATGAAATCTGGAGCACAACAGGAAACAAAATTGTTTGAAGAGAATGGACTAGAAATCCCTTTGGCTAAATTCTGGTGGTTCAGAGTTTTGCACCTGTCAATGTCTTTTATCTGCTTCAGTATAAGGTATTTCTTCAGGCTTATGGACAGCTCTGAAATTGCAAAATATGCATGGAAGCGCATTTGTGGAAATGTAATCTTGTCTTCCCCTAGACCTGCGGGGACTATGAGCTATACTGGGGCTCCACGTGCCAGACTGATGACGAAACCTGAGCTGTCTGGGAGAAAAGAGACCACAGAGGAGGAGCTCGGACTCAAGGGCCAGAGTTCAGGAAAAGTGTGAGAAGTTCACATTTTTAAATAATTTGAATAACTGCTAGTAAATATACTGTCTTCAAGCATGCAAGATAATAATAAAGACAGGCAGCTGATCCAAACTCCCCAGGCAACAAAACAGAGAGGGAAGGCAGCATCCTTTATTAAAGTGCAACCAGGGTGTTTGAGGTTAGGCATTGGGAAGAACTTACTGATGGCAAAGACTTGTTCATGTCTAAAGACATCAGCACCACAGGTTGAGAAATTTTAAACTACAGAATAGAACAGCACTGGGCCAGTTTATTTGGAGACTGGAGGATAAAAAGGAGCTCAGATGGTCTCCTCTGCTGCTGGCTCCTCTTTCCTCTAAGCACACTAACTTGAGTGAACTGGTACCAGGGTACCTGGGCTTGAAACCAGATCTACCACTGATGAGCTGTGTGACTTTAAACAAATGAATTAATCTCTCTGTGCCTCAGTTTCCTCCTTGGTCAAAGAGGCATGATAATGACAGAATGTTCCTTCCAGGATTGTTGTGAGGATTAAATAGGTAAAAGGCACATCTTTCAGGAAATAAGCACATAATCATGTTAGTTATTATTATTTCGTTATTTTGTTAGCGTTCATTCTTGCCTTTCTTCCCTGCTCTCCATACACGGTCCACTTCTCTGACCCTAGTCACATCCACACTCTTATCCTCACTTGCTCTGGGCTCCTGTCTTATATTTCCACCTCTGGATATGTCATACCCACTTGAATATGCTGCCACCCCCTCAAACCCAGCGTGACCCAAACCCAGTGTGGCATTTCCCACCCCAGCTGACTCTTTTCTCCAAATAGCCAATATCTGTCTTCGATACTTCCTCACTTTAGTCTCCTAGACAAACACTTCAGAGTGTTCTTTGATTCCTCCCTCTTGTTCATCACTGCTATTTTCCCATTCCTTTAAAATGCACTCTCGTTTCCTCACCATTATCCTCTCACCAATTCCTTGACTTCAGCCAGAGACTGTGAACCATGCCCCTTCCCGCTCTTTTCTCCCCTACTCATCCCCACCACCCCTACTGCCAGTTCATCCAGTCACTTGGCTAATCTTCCATTTTGCTTTGGTGAGTCACCTGCTTAGGGACCAAACATGACTTCTGTCACTGCAGTCAAATTCAAATATTTTGGGGGGTGCTGGAATGTTTTGTATCTGGGTCTGGACAGTGCACCCACAGTGTGTGTATTTGCCTGCTGGAGCTGCTGTAACAAATACCATAGACTGGGGGGCTTAGACAACAGAAGTTTATATTCTCAGAGTCTGGGGCTAGAAGTCTGAGATCAAGGTGCCAGTTGAGTTGGTTCCTTCTGAGACCTCTCTCCTTGGCTTATAGATGGCCATCTTCTCTGTGTGTCTTTACGTGGTCCCTTTATGTGTGTCTGTTTCCTAATCTCCTTTACTTACAAGGACACAGGGCCCATCTTAATGGCTTCATTTTAATGTAAATATCTCTTTAAAGACCTTGTCTCCAAATACAATCATATTTGGAGGTACTGGAGGTTTAGGACTCAAACATATGAATGGGGGAGAGGACGCAATTCAGCCCCTAACAGTGTATGTATGTAAAAATTCATCAAGCTATAATCTCAAGATATATGCACTTTATTGTATCTATTAATAAAAACATTCAAAAAATTGACAGCAGTGGGACTTCCCTGGTTAAGGAGTCCAGTGGTTAAGACTCCATGCTTCCACTTCAGGGGGCACAGGGTCAACTCCTGGTCCAGGAACTAAGATCGCTGTGTGCTTCTGTGGGTTGTGGGGAGAGGGAGGAATTGACAGCAGTAACAGTAGAAAATAAAATTCCTTTGCTTGACCCCAAACCCCATTTTCTCTCACCACTGTCTTAGACAAAACTTCCCCATCCTTCTCACTTCCCTAATTCTCTCCGTGCACTCATTCATACGCCCCTAACCATCCTTGTTCCTCTGCCTCTATTCATGCCTTTCCTCCTCTCCATAGCTATTAAAATCTGCCTTTCAGGGATCAGCTCAAATTCCATCTCCTGCAAGCACAAATCTAGTCACACACTCTTCTTTTTCATTCAGCAAGCATTTATGGAAAGTGTTTTATGTGTTGAGCCCAACATCCTGGGGATGGACAATGAGAAACATGCTCCCGGCCCTCAAGGGGCCTGCTGTTTGCAGGACAACTGAGGAATAACGAGCCAGCACGACAGTGGGGGACACAGAGTATCTTAGCCTGCTCAGGCTGCTATAACAAAATACCAGAGACAAGGTGGCTTAAACAACAGACATTTATTTCTCAGGGTTCTAGAGGCTGGGAAGTCCAAGATCAAGGTGCTGACAGATTTGGTTCCGGGTGAGAGCCTGATTCTTTGGTTTCTGGTAAGAGTCTGTTTCCTGACTTGCAGACAGCTGTCTTCTTGCTGTGTCCTCACATGGCAGAGACAGAGCTTTGGTGTCTCTTCCTTTTCTTATAAAGGTACTGATCCCATCATGAGGGACCTGCCCTCATGACCTCATTTAGACCTAATTACCTCCCAAAGGACCCCCCTCTAAATACCATCATACTGGGGGATTAAAGCTTCAACATACCAATTTTGGGAGGATACAAACATTTAGTCCATAACTCAGGGCATAATGGGAGTGCAGAGGAGGAGCACCTAACCAAAATTTGAAGCATGTTTCTTGGTGGCACGTTGCCAGAGACCATAAGGATGAGTAACAATTAGCCATATGAAGGGATGAGGAAGGGAAGATGCATTATGCAGGAGTGTCTTGCAAAGGCTCCCAGATGAACGAAGGCATGGCAGACTAGGGAACTGCAAGCAGCCCAGTGTTCTAGGGGTGATGTGGAAAGAGGGCGATGAGGCTAAAGAGGAAGCACAGGAACAACTCAGGGGACTTTGGACTTTACGGGGCAGGCAGCGGTGGGTCACTGAAGGACAAGAGTCGGTCAACGTTGCAGTTTAGAAGTTTCTCTCTGGCACCAGGGAGGAGGATGAATTAGGAGTGTCCCACAGGAAGTTTTCCCTAAACCCTTTGCATCCTGATATAGAATTCAATGCTATTTTTGCTCCCTGGGCCCTAGATTTCTCTCTCTTATCTTGTAAGCTTGTTCAGAGCAAGGACCCTGTTTTTCCAAGTGCGCAGGTTAAGTTTGTTGCAAAAACACCAGAGGAATCCTCTTCTGATCTTTTTCTTTCATTGCTGTGGTCAGATGTCACTATAACACTTTTCTCAAGGAGTGTTCTTTCCACAGGATTTTTGTACTTATTTTACTGCACTTTCTTGGGCATGTCCAGAAAATGGTCTGATGTCAAATGCAAAGATCATGGAGCTGTGGGCAGTGGCAGTGAGATGTAAAGCAGGGCTTCTCAGATTTTAATGTGCACACAGACACTGGAGGAGGGCTCTTGTTAAAATGCAGATTCTGATTCAGCAGATCTGGGGTGGAGCCTGAGATTCTGCTTTTCTGACAAGCTCCTTGGTGATGCCACGTGGTAAGTCCACAGACCATATTTTGGATAGCCAGAGTGTGGAAGGAAGCACCCCAGGCTAAGAATCTGACCGCCTGGGTTTGAGTTTTGCTCTGTCAGTAAGTGGATGTGATAGACCTGGACCAAGTCATCTGTCTTCCCTGGGCCTCAAACATCATCTTTAAATAAGGAGTTTGTCTGGCTGATCTCTAAGGATCTTTCCAGCTCTAAAAATCAATCTGTGATTTGGTAAGTTACATTTGGCAGAAAACATTTTCAGAATCTTGAAGAAAAGAGGTATCTGAATTTAGTCCACTATAGTTATTAATGTTATTGATAGAGGGACTATGGCTTGGGTTCCAGTGGATTAAAAAAAATAATCCTTTAATCCTCCTAGCATAGTCACTCAATACTTGGCTTGGCACAATGTAGATTATTGCTTTGAATGTACTGGGCTAAAACGAAAATCTCAAGTGGGGATCCTGATGCATTTATACTCCATTTGCGGCCATGCTATCTGGGATGCATGTTGAAATAACTTTTCACTCTCAAAACAAGACTCCATTTACTTTAAAATAAATTTTCAAGGAGTTAGATGCAAAGCCCAAATGCATCACGGTAGCCAGGAAAGAACAGGTGCAAGTGAGTGTGGATTTTTGAATTTAAATATCTCTACAGGCCTCAGCATTGCTACTGTAGTGGGGTGAAAAGGGTGAATGATGAAGAGGACTATAATCCCATTTGTTACGGAAAGCTATTCATGACAGCTCATTGGAGCCACCAGGCTGAAGGCCAATGAAGAGGTTAACCATTTTTCTGTTTTTCTTTTTTCAAATACTGACTCTTCAAAGCAGTGGCAGGGAAATCAGAAAACAACATCACAAGAAGATAAAGGCAATACTTTCTTTTTTAAAAAATAATTTTATTTATTTATTTGGCTGTGTTGGGTCTTCATTGCTGTGCATGGGATTTCTCTAGTTGTGGTGAGTGGGGGCTACTCTTCATTGTGGTGTGCGGGCTTCTTATTGCAGTGGCTTTCCTTGTTGCGGAGCACAGGCTCTAGGCACGCAGGCGTCAATAGTTGCAGCACACACACGGGCCGTAAAGTGTGCGGGTTTCTGTAGTTGCTGCACGTGGGCTCAGTAGCTGTGACTCGCAGGCTCTAGAGCACAGGCTCAATAGTTGTGACACACGGGCTTAGCTGCTCCGTGGCATGTGGGATCTTCCCGGATCAGGGCTCGAACCCATGTCCCCTGCAGTGGCAGGCAGAGTCTTAACCACTGTGCTACCAGGGAAGCCCCTGTTTAGATGTATGTAGGGAAAATGGCAAACTCAAAATGGTGGCACTGAAGGGAAAAAGGGAGAGACTATTAAATGCCTCTAAATTATTTGATTTGCTTGAACAATTATGCATTACTTTTTGAGCAAAAAAAAAAAAAAATTCAGTAGAATTTTAAAAAGCAAAAAATAAATTAATATTAAAAAAATTAACCAGGGCTTCCCTGGTGGTGCAGTGGTTGAGAATCCGCCTGCCGATGCAGGGGACACGGGTTCGTGCCCCGGTCTGGGAAGATCCCACATGCCGCGGAGCGGCTGGGCCCGTGAGCCATGGCCGCTGAGCCTGAGCGTCCGGAGCCTGTGCTCCACAACGGGAGAGGCCACAACAGTGAGGCCCGCATACCACAAAAAAAAAAAAAAAAAAAAAAAAAAAAAAATTAACCAATACCACCATGGGATTTGATCAATCTGTTGGTTGAAATGTTCTTTTTCTAGGAATGTGGGCAAGTTTCCCCAAAGCACCCCTTCTATGATGATCCCCTCATACCCTGGCCTCGGCCAGAGGCAGTGCTTGTTGAACACACTGTAAAGGGCTAATGTTGCTGTTAGGCTGTTTCCTTCTGCAGGCTTCTGCCAGGCCAGAGCTAGCCAAATGAACAATAATCATGATCATCTCTGACAATCCACGAAGATTAAGGAAAAAAACTGAAAAATTGCATGTGCAAGTTATATTGTGTGTCTTAATTTTAAAGCCATGAGGAAACCACAGAGCACTGTAGCATACTGCTATTTATCAGAGGTAATTATTAGAAATGCCAGTTTCCGTAGTATGTATTTGTGCCCATAAAAATGCAGTACAAACTGACCCGTCTGGTCTCTGAACTCCAGATTGCTCTTTTGCCTGGATATCTTAATTTCTCCCAGTCCCCAGAACAAATAAGACAAGTGACAAAGAGATATTTGCTTCTTCTGGTAGAGTAACAGGGTGTCCCAGAACAGTTTTCCTTGTGGGCGGCCGTGAGCAGGCTGCCAGAGCTCTTGGCCCGAAGGGAAGGCTGAGGTCACAGTTTGGAGCAGGGCTCAGGTGGTGGGCCAGGCTCCCGCAGAAGCAACTGGAAGGCCTTCTGGGCACTCCAGGGGGATAACAGGGAGGGGAAATGCCAACAGGGTCAGAGGTCTGACAATTAGGCAGGTGGGGATTTGGCACTAGATAAATTTGGGATTATATGCTAAAGTAACATTCTTTGTACCTCAGATTGGTAAAACCTGGGAAGAAGCACTTGGGATTACAATAAGAAATGTGGGTCTTTTCCCTCTTTTTTGGGTAGTTCCTAACAATTATGAAGTTCTGGAGCAGAAGTGGGAACTGTACCTTTTAGACCTAATGTTTCCACTTTGCCCACCTAGGAGTAGGGTTCCTATACTTGAGGTGTTCTAGAGATGCACGTTCTTCCCTTCTTGCCCCTCAGTCAAAGATCAGACAGTCAGCCCTCCTTTAATTAGAGAAGAGGACCAAACTGCCCTCTGGTCTTGGTCAACCTTGTCTTCCTCCAGGTGACAAGGTCTCTTTTTACCGCCCATTTCCTTTAGATCTGGATATTAATTCCATTCCTCCTCTCTTCCCCATTCCCTGCCTCATTGTCCAGCACATAGGTCTGGGGGAAGGATTTGGGGCCATTCCATAGGTTTCTATGCTTTAGCCTCATCTATATTCTACCTGCCCCATAGCCAATCACTTACTCCAAGGGATTGGGGTAAGGAAGAAGTCAGAGCTCATGAACTCTAGGAGAACCCCTCAGCTTGCTAGGGTTTGGCTTTGTCCCTTATGCTCTGAAGCATTTATAATTCCCCAGATTTATAAGATTTTTAAATGAATACAAGGCATGCAAACTAAGCCCTGTTTTTGTTATCATGACACTCATGCTCTCATCACCACTGGGGTGGGTGAAAGAAAGCATACTGGTGCAGCTTTTCTGCAGAGCCTCAGAAACAGTTATGCCCTCTCTGAGGATGACTCTTCCAGTCTGTGTGACCACGGTTCCCTGCTCACTCACTGTGGGCCATTGGCCAATGGCTAATCAGGTGGTATGGTAGCCTCTGTAGCCTTCAAGAGTTCCAGGAGCCTTCTAATTTTCCCTTTCTCTACATCTTGGGAATTACTCATGGCAGGAGAGGAGCAGGGTATACCAAGACCTTGCTCTCAAATCCCAGTTCAGAGAAGATACTGAGCTTGCCTGCTATGTGCACTGAGCCCAAGCAACTTCCCTCCGTCCATAGTCAGCCTGGCCTAAATACCAAAAAGTGGTTTTATAACTTTAGTGATTTATTACCTCTTTTTCCTACATCAGATAATTCCCAAATGGTTATCTTGAAATTTATCTCATATAGCTGGTCTCTCTAGACCAGTGATTCTACTGGTCTGGGGACCACACTTTGAGAATGACTGCTGATCAACTTTCTACCACACAGAACCAAATATAAGTAACTTTTGTTTGATTCTCTATCTTATGGTCAAATTGAAAAGGCTAATTGCCCTCTTATATATTTAATCATGATTAGGCTGATAAGGGTGACTGGCATAGTTAGACTTGAACAAGTCTTCCTGGGGGTGTAAAGTAAAGATCACCTCATACTTAGGACCTCAGTCAATTCTTACAAACTATTTAGTTTCATGATCATCTTTTGCTAGTGGCTATGCTTAAGAGGTACACCTTTTACCTGAACTAACCTAGAAATCATAATGTAATTACTACTCTGATGCTAAGCAGAATTGTGATAATAGATCCAAGCCTGGAACTTCAATCTTAGAGAGTCAAGTATGTTCTAAAATATTTGACCAGGTAATGAAACCTCTGTAAAAATCTACCTCATGTAAATAACCTAAAATATAAAAATACTTATGCACAAAGATGTTCACCACGGCATTACTTAAAATGGTGAAAAATTAGAAGGAAACAAAAAGTAAATTGTAGACAACAGAGGTAAAACTGGGTATAGCATATATCAAAAATCTGTATTATCTTCCTATTTTTTTCTGTAAATCTAAAACTGTTCTAAAACAAAAAGTTTATTAAAGTTTGGTATATTTGACTTGATGGACTATTGTGTAATAATTAGAAATGATATTTATGAAGAGTTTGTAATAATATAGGGGATTATTAAGTGAAGTGGAAAAAGAAGTGTATAAAGCTATGTAGCTTTTTAAAACAGTGTATTCTGGAGTGAACTTCCAGAATGGAAGTCTGAGGAGCTCTGCTGGTCCTTTCCCCAGTGAAACATCCATAATGGGTGAAAATTATTAACAAACAATAACTTGAATTATCTTGAAATTGTTCTAAATGCACACAGCAAATGAAGAAACATTTATTCAAGAAAATCTACAAAATTGCAATAAGAGCAGTGAGAGTCTGTGACATTTGAGTCAGGACTTGCTTCCTCTCCCTGCTCCCACTCCCTACCCCCCAACTCAGAGTGATAGAAGCTCCACTCTGAGTGGGTGAGCCAAGAGCATCATCCCAGCTGAGGACTATTGTGCCTCACCAGGAGGGCAGGCCATTAGCATTTCTCATCCCTCCAGCTCTATGTTGCAGAAGCTCTAATCCAGGAAAGAGCAACTGAGAGGTCTGGGGGCTTCTTCCTCCACCAAACCTCCACTTACAGGGTGGAAGCTCTACACCAGGCACGTGTAAAGACAAAGACAAAGAGAAAATCTTGAAATAAGCAAGAGAAAACTACTCATTTCAAGGGAAATCCAATATTAATAGCTGACTCATCAGAAACCATGGTGTACAGAAGGAAATGGGATGACATATTCAAAGTGCTCAAAGAAAAATAAACGTCAACCAAGAATCAGACATCCAGCAACACTATCTTTCAAAAATGAAGGTGAAATAAAGACATTTGCAAATAAACAAAAACCAGGAGAATTTATTGCTCTCAGATCTCTCTTATAGGAAATACTAAAGAAAATTCTGAAAGTCAAAGGCTGAAAGCAAGTGACCCAAGCAGTAGTTCAAATCCACACACACACAATAGGAACACCAATAAAGGTAATTATGTAATTATAAAACAGAATATAAATGCATATTTTTCTCCTTTCTTCTCTTGATTGATTTAAAAAGCAATTGCATAAAATATGTATGTGATATTCTTGGGCTGATAACATATAAAAGTGTAATATATTTGACAGTAACAGCACAAAAGACACAAGTGGGAGCAAAGCTGTATAGGAGTAAGAAACAACACCAGATGGTTTCTTGAATGCACACGGAACAAGCCAAGAAAATCAGAAATGGCAAATAAGGTTAATATAACAAACTCTATAAATACTTGTTCTCATTTCTTCTCTCATCTTCTTTAACAGACATAAAATTATGTAACATAATACTTATAGAAATGTATTGTTGGGTTTGTAACGTATATAGATGTATGTATATCAACTGTAGCAAAAAAAAAGGTGGAGGGAATAGAGCTATATAGAGGGAACATTTTTATATCTCACTGAAATTAATCTGAAGTAGATTCTGATAAGTTAAGATGTATATAGTAAGCCATTGAGAAACCACTAAGAAATACTAAACTATATATAGTGAAAGAATCATTAAAAGGAGTTTAAATGTTCCATAGAAAATAATTAATGCAAAAGAAAGGAGTAAAGGAGGACAGAAGAACAAAAATTACATGAGGCATATAGAAAACAAAAAGTTAAATGGCAGATGTAAATCCAACTGTATCAATAATAACATTAAATGTGAATTGATTAAATAATTATATTAAGAGGCAGAGATTGACACACTGGATAAAAAACAAGATCCAACTATATTCTGTCTATAGGACACACACTTTATACTCAAAGATACAAACAGATTGAAAGTAAAAGGATGGAAAAAGATGTATCATGCACATAGTAACTATAAGAAAGCTGGGGGGGGGGCGGTTACACCAATATCAGATACCATAGATTTTAAAACAAAAATGTTGCTAGAGATAAGGAGGGAAATTTTATAATGATAAAAGCATTGATCCATCCAGAAGATTTAACAATTATAAACATAAATGCATCTAAAAACATAGCCCCAAAATACATGAAGCAAAAACCTGACAGAACTGAAGAGAGAAATAGAAAATTCAATAATTATATTTGGAGACTTCAAAACCCCACTTTCAATAATGGATAGAACAACTAGGCAGAAGATCAACAAGGAAATAAAGAACTTGAATAACACTGTAAACAAAATAGAGATGAGAGATATCTATGGAACACTCCACAAAATGACAGCAAAATATATGTTCTTCTCAAGAGCACATAGACCATCCTGTGATACAGATCATATACTAGGCCATAAGAGAACTTCAGTAAGTTTAAAAGGATTGGGATTATGCAAAGTATGTTCTTCAATTACAATAGAATAAAATTACTAGTGTTACAATGGTAACACTAGTAACAAAGAAATCTGGGAAGTTCAAAAATATGTGGAAATTAAACAACACACTCCTAAATAAAGAGAAAGGCACAAAGCTAATTAGAAAAGACTTTGAGAGAAATGAAAATGAAGACACAACATACCAAAACTTGTTGGTTATAGCTAAAGCAGTGCTTAGAGGTAAACTTATAGCTGTAAATACCTATATTTAAAAACAAGGACAATCTCAAAACACTAATCTAACTTTCTATCTTAAGACAATGGAAAAGAAAAACAAACCTAAAGCAAGCAGTAGGAAGGAAATAATAAAGACCAAAGTAGAAATTAATGAAATAGAGAATAGAAAAAGAGTAGAGAAAATCAACAAAACCAAAAGCTAATTCTTTAAAAAGTTCAACAAATTTGACAAACCTTTAGCTAGAGTGCCTAAAAAAAAAAAAAGACTCAAATTACTAAAATCAGGAATGAAAGGGGTGAGATCACTACCTTAGAGAAATAAAAAAGATTATAGGGAATGCTATGGACTATATACCAACAAAGTTAGATAACTTAGATGAAATAAACAAATTTCTAGGATAATACAACCTACCGAAATTGACTCAAGAATTAGAAAATGTGAATAGACCTATCACAAATAAAGAGATTAAATTAGCAATTTAAAACTTTCCACAAAGAAAAGACTGGGCTTGGTTTCAAGATGAATTCTACCAAACATACAAAGAATAATTAACACCAATCTTCACAAACTTTTTCAAAATATGGCAGAGAAGGGAACACTTCCTAACTCATTCTATGAAGCCAGTATTAATGTTACCCCAAAACAAGCAAAGCCACCACAATTAAAGAAAACTACAGGCCTCTATCTATCATAAGTATAAACACAGAAATTCTCAATAAGACACTAGAAAACCAAGTCTATCAACATATAAAAGTGATTATGCATCATGACCAAGTGGGATTTGTCCCAGGAATGAATGGTTGATTTAAAGTTCAAAAATCAGCTGTTGTAATATACCATTTTACAGAATAAAGGACAAAAACTACACAGTCATCTCAGTAGACCCAGAATAAACTTTTGAAAAAATTCCAACACGCTTCATGATAAAACACTTAACTAGGAATAAAAGGGAACTTCCACAACCTGATACAGTGCATAAAATACAAAAACTCACAGCTTACATCATATTTAATGGTGCAAGTATGAAAAATTTCACCCTAAGATCACGAACAAGACATGGACGTCTGCTTTTACCACCTATATTCAACATTATACTGGAGGTTCTAGCCAGGACAATTAAGCAAGAAAAATAAATAAAATGCATTCAGACTGGAAAGAAAAAAGTAAAAAGCTCTCTCAAAGAGAGAGCTCTTTGAACATGATATGATTTTTTAATATAGAAATTCCTAAGGAATCCTGAATTATTGAAACTAATAAAGGCATTCAGCAAGGTTACATGGTACAAGAGCAGTATAAAAAAACGTTAGTTTTATTCTACACAATAGCAATAAACAATTAAAAATGAAATTAAGAAAATAATCCCATTTACATACACATCAAAAAGACTCCGTCCCAGCTTGTGTCATGCAGCCACTCCTGAGGCCAGGTGTTTGGGTACTACGTAGTAAGATTGCCAGCTTCCACTAGAACTATGAGGTTGGAATTGAGAGAGTTAATAGCTCTTCTAAAAAAGAGGTGTGTTTATTTAATCAAGTGGAAAAAAAAAGGTGTCAAACACTGGCACTTGCACTCATTAGGAATTGAGAGAGTTAATAGCTCTTCTAAAAAAGAGGTGTGTTTATTTAATCAAGTGGAAAAAAAAAGGTGTCAAACACTGGCACTTGCACTCATTAGGTACTGATGAAATGGAGATAGTATAAGTCCATAGGGCCCATTAATGGTATTTCAGTCCCCATTCACCATCTTGGCTGGAAGACTTTGTGCAGTGAACAACTTATACAACTGTGCATAGTGGTCCTGTGCTCCCAGACACAAACCTCAACTCCAACTAGTGTCAGATGAGCAGGATAATAGAGCAGGCTCTATGGGCAAAGAGTTTGTGGTAAGGGATGAAACACCCATCCAACTAGGTAGACTATCTGAAGGGTGTTAGCCAGAGAGTGTATGAACCTACGGTATGGAAACTGGATTAGAGGGACAGAGCTCAAAACATAAGGTGGTTGGTTGATTCCAAATGGATTTTTAAAGTAGAGGGCCTAGCCCAATGGATTACATTTTAGAGGAATCCCATAACCTGGTGTGGGCAGGGATGGAGCTCTATGCTACAGTCCCCCTTGATCAAAATTGGATCCCCATGGGACTGTGATCTCAGTACCTCCACTGGAGAGCAGCACAAACAAGGGCATGGCAAGCAAAGCCCCTGCACCCCCCGCCTACCACACATGTCCAGACTGTCCTCCTAAGAAGGGTGGTCTAAAGTGAGGAGCAACTCCAGTAGCTAGAAATGGCTCCAGTGTCAGTAGTAGCCAGAGCAGCACTAGCAAGGAAACCCCTAGAAAGGGTGACAAATTCCCTGTAGTGTCATCTGCTTTCTAAGTGGAGCTGCCCCAGGAAAATAAATGGGAAGTTCCCACTGGTTAATAGAACCTCTGGTGCCCATTTGTTAAGTGTGATTTTACAAGCTCCTCAGTGGCTTGCAAAGGCTCTCCCCAAATTTCCTTTCAACAGCGCACTTTCCCTTTCTTTTAGATGTGCACAAAAAGAACCAGGCTGCCCAAGAATGCTTTCCAGGTCAGATGGTTGGCTGTCTCTTCCCTTTAGCTAAATAAAGGACACCATCTTCAAAGGACCAGGAGGCGAGTCCATCTGGTCTCTCTGATTGCACTGGTCAGGGGAATTCCAGCCAAGTCCCAAGCGTTAGCTATGTGGACAGTCAGCTCATACCACCCAGAATCTACATCTGGCTGCCAAATGCACCTTGCTCTGGCCACCCACATACACAGGATCCAGAGCAACAGCTTCAGCATTCTCCTGGCTGAACAAAGAGGATGATTGCCACAAGCAGGGCTATTGTTCAATTGGCACTGGCATCAAAGGCCCGGGCCAGCTCCCCTTGGTCTGTCAGCTGCTATTCAGAAGAAAAAGAGAAGAAAAGCAAACCAATAGGTTTCTTGGAAAGAATCATCTGTGGACGTGGGATGTTTGCTCTAGCGCTGCACTAACGTGATTCTAATAACAACTTGTAAAGCTACTTAACATGGAGAACCTTACCAACACATATTCCAAAATGTCATGGCACCTGGTTCTAACAGGCATGCTGTTTCCCAGACTCAGAGCTGTTGAGAGTTGAGTCATCCCTGCCTGCCTGCCTACATATAAGGTATGGACGTGGTGGTTCTGGGCAGGTTTTCACATGGATGTTAACCTTTTTACCCTACATCAGTGTTAAGAACATGTCATCTTGTCTTCAGATAACACACTGCCAAAGCCTCTTTCTGAGAAAACCAGATTTTTTTTTTTTAACCTGGTCCCATGCCCACCTCTTGCCACCAATAGCAATGGGCTCTGGATACCTTCACATATGTCAGCTTTTTTGTGAATCATTCACCTGTACTAGTGTATTAAGGGTCAGGCAGGCACAGTCATCCCTGGCAGGCAGGACCATTGTGTGTGTGTGTGTGTGTGGTTCAAAATTTATTTGTATTATGAAATATTTCTGACATGTAGAAAAAGAACAGACAGTAAAAATTATGCACTGTGGTTTCCATTTCTGAGCTTAAAAAAATTACAAATATATGTCCTGTGTGTTCTTTCTAGTTGCTTTCCTTCCTCCCTACTTCCAGGGATCATGCCCACACACCCTGTGTACTTTTTTTTTTTTTTTTTGCGGTACGCGGGCTTCTCACTGTTGTGGCCTCTCCCGTTGCGGAGCACAGGCTCCGGACGCGCAGGCCCAGCGGCCATGGCTCACGGGCTTAGTTGCTCCGCGGCATGTGGGATCTTCCCGGACGAGGGCACGAACCCGTGTCTCCTGCATCGGCAGGCGGATTCTCAACCACTGCGCCACCAGGGAAGCCCCCCCTGTGTACTTTTGCAACCCGGATCCACACGTAACTCTCATTTTGTGTTTTAAAACTTTGTGTAAATGACATTAGACTATGTAGACTTCTGCAACTAGTAACATTATGTTTTGGAATTTGCCAGGTTGATATATGGAGTGCTGGGTCATTGCTTCCACTGCCCTGTATGAATATACCATGACCCATTCCTCCATTCTTCAGGTGAGGGACATTTAGGCTGCTTCCAATTTTTCACTGTTATAAACACTACTGTAGTGAACATTCAGAGGCTGGAGTATTTTACAAACACTTTTCTAGGATTGCTGGTGTGTAGTAATAACAAAAGGCAGCTAGACTTTTAATCAGTTTCACATTGTTTTTAAATTTTTAGAGACCATGAACCCCTTATTGATGCACTGGATATGGACCCCACCTACTGCCACTCTTGATTCTCTGCTGTTCTCTTGGGACATCTTTACATCTACTTCCTGACCTGTGCCTGATCTCTTTAGTGTCTGTTTCCTGAGGTCAGCTTGCCTACCATCTGTGATTCTTTGTACCATTTCTCTCTCCCAGTGGACTCTGGCTTCCCTTGCCCCTTTGATTATATAATTTCCAGCTATTCTAGGTGAAAACCTCACACAGTCTTGCCCGTTCCTGAGGCTTAGACACTCTTGGCAAGCATCCCTGATGAATTCCTCAGGCCCTAAGAATAGAGATAAGAAGCGCATATATATAGTGTTTTCTCTGAATCCCCACCACCTCTCACTGGGATTGGTGTAGAGAAAATGCTCAGTGATTGAATGATTTACTGAATAAAAGGGAAGGGTAAAATGAAATTTGATAGATGTGGTATGGGGTTGGGGTTACCTAAGATCCTTTTAACAACACAAGTAGATTGACTCTCATTGAATAGAGAATCTTTTATGGAAACACTATGGCACATAAGCCAAGTTATTTAAGAAAGCATAATAAATTTGATGTTTCCTTTCACCTGACTGCATTTCTGAAGAATATTCAACGTTCAACACCCACACATACATACACACGCAAAGGCATACACACCAACACTTCCATTTCCTGAAAAGATTCAGTGATAATCTATTTTAGGCACTGCTAAGCAATTTAAATAGAAGACTACCAAGTTGTCTTTTTAAGTAAACTTTTATTGAAGTATAGGAAACATAAGATGCACAAATCATGAGTGTACAGTTCAGTGAATATTCACAAACTAAACCCAGATCAAGAAACAGAACCGACCAGCTCCCCAAAACCCCACTTGTGCCCCATCACTTCATACTCTCCCCAGAGGCAAACACTATTTTGAGTTCTAACACTGTAAATTGGTTTTGCCTAGTTTTGAATTTTAAACAAATAGAATCAAATCCTATATACTCTTTTTATGTCTAACTACTTTTGCACAACAATAAGTTTGTGAGATGCATCCAAGTCATTGTGTATAGTATAATTAATTCATTTTCAGTGCTATATGATATTCCATTGTATGAATATATTACTATTTGTTTTACTGTTGATGGGCATTTGGGTTGTTCTAGTTTTTAACTATAATAAATAGTGCTGCAATAAACATTCTTGTACATGTTTTTATGTGTGCACATATGCACATACTTCCTTTGGGCATAAACTTGGGAGTAGAATTGCTGGTACAGTAAGTATGCATATGCTCAGCTCTGATATTGCCAAACAGTTCATGTACCATTTTACACTTGTATCAGTAATGTGTGATAACTCCAGTTGTTCCTCACCAACATTTGGTATTTTCTGTCTGGGACGTATAGTTAAAAACTCTTGCCCAGTTTTCTAACATGTAATTCTTTCAAAATCACAAATTCTTTTTTCTTCTGATTCTACTTCTTTCCTGATCTTTTTTGTTTCTTTTCTGGCTCCTCTTCCTTTGCCTCCTCTTTACATGATCTCTTTTCTCTAAGGTTCCATCTTCTTCCTTCTTCCTTTATAATTCTACCTACAAGAGACCATTTTTTAATTTAGCAAATAGTGAGTCCCTACTATGTGCTAGGGATTGTGATAGTTGATGAGCAATGACATGGGTCTAGTGGGGCTGCAAGCATTTAATAGGTAAACCTCATAAATGACTTTAAATTACAGATGACAATCACTGCCATGAAGGAAAAGAAATGGGTGCCTTGAGCGTAACTTAGGGATTTAATTTGGATCGAAAAGTTCAGGAAAATCCCTTTTAAGCAATCTGAGGTAGGAAGATGAATAGAAGGCAAAGAATGGGTGTTGGGAAGATAAAGGATTAACATATGTGAAGTCTCAGAGAAAGAAAAGTACTTGGAGCATTCAGAGACCATGGGAACACCTGTGTTGGAGCCTGGGGAAAAAGCAGCATGCTGTGAGTCTAGAGATGGAGGCAGCAGACAGAACATGTGAAGCTTTGAAGGTCACAACAAGCATTCTGTATTTTATTGCAAGTGCATTGGGAAAACATTAAAATAATATAGAGTAGGGCGCTCACATGACCTGATGGGCTTTGTCCCATCATTCAGCTACTGTGTGGGGACAGGATTAGAAAGAAGCAAGAAGGGAAGCAGGGAGACCAGTTGGAAGATTATTTCAGTAATCCAGAGAAGATATAATGATGGCTAAGAGTTGGGCGGTAGAGTAGAGATGGAGCGAAGTGAATACAGGGGAGAGAAAATTGGGGGTGGAGGCAGCAGAATGGGCAAGATCTGCTTCTCCACTGGTGGTGATGGATGAGAGGGAAACTTGAATCTGTCTCCCAGATTCATGACCTGAGCAACTGAATGATCACAGGAGCCCTTCTCCTTGTGGAGGGAGATTAGAGACAGTACAGATTTGGATGTGGAGAGGATCACAAGTTTTAAGCATGTAATATTTTGTTATACCTCTGAGATACACAGGTGGATATGCTTGATGGACAGTTTGGTGCTGAGATATTTCATTCTCAGCAATTTGGTTTGTCCTAGGACTCTCCACCGTTGAAAATGAGGCATTCCACTGCTTCAGAGAAGGGCAGACAAAGCTTAGAACAAAGGCTTAGCCTTGTTCTCAAAACAGGTTACTTTTTAAATAAGGGTAGGAAAAACAGATCCTTTTCATTTGCAAGGGACAGATTTTGTGGAGAGAAGAAAGGATTTGTGATGTCCTAGGAGGTAAAACTTGGAGGACTGAGCAGTTTTTACTTTAAGCCCCAGAGGAAAAAGGATGAAAGACATGATGTAAAGGCAGCTTTCCACCACACAGGAAGGCAATATGCTCTTCCAGACTGAAGGAAAATAGAGTGAGAATGTTTAGAAGGAGTGTGGAGCCAGCAGGGAATAATAAGAGGGGCAGAAAGAAAACACTGTGAATGTGACATCACAGAAATCAGTGAAGAGAAACTATTTTAAAGAGTGAATAATCAACCTCTTCAAGGTTGCAGAGAAACTATTTTAAAGAGTGAATAATCAACCTCTTCAATAATCAACCTGATCCTCTGCCAAGATCAGGTAAGAAGAGAACTTCAGTCTCTATTGGATTTAGCAAGATGGAGGTTGCTGCTGGTTTTAACAGAAGCCTCAGTGCCATGGGAGGAGCAGAAGAGAGGAATGGATTGAAGAGTGAATGGAGACGAGAAAGAAGAAGCACCTTTGGTGGACAACTCTTTGTAGAAAATTGGATGTGTACGGGGACAAGAGAAAGCCTTATTTGGAGGAGGATTTGAGATCAAGAGAAGGTTTTCTAAAGATGCAACTTCTTAAAGCTTGTTTGAGTAGAGATGGATAGGATGAAGATGTAGGAGCTAAGCCCCTGAGAAGGCAGGAGAGGATGGGCCCATCCACATTCTTGGCTGCTATGGTGGCCATGAAAATCAGCTGCTCAGATCTCCTGCTGTGGAAAACATAACTGACTGATGACCTCAGCTGCTATCCTTCTGGATCCACTCCCACGTCCCTGCTGAAACCACGCTTCCCACAGGCTGTTCCTGGTAAACGACTAAGCATGGCAGGGCCACTCCTGTGGCAATTTTGGCACGAGGCTTCCCCCTGCTAACCCCTTCTGGGAACTGTGCTGCAGTCTGAGACTCCTCTGGTCCCATCTTCCTTCCCCTCTCTCCTGTGCAAGTGCCAGACCTTCCCTATGGTCTGAAGGCTCTCTCTGCCTTCTCTGCCTATGCCTTTTTATCCTTCACAGGCATTTCCCCCAATAAATCTCTTGCATGTGTACTCCTGTCTACAGGTCTGCTTCTAGGAAGACCCAAGCCTACATAGCTAATGACTCCCAATCAGTCTCTGTTTATGGATTACTCTCCTCTGGCCATCAGGCTTGTCATTCTCACTTCTGATTTACACAACTTCAACTGGAATTTTGCAGTGAGTGACCTCAACTTGTTGCTTCACCATCATTCTTTCCCCCTTCTGCTGAGTACACTGTTCACACTCCTCTGAGAGTAATCTTTAAAAATAAATATTTGGTTGTGTGATCTTTCCAAACTGAGTCAGCTTTATGACTTACCTGCCTTAAATTCTACAGTCTTCCCATCATGCCCAGAATACCATGGAAACTCCTCTCCATGGCCTTTCTGACATCTCCTAGCACATTCCCCACACTGTTTCTCAATCATGCACAACATATTCCCTCTCGAAGGCCTTTCCTCTTGCTATTTCCAGCTCTTCAGATGACACACCCCTCACTTCATTCAAGTTTCTGCTCCAGTGTCACCTCCTTAGAGAGACTTTACCTGACCACCACATCTGTAATTGCTCACCTCATCCCCACCCACTGTCATTCTTCAGCCCTTTATTCTGCTTCATCTTCTTCTTGGCATTTATCACTCTCAGAAATTATCTGGGCTCAATAGATATTTAAATTAAAGAATATTAGGCTTTAAAGATTCTGACAGCTACATATTATCTAGAGCAACATAGTCTGGTAGAAATATGATGTGAACCACATACGTAATTTCAAAGTTTCTAGGAACTCTATGTAATGTCTTAAGCCTTCTAAAATAGTGAGCATGAATGGGGTTTGGCAGCTGTATGAGAGGATGTAAAATTCTCCAAGTGGCCATAGCTTTTGGCTGTGGAAAAGGCAAACTTACCTCACAAGGGTAAAAGCTTTCTACCTCATAAAGAAAGCACAGAAAGAAGAGATGTGTGACTTGGCTTTACCATGAAGTAGTACTATGACCTTGGGCAGGTCACTTGGGTCCAGGATGTCAAATAGGTTTTACTTTTCATGTCATTTTCTATCAACTGATAGTGGCTGCCTGGAGGTCAGCTGACAGAAGGATTCTAAGGCTTAATCTGAGCTTCTTGGGAAACAGTTCTTTGATCAGTTACTGATGTCTGCCTTGGGCACCACTAGGAAAATTGGGTTGGATGTTCTGACTCCCTCTAAGACTAAAGTTTTTTCTTATTCAAAAGGGGATAAAAATAACAGCTCTCTCAGTCCAACATGGATACTATGAAGCTTAAATGGAGTAGGCTGAGAAAATGCTATGAAAGTCCAACACAACACTAAAATATTATTAGAAATATGTCTTAGTACAGTTAGGGACAATATAACGGATTTGTGTGTGTTGAGTCTGCATGCGTGCCTACCTGCATGTGCTTATTTTCCCCGTAGGGAATAAAGAGAGGTATAGGTCAATGTTTTCCAAGAAGCTGGGTCTAGAAAAATACTCAGTTGTGCCAAGCTCAGGATGTGGAAAAGCTGTCTTGATAAAGATTAAACCAATTGATGAGCTTAAAAAAAAATCTTCAATTTGGCCTTCCCTCCACTTAGAGTCAATTTATTATATGTGTGTATGCACATTTTTAATCTGTAAATGTTTTCAAAACAATAGTCTCTTTACAGGTTAGTTCGAATTCTTAAAAGGCTCAATTTCTGCTGCTTTGAGAAGGAGAGTGTCATTTTTCCTCTTATAAACCACTTACGGTCTGACCACATTTACTCCTTTTCTCTACCAGGGCATCTTTCTTGGCTTCTCCCCTCTCTGCAGATGCTCAAAGCCACCTCAGTAAATCCACTATTATTGATTCAGGAATAGGCTTTGATTCTGCAAACCACAAGCTGTTACTCATGAAACTATGACAACTTGGTATTAGCTACAAATCAATGAACTTTTTAAATGCAGTCGAAGCAACAAAACTCGCTGACTGCTAAACCTTGATAAGCCCACCCAGGAACTGCCAAACCTTTATCTTCACAGCCATGTGATCTTTGCTGCTTTGATAGCCCCTTTGCCACACTGATAAGGATTACACATCTTGTGGGAGATGTTGTGTTCTCTGGAAACATTTCTTAGGTGGCTGCAGGAGAAAAAGGACACTCTTTCTATGCGTGGGCTGTAATAGGTCAGCATCCTCAAATAAACCCATTCTCAGCCCACCTCCTTTTCACCTGAGCTGTTCTTTAGGGACAAAATCGAAAATAGGATCTTGTCAGGGAAGGGTTCAAGCTATGACAAAGTGCTCTTGCATGATTCACTGGAGAGGGCATTTAGATCTCCAATCTCCCCCTGGCCTTTGCTTCATAGCAGGACTAGTCTCTTTCTCTCTTTATTTCCCTCTCTTAGCCCTTACTCAATAAAATGCATATAACTGGGTCACTTAGACGGCTGGTATTTGCTCTTATCATTATGACCCATTTTTACATGGGTCACTTTCATCTGGAGTTTGTCTTTGGATGTGTTTAGTATAATTTAGGAGAGCAACAGGAATAGTTATACTGGGGAGACTCTTTGGAGGGGTATGTGAAGAGCAATACTAATCTCCCATGTGTCATCAGCCTGCAGCTGGAATGGCCTGAGGGTCCATGGTCACTGCTTGTTAAATTGACCCTCTGAGAAGACCTTCAAGATGGCAGAGGAGGAAGACACGGAGATCACCTTCCTCCCCACAAATACAACAGAAATACATCTATATGTGGAACAACTCCTACAGAACACCTACTGAATGCTGGCAGAGACCTCAGACTTCACAAAAGATATTCTTTTCCTTTTTTTCTTTTTGTGAGTGTGTATGTGTATGCTTCTTTGTGTGATTTTGTCTATATAGCTTTGCTTATTTACCATTTGTCCTAGAGCTCTGTCTGTCCTTTTTTTTTTTTTTTAAGTATAGTTTTTAGTGCTAGTTCTCATTGGTGGATTTGTTTTTTGGTTTCGTTGCTCTCTTCCTTCTTTCTTTTTTTACTTATTACTTTTTAATTGTTCTATTTTTAATAAGTTCACTTTAAAAAAATTTTAATAACTTTCCCTTCTTTCCTTCTTTTTCTTTCTTTCCTTTCTTTCTTTCTCTTTCTCTTTTTCTCTCTCTCACTCCTTCCCTTCCTCCTTCCCTCTCTCCCTCTCCTCTCCCTCTCTCCCTCTCTCCATCTCCCCCCCTCCCTCTGTCTTTCTTTCTCCCTTTTCTTCTGAGCCATGTGGCTGACAAGGTCTTTGTGCTCCGGCTGGATGTCAGGCCTGTGCCTCTGAGGTGGGTGAGCTAGGTTCAGAACATTGGTCCGCCAGAAACTCCCGGCTCCACGTAATATCAAATGGCAAAAGCTCTCCCAGAGATCTCCATCTCAATGCTAAGACCCAGCTCCACTCAACAACCAGCAAGCTACAGTGCTGGACACCCTATGCCAAACAACTAGCAAGAGAGGAACACAACCCCACCCATTAGCAGAGAGGCTGCCTAAAATCATAATAAGATCACAGGAACCCCAAAAAACACCACCGGACATGGCCCACCAGAAAGGCAAGATCCAGCCTCGTCCACCAGAACACAGGAACCAGTCCCTTCCACCAGAAGCCCTACACAACCCACTGAACCAACCTTAGCCACTGGGGACAGACACTGAGAACTACGAACCTGCAGCCTGAAAAATGTAGACCCCAAACACAGTAAGTTAAGCAAAATGAGAAGACAGAGAAACACACAGCAGATGAAGAAGCAAGGCAAAAACCCAACAGACCTAACAAATGAAGAGGAAATAGGCAGTCTACCTGAACAGAATTCAGAGTAATGATAGTAAACATGACCCCAAATCTTGGAAATAGAATGGAGGAAATACAATAAACATTTAACAAGGACCTAGAAGAACTAAAGAGCAAACAAACAATGATGAACACGATAAGTGAAATTAAAAATTCTCTAAAAGGAATCAATAGCAGAATAACTGAGGCAGAAGAAGGGATAAGTGACCTGGAAGATAAAATAGTGGAAATAACTACTGCAGAGCAGAATAAAGAAAAAAGAATGAAAAGAAATGAGGACAGTCTCAGACACCTCTGGGACAACATTAAACACTCCAACATTCAAATTATAGGGGTTGCAGAAGAAGAAGAGAAAAAGAAAGGGACTGAGAAAATATTTGAAGAGATTAGAGTTGAAAACTTCCCTAATATGGGAAAGGAAATACTCAGTTAAGTCTAGAAAGTGCAGAGAGTCCCATACAGGATAAATCCAAGGAGAAACATGCCAAGACACATATTCATCAAACTATCAAAAATTAAATACAAAGAAAAAATAATAAAAGCAGCACAGGAACAACAAATAACATAGAAGGGAATCCCCATAAAGTTTACAGCTGATCTTTCAGCAGAAACTCTGCAAGCCAGAAGGGAATGGCAGGACATATTTAAAGTGATGAAAGGGAAAAAACCTACAACCAAGATTACTCTAACCAGCAAGAATCTCATTCAGATTTGATGGAGAAATTAAAACCTTTAAAGACAAGCAAAAGCTAAGAGAATTCTGCACCACCAAACCAGCTCTATAACAAACGCTAAAGGAACTTCTCTAGGCAGGAAACACAAGAGAAGGAAAAGACATACAATAACAAACCCAAAACAATTAAGAAAATGGTAATAAGAAAACACATCGAAAATTACCTTAAATATAAATGGATTAAATGCTCCAACCAAAAGACATAGACTGGCTGAATGGATACAAAAACAAAACCCATATATATGCTGTCTATAAGAGATCCACTTCAGACTTAGGGACACATACAGACTGAAAGTGAGGGGATGGAAAAAGATATTCCATGCAAATGGAAATCAAAAGAAACCTGGAGTAGCAATTCTCATATCAGACAAAATAGACTTTAAAATAAAGACTATTACAAGAGACAAAGAAGGACACTACATAATGATCAATCCAAGAAGAATATATAACAATTGCAAATATTTATGCACCCATCATAGGCGCACCTCAATACTTAAGGCAAATGCTAGCAGCCATAAAAGGGGAAATTGACAGTAACACAATCATAGTAGGGGACTTTAACACCGCACTTTCACCAACGGACAGATCATTCAATATGAAAATAAATAAGGAAACACAAGCTTTAAATGATACATTAAACAAGATGGGCTTAATTGATATTTATAGGACATTCCAACCAAAAACAACAGAATACACTTTCTTCTCAAGTGCTCATGGAACATTCTCCAGGATAGATCATAACTTGGGTCACAAATCAAGCCTTGGTAAATTTTAGAAAACTGAAATTGTATCAAATATCTTTTCCAATCACAGTGCTATGAGACTAGGTATCAATTACAGGAAAAAAATCTGTAAAAAACACAAACACATGGAGGCTAAACAATACACTACTAAATAACCAAGAAATCACTGAAGAAATCAAAGAGGAACTCAAAGAATACCTAGAAACAAATGACAATGAAAACAGGACAACCCAAAACCTATGGGATGTAGCAAAAGCAGTTCTAAGAGGAAAGTTTATAGCAATACAATCCTACCTCAAGACACAAGAAACACCTTAAATAAACAACCTAACCTCACACCTAAAGCAGAGAGAGAGAAAGCAGAACAAAAAAACTGCAAAGTCAGCAAAAGGAAAGAAATCATAAAGATCAGATCAGAAATAAATGAAAAAGAAATGAAGGAAATGATAGAAAAGATCAATAAAACTAAAAGCTGGTTCTTTGACAAGATAAACAAAATTGATAAATCATTAGCCAGACTCATCAAGAAAAAAAGGGAGAAGACTCAAATCAATAGAATTAGAAATGAAAAAGGAGAAATAACAACTGACACTGCAGAAATACAAAGGATCATGAGAGATTACTACAAGCAACAACATGCCAATAAATTGCATAAGCTGGAAGAAATGGATAAAATCTTAGAAATGCACAACCTTCCGAGACTGAACCAGGAAGAAATAGAAAATATAAACAGACCAATCACAAGCACTGAAATCGAGACTGTGATTACAAATCTTCCAGCAAACGAAAGCCCAGGATCACATGGCTTCACAGTAGAATTCTATCAAACATTTAGAGAAGAGCTAACAGCTATCCTTCTCAAACTCTTCCAAAATATAGCAGAGGGAGGAACACTCCCAAACTCATTCTACGAGGCCACCATCACCCTGATACCAAAACCAGAAAAAGATGTAACAAAGAAAGAAAACTACAGGCCAATATCACTAATGAACATAGATTCAAAAATTCTCAACACAATACTAGCAAACAGAATCCAATAGCACATTAAAACAATCATACACCATGATCGAGTGGGGTTTATCCCAGGAATGCAACGATTCTTCAATATATGCATATCAATCAATGTGATACACCACATTAACAAATTGAAGGAGAAAAACCATATGATCATCTCAATAGATGCAGAGAAAGCTTTCGACAAAATTCAACACCATTTATGATAAAGACTCTTCAGAAAGTAGGCATAGAGGGAAATTACCTCAACATAAGAAAGCCCACATATGATAAATCCACAGCCAACATCGTTCTCAATGGTTAAAAACTGAAAACGTTTCCTTAAGATCAGGAACTAGACAAGACTGTCCACTCTCACCACTATTATTCAACATAGTTTTGGAAGTTGGAGCCACAGCAATCAGAGGAGAAAAAGAAATAAAAGGAATCCAAATTGGAAAAGAAGTAGGACTGTCACTGTTTGCAGATGACATGATAGTATACATAGAGAGTCATAAAGATACTACCAGAAAACTACTAGAGCTAATCAATGAATTTGGTAAAATAGCAGGATACAAAATTAATGCCCACAAATCTCTTGCATTCCTATACATTAATGATGAAAAATCTGAAAGAGAAATTAAGGAAACACTCCCATTTACCATTGCAACAAAAAGAATAAAATACCTAGGAATAAACCTACCTAAGGAGACAAAAGGCCTGTATGCAGAAAACTATAAGACACTGATGAAAGAAATTAAAGATGATACAAACAGATAGAGAGATATACCATGTTCTTGGATTGGAAGAATCAACATTATGAAAATGACTATACTACCCAAAGCAATCTACAGATTCAATGCAATCTGTACCAAACTACCAATTGCATTTTTCACAGAACTAGAACAAAAAATTTCACAATTTGTATGGAAACACGAAAGACCCTGAATAGTCAAAGCAATCTTGAGAAAAAAAAAACAGAGCTGGAGGAATCAGGTTCCCAGACTTCAGACTATACTACAAAACTACAGTAATCAAGACAGTATGGTATTGGCACAAAAACAGACATATAGATCAATGGAACAGGATAGAAAGCCCAGAGATAAACCCACACACATATGGTCACTTTATTTTTGATAAAGGAGGCAAGAATATACAACAGAGAAAAGACAGACTTTTCAATAAGTGGTGCTGGGAAAACTGGACAGCTACATGTAAAAGAATGAAATTAGAACACTCCCTAACACCATACACAAAAATAAAGTCCAAATGGATTGAAGACCTAAATGAAAGGCCAGACACTATAAAACTCCTAGAGGAAATCATAGGCAGAACACTCTATGACATAAATCACAGCAAGATCCTTTTTGACTCACCTCCAAGAAAAATGGAAATAAAAACAAAAATAAACAAATGGGACCTAATGAAACTTATAAGCTTTTGCACAGCAAAGGAAACCATAAACAAGACGAATAGACAACCCTCAGAATTGGAGAAAATATTTGCAAATGAAGCAACTGACAAAGGATTAATCTCCAAAATTTACAAGCAGTTCATGCAGCTCAATATCAAAAAAACAAACAACCCAATCCAAAAATGGGCAGAAGACATAAAGAGACATTTTTCCAGAGAAGATATACAGATTGCCAACAAACACATGAAAGGATGCTCAACATCATTAATCATTAGAGAAGTGCAAATCAAAACTACAATGAGGTATCCCCTCACACGAGTCAGAATGGCCATCATCAAAAAATCTACAAACAAGAAATGCTGGAGAGGGTGTGGAGAAAAGGGAACCCTCTTGCACTTTTGGTGGGAATGTAAATTGATACAGCCACTGTGGAGAAGAGTATGGAGGTTCCTTAAAAAACTAGAAATAGAACTATCATACAACACAGCAATCCCACTACTAGGCATATACTCTGAGAAAACCATTAATTAAAAAAGAGTCATATACCACAATGTTCATTGCAGCTCTGTTTACAATAGCCAGAACATGGAAGCAACCTAAGTGTCCATCGACAGATGAATGGATGAGGAAGATGTAGCACATATATACAATGGAATATTGCTCAGCCATAAAAAGAAAAGAAATTGAGTTATTTGTAGGAAGTGGAGGACCTAGAGTCTGTCATACAGAGTGAAGTAAGTCAGAAAGAGAAAAACAAATACCGTATGCTAACACATATATATGGAATCTAAAAAAAAAAAAAGTTTCTGAAGAACCTAGGGGCAGGACAGGAATAAAGGTGCAGACGTAGAGAATGGACTTGAGGACACGGGGAGGGGGAAGGGTAAGCTGGGACGAAGTGAGAGAGTGGCATGGACATATATACACTACCAAATGTAAATAGATAGCTAGTGGGAAGCAGCCACATAGCACAGGGAGATCAGGTCTGTGCTTTGTGATCACCTAGAGGGGTGGGAGAAACAAAAGGGACGAGATACAGGGATATATGTATACGTATAGCTGATTCACTTTGTTATAAAGCAGAAACTAACACAATACTGTAAAGCAATTATACTCCAATAAAGATGTTAAGAAATATATATAAAGAAATAAATTGACCATCTGTTTTTTGTACCTCTGATTTCCACCTGGTCAGGTATTATCCGAGGGACCAAAACTTCTGGTATTTTTGTGTCTTCCCTGCATGCTCTTCCTTTTCCTTCTCCCTTTCCTCCTTGTCTTGGGCAGCACTTGTGCCCCATTTCAAATCCTTGTTCCTCACCTTTTACTTTGGCCATTGCTGTAGTCACCAGCTCTGTGCAGGTGAACCTGATGTCCCTCGCTCAGCTGTCCTGCATAGCTTTCATGGCTTCCAGTATTGGGATATCCACAGACCCCCTCATCTACTTTCTTCTTGGAAAGTGAGAGGGAGTTAACACCCTAGGACACAAACTTTGTCCAATGTGGGTTGGGTAGATAAATACTCCCTTTATCTGTAAATAATTCCTTCATCCATCTCCCCTGTGGACAATTCTGAAGTGCATTTTTACATGGCTTCTCAGAGATCCTGGCAGAATCAAGTTCCACTTTGCCACAGTGATGAGGAACTCAAGAATTCACCCTCCACTTTGGGTTTCCTTCTCACCTGCTCCGCACTCCTATCCCTGGGATCACCTCTTAAATCAACTGCCTGCACACAAGCCCGTCGCAGGTTCTGTTTTCCAAGGGATATATAGGCCAAAATGGTCTAGAGAGCAGAGTTTCAGGGTAGATCCTGGAAATGGAGTCACTCTCTGGTCAGCAGGAAATAGGGACGTCACTGCCCGAGGTAAGTGGTATGATGGTTCCTGACATACAGGTAGCACCATTTACCAGACTGTCAGTGGCCTGACGGGCAGATGGAGTAGCTGTGGCACTTGAATAATAATGGGAACAATGGTAATGATAAGAATTGTAGTGTTGATTGAATTTTTTAGCTGCTTTAGGAGCTGTAGTGCATAGGTTCGGCCTCACCTAAGCTAAGCTGGAACTACATTTCCTTTACTGCATAGTCTGTTTCTGCTTGGGTCACGTGATTTTTGTGAACTTTGAAAGATAACCATATTTCTTTTACAATCAGAAAGTTTCTTAGTCTGATCTGGTTGCTATAACAAAATACCACAGACTGGGGGGCTTATAAGTAACAGAACTTTGTTTCTCATAGTGCTAAAGGCCAGAAGTCCAAGAAGAGGTTGCCAGCACGATCTGGTGAGGACCCTTTTCCAGGTCTCATTGTATTCTCACATTGTGGAAAGGGCTAGGGACTCTGCATGTCCTTTTATTAGAGACCCATTCATTCTTTTTGTAAGAGACTTAGTCCCACTTTTTAGGGCTGCACCCTCATGACCTAAGCACCTTCCAAAAGTCCCACCTCCTAATGCCATCACAATGATTATTAGGATTTCAACATATGGATGTTGGGGTTTGGGGGGACCTGAATGTTCAGACCAGGGCAGAAGGTGGGCAGGGTACCAGGTGTTGTTGTAACTCATGGATATTGTCACTGATCTGCTGGCTTGCCTTGTGGGTATGAAGGAGCTGCCAGCCCACAGCTCTTCTAGCTCCCACCAGGTCTCCTCCAGCTTCTCTCACTCCTGGATCAGACATGTCTGCCTGGCCTACTTTATTCTTAGCACTGGATGCAGAGTCAACAGATGTACGTAGACTGTATAACCAGTTCCCACAATTGCATAAGGTCGAATCCCTATAATAAATCCCATAGTCTAGAACATTTCTAGTGGTTCTATTTTCTGATCAAACCCTGACTGATACAGAATGCCTGTAAATAGAAAATGCAGGCTCAATTCAGCTGTCAACTCAGGCACACTGTGAATGTTAGAAAGCCCCCAAGGCATTTTTTGAACAGATACATCTCCTGCAGTTGCAGGGCAGACAGTGCTGAAATCCAGGCTCAGGAACCAATTGTAAGGATAGCAATGTTACAAAAGAGACTGAAAGTACAACCCCACCAGTTTCCCTGTGCCAAAGGAAGCACCCTGATAGAAGACTGAGTTCTGGCATTAGGACATTTGGATAGACAGGCCTGAGAATCTTGGGGCCCCAGATTCTCCTATAACTTTGGACTGGCAGAAGCAGAATTTCTGCTTTGCTAGGGGAAGGCAGCCTTCTCCTGTGTGTAAACCTGCAAAGCCTCACAAGATGAGGCTTAGCTTCCTTTAGGTGTTGCCCCTCATTCCTCTTGACCAAGAGTTAAAGTCAGGTCACAGAGCAGCCCAGGGGAGGAAATATAGTCACTGCTCTGGGAAGACACAGCCCCCAACTCCAGCTGCAGGACCTGGCTTATATGAATTGGTGTGTCTGAGGGGAATCATGTGGGGGAGTAGATCCTGAGAAAACCCACTGGTGATGGGATGCCAACATCATTGAAAAGCTCAAAGAAGCTCTGGATGATTTCCTAAAATTTACCTTCCAGTTCACTAAGTTTCTTTTCCCCAGTATCTAGTCTGCTATCTAACCTACTCTGATTATTTTTATTTCATGGACCATACCTTTTTAAAAATTTATTTATTTTTGACTGTGTTGGTTCTTTGTTGCTGCACACAGGCTTTCTCTAGTTGTGGTGAGTGGGCGCTGCCCTTCGTTGTGGTGCGCAGGCTTCTCATTGCGGTGGCTTCTCTTGTTGCGGAGCACGGCCTCTAGGTGCGCGGCCTTCAGTAGTTGTGGCACACGGGCTCAGTTGTTGTGGTTCGCAGGCTCTAGAACACAGGCTTAGCAGTTGTGGTGCATGGGCTTAGCTGCTCTGTGGCATGTGGGATCTTCCCAGACCAGGTCTTGAACCTGTGTCCCCTGCATTGGCAGGTGGATTCTTAACCACTGTGCCACCAGGGAAGCCCCAGGAGCGTATTTTTTATTTTCAAACTTCTATTTGCCTAAGTTTTTTCATGTGTTCCTGGCTTTTTAAATACAATGTGCAGTCTTGTCTAATGAATTCTATTCCTTTATATTTAAAAATTAAAACATTGTTATTTTAAGGGTTTTTTAAAAAAGATTGATCCACCATCTAAATTACTTAAGTATGTATGTTCTGCAATTTGTTGCCTTTGTTGTCTCTCTCTCTCTTATGGGAATTAGTTTCATCAGCTGAGTTGTAAAGATAACTGGTACTTGGACAGTATGTAATCAAAAAGCAGTTTTACTTTTACTTCTGCCACCCTTTAAAACTTTCTCAGTTGGATTACTTTTTCCACTGCCTTTGGACGTAAGCTTGTGCAGGTCCCATGCCAATCTTTCACTTTTAGGGAAAAAAAAAATGTTCTACAGTTACTTTACACTTAAATCACAGTCTCAAATATTTATGTCCAATCCCATGTAATAATCGGCATTTCAATTTTCATTAAAAGACCATGACCTTACCCTTCTGCTGCAGCAGTTTATCCTGGAAAAGGGGTTATGGTTGGATTCTTTCTTTCCCTAGTTCTCTTCTGCCAGTTCAATGAGAATGTTATCTCCCTGCAGCTGGAGGAGAGGGGAATGTTCTTAACTGATTGTGCTACCTGAGCCTGGCAAGTGTTTAAAGTTGACTTATTTTCCTTGGGCATGTTTGTGGATTTTTCCAAGACTTCCTTTCCCAGCTGTCTCATGTTCCCCTCACCTGGGTGATGGAGAGGACTTCAGCTGTCTTCTGCTTTTATCACAGCTTCTGGAGTCTGGTGTTACCTTCAGTTGCTCTCTACTGAGACTTGGTCATACTCCTTGGTGAATTTTACATCAGCTCTCTCTTCAACGTGGCCCACATCCAGGACACTGAAAACACACGTGCATCTTTTGCCCCAACACATTCTGAAAGGAAGGCTGATCCCAGAGCATCAGTCCACAGAGAAGTCCACCAGACTGCTTCTTGCACATTAGATTTCTCAGGTGGGAGTCCATGACACTAGTCCATGCTGTCAGCCCTTACCTTCCTCTCTCTCTCTCTCCTCTTTGTGTGAAGTGAGTCTTGACACACCAGTAACTCTCTCCAAAACAACTGTTCACTAATGTCCAAGTTCCCTTCTTGATTTGGGTGAGGGTTTTAAGAGTCATCTAACTAGTTCTTGACCACCTCCTTTGAAATTTCTCCATGGAAAGCTGCCTCATAACTTACTTTGGAACCCTGTGTCTATCAACATAGGATCTCAATTTGTTAAGTAATTTTTTACTGAGTGCACATCTTGAATGGGAATGGATCTTCTTTGTGTGACCTTTGGCCTTGGGTTTCAAAAGTGTCCCAACAGGATGGTCCCATGTTTGCCCTTCAAATTTCATGAGTTCTAGGCTAGTAGATATATTGAATTTTCAGTATGTGGTTCCTCATCCTGTGAGTGGTTGTGGACTTGGGCTCCCCTCCTGCAAATGGCGCCAGCTTGAGATTTTGTTTTCTATCAGGTGACCATTTTAACATCTGGAACTCTAGGTAGATGATAGATCCTTCCAACCAGTTGAAGATGTTTTGAGGGATTCCAATTCTTTTACCTTATTTCTCCACGAACCTTAATTCTCTTGAAAAACTTTAAGGGCATTAGAGTGGGTGATTTCTTTTTTTTTTTTTGGCACTGTTGGGTCTTCATTGCTGTGCACGGGGCTTTCTCTAGTTGCGGTGAGCAGGGGCTACTCTTTGTTGTGGTGTGTGGGCTTCCCATTGCGGTGGCTTCTCTTATCACGGAACACAGGCTCTAGATGTGCAGGCTTCAGTAGTTGTGGTGCACAGACTTAGTTGCTCCATGGCATATGGGATCTTCCTGGACCAGGGATCGAACCTGTGTCCCCTGCATTGGCAGACAGATTCTTAACCACTGCATCACCAGTGATGTCCCAGAGTGGGTGATTTCTCATGCAAACAACAAAAAAATCAACGTAAATGAGCTTAACAAAAAAACAAAAGGGGGAGACATATAAGCTCCTGTAGAGGCTGGGGTTAAGTCTGGTCTCATGGGAATCTTTTTCTGGGCACAAACAATGTGACCCACTACTATTCCTGTCTCCATTTCTCAGTTCTGCTTGCCCAGAGTTGGTTCTTTTCTCAGGAGTGTTTGCTACAAGGTTGCCCAAGTTAGCACTCAGCTACCTCTAGGACAGTGGTTCTCAACTGGGGGTAATTTTGCCCCCTAGGGGACATTTGGCAATGTCAGGAGACATTTTTGGATGATACAACCGGGTAGAAGGGGCAGGATGCTACTGGTCTCTAGGAGGTAGAGGCCAGGAATACACAGGACAGACAGCTCCCCACAACAATTACTCAGCCTAAAATGTCAGTAGTGCTGAGGTTGGGAAATCCTGTTCCTGGCCTACATGCTTCCTCTTCGATGTCTAGCAGGGAAAAGAGAATAATCTAAGTTCCAGAATACCCTGAAAAGGTCCTGATTGGACCCGTATAATAAGTGACAGTTACCCTTCTCAAAAGATACTTCCTCTTTTGTAACTGGAGTCTTTTCTCTCTCTCCCCCAGCTCTTAATTATGTTGACAGATTTAGTTTCTTTGCTCAAATCTTCCTCCTAGTTTTCCCAGCCTCTCTTTCATTAGTGGGTGGAGATCGGGAGGTGTGGAACACACACATTATATCTTACTTTTGTCACTTATGTGTACATTTATTTTACATGGTTGAGAGCACATTATACACACATGCATACACAACATAATATTAAATATTATGTTTTCTTCTCTAGACATTGTATAATAGGTGTTTCCCATGCCATCAAAAATTCTTTGTAATAAACATTAAAAAATTCTGCCTAACATTTCATCATATAGATAAACAACACTTAATCATTACCTATTAACTTTCCTTGAATTTAGTGTCTTTCTTAGTCACTTATAAAATATGAGGATGGATTCTTTATGCGGCCACTTCTTGGACCTTAGGAGCAAAACTAATGTAGGCCGGTGTTTGTTTTCCGAGGGCTAGGAGTATAAGGACAAGGTTTCAACAAGTAGTTTCCAAATGACTGAAGACTGATTGCAGTTGAATTACCTGGGAATTTGTTAAAAATACAGATTCCAAGGCCCTGATTCCAATCTACTGAATCAGAATCTCCACACACGGGAACTGAACAAAGTTCTCCTAATCATCTGATGAAAAATTAGGTTTTGGAACCACTGCCATTGTTTACCTAAAAGAATAGCTAGCTTACTCTTTGCATAAATTCTTAATCTTAAATACTAGTTATTATAATGATACTTTTGGAAGTATGGTACTGAATGCTAGCTGTAGTAGATATTTGTCATTCATTATGGCTAGGTTGCAAGTGAATCCCTTTCTTTGCTTAGGAAACTCCTCACTTTTTTTGAGTCTTGGTTTGGGGCAAAAACTACCCTGTACAGACCCTAAAATATTCTGTATTTGTTTTCTTAGTATCCCTTGAAGCTAGGACTCAGGCAGGGGATATAAGTTCTGCAAATCAGTTATATGCATGTCACACTTTGACCCTGTGTCACCAGCAAAGCCTATGGGGTCCCGGGAAAAGTAAGATGGAATCTAGGTGATAATGTTACGAGCAAAGCCCATTAACAATTCAGTAGCCTTTTCGCCTGCACCTATCCGCTAGACAACGGGCTCAACCCCGGCACCAGCAGGAGGATGGTGGGGGCTTTGGGAGGTTCACAAGGGAATGATTGACTCTTGGTCTTTGAGGCCACTCTGATGGGGTAGAACTTGGCAGCCTCTGGGGGAATTCAGAGCAGCTCTGCCTAGCAACCCAATAGCTGGATGTGGTGCTCACAGCGTAGCCCCCAGAGTCATCTGGACTGAGCCCCCTTGAGGGGAGCAAACTGTGGCATCGTTGGGATCAGAGACTGAAACTCATGTGTCTGTCTTCCTGTGTAATACCGCCTGGCCTCAATATCAGCTGGGAGATGGGAAAAGTTGGCCCATTACTGAGTCTCTAAATTATAACACCATTTTATGATTGGACCTGCTATGTGAGAGACAAAAGAAATGGGGTGAAATTCCCTACGTCCAGTTTTTTATGGCCTAACATCAGAACAAAGGTCTTCAAAAGCGACGTGAGTTCTCCTCCATTGAGGTAATACCAGTCCTTGACCCCCCCTCTGAGGATCTTCTTGATCTCCTCCCTAACCCTCCTCCTACTCTCTCTCCCTACCCCCTTCCTTCATATGTCCTGATTTGGGCCACAGGCATGAGGGCCCCCTCCATACCAGCCCCTTCCCCCTGAACACAGTCCAGCATGTACATGAAGCGGGACTGATTATCAGCTAAGGTCTAAGGACCCACTAGGAAAATTAATCCCTTTGAGACAGGTCCCTGATGGAGAAGGAGGGCTCATCCAGGTACACATCCCATTTACCACTTCTGATCTGTGTAACTGAAAAAGTCATAGTAAAAAGTCCTGGGAAGATCCAGAGGGGTTCCTGAATCTGATTAGGGGAATCTTTCAGACACATGACCCCACCTGGGCTGACATCCAGAGCTTCCTCAATGTACTCCTAACAGGGGGAGAAAAGGTCTTTTTCAAAAGTCCAAGACTAAGCAGACAAAAAGAACAGAAACAACGTGGGTGGGTCATGCTGTTTTCAGACGGGTGATTCAAGCAGTCCCAGATAAGGAACCTAACTGGGACCCAGAGACAATGGAGAAGGGGGAAGAAGACAGAGGCTGACCCATTATAAAAATATGATCCTAAAGGGAATTCAGGCAGCAGGAAAGAAACCCCTCTATTGGAAGAAGATAAAGGAAATCAATCAGGAGCCAAGGGAAACCCTTCTGGATTCCTGGAGCACCTTAGGGGATGCCTCTGAATCTATACCATCACTGACCCTGAGTCATTGGAAGGGAATGCAATCCTGAGGTCATATTTCATTTCCAAAAGTGTCCCTGTGGGCTTCCCTGGTGGAACAGTGGTTGAGAGTTCACCTGCCAATGCAGGGGATATGGGTTCGTGCCCCGGTCCGGGAGGATCCCACATGCCGCGGAACGGCTAGGCCCGTGAGCCATGGCTGTTGAGCCTGTGCGTCCGGAGCCTGTGCTCCGCAACAGGAGAGGCCACGACAGTGAGAGGCCCATGTACCGTAAAACAAAACAAAAAAAAACCAAAAAGTGCCCCTGACATCAGGCGTAAACTTCAGAAACTGTAACTAGAACCAGATACCGTTTACCTCTCTCCTGGTCGAGGTTGTCTACTAGGTGTTTAATAACAGAGATGTAGAGGATAAAAAGTCAGAAGATAAAAAGGTCCAGAGACAAGCCCACCTACTGGCTATTGCCCTCCAATGTCTACCCATTGGCACAGCAAACTGGAATAATCACCCACGGAGACCCTGGACTCTGGTGAGGGACCCCCAGCCCCACTGAGAGATAGCAAGCCGAGGAAACTAGGACCCAATCAGTGCACCATACGTAAAATAAGAGGAACACTGGAAGAGGGAATACTCTTGCTGCCCATGAAAGGGGATGGAAATGACAGATCCGGGCTACTACCCTCGAAGGCAGATGGTCCAAACAGACGAAGAACGATAGGGCCAGAGGGTTCCTAAGCTGGCACTACAACTGACCCCTGAGAAGCTCCAGCTGACATTGGACATGGGGAGAAAGCCTGTTGAATTCTTAGTAGACACCTGTGCCACTTAATTCTAAACACCAGATCAGGCAAACTCAGTCACAAGAGTTGTACAATTATGGGAAGGCCCAAGAATGTAAAATGTAAACTGGGGACTTCCCTGGTGGTGCGGTGGTTAGGAATCCACCTGCTGGTGCAGGGAACACGGGTTTGACCCCTGGTCTTGGAAGGATCCCTCATGCCGCAGGGCAACTGGGCCTGTGCGTCACAACTACTGAGGCCCACGCGCCTAGAGCCCGCGCTCCACAACAACAGAAGCCACAGCAATGAGAAGCTCACACACCACAACGAAGAGTAGCACCCAATCAGCGCAACTAGAGAAAGCCTGCATCAAGCAGCAATGAAGACCCGACGCAGCCAAAAAAAAAAAAAAAAAAAAGGCCAACTGGATGAACACACGCTCACTCCATTCCTTCCCGTATGTCTCTGAATGCCCTATACCCCTACTAGGAAGAGATATCTTACATTAACTGGGGGGTTACTGTCCACCTAGTGGGAGACAAACTGGAGATTGGTGTCCCCTTAGACAAAAGGCACAAAATGATATTGTTAATGGCTAAGACCAAATCTCCTGGGACATAGCAAGTTGACCTCTCTGGAGTAAATCCTGAGGTCTGGGCCCAGGGATGGGTGGGATGAGCTGTAGGAGCCAGTCCTGTGATAGTCCCTCTGAAACCTGGACATACATGGCCCAATAGAAAACAGTATCCTCTTCGTCGAGAGGCCTTGTTGGGCATTGCCCCTGTTGTATAGGACTTAATTGACCAGGGCCTTATTAGACCATGTCAATCAGCCTGTAACACCCCCAATCTCCCCACAAAGATACCCAGTGGGTAATACCAGAGGTGCAGGACCTCAGGGCAGCCCATGAAGCCACTGAGGATATACATCCAGTAGTCCTTAATCTCTACACTGCTGACCACTCTACTGTCCACCAGGACCTGGCATTCTGTATTAGATTGAAAACATGCCTTCTTCTGTATTCCATTAGCCCCAGAGTCACAAGAAATGGTTGCTTTTGCATGTCAGAACCCAAATATGCAACAATAACACTGCTGGAGAGTCCTAGTCCAAGGGTTCAAAAAACTCCCCCACCATCTCTGGGGAAACTTCAGCTAAAGACCTAAAAGATCTACATCTGGAGGGAAGAACCCTCCTCCAGTGTGTAAATGACATTCTGATCACCAGCCCTACTAAGGAGGCCTCTGACAAAAATACGGTAACCACTCTGAACCATCTAGCCGATAAAGGATTTAAGGTGCCCAAGAAAAAGTTTCAAATATCACAATCTAGGGTGACCTAACTAGGCTTCATTCTCACAGAAGGTCAGGGAAGCCTAACCCAGGAAAGGAAAGAAGCCATTTGCAGCCTCACCCCTCCTAAAACTAGAAGGCAGCTTAGGGATTTCCTGGGAATGGCTGGGTTTTGCTGCCTCCAGATCCCTAACTTTCTTGTCTAATAGCTAGGCCTCTACACGAAAAGTTGAAAGGAAAGTATAATGATCCTTTTCAGTGGAATTCAGAATGTGAAGGGGCCTTTCAAGACTTGGGAAAGAAAAAGAAAAAAAAAAGACTTGGGAAAGCAAGGGAGTTCCCTGGTGGTCTAGTGGTTAGGATTCCGGGCTTTCACTGCTGTGGCCAGGGTTCAAGCCCTGGTCGGGGAACTGAGTGGCAAAAAAAAAAAAAAAAAAAGAATTGAAAAAGCAATTACTTCAGGTCCCTGCCCTGGCCCTCAGAGATGCAGCTAAACCCTTGGACCTTTACATACGTGAGCAAAGGGGGGTTGCCACTGGGGTGTTAGCTCAAACACGGACTCCCTTACTCGAGTGGTTGCATGGCCTCTTTGCCTACAGGCAGTAGCAGCTACTCCCACCCTGGTAAAGGAGGCTAAAATGTTAATGTTTGGTCAGCCAGTCACTATATGGACTCCACACCAGGTTCCGGCTTTAGTAAGTTCTAAGGGAACAAACTGGCTATCCCCCAGAAGGTTGTTTCAACCCAGGCTACGCTTTTAGACAACCCAGTAGCTACCATAAAAGCCTATCACAAGCTGAATCCTACCACCCTGCTACCCACAGAATCAGGGTCCCTGGAGCATGACTGTATAGAAACCACAGACACTGTCTATTCCAGTCACACCTGACCGAGAAAGTGAGCCTCTCCCAAACGCCCGAAGAGGAATGGTTCACGGATGGGAGCCGTTTTGTGAGAGGAAAAAAGGCTGGCAGGAAACAGTAACCTCCCACTCAAGTCATAGAAGCAGGAAGCCTACCCCCAGGGACTTCTGCCCCAAAATGCAGAGCTGATAGGCCTCACCTGAGCGGGACAAAAGGCAGAGGAGGGGTTTGTCACTGGCAAAGCCCAAGAAATAACAGCAGAATCTGGGTAATAAAATAAAGTCTAACCTTTTTTTTTCCTTTGGGCTTAGTTTAGTTTCACTTGCTCATAGGATGCAGCTGGCAGACGCCTCGCACTCGGCCCTTCAGACCGCAGTTCCCATGGTGCAAAATGGCTGCACAGACGCCTCAGCTGGCCAGGCGGGGCCGTGCGCAGAAGCGCAGCGAACGATACCTCAGTTCAACATGGCGGCGGCGGGCCGTGTGCAGAGACGCTGTGCCCGGCACTAAGATCTGGCGCGAGCGTGAGCAGCACAGCTGCGCCAGTCTCGCGAGCACTCTCCCCGCTCTCCGCCCCGCTGACGAGATCCCTATAAAGCAGCCCTGCTGCCCACGGACTGTTGGGAGAGTATGTGCTCTGGAGTCGGAGCTTCTTCCTCTCCCTCTTTTAATCAAAAAATAAAAACTTTCTTTTGCGTCTGAACCGAACCGTTCTCATTTTATTGGCTCCAACGACACCAGGCAGGAGGACCCTTGTTGCAGTCCGACTTGAAAAGGTCAGTAATAATAAGGTCTAACTCCTTTTGTGCCTACTCTAGTTTCACTTGCCTACAGGGGGCCGTGTGCAGAGTCCTTGCACCTAACATTTAGGATTAGAGTTTCCAGCCTGCGCCCCACACTTCAGCTTGGTGCGCTGGGCCGGGTAGAGAAGACCTGTGTGCAGGCCTGTGTGCAGGCCTACCTCCGTAGGCCTGCGGAGGACCCGCGAGAACTCTGCCCCTCCCTCCACACTCTGTAAACCAACCCCGCCAACCGCCTGTCGAGGAGAACGTGTACTTTAGAGCATAAGCTCCCGCCTCTCCGTTCTTTGATCAAAGGCTAAAATTTTCCCTTGTGTCTGAACTGAATTTGGTCTTATTGAGGTCCCACTCGAAAGGGTCGGTGACACCCTTGGTGCCACAGTTACAAGAAGGCAGGGATGTGGTGCTTTCTCAGTACAAGAGGCAGCAGCAGTGGTGGCAGAGTGGTGCTCCTGGTGTGAAAGAGGCCTACGGGCCAATCGAGGTGTCCAGAGCTCAGGGCCAGTGTTAACAACGGTGTCCTCACTAACTCAGTTCTGTGGTGTGATTTGGGGCATTGTTCCTGAAAGCTGAACCTCAAACCTGGTTCTCCATCCCCTGGTGAGTGTATGAGCTACCGTTTATCCATAAAATAACAAACAGACAACCCCTCAAGCAAAAGTCCCTCCTTTTCCGATTGAGTCAGCTTCAGTGTATGAGCTTTCAAGGATGGTCTATTGTAATGTTATCCAGGGAAGCAATAGATCCCTATGCATAAAGATGCCTTTCTTATTCAGGAAAGAAGTTGTAAAAGCCTGTGTTTTTGTCCTGAAGCAAGGGTTATCTCAAGTTTGCAAGGTGGTAAGCTACAGCGGAGCCTGTACGCAAGAAAAAATTTCCCTCAAAATGCAGCTAGCAATTTGAATGCCTAGAGAGGTTTTAATTTGAGGCCCTGTAATTCTATATCACAGAGCCAGGAAAAGAGCATTTTGGCAAGAAAAATTGGAAGGCCATGGTTCTAGTTGGCTTCCTGGACACGAAGTGACCTGTGGGGAGTCCCTGCTGAAATCTCACACAGTCCTCTGATATCCCACCAGGATGAATTATTTAAGAATCACACCCTTGGGCTTCCCTGGTGGCGCAGTGGTTAAGAATCCGCCTGCCAATGCAGGGGACACAGGTTTGAGCCTGTGGAAGATCCCACATGCCTCGGAGCAACCAAGCCCGTGCTCCACGAGCCTGCGCTCTAGAGCCCGCGAGCTACAATGACTCAGCCCGTGTCCCTGTGTTCCGCAACAAGAGAAGCCACGGCAGTGAGAAGCCTGTGCACCGCAATGAAGAGTAGCCCCTGCTCGCTGCAACTGGAGAAAGCCCGCGCACAGCAACGAAGACCCAACACAGCTAAAAATAAATAAATAAATTTATTAAAAAAAAAAAAAAATCACACCTTAAACTACAGCATGTGGTAACTTGATGACTGGAACTCTGTAGTATAGTCTATTTGAACATTGACAGATTCCTACCCAAATCAGTCATTTCTCTTTGGCACAGTTGAATTCGAACTGATTTTTTTTTTTTTTTGACAGTGATTAGCCTACAGTTTGAATTGGGTCTTAAGGCTCTTCCTGTTGAAAAGCTTCACCCTAGAGTAAAGCTTCACCCTTCATCCATCTTCCTGTGTTCAGTGGTGGGAGGGCAGGCATCCCACGTGTCTGAAATAGGAATAAAGTTGACTACTGTGTACATGCTAAAATGAAGTAGGACTCAGAAAGCCCTCTTTTATTCTGTCTGAAATTGGAATTTTGTTTAGTGCAAAGACAGTCCCTGTCCACAGAATTGAAAGCTGAAGATAGACTAATAGATGTGGTATGAAGTCTTCGTTGTTCATGACTAACTCCTCAAGAAGATTTATCACATGTAAGAAGCAGAGTAGAGTTGTACCCGTGGACAAGTTGTACCCAAAAGCTTTTTTGCTCTTCACGCAAGATGCTTGGTTCAGAGGCTTGCTGAGAAGAAAGACAATATGGAATTCTGAGAATAAATCTATCAAGTTAAGGAGTCTATAACATTTGCTGGATGACAGAAAGCTTTCTTCGAAGTTGGGGTAAACACTATGTTCAGTCTGAGGGACTCTGTAATCCGAAGAGTCATTTTGTGTAAAATTTTTGTTAAGGGCTGGGGTAAACACCTACACTTTGTCTTAATGAGATACGTTGTTATGGAGGAGTTTCCTATAGCAGATACAGAGAATTCTGGATTCTGTGAAATCTAGAGAGTTCATCTTCAGACTGTAAGCTCCAAAAGACTAACTCTTTCAGTGGTCAGTACTTACTTGTTTTTCTACAGTTCCTTACAGAAGTCATGTTGTGGGCAGCTATGTCACCAAATCTATTAAGGCTAAATCCAAATTTCATTAACAGTAAAATTTTGGCAAATGAAATTGTTTATGAGAGGCTTTGAGCTTGGATTTCTATGTAGCTTCCTGTGTGTTCCAGTCGTTATGTCAATCACCTAATTATGTCAAGGTTGTATTTTTTCTTCCCTGGCATTCCAATTAAGAGGCCAGGTCATTCTCCTGGTTGTTCAGATGGGTTGGAAGACACTCAAGAATATGTTTAAACTGCCTCTAATGAGCAATTGGGTTTTATTATTATTTTTTTTAACATTTTGTATCCTAGAATGTTATTTATGAAAACTTAAAATCTGGAATTTATTTTGAAAATATAATTGTTTACTTAGCAAGATAAGATGGCAAATAGGTTGGGGGGCTTGTACTCAGTGTTTGATCAGGGCAAGAGCAACCAGTCATGGTCCGGACAAACTGTGTACCTCAGGGGTCTAAAAAGTGTTCATGAAGCTCAGATTCCAATCCAGTTCTATTTGGTTTGGGGTTCACATTCTTTACATTTTTAATTGTTAGGTTATCCATTTCTATGCTCTTTTAGAATAAGTTAGTTAGAAGTTAATTAGAAATATAGGTAATAGGACTGGATGAGGAACTTGGATCAACTCCAGATATGATTAGTTTTTTAAATAGGTATATTGAGATATACATAACATTTAATTTATTCATTTAAAGTATACAGCTCATTTAAAAAAATTTTTATTGGAGTATAGTTGACTTACGATGTTGTGTCAGTTTCAGGTGTACAGTAAAGTGAATCAGTTATACATATACATATCTCAACTTTTTTAGATTCTTTTCCCGCATAGACCATTACAGAGTATTGAGTAGAGTTCCCTGTGCTATACAGTAGGTCCTTATTAGTTCATTGTTCTCTAGTATATTCACAGGGTTGTGCAGTCATCACCGTAATCTAATTTTAGAACATTTTCAGCTGCCCAAAAGAAACCTCAAGCCCATTAGCAGACACTCTGTACCTGCTGAACCCCTAGCCCTAGGCAGCTACTAACCTACTTTGTGTATCTATAGCTTTGTCTGTTCTGAACATTTCATATAAATGGAATTTTACAACATGTGGTCTTTTGTGACTAGCTTATTTTACTTAGCATAATGTTTTCAAGGTTCGTCCATGTTGTAGCATGTATCAGTACTTCATTCATTTTGTTACTAAATAATATTCCACTGTATGAATATATTATACCACATTTGGTTATCCATTCATCAGTTGATGAATATTTGGGTTGTTTCCACTTTTTAGCTGTTATGAATAATACTGCTCTGAACATTCACATAGAAGCTTTGGCGTGGACATGTGTTTTTGATTCTCCTGTATATTTAGGAATGGAATTGCTGAGTCTTTTTTTTTTTTTTTTTTTTAAATGAGGATGGCTAAATTTTTTTTTTTTAATTTATATTTATATTTGGCTGTGTTGGGTCTTAATTTCTGTGCGAGGGCTTTCTCTAGTTGCGGCAAGTGGGGGCCACTCTTCATCACGGTGTGCGGGCTTTTCGCTATCGTGGCCTCTCTTGTTGTGGAGCATAGGCTCCAGACGCGCAGGCTCAGCGGCCATGGCTCACGGGCCCAGACGCTCCGCGGCGTGTGGGATCTTCCCGGACCAGGGGCACGAACCCGTGTCCCCTGCATCGGCAGGCAGACTCTCAACCACTGCGCCACCAGGGAAGCCCTTACTCTTAGTTTTTAATGAAGCCTTTTAATTTTAACTTTCTATGCTCTCCTGTGATTTCCTGGCACTCCTGTCCATTGTTGCCCACTATTCTGGGCTCTTTTCTGGCTGCCCCTTGGCCCCTATTGCACTGTGCTAGCTGAGATTATTGTGTGCAGAACTCGTATTTTGAACTTTCCCTCTCTCCTTCAAAATATAACCATCCTGTATGCTATTCCATTCTGACTCTGCTGTGTTTATATATCAATTTAATAAACTCATTTTATTAAGAAGTAATGACTGATAATAGTCTGCTATGCTACCTCTCCCTGGAATTCTGAATTTTAACAGGAGACTGTTTAAAGAGTCTGTGGGCTACCTTAGTCGATGGGATAAATTATTCACAGCAAAGTTTAGGCAGGATACAAGGAAATGGTTGAGAAATATGTTTTCAGCTGAACCTAGGTGACTAATCTGACTTGATTTGTTTCTTTTCTGGTACAGTTCTGCAAAGGTACCTAGAATAAGGAGCTCTTAGAACTGGAAGATACAGTCCTCTTTCTTCCTGTCCTACAAAACCACCACTAAGGTAATGCTGTATATTATTGATTTGGTCTAACTATAAGTAAAATCATATTTAGCACATTAGTTAGCCAACTTTCAGGAAATTGGAAATAATTTAAAAATTCCTTAGCAGATTACAGTCGTGTTGGGAAGTTGGTCAAATTAATGAATATAAACCAGGCTAACTATATATATTTTCGAAGAGTATCTAAAGGGTTCTAGTCTTCTCCAAAAGCTACCACTTTGGATACTGGGTCTGCATTTCAGAGATTTATTTGAAGACTACTTAAATAGAAAATCTTAAAGAACATTTCACCTCTTTTCTAATCAATGGGAAAATTAGGCTTTCTAGTAATTTGTAGTCAAATCAATCACTTTACTGAGTTGTAAATTCTGTTGTTTATGTTGTTGCTTCTCCCCGGGCACATACTTGGCTCTCACTCATGTTATGGGAGTTGGTTGGCTCTTATGGTTTTGCTCTTCATGAGAAAAGGAGCTGCTGAAAACAAGGTTCCACACTGTATAATTTCTATGGCTTGTATTAATGCAGATAGTATAGTCACCATAAAGAAGAAAAATTACCAGTGGAAGATAAAAAGGTATTTTAAAGATATTTAAAATATATTTTAAAACTAAAATACTAGTTGCATTACAATCGCATTCTAGTGCTGCAATAAATTGCCTGAAGCCAATAAAGCAAAACTAACTGAAGATATTTGGCACAGACCAAAAAATGAAATGAGAGTCATTATGCAGTCTGCTACAGGGATGTGCCTCGATGTAGTTAAAGCAATAAACTACCTGGGAGTAATCTTTACCTATTTTAAATTGCATATTCCAATTGCAAAGCTGTTTTTGGCATTTTTGCCACACAACTTTACTAAGCTAAGGAAAGAATTACATGTCTGAATAAGTCATGTTCTACTAAATATTCTTCCATCTCCAGTAACTCATAACTCACTTGCATCATAATATTGTTTATTCTAAGATTAATCATGATTTTCTGCCATAGATTAGCTTTTTTCCAACAGAGTGGTAGTGAATTGATCCTGAACTCCAATAACTACTTATTTTATCAGTAGCTTCCAATCTTTCCTTTACTTACTAGGCTTTTTAGGTTTGCAGGATCAATGAGCTTTTCTTATGACTAAAGGAACCCAAATAGGTCAAAACCGTTGGGATTTGAGAAGTGAACTCTTACATAGTGTTAAGTGGTTTTCCTGGAAGACAGATTATCTGAGGTGATGGGTGATTTGCCAAGATGTACTGTTCTTTTATATGTTAATAGATCTTTTACCTTCAAAGGAATGTTCCCTTGAGTCAGCAACCCAGAAAGTAATCCTGTCTTTAAAAGGATAAGAATTTGCAAAGTTAGATAAAATCTGGTCAATGGATTGCCTCAGCAGTATACAGGAATATATATAGGGAGTGGGCGCCATTGTTTCCTGGATAAGCCAGTGAGAGAGTTAGGGCTGTTCTCTTGAAGTGCTGAGGATAGACGGAGGATGGGGAGTGCCTGGAAGGGGGAGCAGGCCCCTGTAGAGAGGACAAAATAAACTTATTCTCGCTCTTATTTAGTTATATTTTGACTGTTAAAATGTATTAACAGAACTTTTGCATTCAATAATTGAGCAGCTTTTTGTTCTTTTTTTAAAAATTGTATTATTTATTTATTTTGGGCTGTGTTGGGTCTTCATTGCTGTGCGCGGACTTTCTCTAGTTGCGGCCAGCGAGGGCTACTGTTCTTTGCGGTGCGTGGGGCTTCTCGTTGCGGAGCACAGGCTCTAGGCGCACGGGCTTCAGTAGTTGTGGCTCACAGGCTGTAGAGCACAGGCTCAGTAGTTGTGGTGCACGGGATTAGTTGCTCCGCGACATGTGGGATCCTCCCAGACCAGGGCTCGAATCCGTGTCCCCTGCATCGGCAGGCGGATTCTTAACCACTGTGGCACCAGGGAAGTCCCTGTTCTTTGTTTTTGAAGAGAGTGTCCTCATACATTACTAGTGGGAGTATAAATCAGTGCATCCTTTATGGAGGTCATTTTGTTAACATTCATTAAAAGCCTTAAAAATAAGCACATAATTTGGCCTAATAGTTACATCTAGGAATTTATACTAGGGAGATCATCATGACTGGGCTAAATATGTTTGTACAAAAAGCATGGTTTGTAGTTGCAATAAGCTAGAAACCACCTTGACATCTCAGAATTGGAGACTGTTTGAATAAGTTCTAATAAATGCACAAAGGAGAGTATCAGCCATTAAATGAGCTATCAGGGGATTTGGAGGGGAAAACTTATGCTTTGGAAAAAGGTGAATGAAATATTACTGAAAAGCAGGTTACAAAATAGCAAGAACAGGATGATGTCCTTTTTTGCTATTAAAATATGCATATTTACATAAAACAAATTAATGTATCAGACTGTTAAGTGTGGTTGTGTCTGGTAGTAGTATTGTGACTTGTTTTCTTCCCTTTACTTGTATGTTTTCCAAGTCTATTATAATGAATATGTATTACTTTTGTAACCAGATTAATAAAAAGGCTTGAGAAAAATCTTTAATGAAATTCATGTATTATAATGATTATTCCAATGTGAAATACTATCCTTCCCTCCATCTTTAGGCTTGAAGTAGGCTGAGTACCAGACAGCCCCATTTCTTTTCTCCTGGGCCTCCCTTCTCCACCTTGTCCTGGGCAGCTTCGGAAGAATTGCTGTCGGTGCATCTTTGGGGTTGAGGGTCATTTGATCTTTGCGATTGGGAGTCTGATTCCATGGAGATCATCATATCAGCTTCCTTTGTGGAGAGGGGTTCATGGAGAGGGTTCTGAAATGTCTTCTGATACTCTGTTCCTTTCCCAAACTCACGTCTTCTTCATTGCCTTGGAAGTTTTGTGGGTGGTAAAGAGCACGTGTTCTGATGACCTTCGTACCCCTTTGAGAGAGGCAGTCATTGAATACTGTGAAGAACTGCTCTAACGTTAAAGGAATTTGGGTTCAATTCTGGCTCTGTGTACCCTTGGGCAAGTCAACTTCTCTGCACCTCAGTTTCCTCATCAGTGAGATAGATAGTACTTCTCATGCTATTGCCTTTGATTTGGGTTGTGCCCCAAGTGTGTAAAGGCAGTGTAGGATGTCAGAATATGTCTCCCCAGAACTGCCATTTGGGCATATTGATTACTTTAAAGGCACTTTGAAGAATAGCGGAGGCAAAAAGGGCACTCTGACCTTCCTTTCTCTTCTTGAAAGCAGGAGATAAAACGCCCCTGTGCAAGGTGCCCTTCCTGTACTAGGAGGAAAGAAACATTCTTATCACCAGAGACAGGGAATCAAGGCAGAGAGAAATCTGTACAAACAGACCTTGTTAAATTAGCCTTTGTTTAGTTACTTTTCCACAATTAACTGTGCTAGCCCACACCCCTTTGTCTTGTCATATTTTCACCGTTCAACCACTCTTTTCCAACCTAGTATATAAGCTTTGGGCCGTAACTACTTCTTTGGGTCTTCATTTTTCTCATGAAGGCTCCCATGTATATGTAAAAATTACTAAATAAATTTTTATGCTTTTATCCTGTTGATCTGTTTTATGTCAATTTAATTTTTAGGACCAGCCAGAGACCCTACAAGGGTAGAGGAGAAATTATACCTCCCCTAGTGCAGCCACTGAGAGGTATTTGCTAATTATTTACAAAGAGGACTAAGTTACTGATGTTAGACCTCTCTGTAGGCTGTGCTGAGTGTGATAGCTGTCCTCTCACCTAATCCTCAGATCGAGTTTATGGGGTAGGCCCTGCCATTATATTCCCACTTTGCAGATAATGAACCTGAGACTCAGTTGCCCACAACTTCACAGTGATTGAGTAGCTTTAAAAAAAATAATAAATTTATTTACTTATTTGGCTGCTTTGGGTTTTCATTGCTGCATTGCAGGCTTTCTCTAGTTGTGGTGAACGGGGGCTACTCTTCGTTGCAGTGTGCAGGCTTCTCATTGCGGTAGCTTCTCTTGTTGCAGAGCAAGGACTCTAGGCATGCAGGCTTCAGTAGTTGTGGCACATGGGATTCAGTAGTTGTGGCTCACAGGCTCCAGAGTGCAGACTCAGTAGTTGTGGTGCATGGGCTTAGTTGCTCTGTGGCACGTGGGGTCCTCCCAGACCAGGGCTTGAACCCGTGTCCCCTGCACTGGCAGGCGGATTCTTAACCACAGAGCCACCAGGGAAGTCCCTATTGAGTGGCTTTTAATCCCTGCTCTGTTTTGTCCTTGGTGTCTGAAATCAATTACAAGATTTAAAATTATTTGTTGACACTCAAGATTTAGAATTAATTTCTCTTCTAATTACTCATCTCAAGGTCAAAATTGTCAACAGTTCTTAGCTGCCCACAAGGTGCAAGACACCACGCTGGGCATGTATAAAAAGGACTAGAAGAAAATGTTCTTTGCTGTGTTCAGGATTCCTGGTTTCAGTCTATCACCTAACTAATAACTTAACATAAAATGGATGCATTTGCATGAGAAGTGTCTTCTGAATCGAATGCAAATGAGCTCAGTGGTGGCACATTGTGTCTTTTCCATTATGGTCAACCATCACTGGCATTAATTAATTACATTTTCTTTCTTTTCTTGCAAGGTAACTGCCCTTTAAATTTTTGTTGCACAGAGAGCTAGTTCCATTGTACTTCCATCAAATGTCATCCTTTAAATAGATGGGATTTGTTTTTGCTGATGTTTTACAAACCTTGTAATCGTGCCTACAACATTCCTTTCTGTTTGGCCTGGCATGTTCATCAAGTTTTTGCAGAAAGTCTGTGGTATCACAACAGGTATCACCTTAGCTTCCTTCTGGAGTCCTTCCAGGTGTTAGGAAAGGCATGTTTTTCTACAAAGATGGGAAAAATCACAGCTGTGAGACTGACTTTTCCTCTCAAAATGAGGATTTCAAAATGCCAGCCATCTGAAAAAAACTATACATAAAAAGACACAAAGGACTCACTTTCCCTCTTTTAAACCAACCTCCTTTTTCCTAAAGTCATAAACCAGTGACAAAATGAATTGATCCAATGTTTTATTACTCATTTATTGTAAAATATTACAGTCTTAGCAAGTTGATGAGTGACTATATAACTGAAAACATTCTTACAGTAATTCAAGAAACTTAGTATGATACAAAATTACGATACACATGAAACTGAGTAGGCAAGCATTGCTACTCCTATTACTATAGTGTTACCGCTCTAAGTTAACATTTATTCAAGGACTTAGTATATGCCAGGCATGTCATTCATTTCTCACGATTATCCTCTTGTGGGGTACTATATCTAAACACTTGTTTTTAAACCTCATTTTACAGATGAGGACATAAAGGTTGTACGAGGTTTGGTAAATTACCCAAGATTACACTGCTAGTCAGTGTTGAAACCAAGATCCATACCTAGTCTATCATTTGTCAATGCCTGTGTGTATAACCACCATGTTATATTGCCTCTTCAAATGATTTCTAATTAGTTTTCATGTTTACACTAACTTATACTACATAGCTTTGCTCAGCCATCATTTAAGAGTAAAATTATAAGATCATTAGCCCATGGTGTCAATTTTACTTTGGACATGTAAAATTCATTTGGAGGGAGCATATTCGGATTTCAAGGCTGAAATGAGAGGTGGATGGAATTTCTTGAAGGTCACGTAATCATTTTTATTTTTTTTATTTTTAAACATTTTTTTTTACGTAATCATTTTTAAAAAGAGCTTTGTCTTGAGAGAAATCTGTCATCATGTTTGAAATGGTTTTGAACTGAATGTAGAAACGGAGAGACTGCCATTCCAGGGCATTTTGAGTCGGACTGTGCTGGAGAGTAGTTGGTGTGTTGGTGACCAATGCTTCCTGTACAGCCCCAACCTCCCTCCTGAGGTCAGGTCTGGACTTCATTTTGCTTGCTGTATGTTTGCACCTGGGTCTACTAGAGGTACTCTACACTCGGCAGGCTCAAACCACGCTCATGATCTGTCCCCTTAATCTTCTCCAAAATCCCTGTTTGGTTTGTAGCATAACCAACCTTTCAGTAATTTTTGATTTCCCTGATTGTCCCAAACCAACCTAATTAGCCTATCTAATTACATACTAAGTGCTGTAGTTTCTAGCTCAGATTGTCTCTAGGCTGTTTACCCTCATTTCTATGACTACCTGACTGATTGGCCCCCTTGTCACAACTAATAAACCAACATTGGCGCATGACTATTAACCGAACTTCAGATTTTATCGTATTTTGGGTTTGGTTTTTTTTTCCCCCACTAATGTCTTCTTTCTACTCAAGGATTCCATCCAGGATACCACATTATATTAGATGTCATCTCTCCTTAGTCTTCTCTGGTCTGTGACAGTTTTTCAAGTCTTGTTTTTGATAACCTTGACAGTTTTGAGGAATGCTGCTGTTGAATGTATTCTGTAGAATTCTCTCAGTTTGGGTTTGTCAGATGTTTTTCTCCTGGTTAGGCTGGTGTGATGGGTTTTTGGGAAGAAGACTATAGAGGTGAAGTACCATTCTCATCACATCACGTCAAAGGTATAAACTATTAACATGGTTTACTGATGTTAACCTTGATCATTTGGTTAAGGAAGTGTTTGCCCTCAGATTTCTTCACTGTAAGTTAATTCTATTTTTTTCCCTTTGTATACTCTTTTTTTTGGGGGGGGTGGTACGCGGGCCTCTCACTGCTGTGGCCTCTCCCGTTGCGGAGCACAGGCTCCCGATGCGCAGGCCCAGCGGCCATGGCTCACGGGCCCAGACGCTCCGCGGCATGTGGGATCCTCCCGGACTGGGGCACGAACCCATGTCCCCTGCATTGGCAGGCGGACTCTCAACCACTGCACCACCAGGGAAGCCCTACTCTTTTCTTTAGATGCAAGTCACTAAGTGCATCATACACTCAAGAAGTGTGCGTGCGTGTGTGTGTGTGTATGTGTATGTGTAGTGTGTAGGAGATACAGCTGCATTTCCTGGAAGGGAGAGTATCTATATAAATTATTTGGAATTCTTCTGTAAGGAAACCTTGTCTCTAAGCCTAGATTTATTTATTAGGTCATTTGTTTATATCAGTATGGACTCATGAATGTTTATTGTATACTTTGGGTTAACATCCAGTACTACACTAAATTATTACAGCTTTGACCACTGAGGATCTTTCAAATTGGCTCCTGCGTTCTTTTTTTTTTTTAAATGTCCCTATCCTTTTGTTTTTTGAGTACTTAATTTTTTTGGCACTACAAGATGTTCTGGGCTCACTTTGTATCTTCCCTGCCCTAGCCTCAGACTCAGCCATATTCCAAGGAGCTCTGGTTCCTTTTATTGGGGAATGGTGTTAGAAATTAAGATGTGGGTACATGGTGTGCTCATTGCTACTGGAATGTCATTGCTTCTAGGCCATTCCAGCTGACAGAGCCAAGAAATATGTGTGTGTATACTAACTCATGACTACACACATATCTAAAATAATTTCTGTCCACTTGTGTCTATAATACGCTAAAAGGGAATTCATGATAATGTCTCATAATTTAGCACCCAGTGGTTTATTCTAGCCCTTCCCTCCTGCTTATCTGTAATTTCCCTCTCCAATAGTGATAAACCTGGCTCACAATCCACCACCTCTTTACCCATTAGTTCAGTCCCAGTGTACATGTGAAACGGTTTCAGAATTTTTAACTTGTAACCCTGTGAGAAACAACTTTGCCAACCAGAGTACCACAACTAGAGTACCATATTTATGTAGATTTCCATTTGTCTCTTGCCTTACATTTTCCAAAGTTACTTAGATGAGTGATCTTTTCTCCAACCCTGTTCATATATCTGTAAAACATTTCAATTATTTTGTCACAGTCTGTTTCATCCTGGGATCCTCCCATCTCCTGGTTGATATTTAAAGAAAAAAAATCTGCATACGTTGAAGTTCACCGTTTGTGATGTAAAGCTCTACGGTTTTTGAAAAATGCACAGAAAAATGTATCTACCCTAGTTCCATACAGAATAATACTATCACCCTTAAATTACTCTTTGCTTCCCCTTTGTAGCCCCCTTCTCACCCACTCCACAGTTTTACTTTGCCTAAAATTTGCCTATGCTCCTCTACTGGTGTCTGACTCTTCCAATGAAAGATGGCTCAAACATCTTCTCTTCTGTGAATTCCATCTTTTGCATTCTTACCTTCCAATGCCACAACACACACATTGCTACTCAAATAATAATCATTACTAAGGTTCCCATAGTACTTAGATTCTATTACAGAATTTAAATTTTATAATGAAATTATTATTGTCACTCTTTGTCTTCTCTATGCCATAGTCAGCTCCTTGGGACCAGGGACTATGCTTTATTCATTGTTATTTCTCAAGAGCTTGGATTACAGTTTGTGTTCATTAAATGTTTGTGGTTTTCTGAATTGGATATGTTATATAGCTAATATTCAAATTAATCAGCTAATTAAACTGAACAAGTGTTTATTGAGCACCAGATAAGTTCTTGGCAGTTTAATATGTGCTGGCTGTGAGGAATACAAAATGAGTATCCTATTTAAAAATTTATGTGGGTTTATAATATCATTGAAACAATACTTAGTGGTTGATGCTGATGTGTTTGTGGTAGGAGGTTGGATCTGGGGGTGAGGAGGGGTCCTACTTTGGTACTTTGGGCAGGCAGAATTTCAGCAGTCCAGAATTTGGTTTAGGGTGTCAGGAAAAGAAATATCAGTTCAGAAAAATAAACAGAAATAAATATGACAAAAACAAAAAGCCAAGATAACTAGCTCTTTTTGTGTCTCCTCTTAAAAGGGAGATGACAGACTCAGGGGCCCCACGGCTTACCTGCCTTGCTATATTTATGCTGGCAAAGGCAGCGTATGTGTGTTGGATAATAAAGAATTGTCTGTTTTTGTCTCAGGTTCCTGGCACAGAGCTTCTAAAATTGGAATTTTCCAAATGATAAGAGTATCTTTTTTAAAAAAAATTAATTAATTTTTGGCCGCGTTGGGTCTTTGTTGCTGTGCACGGGCTTTCTCTAGCCTGCAGTGATCTGGGGCCACTCTTCATTGTGGTGCGCAGGCTTCCCATTGCGGTGGCTTCTCTTGCTGCGGACCATGGCCTCTAGACCACAGGCTCAGCAGTTGTGGCGCATGGGCCCAGCTGCTCTGCAGCATGTGGGGTCCTCCCAGACCAGGGCTTGAACCCGTGTCCCCTGCATTGACAGGTGGATTCTTAACCACCGTGCCACCAGGGAAGCCCAAGAGTGTCTTTTTTATTCATGAACCCCCTGTCACACCTGAGTTTATGCTAGTAAGATGACTCCTGGTTAGCCCCTAGATAGCTTCAGGATGGGGGCTGGTCCCCAGAAAGGCTGACCATATGATTAGAGGGTTCGACTTTGAGCCAGCTTGACCTCTAGGCAGCAGGGGGATTGGAGATTGAGTTTAATCACATGGCTAGTGATTTAATCAATCATGTTTACACAGTGAAACCCCAATAAAAACTCTGGACACCAGAGCTCAGTGGAGCTTCCTTGTTGTTGAACACATCCATGTACTGGGAGGGTGAAATGCCCTGATTCCACACGGAGAGGGTATGGAAGATTTGCATAGGGGACCCTGCCATACCTCATCCTGTGTGTCTCTTCATTTGGCTGGTTCAGATTTGTATCCTTTGTAATAAAATTGTTATCATAAGTATAACACTTTCTGGAGTTCTGTGAGTAATTCTAACAAATTATCAAGCCTGTCCTGGGAACCTTCAAATTTATAGTCAGTCAGTCAAAAGCGTAGGTAGTCTGAGACGCCCTGAAGCACAATTAGCATCTGAAGGGAGGAGAGTCTTACAGAGCGCTGAGCCTTTAACTTGTGGATCTGTGCTAACTGCAGGTGGTAGTGCCAGAACTGAATTGCAGTAACCAGTTAGGGTTGGAACAGAATATCTGTGCCACCAATGAGTGAATACACAGCATCAAGGGTTGAATTCCAGGCTTGATGTCAGGGGAGAATGAAGTTTGAGGAACTGGTCTCTTAAGCTTCTTCAAATCACAGCTTGTGGGTTTCTTACTACTTATATCACAGTGAAGGCAGAATGGGGGGGTGCTGTGGCAGAATGTTTGTTTGTGTCCCCCCTGCCCCCCAAATTCATATGCTACATTCTAATATCCAGTGTGTTTATATTAGGAGGCATGGACTTTGGAAGGTAGTTAGGTCATGGGGGTAGAACCCTCATGAATGGGATGTGTCCTTATAAAAGAGACCCCAGAGAGCTCCCTTGCCCCTTCCACCATGTGGGGATACAGTGAGAAGACAGCCATCTATGAACCAGGAGGTGGGTTCTCGCCAGACACTGAATCAGTGAGTCTGTATTTTCCCCGTGGATGGATGTCCCAGGCTTCGGGGGCCACAGCCTGTGGGACCTTCCCACCTAATGCCTTATATAGGGAGGTTTATAATTCTTAATGGTCATGGTAGTAGGTATTTATTTTTTTCTTCTCTAAAGTTAAATGTTATGATATTGATATCCAAATGCTGTGTTGCTGAAAATAATTGTATTACCAAAATCCAGCTTTATGCTGACAGACCTAATTCTGACTGAATGTAATTTACAAATCAATAAACTGTTATTATCTAAAGTTCCATGCCAGGATCTGAATAGTGCCCTAATTTACTATGACTTAACACAGTTCTATATTACATTTCTACCCTTGTTCTGTCAGCTCAAAGAAAATACAACCATGTTTGAGGTGGTGACACGGGGTGGGGGTGGTGGTGGTTATACTTGCCTGACTTCTTTGGGTGTGATTTTTGGAAACAAGGTTGCAAAGGTGGAAAATATGCCTGTGGGGCTTCTCAGCTTGTTTCTTACTCTTTCTGTTTCCCACTTGACCTTTAGCTCCCACAAGACCTTCCTTTGTCAGGAGAACAGCCATCTTTCAGGAGGAAATGGCTCATAATAGTGATACCTTTCCCAAGAACATTTGCATTTTAGCAAGAAACTCTTCAACACCTAAAAGTCATCCAGGTGCAAAGGCAAGGGTTGGAATGTGCTGGGTGGAAAAACGCCCCAGGAGCAAAGAGGTGGCACAGACCCAACATCAGCAAGGCCTGGGTTCAAGTTTTAGTTCTGCTGCCCTCTGGCTTTGTAAGTTTCTGTAAGTTTGTTTGTTTGTTTGTTTCCCCCAATAACTTTATTTTATTTATTTATTTTTGGCTGCGTTGGGTCTTCATTGCTGCGCACAGGCTTTCTCTAGTTACGGTAAGGACTCTTTGTTGAGGTACGTGGGCTTCTCACTGTGGTGGCTTCTCTTGTTGTGGAGCACAGGCTCCAGGCACACGGACTTCAGTAGTTGTAGCATGCGGGCTCAGTAGTTATTGCTTGTGGGCTCTAGAGCACAGGCTCAGTAGTTGTGGCTCATGGGCTTGGTTGCTCCATGGCATGTAGGATCTTCCGGGACCATGGCTCGAACCCGTGTCCCCTGCATTGTCAGGCGGATTCTTAACCGCTGCGCCACCAGGGAAGTCCCAGTTCAGTAAGATTTTTAACTCCTCTGGGACTTAACTATCTTCACTTGTAACACATTGGGAAGGTAGAACTAACATTTACTGAGTGTTTTATACAATGATCTCATTTCGTCCTGTCCACACCTTTATATAGCATGCATTATTATTCCCATTTTACAGGAGAGAAAACTGAAGCTTGGCGTATAGAAATTACCTAAGAACATGGATGTGGTGGTAAATGAGAGAGCTTCTGAATGTTTCTGAAACTAGTTGAGGGGTCCACATGGGATGATGAACTGTCCTTACTCCCTCTGCTGCACCTAGGCAGGGGTCTTGGGCAGCCATGAACAGTTTTGGCAAGAGATGGGAAGGCAGGCTTCCACCAGCCCCTCAGAGGAGGAGCAGGTATGGGACTGGGATGACACCAAATCCAAGGTCATTTGTCCACTGACAGTCCTCCTTCCTCCTTGATAACAGGACCCACCCTTGTTCAGGTGGCATAAGGCAGCTGTGGTCATCTCATTCCCCTAGAGTACATCTGTATTGCTCTCCTTACAACTGGCTGTGACCGTCTGTCCCAGTTCTGGACAATGAGACCTACTGGACAGTCTGTGGGGGACTTCTGGAAAAGATAATTTTCCCCTAATAAAAATAGGTCTGGGAAGAGGCTCCCTTCCTTCCCGTCCTCTGAGTGGTGGTGTGGGAAGACCTGTTTTTAGAATGGCTACAGTCACATTGTGATGATGAAGTCGTGGCAAGGAGAGTCACAGAGATGCTGAAATATCCTGGTAGAGCTTCCTTCCAGGTTTCTATTTAGATGAGCTAATTACATGTCTCTATCACCACTTTTGGTCCCATATTCTGTTACTTGCAGCTGAAGTCACCCTGTCTGATAGTCCTGGTCTGCAGGAGTCTGCATCCTCCCCAACCTTCCACCCCTGAGTGTCCTCTCCTACAGATTTCTGCTAGTGATGACTCTATGAATTTTCAGGCTAGAATTTCCCAGTGGGCTGGGTCCTGTGAGGTACACATATCTTTTAGCAGACAGGAGTTCCTGGAGAAAAGCTATCCTGTCCCTTATTCATAGAGAATGAAGAACAAGAGAGCAAGGCTGGCTGTGGCTGCTGCTTCTTCTTTTTTTTTTTTTAATGTTTTAAAAATTGTCCTTATTTATTCATTTTTTTGGGCTGAGTTGGGTCTCCATTGCTGCGCCTGGGCTTTCTCTAGTTGAGGTGAGTGGGGGCTACTCTTCATCGTGGTGCATAGGCTTCTCACTGTGGTGGCTTCTCTTGTTGCAGAGCATGGGCTCTAGGCACATGGGCTTCAGTAGTTGTGGCACACAGGCTTAGTTGCTCTGCACCATGTGGGATCTTCCTAGACTGGGGCTCGGACCCATGTCCCCTGCCTTGGTAGGCAGATTCTTAACCACTGCACCACCAAGGATGCCCCAGGGCTGGCTTCCTAATTGCAAGGCTCAGTGCAAAATAAAAATCTGGCACCTCTTGTTCAAAAATTGTAAAGAATTTCAAGACAGTAACAGCAGACCATTAAACCAAGTGTGACGCTCCTCTGAGCAGGGCACCCTGTATGGCTGTTCAAGTCATTTGTTCATGAAGCCATCCTTGCAAGAGAGAGGCAGATGAGAGTTGCTGCCTTCTGGCCAGAATCCAGCCACATGGCTCTCTATTGGTAGGGAAGGAGGTTTCTAGTGTCTAACAATTCCTGCTGAGTTGTTTCCTACTCAGTTTTCTGGTAAGACTGTCTCTTTGGAACTTATGTTTTCTTGGTCTGGGTCCCATAATTTTGGCATATTTGTTCTGATCTGTTTTTACTCCAAATTTCCACAGGAGGAAAGGGAACTAAAATTATTGAGCCCCTTTGCATCAGGCATTTTCATGTGTGTTATCTCTATTATAATCACACCCTTTAGAGGAGAAGTGTTTTATATCCCTGTTTAACAGATGAGCAAGACTCAGAAGCATGAAGTGAGGGGAGGTGTGGTTGGGGTTTCACCCTTAGCTGGTCCATTTCCAAAGTTTGGACTCTTTCCTTTGCATCACCATGCATCTTCTCCTCTCTTGGTTACCTCTTCCTACCCTGTAAAGCTCCAGTAATACTCTTACTTAGTTTCCATGAGCCAGTCCCCTCCCTCCCAAGTGAAGTGGGAGCATTATGTCTTGTTCAGCCTTCTCTGTCCACAGCGGGGGATGTTTTAGCAATTACTTTACACTCTGTTTAATCCCATAGGAGTCATCACTGTTGGAGGCTAACAATAAAACAGGCTCATTGGAATTTCCTGAAGGTAAGGCTCTCCTCTAAACAGTTTCATTGTGCTAAACCGTAATGGCAGAGGTTGCTCCTCTCCATGACAACTTTGATTGGCAGGGAAATCCAGACTGCAGGCTGGAGCCAAACAGTCTCTTCTTTTGTCACAAGGATTGGGCCATGTTCCAGGCACCATTCCAGTGTGAGAGCCAAAGCTGATAAATGTCCTTGATAATCACCTTCCCCCAAACTTCCAATCCATCCCTTTGCATTTCATAAATATTTCCTGCATGTCCACTCTAAGTGCTGTGCTGCCTTAGGACCAGAGAGTTGAAACAAAGTCTCTGCCCTTAAGGAGTTCACTATTTAGTAAAAGAGAAAGGCAAATTAATATGCATAGTACAGTAGAACAGTAAAAATGTGTCAAAGAAAAGGGACAGATTACTTTTCTGCAGGGAGTCCGAGAAGACGTTCTAGAAAAGGAGATCTCCAGGTTGGATTTTGAGAGATTAGTAACAGTTTTTCAAGTAAAATAGGCGTGAGGGTAGAGGGCTTCCTAAGCAGAGGGAACAGCGTATACAAAGGCATGAAGCAGCACGTGTGTGTAATAGTTAGCTATCACTGTGTAACAAATCACCGAGAAACTCAGTGGTGTCAAATGATAGTCATTATTTCTCATGGGTTTGCCTGTACAGTGGTGGATTTAGCCTGTGCTTAGTTGGGAACTGTCTCCACTCAGTGCATCTCTCACTCTCCTCCTGGTACCAGACCACTAGCATGTCTTTGTCACAGCACCAGCTGATGTGCAAGAGAACAAGTGGAAATGTGTACTCTATCAATTCTGCTACATTCGTTTGGCAAAAGCAAGTCATGTGGCTGAGTCCACAGTCAAGGGGTGGGGAACAAAGCCCTGCCCATGATGGGTGAGGACTGCAAACTTGAAGTGCTGAGGGTGTAGGTACAGGGACAGGTGAGGATTTGGGGCCATTTATACAGTTCACCAAGGAAGAGTTTCTCGACAGTGACAGTATTGACATTTTGGTATGGGTTATTACTTTCTGTGGGAGAGTGTCCTGTGCACTGTAGGAAGTTTAGCAGCATCCCAACTTCCACCTGCAAATGCTTAGAACAGCTCTGCTTGTGACAATCAGAAATGTCTACAGAGCTTCCAAATGTACTGTGTGTGTGTGTGTGTGTGCTGTAAAATTGCCCCTCTTTGAGAACCACTGTACCAATGTATGTTCAGAAAACTCAAAATATTCTAAAATTGTTGGAGTGTAAGATGTAAAGTAAGGAAATAAAGGGCAGGGGAAGAGGAGTGAAAATGGCTAAAGATACAGCTGCAGAGGTAGGTAGAGGCTGATTTTGGTGGGATCCCATGTGCCAAAATTAGGAACGTAGGTTTTATCAAAGGACATCAGATTTGGGTTTTGGGAAATTGACTCTGGTGTGTGGTGACCCCATCAGCTGACCCCATCATTCTTGTTGTCAGTCAGTGGCCCGTCTTGGTACAGGGCTTTTCTGGGGACACAGATGCTGAGCAGTAGCAGCTCTCTTAGCCCTCTGGGGGGTATAAGGAGTGAAGCCACTCACACAAAGGCTCACAGCTCTGAGTGCTTCATGTGCCACGGAGCACTGGTTTATCTCCACAACTGTATAAAGATTAATGATAGCCTTTTTCTGAGACATTTTGCTCCTGGGTCTCAAGGAATACATTGTTCCAATAATTTCTTTGATTTTTCTCATCAGGGGATGATGCAGCTGAGTAATAGCATTCATATAAATACTTTTTGCCTTTCAGAGAACATACACCCTTCTGAATTATACACTGCAATTTAGAAATTACACTTACACGTGGAATATTATGATTTGGTGTACTTATTAGGGAGGCTGGCATTCGTCCTTCAGTTAAAGATCCCTGGGTATTTCTATTATGGTGTAAATTTGCTAGTATTTTTCTGAGTTCATTATTGCTATTTTTAACGTCGATTATTTATTTATAAGGTATTAGAGGTACACGCAGGTTCATGGCCTTACAAGAGAAATGCCTTCTGGTTAACTTGGCATTGCAGGGCTTAGCACAGAGGCAAAATTTATTTGAAATCAAAATTCTTTCAGGTTGATTTGATGGTAATGGTTTATAGCACAAACACATAGAAGGTGTGTCTTCTTTCTTTTTGAATTTTTGTTGAAAGGGGCAGAATCTTATGAGAAGGGAGTGCTTCCCGAATGGTATAGACAACTGGTTTCATTTTATAATGGGGGCTCCATAATGCCTTGTGGGACTGTTACTCTTCCTGTATGAAGTGATTAGTGCTTGGGGGGATGAGATTTGGGTTATGTGGTGTTTCTAACCCTGCCAGAACATTGTTTCCCAAGCTTGCTGGGTCCCATGAATTACCCAATGTGCTTGTTTTAAACATTCTGAGTCTAGGGCTCCATCCTAGGAGAAAGGCCTGGGAATCTGTATGTTCATCAAGTACTTCAGGTACCTCTTATGACTGGGCAAGTTCCACAAGGACTAGTCTCAGTTCTCAGATTTGTCTCTTGCTTCTGATCACTGAGAAACCTTTTCAAACTCCAGGTTCCTAGGCTTCACTTAATATCTCTGGGGACAGGGCCCTGGAATCTGTTTTTATTTTTTAAAATTTTTATTTATTTATGTTTTAAAATTTTATTTATTTTATTTATTTATTTTTGGCTGTGTTGGGTCTTCGTTGCTGTGCGTGGGCTTTCTCTAGTTGTGGCGGGTGGGGGTTACTCTTTGTTGCGGTTTGTGGGCTTCTCATTGCTGTGGCTTCTCTCGTTGTGGAGCACGGGCTCTAGGCACCTGGGCTTCAGTAGTTGTGGCACGTGGACTTCGGTAGCTGTGGCTCACGTGCTCCAGAGTGCAGGCTCAGTAGTTGTGGCACACAGGCTTAGTTGCTCTGTGGCATGTAAGATCTTCCCGGACAAGGGCTTGAACCCGTGTCCCCTGCATTGGCAGGCGGATTCTTTTTTTGCGGCACGCGAGCCTCCCACTCTTGTGGCCTCTCCCGTTGCGGAGCACAGGCTCTGGATGTGCAGGATCAGCGGTCATGGCTCATGGGCCCAGCCGCTCTGTGGCATGTGGGATCTTCCTGGACCGGGGCACGAACCCGTGTCCCCTGCATCGGCAGGCGGATTCTCAACCACTGCGCCACCAGGGAAGCCCCATGGCAGGCGGATTCTTAGCCATTACGCCACCAGGGAAGCCCATGGAATCTGTTTTTAAAATAGCTCTCTAGGTGATCCATTTGGTTTATGTAATACTGCGTTGGATTGAAAATACTACGGTGGTCAGAGGTCAGGTATCCACCCTGTCTACACTTGTATCTTTTTTTTTTTTGGCCATGCCTTGAGGCATATGCAGAATCTTAGCTTCCCAACCAGGGTTCGACACCTAGCCCCCAGTACTGGAAGTGCAGAGTCTTAACCACTGGACTGCCAGGGAAGTCCCAAATCTGCCTAGAACCATGCTTGGGGCATAGTAGATGCTCAATAAAGTTTAGTTTAATGTAAGGAGTCAATACATCATGCTTCTATGAGTTTTTGTCTATTGCCTTTTTTCCTTCTGCTCTTTTTCAGATGCTAGAAGCAACAGATTAAACATGTTTCCTCCCCTGGGATTTTTCTTAGGGAACAAATGTGCATTTAGCTGAGCTAATGTGCATTAGTTCAGTTGGGGACTCAGGAGGGTCAGCATTTCCATATCTGATGGGAAAATAGATGGCTAGCAATACAAGGTTTACAAAAACAAAGCAAACCCCAAACAAAAAAACTTTCTTTTTTTTCCTTCATACCCTTGATCTAGAAAGTTCTCACAGGACCTACCCTATTTCTGTTTGTAATCTAATTTCTCTGCATGGAAACTGCTCTCAGGGGAAGAAGAGGAGCAGACTCTTGGGATCTGGCCAGTAATTGAGCAGAACACATTACTTTGCCTCATCTGTAAAATGGAGATAGTACCTACTACACAGGGTTATGAGGAGAATAAAGGCAAAGAGTTTGAAAGCCTTTTGTAAAGTATAAAAAGTATACAAAGTGTGTGTATGTTTATAAAAAAATTAATATCATTGCTCCTGGGAGACAGTGTATTATAATAGAAAGAGCTCAGGTTTTGGTCTCAGACTGACCTGGGTTCGAATGTGGCTACGTCACCCACTTAGAAGCTCTTAGATGCTCCGAGCCTCACTTTCCTGTATGGCAGTTTAGAAGATTAAAAGACTGAATGGTAATGCACGTGGAGAATTGGGTTATAGAAGCAAATATCCTCATGGGCATATAGGCAATCAGTCTGGTTCTAAGATGCTTATGAGGAGGAGGACACAGTAGCTCCAGCCTGCCTGGCTGGGTGTCCCTTCTGTTGTCACTGACTTCCTAACTGCTAGTTGGGGAGAGAGTATGGAAGCAAGTTATTGTCAATTGCATTCTTAAAAGATTGTGGTAAGATACACAGAATATATAATTCACTATTTTAAAACGTACAATTCACTGGAATTCATTACATTCACAATGTTGTGCAGCCAGTCACCACTCTCTAGTTCTGGGACATTTTCATCACCCCCAAAGGAAACCCTGTACCCATGAAGCATTCATTCCCATTCCCCATTCTCCCCAGTCCCTGGCACCACTAATCTGCTTTATACCTCTATGGATTTGCCTACTCCGGACATTTCATATAAATGGAATCATACAATACGTAGTCTTTTGTGAATGGAGGCTTTCACTTAGCATAATGTTTTCAAGGTTTATCTATGCTGTGTGTATATATATATATATATATATATATATATATATATATATATAAAGAACATTTATTTATTTATTTATTTTGGGCTGCGTTGGGTCTTCGTTGCTGCACGCGGGCTTTCTCTAGTTGTGGGGAGCCGGGGTTCCTCTTCGTTGCGGTGTGCCGGCTTCCATTGCAGTGGCTTCTCTTGTTGCACGGGCTCTAGGTGCGCGGGCTTCCGGGCTTCATAGTTGTGGCTCGTGGGCTCTAGAGCGCAGACTCAGTAGTTGTGGCACGTGGGCTCTAGAGTGCAGACTCAGTAGCTGTGGCGCACTGGCTTATTTGCTCCGCGGCACGTGGGATCTTCCCGGACCAGGGCTCGAACCCATGTCGCCTGCGTTGGCAGGCGGATTCTTAACCACTGTGCCACCAGGGAAGCCCTATGCTGTATATTAATTGCACTTTACCACTGAGGAAACTGAGGCTCAAGGAAGGTAAGGAGCTTGTTCCAGGTCACTTGGAGCCCAAACTCTTTGGCTTGGACCATTCCTCATTTTTATGCCCTCCTGACTACTCTTGGATAGGCTCTGCCCTGTGGAAAAGGCACCTCATTATGGTCCTACTTGGGTGATCATTGCCATTCAGCATTCTTAGCTGAACTCAATTCTATGTACTATGGAGATAAGTGATCTCTTAGGCTCTGGGTTTGTCTAAACTTCTAAAAATAAACCGTATTTCTGGGTCAGCAGCTGTGAGGGCGGCACTGAACAATGACAGTGCCTTGGACACATTTAGCCCCAAAGCTTTCATCCTGTCCTCTATTGCATCCTTAGTTAAAACAGTATTTTCCCTAGACTCTGACCCTGGGTCCATTCCAGACCTGCGGTGTAGGGGCCTGGTGATCTGAGTGTTTAACAAGTGTGCCAGGAGATCCTTAGGAAGAGAAGTCATGATCGGGGGTACCGATTCTCTACTGCAGATGGGGAAACCGAGACCCAGCAGAGCACTGACCTCCCCATGGTTTTGGATTGGGTTCCTTTGACTTCTTCTAATGAAGAATGGAGGTCTGAGGCATCAGAATATGACTCTCAATACATGACTCTCAATTTATGTTTTATTACCTACTTAGCTCTTTGAGAAATGGTTACATCCAAGGTCTATTAATCCATGAGCTCCTGGAGGACAAGGACAGATTGTTGGAGTGCCCTCCTAGCATGTTAAAAATTAGTGACTACGATAAGGATGCTGATGACAATGACGATTAGACTCAGTGCTCAGGCCTGGATCCAGTCCCTTAACTTCTCTGGATGAAGTGTCTTCCTTTGTTAAATCAGGATAATGAGACTCTCCTGCTGTTGTTTGTGAGTCCAATTAACTGCTGCCTTGGAAGGACTCGGACCTATAAACACTTTGTAATCTATTCAAATGTAAAAAGCTTGTTGATGAGGGCTTTAGTTTGTGAACTTAAGCATACAAAAGCCAGAAAATGCAAATGTTCAGGTCTGCCTAGTGAAGTCAGGCTGCCAATCCTATTTGCTGGTAATAGCTTTTCTAGTAATTCAGACCCTATAAAACAAGCAACTAATGGTTTGCATTGCAAATAAACAAACAAAACCCTATATGGAGTGAGTATGAATTGGACTTCATCAAGAAATTTTTTCCAGTTATAAATAATGGTTTGAGGTAGGTGTGTGTGTGTGTGTGTGTGTATGTTCGTGTTATGACTTGTTTTGGAGCTTTTTTTTTCATGATGTCGAGGCTAAAATAGTTATATGGCAGATCTGCTTTTGGAAATCATGTCAACTCAAAATAATTTGTAACAAAACTCCTTTCTTAAGTCGATTTGGGCTGCTATAACAGAATACCACAGACTGGATGGCTTGTAAACAATAGGAATTTGTTTCTCAGGATTCTGGAGTCTGGGAAGTCCAAGATCAAGGCACTGACAGATTCAGTGTCTGGTGTGAGTCCACTTCCTGGTTCATAGATGGCTGTCGTCTTCTCACTATAAACTTGCATGGTGGAGAGCATAAAGGAGGTCTCTGGGGCCTCTTTATAAGGGCACTGATCCCATTCCTGAGGGCTCTGCCCTTGTGATCTAATCATCATCCAAAGCTTCCACCTCCTGATACCATCACATTGGAGACTAGAAAGTAGCATACCTGATACCATCACATTAGAGACTAGAAAGTAGCATACAAGTTGTTGCCGGGGCGGGGGTGGGGGTGGGGGGTGGGGGGTGGAATACAAGTATTCAGCCTATAGCAACTCCCAACACAGAGATTCTGTTTTCTCTGTATGCAGCAACAGACCTGCAGGCTTCTGTTCTGCCTGTGCTCAGCCTCAAGGGAGGAGAAAAGAGAGGGGTATGGAAAGGAGTCATTCTCTCTGAACAACCCCACCGTCACTCCCACCCACACCTGAACCACCACTCTACCCCCTTGGTCTTCCCCTGTGACTAATAACTAATTTTATAGCTTCCATAATTTATAAAATACTTTAACATTTTATACCCCATTTAAATTTAAGGACAACCCCGTGAAGTTGTTGACAACTGTATTCCCACTCCATTTTACAGATGAGGAAATTGAGCTTTAGAAATGTGAAGTTTGCCTTGCCCTGTCTTAGTTCAGGGTCGTTTCTATGGCAACCCACACTGTTTCCCTTGTGGGACAGAAACCTTCCCAACGATGCTGGCTCTGGGAACCAAATGGCACAAAGCTTAGAAGATTGAGTCCTGGATGATAGCAACAGATTGATCAGGCAGAGACAGTGCTCTCCTAGATAAGGGAAACTGACTTGAGTTCTGGAGTTCCCCAAAGCTGTGGTCTGGGGGAGGCTCACACTTCTTGAGCACTTACCATGTGTCTGGCCTTGGGCTAAGCTGCTGATGTGCAGTGAAGCCTGGGGGATAAGTGTGAAGTTTCAAATGCTGATTTTCCCACTTAGCAAGTTCTTCATGCCTCAGCTTTCTCTTCTGTTATTACTAGTAATAGTTATTACTAGTAATAACTAATAGTTATTACTCTTATTTTAAAAGTAATAATAGTAATAACCAGAAGAGTGTGTTCCTCGTAGAGGGATTACGAGGATTAAATGAGTTAATACATAGAGAATTCTTATAAGCACTCACATCAGGAATGGTCCCAAGGTCACACAGTGAGTGGGAGGCATGACTGGAATGTGCATCCAAGTCCCTCTAAAGCATGTGTTCTTAAACAGCCGACCGTTTCGCCCTTGAGATGGCATACTTGTAAGTGCCAGCACACCAAGGCTCTGATGTCATCCACCTATTCATTCAAACATTTACCGAATGCTTACTGTGCGCCAGGACCAGCTACATGCCCAGAATAAGGTCTTACCATAAATAAGATGCTATTCTGTCTGTGGGGCATGTGGTGATGGGTCTGATGGCTTCAGCAAGAGAAGGTATTGTGGCAGTACCACGTGGTCAGTACCATGGTGGCAGGCAGCCTAGGAGGCTGGGGGTCCCAAAGAGAGGCCCCCAACCCAGTCTTGGGATGAGTATGACCCTTGAGCTGAGTCCTGAAGACGGGCCAAAGGCTAGGAGTGGGTATGGAGTGGGCAGAGGCCTAATGGAGAGAGCATTCTACCTGTAGAAAGGCCAGGGGAGCCAGGGGATGGTGCTCTAGGCGAGAGTCAGGGGAGCAGGGGAGGCTGCTGAGAAGGGAGGCTGGAGAGGTTATGCAGACCAGATCATCTCGGCCACGGAGTGTGAGCCGAAGGCAGTGGCCTCCGATCACGTGCACATCTAGGAAGGAGTGGTATCTGCCATGTGGAAAACAGATGAAGTGGGCACAAGGGCACTGAACAGCATCAGGGAGATGAGCTAGCTGTTTGCTACAGAAACGGAGCAGCAGGGACGATAAAGGGTCTGAATGGAAGGGGTGCTAGTGATGGTGGGGGCTGGGGAGAGGGGCTTGGATTCCAGAACCCTCTTGTGTGGCTGGAACAGCTCCACTTAACTTTTAAAAAAGACCATTAAGCTGCCTTTTGGTGACTTTCTTTGTCCTTCTATTATAGATAACAAGGTTTCTTGACAGAAAGCCATTTGGTGTGAAGGGACAAGGCATAGTAGTGGGGGAGTGTCCTGCAGGAGACTGGCAGGCCTTGACAACATATCTCTGGGAACTTAATTTAACTCAGAGACTACATCTCTGTAGATGCCTGGGTAAGAGCAGAAAATGTACTGCTGCCCTAAAGAAGGGTCCTTAAACAACAAACGAGAGACTTGGATAGAGTTTGGAGATCCTGAAGACACCAAAAGCTTTAATGCAGGCCATTTAAGGTCTAGGTGCCATCCCAAGCCTGGCACCCCAAAAGCCAGAGGATGTAAGGCAGATAGATGGAAGAGGCTTCCAAGGACTGAGTATTGCCTTGGTGAGGGAAGACGCTGCAAAGTCAAGTGCCCCTACTTGAATGAGAGACACCAGCTTTCACCTTAGTGGAAGGCTGCTTTCCAGAGCCCTGACCTGGAGGAGCTGGTACATAGCACTTGCCAATTTCCATGGTGTGAAGAATCCCAGCATTTCTGATTGCAAACTACTCATGTGACATCACCAAACCCAGAGTCCGGCAGATGTGTGCAATAGCCCACCATTCCATAGTATTTCCAGTGTTGATACAACACATATAAATGACCTCAAGGGCATAGACTGTAGTGACAGTAAAATGTGGTAAAATAATTAGGAAGTGATGAGTTTTAAATATTCGTCACCTTTTAAAAAAAATTTATTTATTTTGTTGCCTGGGGTCTTAGTTGCAGAAGGCGGGCTCCATAGTTGTGGCATGCAAACTCTTAGTTGCGGCATGCATGTGGGATCTAGTTCCCTGACCAGGGATCAAACCCCAACCCCCTGCATTGGGAGCGTGGAGTCTTATCAACTGTGCCACCAGGGAAGTCCTTCATCACCTTTGTTTTTAATATAGTTTATTTAACTGTAAGTTTATATAATTTATTTTTTAATAAAGGCTGTGCAGCATTCCTGGGAAGAGTAAGAGCTGGCTACAGGACCCCAGTAACTTTAAGGCAAGTCTTGGCCACCTTTACCCATTTTTTGTTCCATCACCTTGTAGGCTGTTATTATATCCTGGGGTTGGGCTAGATTTGCTGCTCTACACTTAAACAGTAGACTATTTTCCTACTAACCTGAGTTCAGAGAGCTGCTCTGCTTGTTTCCTCGAATGTCAGATTTTAGCCCTTTCCATTCAGTTGTTTTCCAAGAGCCTGAATTTGGGCCCCACCACTTTCTTTGTTCCTCAGGGGGACACATCTGGCAGTTCTAACTCTGATTCCTGTGACTTCCGTACCCCAGGAATCCTTGTCCTTCCCTGCCATTTCTCCTTTGCAGGCTCCCAGCCGCACCTCTTCCTCCTGTCACCCAGCATAGGTAGGACCCGGGGCCCTCTTCTTAGCTGATTGCTGTGGTGTCTGCGCTGGCTGCCTTGCCTTCTGCTTCTCCCCTCCTCCAGCCCACCACCCCTTGCAGCGGAGTTCCCACCACTGTCTGAGCATGCTCCTGCTCTCTTTACCATTCTGCGGAGGGCCCAGCTCCTGATCCGATTTTAGGCTCCCTGTTCTCGTATCAGCCAGTGTACGTATACGGCCTACTGCTGTGGGGAGCGGAGCCAGCACGCCAAGCTTCTCTGTTCTTGTTACACCGAGGCCACCCTCATGTGTTCACTGGCATGTAGCATTTTTGCTTGGCCAGACCTCCTGACAAACTCCCCACCCCAAATCATTTCTGTAACATTTCTTCTCCTACCGATTTGACTTACATCTTGGGGGAAATGTTAAGATTGTAATCAGCAGCACAGAGAGAGAGGGAGAAAGGTGTGAAAGCCACAGTTTCAGCAAAGATGAATCCAGGTGAATTCAAGTTTGAATTCAAGGTCGTTTTTGGGACACATAGGCTGAGTCCTTGTTCTGAGAGACAGGGGTGGGGAAAACATCAAGACCACTGACTGAGAGGGAAACATTGAACCAAGCCCATGGTTTTGGCATTACTCAGGCAGACAAGTGAGCAGGATTAGTATTGCTGATGAATAAAGTTAAACACTGTACTACAGAGTGCACTCAGGCACATGGATGTCCTGGGAGTGGTGAGAAAAAGTTCTTACTGAAAGAAAAAACAAAAAAAAACAAATCACTAACTGTAACTATTTATAAAGTTGAAGCAAAATCAGTGAGTCCTAAATCAATTCTTAATTTTTCATATTTTTTCCCCCGGTTTTGAGGTGACTTCTATTTATTGATATGGAAATTAAAAAAATTTTTTGGTTGCACTGCGTGGCACGTGGGATCTTAGTTCCCTGACCAGGGATTGAAGCTGCGCCCCCTGCAATGGACGCATGGTGTCCTAACCACCAGACCACCAGGGAAGTCCTGGTGTGGAAGTATTTTAACAACTGGTATGATCGCACAGTTACGTACCATACAGTTATCAGCCCTCAGAGGTGGGTACTGTGAATATATTCATTTGACAAATGAGGTATATTAATAAAGATCAGATTTGACTTTGATTAATAGGAAATGCAGAATGTCAGTAGCTTAAACAAAATAGGTGTTTATTTCTCACAGAGATGGTGAATACACTGATAAAGGTTACTGAGGGCTAGAATGTTCTGGTTATGGGAGAAAGCATTATTTCGGTGGCATAAAAAATAGGTAGGACTTGATGTCCATCAACGGATGAATGGATAAATAAAATATGGTATATACCTACAACAGGATATTATTCAGCCTTAAAAAGCAAGGCAATTCTGACACATGCTACAAAATGGACATTATTGCTAAGTGAAATAAGCCAGATGCAAAAAGATACTGCTTGTCTTCACTATGGAGCCTAAAAACTGTGACTTTCTTGGGTTCTCTGAAACTTGGAGTAGCCATTTAGCAAGGTCTGGCCAAGGAGTGATCAGAAACCTACTGTGAGGGGGAGTGGAGTTTGGAAGAAAGAGTCTCTTTAAAGAGAGAAGCCAAATTGGTGCCATGCTTCATGCTCTTTTTGTGCTTTGGTGTTAGATGCGATGTTTGGAGCTATGGAAATCATCTTGTGACCATGTGGGAAAGATCAAGAGAATCACTGAGATGTCATTTCTGACATCATTGAGAAGCTGGACCAATACCAACTGCCACTTATGTCTGGATTTCTTATTATATGAAAAAAATAACCCCCTAATTGTTTAAACTACTTGAGGTAGGCAAAAGCATGCCTAGCTGATACAAATATGCCTAGCTAATTCTTATTAGGTTTTCAGGGAGTCAGTATAGAGAAACTTGCAGTCAATACAGAAGACACTTTATTTGATCCAAAAATATTTGTTGAGTGCCTTTATCATGCCAGGGTCTGTGCTAGCTTCTGAGTTTTTTTTTTTTTTCCTGGAACAGGTGCATATTGCTTTTTAAAAATAAATTTATTTATTATTTATTTTTGGCTGCATTGGGTCTTTGTTGCTGCGTGTGGCTTTCTCTAGTTGTGGCGAGCGGGGGCTACTCTTCGTTGCAGTTGCGCGGGCTTCTCATTGCCGTGGCTTCTCTTGTTGCAGAGCTTGGGCTCTAGGCGCGCGGGCTTCAGTAGTTGTAGCACGTGGGCTCAGTAGTTGTGGCTCACTGGCTCTAGAGCACAGGTTCAGTAGTTGTGGTGCACAGCCGTAGTTGCTCTGTGTCATGTGGGATCTTCCCGGACCTGGGCTTGAACCCGTGTCCCCTGCATTGGCAGGCGGATTCTTTTTTTTTTTTTAAAGGACAGTTATTTCCTTCTTCCTCATTTATGTATTTATTTATTTATTTTTGGCTGTGTTGGGTCTTCGTTTCTGTGCGAGGGCTTTCTCTAGTTGTGGCAAGCGGGGGCCACTCTTCATCGTGGTGCACGGCCCTCTCACTATCGCGGCCTCTCTTGCTGCAGAGCACAGGCTCCAGACATGCAGGCTCAGTAGTTGTGGCTCACGGGCCTAGTAGCTCTGCGGCATGTGGGATCCTCCCAGTCCAGGGCTCGAACCCGTGTCCCCTGCGTTAGCAGGCAGATTCTCAACCACTGCGCCACCAGGGAAGCCCGGTTCTGAGTCTTTGATGGCTTTCAGGAAGTCTTCCTGGACCTCCTAACACTGAGTGAGATGTTCCCTCTCTGTGGTCATGTAGCAGCTTGTCCTGATGCCTCTCACAGCACTGACTACCTGTCTTGTCATTGACATGTGTAGATGCTCTATTTGATGGTAAGTTCCTTGGGGACAGAGATCCTATGTCGGAGTCATTTCTACATCCCCAGTGCTGAGGGCAGTGTCTGACACACACAAAAGCACCCAATTAGTTGGATAAATTCCTGAATTGCAGGCCAGTCCTAGATCTGAAAACCATGAGAGCATCGTTTGTTAGCTTCTTGGTGTGTTGAAGAATCTCCCTCTCTCTCTCTGTCTCTGTCTGTCTGTCTCTCTGTCTCTCTCATACACACACACATGCATGCATGCACACACACATACCAGTGGGCACATATTCCACTGGAGAGAGCTTTGGCAACGATGACTGTCATGATCTCACCTGAATCAGGCACATGGAATGGGGATGGGGAGCCAAGGCCCTTTATAAAATTAATTATGAACAGGCTCTGAGAAGCCGCTGCAGAGATGCTGGCAGCAGGGTTCTTAGCCTTTTGGCTGCAGGGATTGGACCCTGCTGGGAGGAGCAGCGTAGGTAAAAATAAGCTAATTAGGCCTGGCGTGTGTCTGTGCTTTGAGAGTGTCCCGTGCTCCCTGGGTACGTTTGCTGTCTCTGCAAACTGGAGAGAGGTCACGCCCTTGAACTAGGCAACCCTGGGCTGTTTGTTGGGGGTGCCACGCGGGGGAGGGGAGTTCACTGGGTAGGACAGGGATTTGGGTAATTCCGTTGGAACGTATAGGTTGTCAGCACAGACTGGCAGCTCGAACAAGGAGAAATCCACCTCTCTCTGAACCTAAGCTTGCTTTAGCAGTTTTTCCATAATTCCCGGCATCTGGGAAACAGGAGGCCCCGCTGGCTGGACATTTCCTTCTTATACTTAGCGGCCTTTTTTTCCCTAAGAATAGAGATTGTACAGTGTAGTGATAAGAACCTGGACATGGGTGTCAGGCAGCCCAGAAGGTGAACTCTGGGATCTGCCACTAACTACTTGTGTATTCAGAGGTCTGTTACTTTTGAGTCTCAAGTCTGAACTGGGACCCTAGTCATCCCCAGAAAGGCCGTTTTGAAGATGAAAGGAGTGTAGATAAAATGCTTAGAACAGTGCCTGGCAAGTAGTAAGTGTTCAATTAGTGGTAGCCATATTACCATTATTATGGTAATCATTGTTTATTCCAAGGAATACAAAAAGAATACAGGCTAACTCTGTGTGTGTGTGTGTGTGTGTGTGTGTGTGTGTACAAAACATATGCATATGCATCCCTTTTTGAACATCTAGATTTGAAATATCTGCAGATGGAGACTTACTTTGGATAATTTTCAGGTTTCCCCTCAGCAGTGTGTTTTAGTTACTAATCTGATATCACAGTTACTGAGCCAAGCACATGTCTCGCCTCATGAAATCTTCACAGACAGCGCCGTCAGATTGGTACAAATCTCTCCATTTTTGAGGACACCAAGATCCAGGGATTCTCATATTTCCCCAAGGCCTTGCAGGATTCATTTCCTGGCATGCGTCCTGCCTCCCCCAAAGATACACCCTAGTTCCTCCCCATGCTGTGCTGTGTTGTGGAGTGTCCCTCTTGTTGAATAGGCAGCCTTCTTCCTTTGTAACTTCATTTGAACTGTTGACTTGCTGTGTTGCTCTCTTTCGTTGAGATCAGTTTGTTTTGTTTTCAAAGCCAACCTATTTGCACAAAAGCACTAAGGAGCCCAAAGATTGCTGAGCATTTAACATTCACAGGCAACATGCCACAGTAACCAAAAACACTTGAAACATGACCCAGACAAGGGCGTGGGGGAAGGAGAGGGTTGGAAGAAGAGGCCCAGCAGATTGCTGGCCAGTGGAGGTGTCATTCAGGCACTTCTCATAAGCAGGAGGAATTGGCAGATTGGTTAGGTCAGAGAAACCCTAGCCAACACTGCTATTGTTCACATCTGCCAATGGTAACTGCCTTTGACAGTAGAGTTTGCAAAACTCCAAACAAAAGAACTATTGATGGAGATCAGCCTCTGGGTAAATGCACGGATGGCAGTAACATATTTGGACAGGTAGTGTCTTGGAGTTAGGCCTCAGGGTTGCAACTAAATCATACCCACTGCTAATTCCCCCTTCATAAGAAGGTGGATGGCTGGGAAGGTCCCCCGTGTGAGCGACAGGGAGAAGGAACACTTGGCTGGTTCAGAAACCACTTAGAGAAGGGCAAACGCTTTCCTCAGGATCTGATTTTTGAATCCTAGCTTGCTGGGAGTTTTCATTTAAGCCAGATACATACATTTTCCTTCCTGCTGTAAGATGTAGGGGGTACATGGACCATATTTCCTTCTTAATTGAGGACTGAGAGGTACAAATTTACTGAATGGAAATATAATGCTCGTGGATTGAATTGAATTGGGTTGTCAAGTTACATTCAAGAGAGTGTTTTTAGTGGGGAGCAGGTACAGAAGGCCAGAGTTCTTGGCTGGAAAGGTGAAACTCAGAGGAGTGGAAATGCCAAGTGTATGACACTGCTATGGCTGGCAGTTGTGTAAGCTAGACAAAATAGCTCTTGTGCTGGGGAGAGAAATGCCATTTAGAAATACAGCGCCATTCTGGTGACACCCAAAACCTATGATGAAATGAAAAGAATAAAGAGCAATCTTGGTATAATTTGCTTAATTTTGCATATTTTATATGAGAAACAAGGGTACCTTTGGTTAACTCTAAGAAAGACTTCCACGAGTTGTTTCCTCTAACTGGGTAGCACTCCGGTTCTTTTCTACTTTGGAGTGGGAAGTAGTATATCCAAAATTAACTTAAAAGTAGACCTGAAACCAATAACCATACTTGATGAATTAAATTGTTGGGGGAAAGGAGTCATAGTCTCTGTAAGGCTTCTCAGCTCTGTGTGTGAGCTCATTCCTAAGCTGAGGCTCTGGTTTATGAATGGGGTGGAGTCATGGGAGCCATCTGGGAAGAGGAGGTGCTTCCGCTGTGGGAGGAAGCCTTGAACCAGGCGGGGGGATCTCTTCTGAACATAGTTGCTGGGAATCCACACTGTGCTTATCAATGAGACAGGTTCCGTGGCACCTGTGTGAGTCATGGAGTTTCACCACCATCGATCAATTTTGCGACGTCAGCCGTTTAGTCTTCGGCTTCTCTTAGGTTTGGGATTTTGGAATGGGTGATTGTGGCTTATGGCTTCCTCGGCTTCTCTCTCAAGTGCGGCTGTGCCAGGGATGATTTTGTACAGAGGTTGTACCACCCAGCTTCCCCACTTGGAGAGAAACAAGTGTGTGAAGTGGAGCGGCAGAGGTCGGGCATATGATTGTGGTGGGGGGGCTGGGGAGACCTTGTTGTGGCGACGCTTTCTTCCCAGACCAGAGCCTTTGGTCTTTGCGAAGGGACAGGCTGGGTGAGATTTTTCTGAGTGATATTTCAAGGTCTTCGTCCTAAAGAGCTTCCTGGAATTAAGTGGCAGGAGCAGTAGCTATCAGCCTGATCTGATTTCTCCACTGAGTGTAACAAATGTTTAGCCCCATCCACACACAGATTTTGGAGCTTCAAGTGGAGAAGGGGATCTTGACCATGCTTAGAAATAGCAAGTTGCCTGAAGGGCTGGGGATGGGTGGGAACCTATTGCTGTGTGACATTGTCCCCTTAGTGGAGATGAGTGACTGAACTGTTGGTCCCTCCAAAATTACCAAGTGCAAGGGTTTTAAAGTAACGTTGGACCAGCCATTATTTGTATGAATGAACTCTGAGTTATCAGGGCTGATGGCTTGTCCACAAGTAACAAGTGCAGAGACGGGGTCAATCTCTCTTCTCGTTCTCCAGGAGTCTAGTAAGAAGGAAAGATTTGAAGTTACAACATACCAGAATCAGAAGTTCAGGACCCTGGAATCTGCATTTGACTGGCATTTCAGGAACTGCTGTAAACTTATAGCCAAATACCTATGACTGGCAAACAAGCAGTTCATGGGAAAATGAGGTAGTGTTTCCATCAACCTGATGCAAGGTGTGGGCAGCCAGAGCAAGGCATCCTTGATGAGGACCCCTTTTCTCATTTTGCAGTGGCTCTTCTAAGATCTAGAAGAGATCTAGTCTGATGCTTCTGGAAGAATTTCTTAGAGATAGAAGCCAGCAGAGTTGAGACTCTACATCCAGCTGGAGACCAGCTTCATGTTAGGTAATACATTATATACAGCTCTTTCAGGCCAGGTAAATTGAGTGAATTGAATGGTGGGGAGACCTACCAGGTAGAGGGGTTTGGCCTGTGGAATAAACCACCTTGGGGTTCTGGTCTGACTCAGAACTCCTGGACAGCATGCTTTGCCTCTGTCATAGCTGGACTTCACATTCTAGTGGGCAGATAGATACTGGACAAGGAAACGTGGGTAAGAGTAATTCCAGACTGTGGTAAGGGGAAAGGAGAAACTATCAGTGTGTTGTAATAGCGGGGGAAGTGGGGGACAGGTAAGAAGAACACTAGATAGGGAGCCAAGGAGGGCCTGGCCAGCGTAGGTGATACTTTGAATAGATGCTCTAAAAAGGGGCGATTCTAGTGCTCCACTTTCCTTGGGCGTGTGGAAACAGTGCTGTCCTTAATCCCCCATCCACTATTAATCTTTAGCTCTGACCTGTGAAAAGTACATGCATGCATGTGGGTGTTGAGTAAATTCCCCTGATGTTGAGAAGCTACAGCGGGTGTAGACCTGCTCCGTCAAGCAGAAAGCGGGGAGAGTGATGTCAAGCAAAGCTTGATCCTGTTGGAGATTTGGGAAAACTCAAAGGAAGGGACAGAGGGGCCAGTGCTGCAGAGAGCATGTTAGAATCACAGTCAGATATGTTGACTTGTGATTTCAGCCCTGCCACTTGCTAGCCCTCTACCCTTGGGCACATCAAAGGACTTCCACAAGCCTCAGTTCCCTCTGCTTTAAAATAAGAATAATACCAAGCTCAGAGGGTTGTTTTCATGGTTCAGGGAGAGGGCACGTGCAAAGCACTTGGCATAGTGCCTGGCCTGTGGTAGCTGCTGATTACATGTGTCCTCCCTTCCCTCCCTCCCTCCCTCCTTCCCTTCCTTCTTCCCCTCCTCCCCAGCCTGCCCAGGAAGCACTGATGACACTTCAGTTTATCAGATTTCGCTGCTCCAAGCCCATGAGACAACACCCACCCTCTCCCTGTGTTCTAAGTCCTGTTAGAAAAAAATCTGCTGAAGGTGGGAAAGCCTGGGTGATTTTGCCTGTGGTTGTCTCTGAAAGAGAGAAGACATTCTTTTGATTCTGTTTTCTCTCTCTTTTAAAAACACAGCACCATGCAGCTGAAACCAGAGCCTTCCTTGTTTGAGCCCCTCCTTTATCATTCTGTAACCCAGCTTTGGGCTGCCTTATTTGGGATCTCAACTGAGGGCAGGAGGAACAGCTTCTCGGGTTGGGGAGGGGGTGCTGGGCAAAGGGCTCCTCCTTTACAAGGAGGAGCTGGAATGAGTGGTTCTTGGCTCCGCCAGCTGCGTGGACGAGTGTGCTTAGCTGTTTTTGGCAGCTAGTTCCCGGTTCACTTGGCCCCAGCTGGATCTCCTGATTTCAGCTAAGCAGGGCTGTTATGTCCTCATTTTGGAGGGGGGAGGTACATACATACCAGCCTTAGAAATAGTATTTGTGGAGCACCTTCTGTGTGCTTAGCTCCACACAAAGTAAGCCCTGGGGTGGTCCTGGAGACGTGAAAGTCTGGGATTGCGTGAAGGAGAGGAGGTAGAGAGCTATAAGGAGGTGGGGCTTTTCTAAATTGCTAGGAGGCCTAGTTCACCAAACACATATTGAGCATCTCTGATGTGGACGAGACGTGGCGTGGCCGTAGTTCCCAGGGAGCTTCTTGGTTGAGTGGGGGAGGGAGAGATGAGTAAGAACTCACAGTATAACAGGGCAGGTTGTATAATAGAAGCACAAAGAAGCGTCCATGAGGAGACAGAGGAAGGAGTGACACAGTGAGACTGGAGGAGTCTCCTGCCTCTCCCTGGGGGTGGGGGACAGGGCTGTCATGGGGGAGAAGTAGGGGATACCAGGGGCTGGGGTAAAGGGTGGTCCAGGCAGAGGGTACGTGCAAAGGCCCCCAGGCAGGGGTGAGAGCCAAGGTGTTTAACAACTTTCCTCCTTGCTGGTCCAGACATTCACCCTGGGATTGCTGGAGGTGGGGGGTGGAATGGCGGGAACAGCAGGAGGCACTTGGGGGCTTGGGGCAGTGGCTGTTTACCAACCTGTTCAAAAGTCTTTCTGTATTTAACAACTAAGTCTGTCGCGGTGAGTATTGGTGGAACGTCAGCTTTCTCTGAGGTGAGAGAGAAAGGGCCCTATGGAAAAATGGTGATGATTTGGGATGGCTGAACTGCTGGCTGAGCCTGGGGGCATGGTAGGTGGGGTCAGAAAGGTAGGTGGGGGCCAGAGGATAAATACAGCCTTTTATACTCAGCTTAGAGCTTGGACCTTAACGCAAAGCCGGTGGGAGCTGTTGAAGGATTTTAAGCAAGGGGGCCAGTGGAAGGGGGACTATAATTTGCATGGATGACCTTAGGCTTAGGACAGGGTGAATTGGCAAGGCAGGGAGACCCATCAGGAAGCTTTTCCAAGAATCCCTAAGAGAGGTAAGGGAGTCCAAAAATGAGGCCATCACAGTGAGGAGGGAGAGGGGTGGTATGGGTTTAAGTTATATTCACAAGGCCAGATCCCAGCAGTGGTGATTCAATGGATGCGCAAGGTCGGGGAGAGAGAGGATTTAGGGTGACTCCCTGGATTTTGGTGCGAGTGAAGAGTGGCGTCAAGCAGTGGAATCTGAAAGAGGCTGCGGGTGGGGAGGATAATGGGCTACTTGAAGGTGGGGTGGGGGGGTGGGGGGGTGTCGGGTCTCAGCGAGGAGGGGGCTCTGGATCTGGAAGGAAGTCTCGTGAGTGAAAGCAGCATGGTGTGTATAGGAGATTCCGCTGAAGCCAGAGGGACATAAGTAGAGGAGAGAAGTGGGGGCATAGGTTGAAGGTGTGTCCAGTTAACTTATGCCGAGGAACCAGCAGGAAGGGTTTGAATTTGATGGCACCAAGGCGTGAACTTGATGGCAGGTTGAAAGGGCTGTTAAGATTAGACCAGTGTTAATATTAGGCTGGCAGCTGAGTAGAGGCTGGGCTAGGGGATAGGATAGCGGAGAGAAAGGTACACGCTGGTGAGAGATGCTCTGAACTCTAGGGATCGGGGGCCCTGGGAGTGCAGTGGGGATGCGCCAGGGGCCACTGAAAGGAGCAAAAGGGGGATGTGAGCAGGGCACCCTCACCGCACTCCTTTTCGCCATTTTATCTTTGGGGCTTGGTGAAATATTTCATTTTACCCAAGAGTTCTGCTGCTAAAATACGATTGGAAAACTGCACTGAGCAAAAAAAGAGTGAAGGGCTGTGAGGCAAGCATGGTGACTACCTGGAAAAATGGTGCTGGAGCTTCAGTGGTGTGGGTGAGGTGTGTTGGACAGCAGGAAGGAGGCGAAATGCATTTCTCTGTCAGATTTAAAAACGTGTATTTTGGGGCTTCCCTGGTGGCGCAGTGTTTGGGAGTCCGCCTGCCGATGCAGGGGACGCGGGTTCGTGCCCCGGTCCGGGCAGATCCCACGTGCCGCGGAGCGGCTGGGCCCGTGAGCCATGGCCACTGAGCCTGCGCGTCCGGAGCCTGTGCTCCGCAACGGGAGAGGCTACAACAGTGAGAGGCCCCCGTACCGCAAAAAAAAAAACAAAAAAAAAACGAGTACTTTGGTCTCGAAGCTCTGAAGTACAAAGGAGTAACAAGAGACTTAGTTATAGCCTCTCATTTTCTCATTTCACATATATTTATTAATTAATTTATTTTTGGCTGCATTGGGTCCTTGTTGCTGTGCGTGGGCTTTCTCTAGTTGCGGTGAGCAGGGGCTACTCTTCGTTGCGGTGCGCAGGCTTCTTATTGTGGCGACGTCTCTTGTTGCAGAGCATAGGCTCCAGGCTCACGGGCTTCGGTAGTTGTAGCACACGGGCTCAGTAGTTGTGGCTTCGGGCTCTAGAGTGCAGGCTCAATAGTTGTGGCACACAGTCTTAGTTGCTCCGGGGCATGTGGGGTCTTCCCGGACCAAGGATTGAACCCATGTCCCCTGCATTGGCAGGCGGATTCCTAACCACTGCGCCACCAGGGAAGCCCCTGCCCTATGTTATGCACTGTGCAGAATACAAAGATCCAGCCCCTTCTCTAAGGGACCTTATGGCTTAGAAATACAGGAATAGCTACGGCCCAAACACTAGTGAAGTCAAGTGTGGTGAGTGCCAGTCTAGGTAAAAGGGCACTTTACCTAGATTGGGACTCAGGTTAAGGAGATGAGGTGTGTCACATCAAAAACCTGCCAACCCAAGAATGGCTCAAGTAGGACAGGTGGAAAGTTCCAGAAACAGAACTCCCTGTGGGACCCCACAGAGCAGGTGGAACACTGTAGACTCTGAATTTTCAGCTTGTTTTAGAAGGAGAAAGCAAATCCTGGAAGGGGGAGGACCAGGAAGGGGGAATTGCTGGCACATGTCACACAGGGTTCAGGTGTGGGAATTGATGAGCAAACAAGAACTGGGAAGGGTCGGACCCTGGCGAGCTGGATGTACTGGCTGCATCCCTTTGTTGCCTTGGTTTCTCTAATTGTACAAAGGGAGTTTGCCTGAGTCCCTGATGAGTGCTGCCTTTCTTCTTCCAGAGCCCACGGCAGATGTGATAAATTCGATCACCGCCTTTTTCCCCCTTTGGGCTCAGATGTAGCCTCATTTCTCCCCAGCACCCCAGGCAGCCACTCCCTCTCAGATGATATATATATATATGTGCAGTGAAACCGATCTGTGAGTCCTGGGTTAGGTAATTCAAAAGACCTCTTTTCAAACTGACATTTTAGGGTTCTGTAACTTAACCAACAACTGTGGACCTAGGATGGGTCATTATGTTCACGTGCCCTGGTATGCCATTTTTTTCCCTTCTCTCTGTGACTGGGGAGACGTGAAGCATCAGTCTGAATTTTAAACTCAAGTGCCAGCACAGTGCAGAGTCAAAGCTTTAGAAACCTTTTGAGCTTTGAGGCCATGTTTTATGAATTTAGTACATCTGAATGTAGAGAGCCAACGAATGTCTTTGTTTATGAAATCTCTAGCACTGTTTTCCCCCAGATTGATTGAGATATAATTGACATTTAACACTGTGGAAGTTTAAGGTGTTACAATGTGATGAATTGATACATTTACATGCTACAAAACGATTACCACAGTAGGGTTCGTTAACACCTCTGTCATCTCATATAACTGTCATTTCTTTTTTGTGTTGAGAACATTTAAGATTTAATCTCTTAGCAACTTTCAAGTATATAATACAGTATATATAATACAGTATTGTAACTGTAGTCACCCATGCTGTACATTAGTTCCCAGAATTTATATCTCATATCCAGTTTAGACACTTTGACCAGCATCTCCCCATTTTACCCACCCCTCTGCCCCTAGCAACCACCATTCTACTCTTTGTTTCTATGGGTTTATTCTTTTTTAGATTCCACATTGAAGTGAGACCATGTAGTATTTATCTTTCTCTGCCTGACTTATTTCCCTTAGCATAATGCCTTTTTCTTAGACAAAAGCTTTCAGCCTTTCACCATTGAGTATAATGTTAGCTGTGGGCTTGTCATATATGTCCTTTATTATGTTGCAGTACATTCCTTCTGTACCTAGTTTCTTGAGAGTGTTTCTTTTTTTTTTTTTCTTTTTGCCGCACCGTGCCGCTTATGGGATCTTAGTTCCCTGATCAGGGAAAAGAACCTGGGCCCTCAGCAGTGAGAGCCAGAGTCCTAACCACTGGACTGCCAGGGAATTCCCTCTTGAGAGTTTTTATTATGAAAAGAAGTATTTTGTCAAATGCTTTTTTTGCATCTATTGAGATGATCATATGTTTTATAGCTTTTTTCTATTCATGTGATACATCACATTAATGATTTGTGTATGTTGAACCATCCAGGAATAAATACCACTTGATCATGGTATATGATTCTTTTAGTGTACTGTTTAATTCAGTTTGCTAATATTCTGTTGAGAATTAAAAAATTTTTTTCATCAGGGATATTGGCCTGTAATTTTTTCTCATAGTGTCTTTATCTGGTTTTGGTATCAGGGTAATGCTGGCCTCATAAAATGAGTTTGAAAGTGTTCCCTCTTCAGTTTTCTGGAAGAGTTTGACAAGGATTGGTGATAATTATTCTTAAAATGTTTGGTAGTATTCACCAGGGAAACCATCTGGTCCTAGGCTTTTCTTTGTTGGGAGTTTTTCAATTCCTGATTCGATCTTACTCATTACTGGTCTGTTCAGATTTTCTATTTCTTTATGATTCACTCTTGGAAGGTTGTATATTTCTAGGAATTTACCCATTTCTTCTAGATTATCCAATTTGTTGGTGTAGAATAGTTCATAGTAATCCCTTATGATCCTTTGTACTTCTGTGTTATTAGTTGTCATGACTCCTCTTTAATTTCCGATTTTATTTTAGTCTCTTTTTTTCTTAGACTAGCTAAAGGTGTATCAATTTTATTTATGTTTTCTAAAAATCAGCTCTTAGTTTTGTTGATTTTTTTCTATTGTTTTTCTGGTCTCTTTAATTTATTTCTTCTCTGCTCTTTGTTATTTCCTTCCTTCTCTTAACTTTGGGCTTAGTTTGTCCTTCTTTGAAATCTCTAATACCTGGGTGAGAGAGGTGCAAAGATGGTCTTACACAAGGCAGAGGAACTAGGGTTTCTTCTTTCTTCTCATATTAGGTTGTAAGGTGTGAGCAGTGAATGTCACAGGAACGCTAGGAACCAGGCTCAAGATACTGTAAATGGAAGAGGCCTAAGGGATTCTGGAAAGACTAGCAATGGTGCTTACCACCTAGTGCTGGAGAAAATAACCCAAGAGAATGCTCTCCCTCTTCAGCTACCATAATTGAGATAAAGGACATGCACATATAGAAACTGGGTGGTTTGCACACATGTCTAGGCTGGCTCGGCACTTCCTCCCGCCTGATCTAGTGCAGCCGTCCATGGTACGGTGAACAAAGTCATGGCTAGTGTTTTTCATAAAGCTATATGTCGTCAATTTAAATAAATGTCCTTGATTCTGAGAATTTGTTCTTTCTAAACTTTGGTGATTTAAATATCTATTATTTCATGAAATGGTGCTAGTGAGGTTTTTGTTGTTGTTGTTGTTGTTCTTGCTTTGTCAAAGGAAAAGTTGGCAATTCTCTTTTAGCTCCAAAAATCTTTTTTAGGAAAATGTTTTGGAGCATGAGGTCCAAATTCTGGGGAGCCACAGTTGAAGCTCTCGGTATTTAGTGAAAACATCAGTGGATGTGGCTCAGGCCTCAGGGACACTCTTGAGGCTATCCCTCCCTACCTCCCCTCCATTCCAGATCCTCTTGTTCTTCCCTGTCTACCTGTCTTCCTCTTCTGGCCCTTTAACCGCCCACTTGGTTCTTGATTCTGCTGTCATCCCTGCATGCTGATCTTGAGAGCTCCCTCCTTTCTTGTGCTCTCAGCCTGCTCCTAGGCCCTAGAACCTGAGCCCAGGACCCATGGCCAAACTTCTCATGGAGCCTCAGAAGGCAGTCTGCACACATATTTTCTGATTTGATGCTTTGACTTTGTTGTTGAGTAGATTTCCATTCAACTAACGGTATCTAAGATGCCTTTCCTGGCTACGAGGCCTCCCCAGGAGTGCTGAGGACACAGGAAGATCATGCCACTCTTGGACAATACTGTACAGATGTGTTCTCTGAGGGTCCATGGAAAGGGTAGGCTGTCATGGGGGGACACTTGTTTACAAATGTAAAAATGACGTGGGCACTGGAGCACAGGCTGAGCTGAGAGGAGGACTGTATTCAAGTTTCCATTTCACTGTTAACTGTTTTGAGGACTTAGGTAAACCACTGCCATATGATGCCCCATTTTATGGATGAAGGAAGTGGGGTTTTGGCTGGATTCTCTCTCTGAGGCTCCTTCTGTGTCTGTAGTTCTCTGACAGCATGCTTAGTTTTGAGGTCACATGTCACCTCTGAGAACTATAGTTGGAGATCACTAGTCATGATAACTAACGTCAGATGGGACCTAACCGATTAAGCCCCAGCTTGGGTGAGAGTGGCCGGGCATGGGATGAGGAGAACCTGGGCTTGTCGGGCTTTTCTTTCTCTCTTCCCACCACCCCGCACCACCTGCCCACACGTACTTCATGATTCCTTCTTTAGTGGGTACAAATGCTGAACTGAATTGTTCTTGCATCCTTTCATATGTATTAGTTTGTTCTCTTTAAGTAGATATTGCTCTCATGGAGGGCTGGAACTGGGTCTTTTCAAGGGGTGTGCGGGTAAATGTTTCATAAATGGCTCTCTGGAAAAGAAAAAAAGCCCTGGTTTGTAGCGTTTGCAGATTTTTAAGGTGGAAAAAGCCTTGCACCATGGCTGATTTCAGGCTACCAATGGGATGTCACTGAAGCCAAAAAGAGATGGGCATAATTGGCTCTCATTAGCCAGTATGAACTGGTATGAGACAGTATAAGCCAGTAGGAGCTGGCTTCAGTACACACTCATGGCTCTGAGTGCAGATAGCTCAGAGCTGGGAACACACAGTAGGTTCTGAGGAATTGCTTATCAGCAGCTTGCTCCCTGTGAGGATGAGCAGGAAGACGGGGGTGAGGTACGCACCACCGGGGGCATTGGTTGTTAGCACCTTTGGAAAGAGATCCTCTGCCAGATAGATGTCTTTCCCGTCTTCCATCTGTGGCCAAGGAATCTCTCAGATACATTTTGGATCATGTCACCATTTAAAATCTTCAGTAGTTCCCTGTTGCCTACAAGATGAGTTCTAGGTGCTTTTGAATGGCATTCGGGGGCCTTCAGTGTCAGACAACCAACTGCCTTATCCGTTTCACCTCCAGCATTTCTTGACATGGATTCTATGTCCCATCTGATCTGTACTTCCAAACCACTCAGAATGTCCAGTGTCAGGCCTCCTGACCTTTGCAAGTGCTGTGACCTCTGCCTTGCTTGCCTCTCTTCCACTCACCACCTGTAGAATTCTTAGTCTTAAGGCCTTGCTCATGTGTTGCCTCCTTTAAGGTACCAGTCCTGGCACCACTTGGGCAGTTAGACTCCCCCTCGAGTGCTCCTTGCCGTCTTTAGAGAACTCTATTGGAGCATTGATCACACTGCATAGTAATGTTACATCAACGTCTATCTATTGTGAACTCCTTGGGGGGAAAAGGAACATTTATTTTTCTTATCCCTCGCACCCAGAGCTCTGCCTGGCACATAGTAGGTGCTCAACAAGCGTGCGTTAAATGGCTATACAGAGAGACAACTGTACTTCACCTCTCCCCACTCTCTCTGTTTGTGATTCAACTGTGTAATTAGGAGTTGGCAGCACTTTCAATTCTTCCCTCACCACCTGGGCTTAAACCAATACTAAAAAGTTTTATTTGGTTGACTGTTGTCCTTTCAGGCAGATGAAAGTGGCAATTCAACCCTCTTTTATCAAACCCTGCATGTGTCAGAGCATTTGAAGATGATGTGTGTGGGAGCTCTGGCTCTCTGGTGATTTCTCTCGATTTAATTAGTCTGACCTTCTGTGATAATCCCCCTCGGATGTCCCTGGCTCCCCCCCTCTACTTCTGTATCATATTCAGGCTTCTGCCATCATCAGCAGAAGACCAACTGCTCAGCTCAGCCTGTAGCATAATTCACAGCTTGGCTCTCAAAAATGAACTTTTACTCCAATGGAGCTGCTCTTAGCATTAAAATTGGCCTGAGAGAGCTAGGAAAGTTTATCTTGGAGCCAGCATGGGGTCCGTCCCTCCAACTCAAATATTTCTCTTCAAAACTAGAATGAGCTTTAGTGTGGCACTACCAATGGCTTCCTGAAATATTGGTATATCTTTAAACATTAACATTTAGTTACAGTGCTGAAGGCTTTCTGGAGAGTTTTAAAGTCTTTCCTGCCCCTCCTCGGAATAACCGGGGCTTTCATAACTACTTTCCTTTCATTTCAGGCATGGGGGAATGCATTGAACTGGTGCAATATGGGGCTAATCAAACAGCTATTTATTTTCAGTCCATCCTCATAGGATTTCCCAAATGGAGTAGAGAGGCTACTTTAGAACAATCCAGAAAGTCAAAGTGGTAGCCCTGGTGCTTCTGGTCTTCATGATGCTGGGAAAATTCTTGGGAGTTTAACATTCTCCTTTCAAACCCTTAGCCCAGGCTCTGAGCTAGAAAATTATTATCTTCTCCATTTCCTGTTTTGGAATAAAAATCTAGCAGTGTATGAAGGAATAACTTCTTTCTCAGCAGTATTAGATAGAATGGGGCAATTTGTAACATGGGCTTATTCAACATTTATTGATACATACCCTGGGCCAGGAAACATTCTATCCCCTGGAGATATAGGGATGAATAAGGCACAGCCACTGCCAGTAAGAGATCCACCAAGTGGAAGAGATGAACGTGCCAACAGAGAAGCACAATTGAGGCATGTTAACAGGGTATCTGGAACCCAGAGCAGGGGGTAGCTAACTGTTGGGGAGAATAGGAGAAGTTTTCATAGAGGGTGGGATACTTGAGCTGGGTATTATAGGATCAATAGAGTTTCTTCAGCTGCTACAGATTGGAAGGAGCACTCTGGGCAGTGCTGTAGCACCTAGAGGAGTGGGCATGAGTTTGGGTTGGCTTGAGCACAGGGAACACAGGAGCGAGGCACTGGGTGCTGAGGCTGGAAGGGACTTTGGAACCAGACTATAAAAGGTTTTTCACTCAGTTCTAGGGAAATTTGATCTGTCTTTTTGGCACAGTGGCTATGGCAAGATTTGAAGCAGAATAAAGGTATACTCAGATTAGAATTTATAAAAGATAGTTCAGGGTGGTGTTGCAGAGGGAGGGGTGGAAACCAGTTAAGCACACTGTGATGATAGATTCAGAAAAGAAACGAGGGCCTCAAGGAAGTCAGTGACAGCAGAGAGAGATGGGAGGGAGCTGTCTGTAGCTGCCAATAAAAATCAGCACACAGGGGCTCAGAGGGTGACACTGGTGACAGCAGCCATCAAGCACTGTGGCTGCTGAGGAGCCTGTGAGTCATCAGAAGGGGATGTGGGGAAGCTTGGTGTCATGATGATTAACCAGATATGTAGGAGATGTTTCAGGGTCAAAGGGCCTCTAAGATTGTGTGGCAGAATACTTACTGCTCCTTGAATATCTATCCACGGGCTCACCCACATTTCCCAGCCCTCCTGCAGTTAGGTTGAGCCATGTGACTAGTTCTGGCCCCTGCAGTATCAGCAAAAGTAATCTATGTCAGTTCTAGGTTGAAGCAGTTAAGAGCTGGCTCTTCCCTTGCCACAGTGTCCTGGAAGCCATGTCTTCCAGATGTGCAGCTCTAAAATGCAAACCTTCTGGATCCGTGAGTCTGCCTTGGGGTGTTGCCAGATCCACAGTGAACTTTGCCCGAATAAAAAGTGGAATCTTATTGTTAAGCCACAGAGACTGTAGGGCTCTTTGTTACCACAGCATAATCTAGCCTATCCTGACAAAGACACTTCCTTCTTGCTAAGACTGTTGAGGCCTGCAGTATCTATGACTGCAGGTTATTTTAGCTCCTTTCAGGAAAGTGTTTGGAAGAAACTACATGGCAGAGGTATGCTTATCTGCCTCAGAACACTTTGGCTTCTCTTGGCTATAGAATATGACAGTTTTCTCAAGCAGGCAGACCCTTGGGAGAAAAAAAAAAAAAAGATTATATGGTGAAATGCCAGAAGCCTTTACAATGCCACAGAGATTGACAGTAATTCTTAGTACTCCTGGAGTGTGTGTCATCCTGAGGAAGGATAAATGTATTACAAGCCTCCAGGGGCAGGATGAAAGCTTCTCCGTCATCAGTAGTATATGCCTCTTGTCACACCTGAGGCAGAGAGGGAGGCCTTGGTGGGAAGGAGATTTGTCATCGTGTGCCGGAGGAGGAATGGCTGAAGAACCTGGGGATGCTGGGCTGGAGGAAAGAGGACTTGGTGGGGGTTATACTCTTGAGTCTTTAGGAGTTCAGGGGCCACTGTGTGGAAGAGAGAGCAGATTTGATCCTGGTGGCCCTACAGGGCAGTTAGCCCAGTGGGTGGACATTGCATGCAGATAGATTCCAGCTCAGTAGAATAAACATGCTACCAGAAGATGGATTATTAGGGCTGCCTCGGTGGGTGGTGAGCTCCCCACCGTTGAAAGTGCTTCATTGTAGGCTGGAAAGCCACTTGGTAGAGAGGCTGCTGTGGTGAAAGGGGAAGTGAACTGGGAGACCGTCCTCAGGCCGTGTGATCTTGGGCACGTCAAGTGACCTTTCTGAACTGGTTTCTTTAATTGTGAATAATAATAAGTCCTACTTCTCAGGATTATGGCAAATGTATGATGTGAAATATATTTACAGGCTGATGTTGAAAAATATTGGTAACAATAACATCATCATCAGTTACCACAATAATGGGACCTCATTTATTGGACACTTACTCTGTGTTAGGCTCCATGCTTTGCACATATCTCATTTGACACTTATAATATCCATATGAGATAAGTACTATTATTAACCCATTTTACATATGAGAAAACAGAGAATTGGAGTGACTTGCCCAAGTTCACACAGTTAGAAATTGGCAAAGTTGGGACTCCAGTCCAGGTCTGTCTGGCTCTGGAGTCTAAACTCTTAATTATTATGCTTGTTATAACTCTTCAGGATCAAAATAGCAGATGCATATTGGTTGCTCTGAATACTGCAGAGGATGAAGGTTTTTTAAAAATTAAATTAAATTTACTTATTTTTGGCTGTGTTGGGTGTTCATTGCTGCACGCAGGCTTTCTCTGGTTGTGGTGAGCGGGGGCTACTCTTCATTGCGGTGTGCGGGCTCCTCATTGCGGTGGCTTTTCTTGTTGCAGAGCATGGGCTCTAGGCGCATGGGCTATGGAAGTTGTGGTGCACGGGCTTAGTTGCTCTGCGGCATGTGGAATCTTCCTGGGCCAGGGATCGAACCCGTGTCCCCTGCGTTGGCAGGCGGATTCTTAACCACTGTGCCACTAGGGCAGTCCCAGGACTAAGGTTTTATTTGAAGAGGCTCATCATTGGATGGACAACTGGTCTTGATGAAATTAAGTTTTCTTCTAATACTATCATTGTATGCATACTATTCAATTGTGTTATGGCTGATGGTTTACAATATGTTCCAGTTACCTACTACTACATGATAAACTACCTGAAAACTTAGTGACTTAAAGTGACAATAACTATTTTATCATTATCTCTCATGGTTCTGGAGGTTGACTGGGCTCAGCTAGATGGTTCTTGCTCAGGGTCTCCCATATGGTTTCAGCTGGGGCTGGAGTCACCTCAAAGGCTCCCTCAGGACATGTCTGTGTGGTGGTTATTGCTGTTGACTGGAACAACTGCATGTGGCCTCTGCGTGTGGCCCGGGCTTCCCCACAGCATGGGGACTCCACTTCAGATTCAGTACACCAAGAGAGCCACATCTTTTGACCTAGCCTTGGAAGTTGTATCTTTTGACCTAGCCTTGCAAGTTGCAATACATCACTTACTCCTGTCACAAGCCCTCCCAGGTTCAGGAGGAGAAACCACATCCCCACATCTCAATGAGAGGGGTGCAGAAATCACATTGTACAAAGTGCATGTGAGATAAGCAGTGTTATGGAGGCAATTTTTAGACAGTACAGTTTGTCACAGGCTGATAGGCATTCATTCAGAGGTTTCCTCTTGGGAGAGTAATAAATAAAGATTTTGGAAAGAACTGAGAATTTCAACATTGTTTCCATTTTGAAGAAAACCATCCCAGTTAGTATTTTCTATAATTTTTGTTAACTTAGACATTGGTCAACCCCTCATATAATTTTTATCAGCTTAAACACTGGCTTTTAATGTATCAGCCAATGGCTGGTCTCTACCCTTCATGGAATATATTGTTATGTATTTATATATAAAAATGACCATCCCATGGCTTATAACTTCAACATTTATAGTTATATCTTTTTCTGCTGGAAAGAATTATTTTATGGACATTTGTTGACTGATTTTTAAAAAATTTCCTTATTTTAATACTTAAGAATGGGTGAAGGGATGTGGTGACACCAGTCATGATACACCTGGTGGAAAGGAGAAATTTGAAAAAAGGCTAAGATACTGTGTCCGGTTCACATGGCACAGCTCTCCCGTTTGGGAATTATCCTTAGCAGTTTCTCCTTTGAATGGTCTACAAGGAGTGGAAGAGGACTGGACTCTCTTTGACTGAAGTGTATTCTGAGGAAAATATGTTTAGGGACCAAGGATTCAGCATCACCTTTGGGTCTTTTAGCTCATGTTCTTGATGGAAAGAATTCTGTCGGGGGAACCTAAGTCAGGAGTTAGGGAATCATGTCATCTGCTGTTAAATTTTGGTGACTGGGCATTGAAGTGCCTGCCGGGCTATGTGCGCAGAGAGAAAGATGGAAATAAAAACACAGCAGTAGCAGTGAGCATCCACCTCGGCTCTTCAGGACGTTCTCAAGGCGTTGCCTTGCCCTAGTTTCTGGCACTGCTCATGCTCCTCCTCCTGGGGCTGCGAGGACCCACAGGTCTTCGGGCTCTCATTGGCGTCCCTTTGCTGTCTGTCCAGTCCCTTGGAATCCACGTTAGGTGAGCACCTCGTAAGTCCTTTGATCTGCAAAGCAGTGCCTTTCAGAGTTTAGGTCAGTGAGTGGGGCGCTGAGGAGGAATTGACTAACTCTGTCGCGGACAGGGATGGGACTAAGAATCTACAGAGGGAAACCAAGGCAGATGAAAGGGCACGCGCAGGAAGTGATTGCAGGCTGCCTGGGCGTTGCTCTGTCCAGCCAAAGAGCGACTGCGTCTCGTGGTATATATGCATGTATAGAGCAGATGGGATTCTTGTCAGCCAAGCTGGATGTGAGCCTCTCACTTGCCCGGCAGTGAGACCTAAATAGAGAGAGAGAGAGAAATGAAGACTGATGGAGATGAATGCTTTATAAGAATAATTATTTTAGATTTTTAGACTAGAGAAGTTAGAATTTATAAAATGTATATGATATATATCATATATATGCTAAAAATCATATGTATGTCTTATATGTGTTGACATATACATATATACAGCTTGAAAACACACACATATACATACACACACAGAAATAATAATGCAGGTTTGGGTTTTTTGTTGTTGTTGTTGTTGTTTTGGGCAGGGAGGGTATTATTTACATTACCTTACACAGAGATTTTTTCACTTTACCATAGAATCCCCTGAGGGTGACCAGCTCTCCTCCCTCCCTCCCCACTCACCCCCACTCTCCCTTCCTCTCTCCCTTCTTTCCTTTTTAATCTTATTATGGAAATTTTCAAGCAAACACAAAATTGGAGAAAGTAGTATAATGATCCTTGATAAAGCGTTCCTTTAAATGCCTCTTCTTTGGAACATTTACAGCAGAGTTCAGTTTACAAAAAAGAATTGCCTGGGAAGTTTAGAAAGGTTCATCTTTGTGTAAAGTGAAGAGTAAATATATTTTATAAAATTATTCTCAGGAGATCTTCTCCTGACCTAATATAAATCAGTAAATCCAGTAGAATAGCAATGTCAGAAAGGCTGCTTCTCCACTGGTATGTTTTTGTTTGTTTGTTTGTTTAAAATCCAGCGTCATGAGAATTTAAATCCGAGGAGAAACACTGAAAATACTTGTTTAGGCCAATGCTTCTGGCCAGTTTGTTATGATGCATGACATATGATGCAACTGACCAATTATTTCAGTGAAATAACCAAGTTGATAGTTTTAGTTTCCCAGAAAATTGAGCAGTGGTCTCACAGAATCAACCTTTTAAAGCATGATTTAGACGACAGCACTCTTACACCAGTGCTGTATGACCCAGGAGGAGGAAGGAAGACATATTGGGAGATGGAGGGGCTCCAAATATGGACTTAGTGGTCATCCGGGGGGCGAGGTGGATTGAACAGGACGACCTGGCCTTTGGGTCTCTACTCTTGAGGGGCTCCAAAGGTAGAACTGAATTCCTAGAGTTGGCAGGTGGTGGACTTTGCTCATAGCTGAGGAGTTGAGTGTGAAAGGAGTCTGGCTTCTGAGGGGCACCTGGGAGGTGGGGAGGGGAAGGAGCTGAGGAGAGGTATCTCTGAAAGGAGAATGGTTCATGATGGAGTCTGTGATCCAGAGGAAGGTGTCAGAAATCTGTTGCTAGTGGGGCTTGTCCCCATGGCAAGCTAGGAGCTCTGCGAATGCTGAGCCACAGTAAAACAGTGGCCTGTGTCGCCTGCATGGAACCATCGTGGGGAATTGCATAGAGCACAGCTCTCACACTGTTGCACATTACAGACCCTGGGGAGATTTTACAAATTTCCATGCCCTCCAAACAGGTCGCACTCCAAACAAATCAGGATCTCTGCAGATGAGACCCAGGCACCAGCATTTTAAATAAATAAATTACTAAATTAATTTATTGATCACGCAGCTTGTGGGATCCTAGTTTCCCCACCAGGGATCGAACCTGCGCCCCCTGCATTGGAAGAGCGGAGTCTTAACCACTGGACTGCCAGGGATGTCCCAGGCATCAGCACTTTTAAAAGTCCCTTAGGCAACTCCAAGGTGCAGCCAAGTGAGAAGCAGTGGCATAGAGTATGAGACAGGGCACAGAGGCACTTGGGTTCTGTCTGCCACTAACACTTATATGTTTTATGACCTTGGACAAATCATTTAACTTCTCTGAGCTTCAGCTGTTCAGCTAGAACTTGAAGGGGTTGGACTAAATGGTCTCATTGGTGGTTTAAACAAATGACTCCAAGATTCTTTGAGAGCTGGAGTCTGTGTCCCCTCCCCTTGAATGTGGACTTCGTGACTTCCTAACCAATAGAATATGGTGGAAATGACACTGTGCCAGTTTTGGGGTCTTAGCCTTAAGAAGCTGACAGCTGGGGACTTCCCTGGTGGCCCAGTGGTCAAGAATCCGTGCTGCCGGTGCAGGGTGTGCAGGTGCAATTCCTGGTTGGGGAGCTAAGATTCCACATGCTGCGTGATGCGGTCAAAAAATAAAAAATTGTAAAACAAAAAACCCCAAACAAACAACCTACTTGTTAAAAAAAAAAGAAGAAGAAGAAGAAGCTGACAGCTCTGTTTTCTGCGTCTTGGGACACTTGCTTTGGAGCCCAGCCACCATGCTGACAGGAAGCCCAGGCCACATGGAGAGACCACAGGTAGGTGCTGACAGACCCGTCTGAGGTCCCAGTGGATCTCAAGCTTCACCTGCCAGGCATGAAGATGCCATCATGATACTGATCCCCAGCTGTTGAGTCTCTCTCAGCTTCAAATCTGTTTAGCTGATACCCCAGATAGACTTTGTGGACAGAGACAAGGTACCCCCACTGTGTCCTGTCCAAATTCCTGACCCACGCTGTCCATGAGCATAATAAAATGGGTATTTTACTTTATGAAGTTTGGGGTGCTTTGTTAGGCAGTAATGATAACTAGAACAATCTCTTGGTGTTACCATTTAGGGAATATTGGAGATTGATAGTATAGCAAAGTGTTTAAGGGGATGGATTCTGGAGGCAGACTGTCCAGTTTCAAATCCTGGCTCTCTACATTTCTCTGGCTGTGTGAATTAGGGTAGATTATCAATTTTTCAAATAATTATCAGTTATTCAAATTCTCATCTAAAATGGGATACTAATAATATCTACCTCATAGGGTTGTCATGACCATTAAATAACAATACATTTAAAGAGTGAGTCCCATGCAAGTATTTACAAAGATTCTAATGATGGTGGCGATATGTTATATCATATCATATGTTATATGATATGATGGCTACATGTTACCTGTAGTTTGCAAAATGCTGGGATGGGGTGGAATAAGTGGGGGGCTGTTGCATAAACTGGGCACGACCTGCCTTTGCCTAGTGTGCCTCCCATGTTGCTAAGTACATCCAGGGATCCACATTGTTCTTAGCTATTCAGCAGGTGTTCAACGGCACCTTGGAATTGTATCATGTCTCTGGACCTGTCACCGTCACATTGCTCAGAAATTGGATTCTGCAGAGTAGAAACATGTGGCTTGTTGGCAAGGCAACTGGTTCAGAGCAGGGACATTTCCAGGCTGAGAGAGCTCGCCTTTGTCAATTGGGTTACAGCCCTCATAAAAAACCTGTCTATTTGTGTTCTTTTCTGGATGCTCGGAGATGTCAGGCCGCCTTGAGGGGTGAGGGGGAGAGTGCTGTCCTCGCATGGGTGGCTCCGGCTGCACCTCTTTCTTTGTACGCCCCAGCTGCTAAACCAAACCCTGGACCTCCTGAGTGTGGGGAATACCTGGGCCTGGAATGGTGGTATAATATCTCCAGCGGGGAGGGCCGGCAGCTCTGAGAGCTTCTGACTTTTCTGTTTTTGCCTCCAGGTAGATGGAGAGATTCGGGTGCGGGTTTGCAGCTCCTATGCTCCTGCGTACAATGTCATCAGCTTCCATTTTAAAAACCAGAAGGGTAGCCTTCTAATATATTGAGTTTTGGGTGTGACAAATAGAAATTTATGGCACGAGGGTTAACTGCTCAGCTAAGATCTGTCAGCAATGCCATTATGAATGAAATGAAAGGATATGAAAGTTGAAAAAAGTTTAGGTACTCAGGGTGGCATGGTGGGACTTGGTAGCTGGTGACAAATTCTTGGTTTAAATGCTGGCTCTGCCATTTGTGGCCCATGTGATCTTGAGCCTCCACTGATAATATAGAAAGGGAATGCTGATGGCATCGTATCAGAGTACTTTCATTAGGGTTGGAAAAGCTTGATAGATATCGAACTATATAGACTGGGTTGGGGTATCTTCAAAAAGGATCCTTACACTTGTTTGTCAAGGTCAGATAAATGTTCCTTCATTCATTTCTTCATTTACTCATTCATTTATTCAACAAATATTTTTCAAGCACCTGCTATGTGCCAGGCACTGTACCAGTTGCTGGGGGTATAATTAGTGAACAAAACAATATGATTCCTGTATTTCTGGTTTAATTCTAGTGGTTAGAAACAGACAAAATAAATAAGAAAAATGTGGTGTGTTAGACCGTGATAAGTGCTATGTAGAAAAATAAAGCAGAGAAGGGGGATGGGGACTCGGGGTGGGGAAGCGTTTCGGTTTTAAATACCATGTCAGGAAAGGCCCCTCTAAGAGGGTGACATTTGTGTAAAGATTTGGAAGAGGTAAGGAGGTGAGCCACAAAGTTACCTGGGGGGAAAGCTTTCCAGGCAAAGCCGACAGGACATGTCAGTGCCCCCGGAGTGCACCTGGTGTGTTTGAGAAACAGCAAGGAGTCCGGTGTAGCTGGAGTGGGGTGAATGGGAGAGAAATGGGAATGAGGGCACGCTGGTTTCAGAGCCAGATTGTGTAGGTTCTCGTATGTCATTCCGAGAACTTTGGCTTTTTCTCTTAATGAGATGGGAAACCATGGAAGGCATGGAGCAGAGGAGGGATATGATCCTACTTAGTTTTTAGAAATGTAATTTAAAAATTTAAAAAAACAGCTTTATTGAGGTAAAAGTGACAAACAGTAAACTATACATATTTAAAATGTGCAATTTGAGAATTAAAAAATCTTTAATCATGGTGTAATACACATAACATAAAATTTACCATCTTAGCCATTTTTAAGTGTATAGTTCATTAATATTAAGACTATTCACATTGTCATGTGACCGGTATCACCTTGCAAAACGAGAACTCTATACCCATTACACAAAAACTACCCATTCTCCCTCCCCCACCAGACACTGGCAACCACCATTCTGTTTTCTGACTGATTTTGACTACCCTAGGTATCTCATAGCAGTGGAATAATGCAGTGTTTGTCTTTGTGTGACTGGCTTATTTCACTTAGCAAGGTTCACTCATGTTGTAGTACTTTTCTGGAGAGTCGCTTTAGTTGTGATGAAAACCAATTTATTAGCTCTTTAATGGGTTCGTTTTTTTAAGGTGTCCTCCTACGTTGATTTTAAGAGGATCCCTCTGGCTGCTGTGTTGAGAAGAAAAGTGAATGGTGGGCAAAGGTGGAAGTGGGGAGACCAGTTAAGAGGCTATAACGAGAAGACCAGCAAGAGGTGATGGTGGTTTGGATTGCAGCGGGGGTGGTAGTGGAGGTGATGCGAAGAGGAGGGATTTGGGTGTATCTTGAAGATAGAGCCCATGGGATTTTCCGATGGATCGGATGTGAGACGTGAGAGAAAAAGAGGAGTTAACGATACTCCAGCTGAGGGCTTGGAGGGATGGCATTGCTGTTACCTGAGACGGGAAGGCTGTGGGCAGAGCAGGTGAGGGCAAAGACTTGGAGCTTGGTGTTTGACATATTAAATTTGAGATGCCTATTTGACATCCCAGGTAGGGGAGTGTTGTTTGGACCTGAGTCTGAGCTCTGTGTGATTCAGCCTCTGGTCATGCTGGGTTCTGTGTCATCCCCTGACATTTCTCTTCTGAATTTATATCCTTTGCTGAACTGTCACTTCCTTTATTGGAGCTCATATACCAACTGCATAAGTTCTGACTCATGTAGGCAGTTACTGGTGATTCAAGCTCAAGACCACAGCCTAGATCGACTTCATTTCTATACCACAGCTACACCAATTCCTACCTGTCCTTTACAAGCCTGTCGCAGTGTAGGCGCTGAGAGTGGAGTTACTTTCTACCTATGCCTTTGTAGTAGAGATTTTCAGGCCTTGCTGACTTTTGGGAGGAAAAGCCAAGGGACATCTCTAGTTTTTTCTCTCATTGCTCTGAAAACTATCTCTCTGGTGGTTTGAATTGTTCCCAGTTTGTAGGTTAAAAACCTGGGGGGCTAACACTAGCTAAGTCTTTGCAGAACACTGATGGTAGCTTCTAGTCACATGACCAAGGGGAGAAGTAATGACATTCTCCTTGGTCCTGCAGATGACCTTCCTCACTGCAAAGCATCTCTTCTGGAATGTTGCTGTTCATCAGGAGTGGACTTGGATCTTTTTCCCAACTACATGGAGATTTGTTTGAGATGCTTCTGAGTCTCAGTTTTAAGAAGGAAAAAAAGAAAAAAAAAATTACTCTTTAAGGAAGACCAAACAACTAGCACTAATATATTATTGAGGCCAATAAATGCCTCCTTGGTCCCTTGGGCAAGTGAAACAGCGCCATCCGCTGGCCAGTTCCCCACACCATGTGACGTCTCCAGGGGGCACATACGCTGAGTTTATTATTTCAAGTGTCCTAGAGGCAGTGATCCCAGTTTTAATATGCGGCTCCTCCAAAGATGCCAATTCCTTTTTAGGAGATTTTTGTATATTCTGTTTCCCTCCAGATTTCTACTTATTGTACTAAAACCAAAATGATTCCCCAAAGAAAAGTGATTCTTTTGCTCTTGCCCTGCTTTTGCAGCATGCATTTTCATTATTCCTTCCTCTTTCTGGTCCTCATCTGCTTGCAGACATATTTACATTGCTGTAATCATATTGAATTGATACAACTTTGTATTATCATTATTCTTAAAATTTACTGAGTGCTACTGTGTACCATACCCCGTGCTAAGAGTTCACAGCCATTTAAGAGCTTCATTGGATTCTCTTCACTACTCTTTAGGTATTCTTATTAGCCTTATTTGCTGGATGAGGAAACTGAGGCTCAGAGCAGATATTCACAACCACCCACTTTAACATTGAGAGAGCCTGGAATTTGGTAGCAGGTGTTTGAGAGTCACTTGTGCAAATCACTTAATTTTTCTGAGTCTCGGTTAGTGTGATTCCTTCCCACCTCCTGGGACCCTTGAGGACTGAAAGGAGTCATGTATATGAGGGTGCTTGATAAACTGTAGTTTTTATTATAGTTCTAAACAGTAATTTTAATTTTTAAAATTTATTTATTTATTTATTTATTTATTTATTTATTTTTGCCTGCGTTGGGTCTTCGTTGCTGCACACAGGCTCTCTCTAGTTGCAGTGAGCGGGGGCTCCTCTTCATTGTGGCGCTCGGGCGTCTCATTGCGGTGGCTTCTCATTGCAGAGCACGGGCTCCAGGAGTGCGGGTTTCAGTAGATGAGGCTCATGGCCTCTAAAGTGCAGGCTCCGTAGTCGTGGTGCATGGGCTTAGTTGCTCCACGGCATGTGGGATCTTCCCGGCCCAGGACTCAAACCCGTGTCCCCTGCATTGGCAGGTGGATTCTTAACTGCAGTGCCACCAGGGAAGCCTTAAACAGTAATTTTTAACCTTTCATTAATAATCTTCCTGTTGTTGGATTTAGGTGGTCTTTCATTTATTTATTTTGGCTGTTAAAGTGACATTGCAGTGAACATTTCATGTAGCTTTAATTTTTATTCTTTAAAATATCCTTAGGCTAAAGGGATATTATGGACTTTTAAGATGGTTTCTGATATGTATCACCAAGAGTTGATATCAGTTTATACGGCGTGTGTGGGGACTGGTTTTACCGCAGTGTTGTAATACTGGATAGTTTCTCAAGTTCCTCTAATGTAGTGAGTGTAATATGCTACCACATTATTTGAGGGGGCATTTCTTTGATTACAAGAGAAGTTGAATGTTTTCCCAGATGCTTGTTTACTAGTAGTATTTCTGTTTTTATGAATTGTCTTCTCTAGTTTTTTGCTAGTTTACATGTTGGGGACTTAATGTTTTGTTATCAATATGTATAAATTCTTTACATAACATAGACATGAACCCTTTGTTATATTTGCTGTGAATGTTTTCTCCAGATGATATTTTCCCTTTGATTTGAGTTATATTAGTTTTGTCCAACGGTTATTTATTTCTATAATGTACAAACTGACCATCCTTCGTAATTTATTTCAACTTAACTTATGAAGTTATCATCTCTTGTGCTTTCTTTAGCAGCACATATGCTAAAATTGGAATGGCATAGAGAAGATTAGTCTGGCCCCTGTGCAAGGATAAATTCATAAAGTATTTTATATTTTTTATGGCATAAGAATTATATCTCAATGAAGCTGTTACCAGAGAAAAAGAAAAACCAACTAAAGAGTTACAGTAAAACAAGTTTCTTTTTAGAGTGAGGATCTTATTTCAGCTTTTCCTATCCATATTCACTTGTGATATGTGCCTGTCATTTTCTTATCAGATTTTAGGAAGAGAATCATGCTTGCCTAATGGACAGAAACGTACTCTTATCTCTTTTTGCGCTCTGGATATTTTATACAACATCGAAATCATCTGTTTCTTAAAAGTATGAAAATTGTTCTGATGGAAACATGGGGACAAACTGCATTTTTCTTAGTTGTTATCAAATTGTTTCTTCAATTTCTTCCTCGGTTATTATTCTGTTTAGATTTATATTTCTTGAGTTATTTTTAGTAATCTATATTTTCCTAGAAATTATTCATTTCATTGAAAATTTCAGTTTATTAGCCTACAAGTGTGCATAACATTCTCTTTGGATTTGGAGAAAAATATCTATTTTCTGTATTTTGTCCTATCTCCTTTTCTCATTTCTAATTAAAAATGTTCCCTTAATTATATTTGACAGAGGTTTGTTTATTTTAGTAGTCTTATCAAAAAAACCAATATTTGAACTCATTTATCATTCTACAGCTTTATGTTTTACAATGTATTTATTTCAGCTTTTATCTTCATTTACTGCCCTTTTAAAATTACTTTTCCCTGTAATTTTTAAATAGAAGGCTTTGTTAACATCAATTTGGATAATCCCAGCCTGAATAGTTTTATGAAGACTGAAATAAGTTGTGGGGAGAGAAACGGATGTATTATCATTGTGTGTTTATCAATCAGGGACCAGCAAGGACCAGAGAGACCGCACCAGCCTTTTTAGTAGAGGGAATTCATACGGGAACGAGTTAGGAGGTGCTGGAAACACCGAAAAGGCGAGTGGGCTGTGAATTGACGAGGAGATGAGCAACAGCAGCAGGCTGCTCCTGCCCACCCACACCCAGCTGGAGGGACCGAGGGCTTAGGAGGGAATGTTCCCGGGCCCCAGGGAGCCAGAAGCACATGTCTGCCGAGAAGCCACAGAAGGCAGAGCTGGGGCTGGGGACGGAGAAGGAAAGTGGGGAGGGTAACCTGGAGTTGACTACCCTCCTCTCCCCAGTCTCCTCCCAGTGCCTCTCTGGCAGAAATTAACTAGAAGCCAGTTGGCAAAGGAGCCTGAGAAATGCAGTTTGCAGGGAGTCAGGCTGAACAGAGAAGGGCAGCCAGTGGACCCAAGAATGGACAGTGACCAGCACAGACACTTTCCCTTCAACCCAGGTGAGGTCAGAAGGGTTTGTAATGCTACTAAGATGACAGCCCCAGCGCCAGGATGCTGTCATAGCTTTGCTTCGTCCTATGGGCCTCAGCTTCTCTACCCTTTTCTCATTCTCCCTGTCTCCGTTCTCGCTTTTGATCGCTGAGCCCATTTTAAAAAGTTAAGTCAAGTTTCTGTCCGCGCTCTTTCCCTAGTCAGTTCCCTCTCCTTTGGCCACCTTACGCACAGCCTTGATTCTAACCTGGACCTGCTTATGGGGGTACCCAGCTCTTTATTTCTATTTGTGATTTCTTTGGGCAACTCCAGACCTGGATTTCTAGCTGCCTAATAGGCATCATGGATGCCTCCGAACCCTTGTAAATTGGATTTATAATGTTCTTTTCCCCCCACATCTCTTTTGTCCCCTGCATTCCTTTCTCAGTTGATAGGGCCTCCTCCATCCTGGCATCAGAGCTGGCCAGCTTGGAGTAACCCTTAACCCTTCCTTCTCCCTCCCATCCCATACAGGTCTCCGCACATCTGTTCAATTCTGTGCCCTAAGATTTCTCTGTTTCTTTCTTCTTATCTCACTGCACCTGCACCAGCTCTGGCCTCATTATTTCTCCTCTGGTTTCTTCTAATTTTTGTCTCTTTCTCTATAATCCTCCCTGTTTCAGTCCATTCTTCACCTTAATGCAAAAATGATGGTTTCGGAAACACAGACTGGTCCTGTTACTTAAGCTGTAAACTCCCAAAGGGCCTCCAGGTGCACAGGATCTGTGCCAGGTGTTTTCACTCTGGGATCAGCTCCTGCCTCCTCATCACACCTCCTCTTTTGCCATTTTCCATCACCACTCTCTGGTCCAGTTGTGTTAGATTACTTTCTCTCCACTGAGCAGGCCGGGTGGTTTTATATTCCTGCATCTCTGCACCTGCTTCTCTCTGATTCTGAAAGGCAGTGGTTCTCAAAGTGGGTTTCTGGGCCAGCATCAGCATCACCTGGGAACTTACTGGAAATGTATTGATAGTTTCTCAGTTCCCAACCATACCTACTGAATCAGAAATGCTGCAGGTGAGGCCTAGGAATCTGGGTTTTTAACAACTTTCCAGGTGATTTAAACGCAAGGTAAGTTGAGAACCACTATTGTAAAGGACTCTCCCTTGCGCCTTGAGTCTTACTCAATTACAGATGCCAGCTTTGGGTAGCCTTTCCTGTTACCCCTGGGCAGGGGTAGTCACACACACGTATAAATACAATTAAAAAATTATTTAACAGACACTTGCATAATGCTTACAACCAGACGCTGTCCTTAGCACTGTAACAATTGAAAAGCTTTTAATCCTCATAACAGCCAGAAGAATCAGGGGCTGTTATAACTACCACTTCCAGATGAAGGAATTGAGGCACAGATTGGTTAAAGCAGCTCAGAGCCCTGTGCAGCCAGTGAGTGGCAGGCAGTGGTTTGAATTCTGGTGGTCCGGCTGCGGTCTCTGGCCCTTTACCCCAGCCCCCACTGCTCCTCAGCAGTATTAGCTGTGTTAAAAGGATGTGCCGAGAGGCTGTGTGATGGGCAAACCAGTCTACTGTGCATTGCAGAAGTTTTCAGCTGTGCTGCGTGTGACCATTTCTTCACCTTAGCCAGCACCCGCCCCTGCCAAAGCCACTGAGAGTGGGTACAGTGCAGGGTAGCTTCTCTGCAGGCTCACAGCTCTGCTTACAAGTTTTGTCTCTCTAGCTGGAGAGGCCCTGGGCTAATGATCTGGAAGAGCTTATTTCTTTTGAGGGCCAGCTGGCCCAGGAGGCCTGAGGATCAGGCTTCAGTTGAAGTTTTTAATCTTGAGTAAGTCAGACTATTTCTTGAAGTATTTTGGAGACCTTTTAGAAGATAATACGTGACAGTATTCTCCCCAGGATAGCATAGGCACTGCCCAAAGAACAGTTGGCTTGACTAGAGGTTTATAGAAATCAGTTCCAATTCTGAAGCATGTTTCCACTTCTGCTTGGTTCCCTAATGCACAGGATTTCTGGAGTTATCCAGATGAAAGGACCTTAGTACTTAGTGCATCTGTGTTATGTGTCCAGCACTGCATTCTCCACCGTGAAGATGTGAGGGAAGTTATAAAATTGGCTTATGGGGGTCTTCTAGTATATATAGTTGGAGAGAAGAGATAAGGCACATGCATGGAGAATTAGGACAAGGCGTGATTTTATATATTAGCATACAGTAATTCGTGTGGATTCAAGTGCCAGATTGAGTGATACCAACAATTAGAGAACGGGACGGCACGTCGTAAGATGAAGATTGTATGTTACGAATAGTAAGTATAAAATGAGTTAGAGAAAGGAGATAAATGAAGGCTGGGGTGTGGAGGGGAGGTTTTAGGAGGGAGTGAGATTCGATCTGAGTAATGCAGGAAGATGATAAATAATAGCATGTAATTGAGAGCTTTACTGTGTGCTGTGTGCTCTTCTGAGTGTTTTTCATTAATTCATTAGATTTTTATAATAGCCCTGTGAGGCTTATTAATAGCCTCATTTTACAGATGAAAGTTAAGTAATTGTTCACAGTGACACAGCTGGAAGGTGGCGGAGCTTGGATTTGAACCCACAGCCTAACTTCAGCTGTTATGCTTAACCACTCCACTCTAGAAGTAGAGTTTGCTCTTTCTTCCAAGACACTTGGGAGCCCAACACTTGGGTTACATAAGGGTGAGGCAGGACCAACCAGTGAGCAGCAGCATATGAGACAAATGGGGCCTGGGTGGTATTGGTCATTAGGTGCCAGGCAAGATAGTCCAGCCATGTGTGCACCTGCTAAAGCTGGGCGGAGAGGCAGTAGCTCTAAGCATTAGCTACAGGTGGGAAACAGGAATTGGCCGACCCTTGGGGCCAGGGGGTGGGGTCTTCACATCCTCAGCCTCTGCCTTCTGTCACTTCCCTTCCCATCCTGCTAAGAGCCCCTCATTTCAGTGACGTGTTTCAACAGCCTTCCTTCCTAGCTTCTCTCAGCCCCAGTCAATGATATTCTCCCAGCAAGGCTCCAATTCTGGAAAAACCCAACTGTCTATGAACTTTCTCCAAGCCCCAGAGATGAACAGCCAAACTCTGGTAGAAAAAGTTACCCATCAAGGCCAATGGGGTTTATAAAAAAAAAAAATCATGATTGCTGATCGCAGCTGCATCCTTAGCACTGCCCATCCATCCGTCCTACTGTAGGTACAGAGCTGTTATCTCTTGTCTGGATGCCTGAATCAGCCTCCTAACTGGTCACCATTCTTTTCCCCCTACAGACCAGCTCCCAGCAGCACCCAGAATTAAAGAGCATATGATGTCCCTCCCTGCTTACTCCGCAGCCCCCCACTTGCTTCCTGTCACACTGAGAATGAAATTCACAAGGTCCTTCCTGACCTAGTTCCTTCCTGCCTCTTTGCCCTCATCTTCCCCTGTATCCTCCCTTACTCCACTCCACTCACGGCAGGGTTTTCTGTTCCTTAGTACTTCAGGCCTCGGCACTCATTGTACCCGCTGCCTGGGGCTCCCTTCCCCAGATATCCCCTGGGGGACTTCTTCACTATTCAGTGCTGTCTGTTTAGAAAGGCCTCTCTCCCCGTACCCCACCATGGGTAAAGTTACTCTCTCTCCATTTTTTTTTTTTTTTTTGCGGTATGCGGGCCTCTCACTGTTGTGGCCTCTCCCGTTGCGGAGCACAGGCTCCAGACGCGCAGGCCTAGCGGCCATGGCTCACGGGCTTAGTCGCTCCGGGGCATGTGGGATCTTCCCGGACCGGGACACGAACCCGTGTCTCCTGCATTGGCAGGCGGATTCTCAACCACTGCGCCACCAGGGAAGCCCTCTCTCTCCATTTTTATCATATGTTTTTCCTTCAAAATATTATCACCAGATGAAATCTTTATTTGTTTACCTCTTGTGACAGAGACTGTTAAATGCTCATTCTTTTCTTTACTAACAGAACTCTATTTTCTTTGTGGCAAAATATATCCAGCTGGGATTATATTTCCCTCTCAACCTCCCTTGAAGGTAGGAGTAGCTAGTACATTTTACATATTACATATGGGCTAGAGCTTCAGGGAAGGCTTTTTAAAGGGGCCTGACTTAGTTGGGAGGCACCTCCTTTTGCATTTTCCTTTTCTCTTTCTTCCTGCATTTTCCCTTTTCTCTTTCTTCCTGCTAGGCTGTAAAAGGAATGGCCCTGTGGCAGCCATTTTGGAATACGAGGTGCTCTGAAAGATAGAAGCCACATGCTAAGAATGGTAGATCAGAAAGATTGGCAGAGTCTGTATTACCCATGACATTGTAGAGCCACCCTATGAGTTTTGAATTGCCAACTCCCAGTTTTATTTTATGTGAGGGAAACTAGACCTCTGATTTGCTTCAGTTGATACTATTTGGGTTTTTTGCTATACTCAACCAAGCGTATTCCTAACAGACTTATTTGTAATCTTTCTTCCTTGACTAGGATGTAACCTTCATGAGTCCAAGGACTTTACTTGGTCCTTTACTGTTGGTAACTTCACTGTTACCTACTAAATCCCTGGTACCTATAATATTATCTGACACATAGTAGGTGCTCAATAAATATTTACTGAGTGATGAGTATATGGTAATGGAGAGGTCCAGATGAGATTTCCTGAGGTGCTATTTGTGGGGTATGGATCAGCCAGGGTAGGCTAGGTTATGCTGAAGGAATAACACTAGAATATCAGTGGTTTACACAATAGGAGCTTATTCCTGCTTAATTATGGTCATCTTCAGGTCTCAGCAGTTTTCCAAGTAGCTGTTCTCTCTGTCCACCATTCTCGGCTGCTTTGACATTGTAGCGTCTTTTCTCAAGTTCACCCTGCTTCAGAGTTCACCCTGGCAGAAGAAGGGAGCATGGAAAACCATGATTAAGTGCTGAAATGCTTCTGCCTGGAAGCAGAAATGGTGACACATACCATTTCTGCTTATATTTCATTGACCAAAGTTGGTCATACGGCCATGACGAACTTCAGGGGGGCAGGATGGGGGAGAAATGGAAATATTGGAGAACACAGGGCGTGTCTGCCATAGGCTCTAGGCAACCTCTGAAACTGCTGGGGAGGGAGTGGGTAAGAACCCTGAGCACACTCAGACAGGAAGAAATGGTAAGTAAATCCAACTGAGGACGCCAATCCAGGGGCGAGAAAATAAGCCATGTGCACATTGATGCTTCCTTGAGTTTATTTTTTTGAAGTGTGAACATGACAACTTCTTGACCACACGGTCCAGCCTGTTGCTCATCCAGGATTGTTGATAGCATCTGCATGTGTGTATTAACTCTGGACCTCATTTTTGGTGCCTTCCGACTATATTCTGCTCTCCCACTTTGTCCTGCTACCTGGGCCTGCTCCCTAGGCAACACATTTTAAACCCTGAACTTCCATATCATCTGTTCTCTCATCCAAACTGTGTCCCATCACTTTAGGGTTTTGAATTAAGCCATAAACGAATTCAAGCTAAGATGTGAAAGTTTGATAAAATAACTCACCTAACGTATTTGCATTTTAATGGAGGCTCTCAATGCCTTAAAGCAGAAGGGTTGTAATTTCAGGCACCCAGGTAAGCAGGTTGGGAAAATATTTTTCTCTAGAGGAGACTTTTAGTGCTCCTTAAATCTTTCACACTGTTCTGCAGACAGAACAGGGCTGACTCTCTAGGCTGATTTCTGTCACGTTCCAAGCCAGATACCACCTGGGGAGAGGGTGCGGTGATGACAACGTAGGCCCTGTTTTATTAAGTATATTGGCAAGAGAAGAAAGGAAACCTATTCAGAGGAGATGGACTCAGGTGTGCAGAGAAAAACAAAGCATCCCACTACTCTGTCCCCCGATAAAACATCCGTTGGCTTTTGAATTATGCTGTTTTTCCATAAAAGACAACCCGTGCCTTTTGTGCAGTTGTGGAAACAGCTAGGTTTCTTCCCCACTGTTTGACATTTTCCATGCTTGTTGCTAAATCTTTGACAGAAGCATTAGCTGGGCTGAAGAATAATAGTGTTGTAAGAAAGCTGATAATGGCCTAGAAAAAAAAAGTATGTATAATACATACCTTGACATTGAATCGCTGAGTACTTTAATAAGTAATGCACACAAATGGAGGCCTTTTGTGTTGACATAAAATGTAAGCTCTACCTTTCTTCTCATTGAGAAGCATAAAGAACAGGACAGGAAAATAGATGGAAGAAATTCAAATATTTTCCTGTGGGGACTTTGATGTACCAGTGTGCTATACACCAATAGATTCTTTTTAATTTCCTCAAGTGTTACAGAGAGAATGAGAGTGAGTGAGAGAGAATGAGAGAGGGGATAAAATGTGGGTTGCATTTCTTGATGTTTCCCAGAAACCAATTCCAGACGTGAACTGGTTTCTTATTCTAATGTGGCTTTCAGAATCACGGGATGGGGCACTCTCTAGAGGCTGACTTGTAGTGAGCCCCACTGAAGTCAAACGGGTCCAGGCTCCAGTGACCACGAGCCAACCTCAGTGCCAGAATGAGTTTGTATGACCTGAGATGAAGCATCTTCTGGGGTGGAGCCATTGGACAGGACACACAGTCACAGACAGAGCCTTCAGGATGGGTAGTGAGTAAGAACAATGAAAGCTGTCAAATGTGTGAAGCAGGTTTCGGTGACTCCTGCAATTTTTTGACTTAGACTTTTTTGGAAAAAAAATTCCTTATACATTTTCATTGTAAAGACTCCCCTCCTAGAGTGTCAGATGACAAACGTGAAGCCTTACTCTTTTCTCTCGTTTTCAAGCTTTCTCTACAAAAGCTATTATTGCCTTCACCTCTCCCTCCCATCTTTTGCCCAACCTTCAAGCACTTACTGAAATGCCTCTTTCTTGGTGACAGCTATTTCCCTACCCCATGATGGCATGGAATTCCAACTCCAAATATGCCTAGTTGCCTCCTGTAGATTATTCTTAACCCTGCCTAGAAATTGATTGAGTTAAGATGTATTTTTGGCTGCAAGTAATCAAAAACGAGGCTCACAGTGGCTTGAACAACAAAGATAGTTGTCTCACATAACAAGAAGTCTGCTGTTAGGAGTTCTGTGGTTGGAGTAGTGGCTTCCAAATGCCATCAAGGCTCTTTCTCATTTTCCACTTTGTCATCTCTGGGTATGGACACTGGGACCTCACGCTTAATGCCTCATGGTCACCATATGGCTGCCGTAGCCTTTTATATTCAAGGAAGGAAGCCGGGATCTGAGTGACAAAAGGATCGTCCCTTTATTGAGGAGCAAAAGAATATTTCCCTGAAGTTCACCAACACATTGGCTCTCAAATCTCATTGTCTAGTGCTTGATCACATGGCTATTCCTAGCTGCAAGATGGGCTGCAAAAATCAGTATTTTGCCAAAGCAAATAGGATTGTCCACAATTGACTTAGAGTCATCATGATTCATTGCCTGGAAATGGATAGGTCCTGCTAGTGAGAAAAGCACTGAGGGTTCATAGGCAACTACAGTGTATATCTATCTGTAGACGGTACATTTTTATCCTGCTCTTGGTTTGTGCCACAGATGTATATCTTACTCTGCAGTATATGTATGTCCCTGGGTAGTGGCTATAAATATTTATACATTAAATAAGTATTGTTTTCGCTGATTTTCATTAAAAATACTAAGATAAGTTTATAGGGAAAATACTTTGCCCAAGATTATACCAAATCACGTGCTTAAAATAGATAATACAAATGTTGAAATATAAAACTCTATAGGCAATTTCCATATTTGATCAATAGATGTGTTCCAGCAAAGTGCCCATAGGTGACTTTATATAAAATAAACCCTAAATTCCCTTTAACCATTATTATGCAATTGGAGACGTATTCCCATTGGAAAACATTATTCTGTAAGTGGTAGATGTAGCTGAATAGCAGATGAAGTTTCTGTAGGGTGGCTCAGCTCCCAAATGGGGCTTTGCATCAGAACTACCCATTGGGGTTTTCTAAAACTATAAAATTCCCACACTTCTCTTAAGATTGGTGTGAAGGGGGTCTTGGGAGCTGTGGATTTATAAAGTTTCCCAAGTGACATTGTTACACAGGCAGGTTTAGGAATCATATGCCATAGACATAGAGTTATGGAAATTAATAGGATTTTGAAATAATTTGGTCCCATTCCCTCATTTTACGGATGAGGAAAGAGAAGTTATGAGCCTTGCTAGTGGACATAGAGGTCTATAGCTTCATGGACTTGAATTCAACCCCCTTTGCCCTTGCCAGGACATCGCCCTACTGGGGAAGGGATTTAGGATATTTCATATATACATGATGAAATTTCCGTAGGCAAGAGAGACCTTCCAGAGTTTGATGCTATTTTCCTTAATCAAGAATCTACTGCTTACCTTCATATCTCTTATTCCTCTCTTCAACTGGAACTTTCCTCAGAATGTAAGATTTTCTATAGAAGTCAAACTCCTTATTCTTAGAACTTCTTGCTTTGGACCTAAGGTGTACATGGCCTTAGAGAGCCAGGGCACATAATTACAATTCACCAGGGGCTACTAATCTAAAAAAAAAGGACACACTTCAAACGGAAATCTTAAATCTGAAGATTTTATAATATTGCTTTTTTGTGTTAGACGTTTTGTTCAAAAGTCCATAAAATGAGCACATCTGCATTATTAGGAAGTTATTAATGACAGACCCATGAAGCTAGCTTATTGTAAGAGAAAACGGAAGGGCACTAAGATTTTGTTCATGAGACGAACTTAGTTTGAATGCTTATTATATGCTAGGTACTGTTCCAGATGCTGCAGTAGGTAGGCCACAGAAAGGTTTTGGATGGTGGGAGAGGAATTATCAACATACCACTATAACGTGTAGAGTGTGTTAACTGCAACATTCAAGGAATGTACAAAGCACAGTGATAACATGGGAAAAGAGATGAACTTCTTCTGGGGTAGGGCTGGGAGGGTGCTTTATATGTAGGATGTGACTTCTGAGTTGACTCTTATGGTGAGTAGAAATTCAAAAAGAGACCTAAGAGGACAGAGAGTTCATGACTGTGTGAATAACACGTGCAAAGGCCCTGGGGCATGAAGCAGCCCGGTAGCCTGGGGGAACTGATAGAAGATGGGAACAACAGTGGAGAGGCCAGCTTGGAAGAGGACTTAGGTGCTAGATTAAGGCATTGGAGCGTCATCCCATAAACAACGGGGACATATTGAAGAGCTTTCTTCAGGGAAGTAGCAGGCTCAGGTGGAGGCTATACAGGAGAGGAGACATTCTGAAGGCAGGATATTGTCTAGGGGTTATTGCTGTAGTTTGTAAAGCAGGGTAAGAGATTTCTAAGGGGTAGAAGTAATGGGGATAAAGAGGAGGAGAAGGAGCCAATAGGGGTTTAAGAGATTGAGTTGACCAGCCTTGATGGCTGATTGGATAGAGAAGATGAGGAAGAGGGAAGAGTTGAGAACAATCTTCATGTTTCATATGTTGGGAACAGAGCAAGAAGAGGAACATTTTAATTTTGTTTTGTGGGGAATATAATGAATTTAGTGTTGACCCTTGACTTGAGAGGTACCTAAAAGATATATGATGGGGCTTCCCTGGTGGCGCAGTGGTTGAGAGTCCGCCTGCTGATGCAGGGGACGCGGGTTCATGCCCCGGTCTGGGAAGATCCCACATGCCCTGGAGCAGCTGGGCCCATGAGCCATGACCGCTGAGCCTGCGTGTCCGGAGCCTGTGCTTCGCAACGGGAGAGGCCACAACAGTGAGAGGCCCGCGTATCGCAAAAAAAAAAAAGATATATGATGAAATTTCCATAGGCAAGAGAGACTTTTCTGGGCCTATAGCTTTGAGATTCATCATTTTGACGTTAATGTATCCATTTCCTATGTTGAGTAAGGAGACACCCAAGGCCATAAACCAGGAGCTCCTAACATTTAAGAAGGGCATTTGTCAGCTTTTACTGTGTAACAAAACACTCCAAATGTAGAGACTCAGAACCACCAGCATGTGTTGTCTCCTCAAGATTCATGGTTTGGCTGGGTGGGGCTTCTGGAGTGGGCTGGCCTGGCTGAGGCCAGCTGGTCTATGATGGCCATTCTCACGTGTCTGGTGGTTGGCTTGTTGTCAGTTGGGATAATAAAATGATTTGACCGCATGTCTGTCATCATCCAGGAGGCTAGCTCAGGCTTATTCATATGGTGGTGGTTAAAAGATCCCAGGAATAACGAAAAAGGGAAAAACTCCAATGCAAATACTTTTCAGGTTTCTGCTTGTGTTACATTTGTCATTTGTCAAACAAGTCACCTGGCAAGCCCCGAGTCCATGTGGGAAGGGACATAGACATGTGAATTATTGTGGCTATTTTGGCCGACACTCTCCCGCAGGGGCATGACAAGTGGAAAGGGAACCCATGAATATCTGAGCACTTACTTTGTGCCTGGCAGTGTGCCAGGCAATTTAGAGAGGCTTAGAGAGGTAAGAAACTGGCTCAGAGTCATACTTCGTAAGTGAATGAGTTGTCATTCAAACCTTGCTCCATGTAGATCCAAAGTTCGTGCTTGATTGTATCCCCACTGTCTTTATATAACTAGTGTAAGTTTCTTGCATCCACAAACCTTCACAAAGCGCTAAGAACCCCCTTCGCTGCTGCTGCTGAAACATACAAACAAAAAAGAGTGACCCTTTAAAATGTTGAGATTAGAGGTTATATGCTTGTACTTGACCATTTGTTCTTGATTACGTCTAAGGCTAATTGTTAATCTTATGAATAGTTAAGGTTATTAGGACCGTAAGTGCTGCTAGCACATTCTGGGGTTTGGCACATCTGGCTTGGGATGACGCGCGGGGAGTGTTCGGCTCGCCTCTGAAAGGTGTTTATTTTTCCTCCTTAAGTCTGTGTGCAATCTATTCTTTCTGCACTTGACAATTTCTCCCTTCAGACTTGCTTTCAAGAGGAGTGCCCTGGAGCAGGTGCCTGGCTACATCCTCACTCCGCTCATGCCACTGGATCTGTTTTACGTGGTTAGCTCTTAGCAGAGACTGTGTGTGGGGTTTTTTAATTTCATGAGAAGGTGTAATATGCAAGACATCCGAAGGCCCTGGGCAAGTTGCATCCTCTCCCTGTACCTTGCTTCCTGGCTTATGAAATGAAAGGACCGACTAGATGATGTGTAAGTTCACAACCACCTCTAAGGGCTAGTTGTTTGCGATTTGTAATCCTTGCTTCTCAGGCCACGGGAGAAGGGTAAGAGTCTGTATTAGCTTCCTGTACAAAGTTCTGCGTGATTATGGACCCAAATGCCTCTCTAGCATCATTTCCTGCCACTGCTTTTCATGGCCATGCTGTAACACTAGCTATTTCCTAAAAGCCCATGTTTCCTCCTGCCCTCACAACTCTGTCTATGTGGTTCCTCATCCTGGAAGGCCCCTCTGCTTTAAGGCACTCTTTCTTTATTGCTTAAATCCCAGCTCAGACCCCAGAGGGAGCAGCCTCTCTGAAGTCTTCCACAGTCTCTACCACTTCACACAAGCTCCCAACCGTATTGAGAGTTTTTTTTTCTCTGCCTTCGTGTGTCCTGTGTGTATCTCTGATAAAGCAAGATCACCCTTTATTGGAATATTTTGTCTCTTCTTCGGACTGGGAATTCCTTGAAAGACCATGGCTTGGTTCTCAGTGTCTCTAGCTCCCTAGTACAGTGCTTGGCACATAAATGGCACATAAATGATGCCATATGTGATGAGAGATTGAATAGCTGCCCCCTTCCTGTCCTGCGAAGTCTACAACTCTTCCAGCCTAGCCTTGCCTTGCCTTGCCTCTCCTCTCTTCTCCTCTTCTTTTCTTTTCTTTTCTTTTCCCACTCCAGCTTGTGGGATCTTAGTTCCCCAACCAGGGATCTAACCCAGGCCCCTGGCAGTGAAAGCCTGGAATCCTCACCACTGGACGGCCCGGGAATTCCCTCCTCCAGCTTCTTCTGATGCTAGTGCTGACTTCTATCTCATAATGCTGGAAGGATGTATTGTAATTGCCACTCCCCCTCTAAGTAGTAGGGGTAACACCTTGAGGTTTGGCGGAAAAGTGGGGTGTCTCCAGCTTCTGGGTGCCCATTATTGAATTCTAGGCAATTTACAGCTTCCTGTACCTGTACTTTCACTAACCCCTGGCTTGTGGTGATTTGAGATCCTTGAAACTTTCTAGTATTTGCAGAGAATGATCAACTATATTGCTCTGGCTTCTGACACTTCAGATGGATTGAGGAGTGATTTAATCAGGGAATGTGCCAGATGGATTGAGAGAAGGAAAACCAGAAGGTAGCGGGGAGAACATAGGGGGAACCACAGAAGTCAAGGGAGATTCTGTGTTTGGTTTACTAGGAGGAGGATGGTGTTGCAATTGTAGACGTGTCTAAGACAGAAAGAGGATCAAGTTTAGGAGATAAGTTGATACATGTTTCATCATGCTGAGTTTGAAGTGTTTGTGGGACATCATTGTGGAATTGTTCAGTAGGCAGTCAAAATGGAGACTTGATGCTGTAGGGAGATAAAGGTCAGAATCATAGTGAGAAAGACTAGGCTTGCTGGAGTTGAGGGGGTAGATGGGATTGCCAAGAGAGAATATACAGAGACAAGGAGATGCTGGTGAATGGGTACTTGGAGAACGTCTAGTCTAACTGTGAGCCAGAGGGATGCAGAAAGATGTAAGAGTCCCAGAAGAATATAAAACCATTGAAATTTATGGAGAAGAGTTTGTTGAGAGATTGTTTGGAGACTCTCAAAGGGAACTCTTACGTAACATATCCTAAATGAAAAATAGAATTTGTCTTCATGTAATGATACCCTCTTTAGCTATGTGCAAGGTGTTTGCAAGTTTGCATTTGAAGCCTGGTGGTTTCACCCAGACAACCTGATCAGCTGAGTGAGCTCGGACAATAGGCAACGAGAAAGACTTTGTATGGGAGTGGGGGAAATTTCAATAAGATGGACGGATTAAGAGTGTCAAATGACACAGAATCACTGGGTTTTTAATACTGGTAGAATTCTTGATTGCTTTTTAAAAAATAATGTATGTGTGTGTGTGTGTGTGTGTGTGTGTGTATATATATATATATATATTTACTTACTCCCTAGTCTTTCCCTATGAGCAAAAGGTATATTTCTGGTTTTCAAGTATAATAACTGGATCCAGGTGGGATGACCCTTATGCGTTAATTAACTAATTTATTTTTGGTGTTCATCCAGCCTCAGAAAGAGGCCGGTTTATTGGCAGCTATTTTATAGTTGTTGTTGTTTTTTAAATAAGCAATTAGTACTCAGTACATTGGGAATTCTTATTTATTTATTATGCTAAAATATATAAAAATTTACAGTTTTAACCATTTTCAAGCATACAGTCCAGCAGCATTAAGTACATTCACAATGCCATGCCACTATCACCACCATCCATTTCCAGAACTTTGTCATCATCCCAAACAGAAACTATGGCCCCGTTAAACACTAACTCCCCATCCTCTCTCCCTCCAGCCCCTGGCAACCACCATTGTACTTTCTGTCTCTGAGTTACCTAGTCTTAAGTACCTCATATAAGTGGAATCACATGTTTTTATCCTTTTGTGTCTGGCTTATTTCACTTAGCATATCCTTGGGAATTCTTGCCAGCTCCCTGGAATTGGGCTATCCCAATATCTTGGCTGCAGATTTCTGGAGTGTGTGACATAATTCTTCAAGTATTTTCTCATAGGCTTTTGCTCTGCCCCCTCTTGAAATGGTAAGTAGAAGTTTCTCTCCAAAGGAGCCACTTTGCCCATTGTTAACACAACTTCCAATTGCAGCAACTGTGCGATGGTAATCCTGGTGGTGGTTTCAACTTTTGAATTGTGGTACATGGCGGTATTGATCCACCGTGAAGGCGCCCTGCGTCATGTACTCCTGGCCATGTAGGGGCCCCTGGAAATCCTTCATTATGTTATAAAACACCTGGACTTCCTTATCCTGAGTAATTACGACCCTGTCCTGTGAACACTTGTCACATGTCAAAATACTTCTTCATTTTAAAGGCTTTAATAAAATTTTTTTACAAGCCCCAATTTTTTTTATTATTAGATTCAGCAGACATAAAATTACTCTGCCAAATTGCCATAAAAAGTTTCTAGATGCTTATTCCCAATTTCTATAATTATCTCCTTGTGGCCCAGGAGCACATGGTCCCCAGACCACACCCTGCATAACTCACCCCTGTCTGGAGCACCACATGTGGGGGCGGATTGCTTGGAAACATAAAAAGATTTTTGTGAAAGATATTTTCTCTCAAGAAAACTTTCCTCCTTACTGACTCTTGACTCCTCATACTGTAGGTGGGGATTGGATTGCCTGAACTAATATCCATCTATTACCCAGCTTCTGGGTAAGAGGCTGTCTTCCTGTTGTTCTGAATCATGTTTGTGTTAAGAACCCTGATGTGAAGTAATGAAATATCATTGGCTAGAATTCTCACTTGGAGCTTTGCAGTTGTCACATTTGTTTCTCTCAATATACTGTTGTAGGCTTTGGTTGTATTCATTCCCGACCAACATGCTATCTAAAAACATCCTCCGGGCCACCTTGCTGAGCTAAGTGGTGTAGCTCTGCAATATATATACCAATTTCCAGCCAACTTTTGTGGTCTTATTGATAATATTTAAATCTCTGCACAATTCCTGGTGCTGAGGATTGGACGTCTTCAATAACTCTACAAGTTAATTCGATGTTGAGTCTTAAGTGGCAGGTAAGTCTTAAGAGAAGCTGGGATCATGGGAAATCTTATCAAGGCCTATATTTGGGTTCCACAGATAGGCAATACTATAGTATATTTCTTTTCTTTTTTAAAAAATAAATTTATTTATTTATTTTTGGCTGTGTTGGGTCTTCATTGCTGCACACAGGCTTTCTCTAGTTGCAGAGAGCGGGGGCTACTCCTCGTTGCGGTGCGCGGGCTTCTCACTGCGGTGGCTTCTCTAGTTGCGGAGCATGGACTCTAGGCACGCGGGCTTAGTTGCTCCACGGCATGTGGGGTCTTCCCTGGCCAGGGCTCGAACCTGTGTCCCCTGCGTTGGCAGCGGATTCTTAACCACTGTGCCACCAGGGAAGTCCCTGTAATATATTTCTGCTTACAGGGTCATGATTAAAGTCAGAAGACAGCTTCTTAGCATATGAATTTCAGGATGCATGTCAGTGGGCTTCAAACATCCTGACATAGCAGGAGGCCTGTCATGTACTGTGTAAAATATGGATGCTGGAATTTAGATATGGGTTTGGTTTCTCCTCTGCCACATATAATCTATATGAATTTGAGCAGGTACTTAACCTCTCAGAGCCTCATGTATTAAAAGTGTTAGGAGGATTAAATGAGAGTGTGTATAGAGCTTGGTGCCTGGTGTAGAGCAAGCACTCACATGTTGGTTTCTGTCTCCTCTGTGATTTCTCTACTGTGGTCTAGAAAGCGCTTTTGAATGCTCAGGTTATAGGTGGAAAGCACAGTCAATTACTTCACAGTAGTGGATGAGAACAGATTTATACTGCCTGCTGTTGCATTTTTTGTTTTTTTTTCCCTAGAGAGTTTGCAGTCCTTGTCTCTTAAAGAGATTGTATTTAGTAGCAGTAAATAAGCTTTTAGCAAAATGGCTCTTTAATCCCGTTCAAGCATATTCTGCCCTCACAATAGAAATGCAGATGAAAACTTAAATGAGATATGACCTTTTACCTCTTGTGTGGGCAAAGATCAAGAGTCTGATACTGGACTTCCCTGGTGGCACAGTGGTTAAGAATCCACCTGCCATATATATGTGTTAGCATACGGTATTTGTTTTTATCCTTCTGACTTACTTCACTCTGTATGACAGATTCCAGGTCTATCCACCTCATTACAAATAACTCAGTTTCATTTCTTTTTATGGCTGAGTAATATTCCATTGTATATATGTGCCACATCTTCTTTATCCATTCATCTGTCGATGGACACTTAGGTTGCTTCCATGTCCTGGCTATTGTAAATAGAGCTGCAGTGAACATTTTGGTACATGACTCTTTTTGAATTATGGTTTTCTCAGGGTATATGCCCAGTAGTGAGATTGCTGGGTCATAGGGTAGTTCTATTTTTAGTTTTGTAAGGAACCTCCATACTGTTCTCTATAGTGGCTGTATCAATTTACATTCCCACCAGCAGTGCAAGAGTGTTCCCTTTTCTCCACACCCTCTCCAGCATTTATTGTTTCTAGAGTTTTTGATGATGGCCATTCTGACCGGTGTGAAATGATATCTCATTGTAGTTTTGATCTGCATTTCCCTAATGATTAATGATGTTGAGCATTCTTTCATGTGTGTGTTGGCAGTCTGTATATCTTCTTTGGAGAAATGTCTATTTAGGTCTTCTGCCGATTTTTGGATTGGGTTGTTTGTTTTTTTGTTATTGAGCTGCATGAGTTGCTTATAAATTTTGGAGATTAATCCTTTGTCAGTTGCTTCATTTGCAACTATTTTCTCCTCTTCTGAGCAGTTGTCGAAATTTTCGTCTTGTTTATGGTTTCTTTTGCGTGCGAAAGCTTTTAAGTTTCATTTGGTCCCATTTGTTTATTTTTGTTTTTATTTCCATTTCTCCAGGAGGTGGGTCAAAAAGGATATTGCTGTGATTGATGTCATAGAGTATTCTGCCTATGTTTTCCTTTAAGAGTTTGATAATGTCTGGCCTTACATTTAGGTACTTAATCCATTTTGATTTTATTTTTGTGTATGGTGTTAGGGAGTGTTCTAATTTCATTCTTTTCCATGTAGCTGTCCAGTTTTCCCAGCACCACTTATTGAAGAGGCTGTCTTTTCTCCATTGTATATTCTTCCCTCCTTTATCAAAGATAAGGTGACCATATGTGCGTGGGTTTATCTCTGGGCTTTCTGTCCTGTTCCATTGATCTATATTTCTTTTTTTGTGCCAGTACCATACTGTCTTGATTACTGTCGCTTTGTAGTATAGTCTGAAGTCAGGGAGCCTGATTCCTCCAGCTCCATTTTTCGTTCTCAAGATTGCTTTGGCTATTCGGGGTCTTTTGTGTTTCCATACAAATTGTGAAATTTTTTGTTCTAGTTCTGTAAAAAATGCCAGTGCTAGTTTGATAGGGATTGCATTGAATCTGTAGATTGCTTTGGGTAGTATAGTCATTTTCCCAGTGTTGTTTCTTCCAATCCAAGAACATGGTATATCTCTCCATCTGTTTGTATCATTTTAAATTTCTTTCATCAGTGTCTTATAATATTCTGCATACAGGTCTTTTGTCTCCTTATGTAGGTTTATGCCTAGATTCTTTTTGTTGCAGTGGTAAATGGGATTGTTTTCTTAATTTCACTCTCAGATTTTTCATCATTAGTGTATAAGAATGCCAGAGATTTCTTTGCATTAATTTTGTATCCTGCTACTTTACCAAATTCATTGATGAGCTTTAGTAGTTTTCTGGTAGCATCCTTAGGATTCTCTATGTATAGTATCATGTCATCTGCAAACAGTGACAGCTTTACTTCTTCTTTTCCAATTTGGATTCCTTTTATTTCTTTTTCTTCTCTGATTGCTGTGGCTAGAACTTCCAAAAGTATGTTGAATAAGAGTTGTGAGAGTGGGCAACCTTGACTTTTTCATGATCTTAGTGGAAATAGTTTCAGCTTTTCACTATTGAGGATGATGTTGGCTGTGGGTTTGTCATATATGGCCTTTATTATGTTGAGGAACGTTCCCTGTATGCCTATTTTCTGCAGGGTTTTTATCATAAATGGGTGTTGAATTTTTTCAAAAGCTTTCTCTGCATCTATTGAGATGATCATATGGTTTTTTTCCTTCAGTTTGTTGATATGGTGTATCACATTGATTGATTTGTATATATTGAAGAATCCTTGCATTCCTGGAATAAACCCCACTTGATCATGGTGTATGATCCTTTTAATGTGCTGTTGGATTCTGTTTGCTAGTATTTTGTTGAGGATTTTTGCATCTATGTTCATCAGTGATATTGGCCTGTCGTTGTTTTCTTTCTTTGTGATGTCTTTGTCTGGTTTTGGTATCAGGGTTATGGTGGCCTCGTAGAATGAATTTGGGAGTGTTCCTCCCTCTGCTATCTTTTGGAAGAGTTTGAGAAGGATAGGTGTTCGCTCTCCTCTAAATGTTTGATAGAATTTGCCTGTGAAGCCATCTGGTCCTGGGCTTTGTTTGTTGGAAGATTTTTAATCGCAGTTTCAATTTCAGTGCTTGTGATTGGTCTGTTCATATTTTCTATTTCTTCCTGGTTCAGTCTCGGCACGTTGTCCATTTCTAAGAATTTGTCCATTTCTTCCAGGTTGCTCATTTTATTGGCATACAGTTGCTTGTAGTAATCTCTAATAATCTTTTGTATTTCTGCAGTGTCCGTTGTTACTTCTCCTTTTTCATTTCTAATTCTGTTGATTTGAGTCTTCTCCTTTTTTTTTTTTTTTTTGATAAGTCTGGCTAATGGTTTATCAATTTTATTTATCTTCTCAAAGAACCAGCTTTTAGTTTTATTGATCTTAGCTATCGTTCCCTTAATTTCTTTTTCATTTATTTCTGATCTGATCTTTATGATTTCTTTCCTTCTGCTGACCTTGGGGTTTTTTTGTTCTGCTTTCTGTAATTGCTTTAGGTGTGAGGTTAGGTTGTTTATTTAAGATGTTTCTTGTGTCTTGAGGTAGGATTGTATTGCTGTAAACTTTCCTCTTAGAATTGCTTTTGCTGCATCCCATAGGTTTTGGTTTGTCATGTTTTCATTGTCATTTGTTTCTAGGTATTTTTTGAGTTTCTCTTTGATTTCTTCACGTATCTCTTGGTTATTTAGTAGTGTATTGTTTAGCCTCTATGTGTTTGTGTTTTTTACATATTTTTTTCCTGTAATTGATATCTAGTCTCATAGCATTGTGGTCGGAAAAGATACTTGATACAATTTCAATTTTCTTAAATTTACCAAGGCTTGATTTGTGACCCAAGATATGATCTATCCTGGGGTATGTTCCATGAGCACTTGAGAAGAAAGTGTATTCTGTTGATTTTGGTTGGAATGTCCTATAAATATCAATTAACCCCTTCTTGTTTAATGTATCCTTTAAAGCTTGTGTTTTCTTATTTTTATTTTGGATGATCTGTCCATTGATGAAAGTGTGGTGTTAAAGTCCCCTACTATGATTGTGTTACTGCTGATTTCCCCTTTTATGGCTGTTAGCATTTGCCTTAAGTATTGAGGTGCTCCTATGTTGGGTGCATAAATATTTACAATTGTTATATCTTCTTCTTGGATTGATCCTTTGATCGTTATGTAGTGTCCTTCTTTGTCTCTTGTAATAGTCTTTGTTTTAACGTCTCTTTTGTCTGATATGAGAATTGCTACTGCAGCTTTCTTTTAGTTTCCATATGCATGGAATATCTTTTCCGTCCCCTCACTTTCAGTCTGTATGTGTCCCTAGGTCTGAAGGTGGGTCTCTTGTAGACATCATATATATGGGTCTTGTTTTTGTATCCATTCAGCCAGTCTGTGTCTTTTGGTTGGAGCATTTAATCCATGTACATTTAATGTAGTTATCGATATGTATGTTCCTATTACCATTTTCTTAATTGTTTTGGGTTTGTTATTGTAGGTCTTTTCCTCCTCTTGTGTTTCCTGCCTAGAGAAGTTTCTTTAGCATTTGTTGTAAAGCTAGTTTGGTGGTGCTGAACTCTCAGCTTTTGCTTGTTTGTAAAGGTTTTCATTTCTCTGTCAAATCTGAATGAGATCCTTGTTGGGTAGAGTAATCTTGGTTGTAGGTTTTTCCCTTTCATCACTTTATATATGTCCTGCCACTCCCTTCTGGCTTGCAGAGTTTCTGCTGAAAGATCAGCTGTTAACCTTATGGGGATTCCCTTGTATATTGTTGTTTTTCCCTTGCTGCTTTTAGTATTTTTTCTTTGTATTTAATTTTTGATAGCTTGATTAATATGTTTCTTGGCATGTTTCTCCTTGGATTTATCCTGTATGGGACTCTGCACTTCCTGTACTTGATTGACTATTTCCTTTCCCATATTAGGGAAGTTTTCAACTATAATCTCTTCAAATATTTTCTCAGTCCCTTTCTTTTTCTCTTCTTCTTTTGAGACCCCTACAATTTGAATGTTGGTGTGTTTAATGTTGTCCCAAAGGTCTCTGAGAGTGTCCTCAATTCTTTTCATTCTTTTTTCTTTATTCTGCGCTGTGGTAGTTATTTCCACTATATTATTTTCCAGGTCACTTATCTGTTCTTCTGCCTCAGTTATTGTGCTATTGATTCCTTCTAGAGAATTTTCAATTTCATTTTTTGTGTTGTTCATCATTGTCTGTTTGCTCTTTAGTTCTTCTAGGTCCTTGTTAAACATTTCTTGTATTTTCTCCGTCCTATTTCCAAGATTTTTGATCATCTTTAGTATCGTTACTCTGAATTCTTTTTCTGGTAGACTGCCTATTTCCTCCTTATTTGTTTGGTCTGATGGGTTTTGCCTTGCTTCTTCATCTGCTTTGTGTATCTCTGTCTTCTCATTTAACTTAACTTACTGTGTTTGTGGTCTCCTTTTTGCAGGCTGCTGGTTCGTAGTTCCCGTTGTTTTTGGTGTCTGCCCACTGTGGGTGAGGTTGGTTCAAAGTGTGTTGTATAGGCTTCCTGGTGGAGGGGACTGGTGCCTGTGTTCTGGTGGATGAGGCTGGATCTTGTCTTTCTGGTGGACAGGACGGTGTACAGTGGTGTATTTTGGGGTGTCTGTGACCTTATTATGATTTTAGGCAGCCTCTCTGCTAATGGATGGGGTTGTATTCCTTGTCTTGCTAGTTGTTTGGCATAGGGTGTCCAGCACTATCGCTTGCTGGTGTTTGAGTGGAGCTGGATCTTAGCGCTGAGATGGAGATCTGTGTGAGAGTGTTTGCCATTTGATATCATGTGGAGCCAGGAGCTACTCTGGTGGACCAGTGTCCTGAACTCAGCTCTCCCACCTCAGAGGCACAGGCCTGAAACCCAGCTGGAGCACTAAGACCCTGTCAGCCACCAGGCTCAGAAGAAAAGAGTGAAAAAAAGAAAGAAAGAAAGAAAAATAAATAAAATAAAGTTATTAAAATGAAGAAAAAATTATTAAAAATTAAAAAGTAATAAGAAAAGAAGAAAGAAGAGAGCACCAAACCAAAAAGAAATCCACCAGTGATAACAAGTGCTAAAAAGTATACTAATAAAAGAAAACAAAACAAAAACCAAAAAAAAATGGACAGACAGATCCCTAGGACAAATGGTAAAAGCAAAGCTATACAGACAAAATCACAAAGAGAAGCATATACATACACACTCACAAAAAGAGATAAAGGAAAAAATATATATCTATATAAAAAAAAGAAGAGAGCAACCAAATCAATAAATAAATCTACCAATGATAATAAAGTCTAAATGCTAAACTAAGTAAACATAAAACCAGAAACAAATTAGATGCAGAAAGCAAACCCCAAGTCTACAGTTGCTCCCAGTGTCCTCCACCTCAATTTTGGGATGATTCGTTGTCTGTTCAGGTATTCCACACGTGCAGGGTTCATCAAGTTGATTGTGGAGATTTAATCCGCTGCTTCTGAGGCTGCTAGGGGAAACTTGCCATTCTCTTTGTTCGCATAGCTCCTGGGGTTCAGCTTTGGATTTGGCCCTGCCTCTGCGTGTATGTCGCCTGAGGGTGTCTCTTCCCACCCAGACAGGATGGGGTTAAAGTAGCAGCTCATTCGGGGGCTCTGGCTCACTCCGGCCATGGGGAGGGAGGGCTACAGAATGTGGGGCGAGCCTGCGGTGGCAGAGGGCAGCATGACGTTGCAACAGCCTGAGGGGCGCCTTGTGTTCTCCCGGGGACATTGTCCCTGGATCAGGGACCCTGGCAGTGGTGGGCTGCATAGGCTCCTGGGTGGGGAGGTGTGGATAGTGACCTGTGCTCGCACACAGGCTTCTTGGCTGCAGCAGCAGCGTTAGCGTTTCATGGCCATCTTTGGTGTCCGCAATGATAGCCGCGGCTCGCGCCCATCTCTGGAGCTTGTTTAGGGGGTGCACTGAATCCCCTCTCCTCACATACCCCGAAACAATGGTCTCTTGCCTCTTAAGCAGGTCCAGACGTTTTCCTGGACTCCCTCCTGGCTAGCTGTGGCGCACTAGCCCCCTTCAGGCTGTGTTCACACAGCCAACCCCAGTCCTTTCTCTGGGATCTGACCTCTGAAGCCCGTCAGCGCCCAGCCTCCGCCCGCCCTGGCCGGGGAGCAGACGAGCCTCTCGGGCTGGTGAGTGCTGGTCGGCACCGATCCTCTGTGTGGGAATCTCTCCACTTTGCCCTCTGCACCCCTGTTGCTGCGCTCTCCTCTGTGGCTCTGAAGCTTCCCATCCTCCCACACCCCCGTTTCTGCCAGTGAAGGGGCTTCCTAGTGTGTGGAAACTTTTCCTCCTTCACAATTCCTTCCCAGAGGTGCAGGTCCCGTCCCTATTCTTTTGTCTCTGTTTTTTGTTTCTTCTTTTGCCCTACCCAGGCAAGTGGGGAGTTTCTTGCCTTTTGGGAGGTCTGAGATCTTCTGCCATCATTCGGTAGGTGTTCTGTAGGAGTTGTTCTCCATGTAGATGTATTTCTGATGTATTTGTGGGGAGGAAGGTGATCTCCACATCTTACTCCGCCATCATCTTGAAGGTCTCCCCTGTCCTTCCAGTCTTATAACACACACACACACACAGAGACACACACACACAGAGACACACACAGACACACACTCCTTTTTAAAATAATCCCCTTTTTGTTTCACATAAAATAGAAAATTTCTCTCCTTGTTTGGTCTTATTTCTGCCTTTGTCTTTTGCCTCATGTGAGCAATGATTTACTATTCACCTTCTCTGGGTTACAGTAACTCCCCTACATAAGAACAAGTTCCATTCCAAGAGTGCATTCGTAAGTCCTATTTGATTGTAAGTCTAACAAAGTTAGACTAGGTATCCAACTAACACAATCGGCTATATAGTACTGTACTGTAATAGGTTTTATTTTTTTTAATTAATTAATTTATTTTTGGCTGCGTTGGGTCCTCATTGCTGTGCACAGGCTTTCTTTAGTTGTGGTGAGCAGGGGCTACTCTTTGTTGTGGTGCATGGGCTTCTCATTGCGGTGGCTTCTCTTGTTGCGGAGCATGGGCTCTAGGCACACGGGCTCAGTTGTTGTGGCTCATGGGCTCTAGAGTGCAGGCTCAGTAGCTGTGGCGCATGGGCCTAGTTGCTCCGCGGCATGTGGGATCTTCCCGGACCAGGGCTCGAACTCATGTACCCTGCACTGGCAGGCGGATTCTTAACCACTGTGCCACCAGGGAAGCCCCTGTAATAGGTTTATAATATGTTCGCACCTTTGAAAGTTCACAACTTGAAGGTTCATATGTAGTGGACTTACTGTATTCCTACACTCTGCGTATTCTTACACTGACACTCTGCCATACTGTTTTAGATTGTAGTGCTCTTTTCTGATTATTCTCCATAACACTAAGATGATTTCTTCTGTAATCGTACAGAATGACTTTCACTTCTCTGAAATGTCCCATCCTTTTCCTTTGTGCCTTCTTCTGGACTTCTCTCTGCCTTGAAAGTCACTCCGATTTCTGTTACCACTTAGTTCTTTTGTGTTCTTCAAACCTTGCTCTCAAATATTTCCACAAAGGAAGCTTACATAGCCATCCATTCAATTAGATGTCCTTTCTCTGCATTTTTGTTATACATTGTGCAGACTTCAGAATCTTAGTGTGCTCATGGTATACTGTAATTTTCAGCTTCCTTGTCTGTTTCTCCTACTAGAGTGTAATCATTAAAAAATAATAATTATTATTAATTTATTTTTTGGATGTGTTAAGAGTTCGTTGCTGCGCGCAGGCTTTCTCTAGTTGCAGTGAGCCGGGGTTACTCTTCGTTATGGTGCACAGGCTTCTCATTGCAGTGGCTTCTCTTGTTGAGGAGCACAGGCTCTAGGTGCACGGGCTTCACTAGTTGTGGCACATGGGCTCAGTAGTTGTGGCTTGTGGGCTCTAGAGCACAGGCTCAGTAGTTGTGGTGCACGGGCTTAGTTGTTCTGCAGCATGTGGGATCTTCCCAGACCAGTGTTTGAACCCGTGTCCCCTGCATTGGCAGGCAGTTCTTAGCCATTGTGCCACCAGGGAAATCCCTAGACTGTAATCTTAAGTAAGGGAACAATGTCTTATTCAACCTAAAATCCCTGGAAGCATGTGACAGGACTGAGCACATAGTAGTTGTTCAACAAATGCAGATTGTATAGCAAAAGCATAAAATGTGCACAATGCTTCATAGTGTGTGTGAGGGCTTTCACATGCTTTATCTTGCTCAGCTGGCTTTTCCTGGTATTTCCATTTTAGGTGGAGAGAGCACATCTTAAGAGCCACCTTTGGCTGTTCTCTGCATATTCATCACTCCTCTTCATGGGAGCGGGGGGGAGGGGGGTCTGTCTGATTGGTAGTCTGAAAAGAGTAATCTGGACATGCTATTTCCTTTTGAGAGTGAACTATGCACCCGGAGTCTGAGGTACCTTGTACTTCTCAATCTCTAAGCCTTCCTTCAAAATCGCCCTAGACCTTGACAGCCTGTCCCAGCCCAGCCTGGCCTGGGACTAAATGAGCTATCTGCCTCATTCTGGGGTTCAGGTGGCAAGGCCATTTGTCTCTCATTTTACTCTGTCTTTCAATCTGGCCTCTCTCAGGAATAAAGGTAAAAATTCTGGTCTTTGTCTTCTTTTTTTGTCTTGTTTTTCTACTTATTTAGGGCTTGGGTGGTGAAAAGACATAATATTTATTGAGGTGCCCTTTGCAACCCCAATAGACGATTTGACCATTATTCTCATTTAATTGAGGAGGAAACTGAGATTTTGAGGGGTCCAAGGACAGGTCTACGGTCATGGCATTGCAGGGACCGGATATCAGGTCCTCTGACTCTCCAAACTGTGCTCTCTCCCTTTGAGGTATTTTTTGAGTTTTCCTTCCACTATCGGGACTGCAAGCTGTAGCCAGAATTCCCACACTGGGTGGAAGGAGGAACTCAGGAATCTTAAAGCCTCTTCCAAGTCTGAGTCTATAATTCATCTCCTGCGGTGGTGTATGATTATCTATTTCTTTTCTATCCCTCCCCACGGGGTGCACGCTGTGTTCGGTACATGTATGTTCACCACCAGCCTGATTGTTTAGCATGAGAGGCCCTAAGAACAGAAACAGGCTGTGTAAACATTCACTACAGATGGTTGCAAAGGAGCAATGAAGTCATGTCTTCAGTATGGGAAGCACCGAGCAATGGTTTTCTCAGTCACACCCGTCGGCACAGGTCAAGGCACCATCAGTCACATCATCCTCAGACGTAAGGACTGTCAACGTAAGCGTGAGGGCAGGAGCTGATGGGCTACCTGGCCACCGGCTCCATCCCCTGCTTTTGGGGGGAAGCTGAGCCAGGCTCTCTGCTACAGCGTGCAGTTTCTCCAGTAAGCTCAGTTCGGAAAACAGCTTCCCTTTACTTTTTATGTGTTTTCTGGGCTTTCAAGCCCATGGGTATTTTGAGGGAAACATGGTCCATATGCTTCTGATTTACTTACATTAAGCTTGCCAGAAGTTTCTTTTGTAAAATCTATCTCACGTCTGGGAAACCTTTTCAGCTTGTTTTTTAAAGCCTTTTAGCCTGGATCTTCACACTCAAAAGGAAGCAGAGAATTGAAACAATTATTAGGATGTAATTGAGACCAGAAAACTCCCTTTGCCTTTGTTACCTGAGCATTTCTGGGAAAAGGTAAAGCTAGAAGGCCTCAGCTATAGAGGTAATTGCCCTAGTTATCCACTTCACATTTCATGTGTAGACACAGTCTTCAAAGACTAACATCTTTCTTCAAAGCACCATGTGCAAGGTTTTGGTTTTCTACTTAAGTTAATCTTGGCAAAGTGTCCCTGGTCTGTTTCCTATTCAGAAATCTCTGAATTTGAGTAGGTTATAAATTTGATAAAGTGCTTTTATTTATTTATTCTTTGCTTGGAGGAAAGAGTACCATAAATCCAAGGAAAAATAAATGTACACAAAACTTTCAAATGATACTACTAACTTTCAGATGATAAGTATTATTATTTTTATTAGCAGTAGATGTCAAAGCACTGAATAGTGCTTGGGAGAGTTGAAGAGGTGGGAGAAAGAATATATTGAGAGACAAATAGGGACGATCTACTTAAGAAACAGGGAAAGAGAGTTAGAGCTAACCGCCCAAAATACACATCAATTTAAGAAGCAAAAACTCTGTTTTTATAGTCACGTAAATTCCTAACCTAGAAGATTGGATAGAAGTCAAATGCTGGTGTGAAGCGCTGGGACCCCCTAAAGAAAAGAATAGAGTCTCCCGTTACACCTCCCACCCATCCAAGCAGGGCTGGAGTTATCACACATTGTTTACATATACCTGTTGTCAACTTTCAGCTGAATTTCAGTTATTTCCTTAAATTTTATAACATTTTCATAAGGTGAAGTTCTGATTTTGGAATTTGATTTTCTGCTTTTTTCCCTTTACAACATTGAATGTGTGTTTTCACTGAATGGTGTTTATGCTGCGATGTTCCCGAAATTACAACTAGTGAAAGCAGAGAGACCCTGCAATAATAAAGGAAAAATGAAATGTCTTGGTAAAGAGCACAGACTTTTTTTTTTTAACATCTTTATTGGAGTATAATTGCTTTACAGTATTGTGTTAGTTTCTTCTGTATAACAAAGTGAATCAGCTATACGTATACATATATCACCGAATCTCCTCCCTCTTGCATCTCCCTCTCACCCTCCTTATCCCACCCCTGTAGGTGGTTCCAGAGCACCGAGCTGATCTCCCTGTGCTAGAGCTGATCTCCCTGTGCTATGTGGCTGCTTCCCACTAGCTATCTATTTTACATTTGCTAGTGTATATGTGTCCATGCCACTCTCTCACTTCGTCCCAGCTTACCCTTCCTCCTCCCTGTGTCCTCAATTCCATTCTCTACATCTGCATCTTTATTCCTGTCCTGCCCCTAGGTTCTTCAGAACCATTATTTTTCTAGATTCCATATATATGTGTTAGCATATGGTATTTGTTTTTCTCTTTCTGACTTACTTCACTCTGTATGACAGACTCTAGGTCCATCCACCTCACTACAAATAACTCAATTTCGTTTCTTTTTATGGCTGAGTAATATTCCATTGTATATATGTGCCACATCATCTTTATCCATTCATCTGTCGATAGACACTTAGGTTGCTTCCATGTCCTGGCTACTGTAAATAGTGCTGCAATGAACACTGTGGTACGTGACTCTTTGAATTATGGTTTTCTCAGGGTATATGCCCAGTAGTGGGATTGCTGGGTCATATGGTAGTTCTATTTGTAGTTTTTTAAGGAACCTCCATACTGTTCTCCATAGTGGCTGTATCGGTTTACATTCCCACCAACAGTGCAAGAGGGTTCCCTTTTCTCCACACCCTCTCCAGCATTTCTTGTTTGTAGAATTTTTGAGGATAGCCATTCTGACTGGTGTGAGGTGGGTGATACCTCACTGTAGTTTTGATTTGCATTTCTCTAATGATTAGTGATGTTGAGCATCCTTTCATGTATTTGTTGGCAATTTGTATATCTTCTTTGGAGAAATGTCTATTTAGGTTCTCTGCCCATGTTTGGATTGGGTTGTTTGTTTTTTTGATATTGAGCTGCATGAGCTGCTTATGTATTTTGGAGATTAATCCTTTGTCAGTTGCTTCATTTGCAAATATTTTCTCCCTTTCTGAGGGTTGTCTTTTCATCTTGTTTATAGTTTCCTTTGCTGAGAGCACAGACTTTTAAAGGGGGAGCATAGGTTTCCAATCAAGCCCTGTCTTTTAACTTCCACAGTGCATGGAATTCCCCAAAGGGGTGGAGATGCTGGGAAAGATAGGGTAGGAGAATGACAAAGAGGTTTATTCCCAGGGTGACTTTGTGGGACTCCTTGCTGTTTGAAGTCCTTTGAGCAATGACTTCTAGAAACCTTAGGGCTAGGATCATATCCATCATTGTCTCTGTTCTTCTCAGTCTTCTAAGAAAAAAAAAAATCAAATCCTGCACTTTGGATTAACAAAGGGCCATGGTGATTATCTAATCGAACATTTTTATTTTACAGTTGAAGGCACTGAGACCCAGAACTATGAAGCAACTCTCCCCTGGTCCCCCAGCTTGTTAGTGGCTAATCTAGGATTCAAACCAAAGTCTGTTGACTTCTATCCAGAGGCTTTTCCATTGCAGCAAGTGTCAAGATATAATTTGTCATCAGAATATATATAAGATGCTCAAAATCATATGATATTAATATGTTTATAATTTGTCATTTAAACATTTAAAATCTTACAAGTGTGAATGTTCAGGTAATTATGTGTCACTAGATACTGCTTGATAATATTTCAATCTGAAATTTTGTATGTTGAGTGGGTATAAAATCAGGGATTTCTCTCCTGTCCCCAAGAGCTTACTACTTTTCTTGCCTACTTAAAATGGTTTATTTTTAAATAAGAGAAATGCTTTTTTCCCCCATCCAAATTAAACCGGATATAAACCAGGTGAAATCTTAACTTTCATTTTCTCCCCTTGGAATTATGTCCTGCCTTATCTGAATATTTGCCTCACCAAAACGTTTATGTGTAAGTCAGCTGGTTCTAAACTTGGTTCTCCTACTCCCTATTTAGGTAGATTTGTGCATGTGGTTTACATTCCCTGGGCATCCATGTCATGATTCAAAGAAGGCAGTACTTGGGTTAAATAGGCAAGTTTCTTTCTGGCATTATATGATCATGCTCAAAGCAGATATTTTATCCTGTTTCTTTGGGAAAAGTACTCAAAGAAAAAAAATTTTAGTAGCTAATCCAGAATACTGGTGACTCCCGTCTTTCACATAGGAGAAGAAAAAAAAAATTAATACAGGTAAGTTGATCACAACATTTTCTGAAAACTTTACCAAGTGGCACATGCGGACATTCCTGTCAGACTACTGTTCTCTGATGGTGCAATGTGAAATGTTTTACTAGTACAGCTGTTTTGACATAGTGTACTAACATGTTCTTGAATTCCTGACACAGGCATTTCCCATGTGTTGCTAAATTCAAATCCTCTTTAAAGAATAATTCCAGATTGATTTCATATACAGGGCTGGATGGAGAGTGTGCATAAACATTGTCATCATCGTACGTCTTAGGTACAGGGGACAAGAGATTCAGCTGCACTCCCATCAGGCAAACACCACAGTTCTGAGTGTAATACAGAACAATGCCACTTCCTTGAAACAGAAAATCACCACTGGCTTCTCAGCATGGTGGTAAAGACATGCTTTTAGGTCACTTCTACATCATTACTGTGACCTAGTTTTCATTATTCAGTGGTTACATTAGTGTATATTTTATTGTGTGGAAGTTAAGATATGCAAGAGCAATTTGTGGTTGTGCTTCCATTTGTCAAAATCTCTTGCACAATCGCCAACCTTCTTCCTAAATTGACCAGGGCCTCTGTTTTGGGTGCTGCCGATGCAAAGCTTTCTTATGAGAACAAACTGCTTAAACCAAGGTCAAACAATTTCTTAATGTGCTTGAATGGAAGTTCAAAATTAAGGTTACAGAGAGAGTAAATGCCGAAGGTCCGGAAAGTACAGATTCAACGTCAAGTCCTAATGTTTCTGCTTTTCTGGCAAGAAAAGACAACTGGAATCAGAGAATGGAACTTCCAAGGAAAAAATAAGCAGAAGGTGATATTGCAGTTGTGGCTGAGAACCTTTGGACAGCTCTCCTCTTCTTCCTTACTGTAAAGGAGTCGGCCATCTCCCAAAGCCCGTCAGCACGCTCTGGTCTTCTCTGAGACTTCTTTGTGAAATGGAGTGCAAAGAATGCAAGTTTCAGAGTCAGCTGAGCTTCAGCTTCTAGCTCATCCACGTCCTAACTCCATGACCTTGAGTATGTTAACTTCTTTGAGCCTCAGTTTCTTTACCTTTCAAAAAATGGAGGCAAGGATTCCAATTCTTCAGCATAATATGAGGAATCAATGATACAATATGTGTAGAAGTGACTGTACTATACTTCCCACATAGTAGATGCTCAATAAATGCTACTTCTCCTAAATTTCTGTATCTGCCTATATTAAGACAGGAGCTATTGTTTGACCTTACAAGTCTTCCTTTCTTTATGTGGATGTTGGCCTGCACAGTGTTTCAGAGCATTGTTTAAAGGGAGGCAAGGGCCTCTGGCACAATATAAGAGGGTCTTTGCTTATGACGTGGTTCCTGTGGACTCTTTACTCTTCCAAATATCAGATTCTGCATGATTTTCTACATTTTCTTTCCCTTAGTTGATCTCCTGGGATTTGTCTCCTTGCCTACCTAAAACTACTGTACCTATGAGGTCTCTGAAGCCTGACCGGTCCCCTCCCCTTCCAGCCTGAGTTTCAGTATTATCCCAGAAGACTAGTTATTTCTGGCATCATAACAACAGCTAATAGTTATTTGGTGCTTACCAGGTGTGAGGCCTTGTGCTAAGTGCATGATGCCACTTGGTCTCACTTAACATGATCTCATAACAACCCAAATGAAGAAGATGCTTTTATTATCTACATTTGGTAGTCACATACCTGAGGGTTGAAGAGGTTGAGAGACAGGCTGAATAAATGGCAGAACTAGGATTTGAATCCAGGACTATAAAACTTCAAAACCAGTGCTTAGCTGCTATGCTAGAGAGATTTTTCTGGACTACCTGGCCACTGGACTTGCTGGATGCAGTTGGTATAGAACTGGAGGGCGTGAACACTTCATCCTCCAGGGGGAAAGATTGACAACAGAAGTCACTCAGCTGAAACATTCAGTGGCTATGAACAGGATGCAATTAAGCCTATAGTCTGTTATGATCACCTGAAGGATCATTTGGAAATGAGAATTCTTCCCAACGAGCAGTTCAGATGATGTAGGTGTCCGTGTTTGATACCCATAATGTCTGTGCTTATCATTCTGGATGGATGAGCAGGAGATATCTCTGAGTGTCTTCAGAATGAACAATTGTAGGAGTCTGAGTAGTGACCATGCAGCCTCTCACCCTGTAGGATTCTTGCACACAGTGGAGCTCTTAATTCAATAGTTGTCTCCATCCTTTCAGAGCAAGAGAGCAATATGGCCTCAGCCTTTGGGAAGACACTATTGACTGATAGAGTTGGTGACAACTTGGAGAGCTCCCTTCCATTCTGACCCTCGGCATGGTGACATCACCTCCTTTTGTTCTACAGCCCTGGGGGAAGGGATCCAACATGGAGGTGGGGGTGGTAGATTTTGACTGCTAGTTTAGAAATAACTCAGGGAGGCAAGGCACCCAGATTGATGCTTACAGAAAAAAGAAAAAAGTTTCTAAAGTTTCTATAGATAGCGTGCACTTATAATCCCCTCTCCCATTTTGATTACCAAGGCAAAGAAAGCAGGACTGCCCCAGTTTACTGGGCATTTGTGACCTAGCCAAAGGGGTGCTTAATTTGGAGTCAGACAAGGCTGGGTTTGAATTCCCACTCCGTTAATTTTTAGGAATATGATCTTTGACAATTTAGTAATTCTCTTTGAGTTCCCCCGACTTCATATTGGTAATAATCACATAGTGGCAATTAAAAACTGGCCTCAAATTCTTTGGTACTCCTCCCAGTGAAAGTTGGGTGTCTGTGTCTCCTCCTCTCATATCTGGGATCTTGTGGCTGTTCCAGTCAACAGAATATGGCAGAAGTGATGCTGAGTGGCTTCTGAGGCTCTTCCCATCCAGTCTCTGCCTGGTGTCTTGGGACACTTATTCTGGCAGGGAGACAACTCCAGTGTAAGAGGTACATCTATCCTGGAGGGGCCACGTCTGTAGATCCTGTTGAGCAATCAGCTGACGGCAGTATCAAGTGGCAGCCATCTGTGCAAGCCATCTAGGACGTCCTGTCTAGTTGAGCCCTCAGATGACAGCAGCATAGCCGACGTCTGACCACAACTATGTGAGAAGCCCCAGATGAGAACTGCCCGGCCAAGCCCTTTGCAGATTCCTGACTCATAAAACCATGAGCAAAATCAAATTGTTGTTTTATACCACTAAGTTTTGGAGTGATTTGTAATGCAGCATCATTAAGCAGAGCACATGCCAATTTTGAAGGGTCACTGCAAGGACTAAGTGGGAGAACATATCTGGAAATCCTTCATGCTTAATAACCGGTGAGCAAGTGTTTCTTCCACACTGGTCCTCTTCCCATCTCGGGTCGTCATTGTTGCCCAGGATGACCTTGTGTCCCCAGGAAAGTGAGGTGTTTTGCAGAAGCTGAAAGCATATAATGAGGTCATCCCCTGAGTGACGCCCTCTCTTGTGGTTGTGTGTCTTGAGCCCAAGTCATGGCCTTTGGGACACTTGTGTAAAATGGAGGCCATGTAGGTAGACTTGCAAACTGGAGTAATACCTGGAAAGGTGGATACCATCATTGAAGACTTACTGCCCCTCTCAGAGCTCAATGGGCTTTTCTCATTGCCATTGCTGTGGGAAATTCCCACGGAACTGATTCAGACCACCTGCTGACTTCAAGCTGGCTGCTGTTCTTTTTCTGGTCACTTATTATGTTCAAATTTGTCCTGATCTACCAATGAGACAGGGAAAATGGAAGTACTGATGGAAAGGGGTAGGGCTGTGGGTAAAGTAGTAAGGGCAGGCCCTTGAGAAAGAAGAGTCACAGGACATCAGTCTTTATGGGGTGACAGTCCTACATGTGTCCTGGAGGGGGAGGTGGGGTTTGCCCCAGTTAACAAGAGGAGTTGGTGACAGAACTAATTCTACCTGGCATGGATGGTGGAGGAGGTCCTGAGACTTAGCTAATGTAAGAAAGATTTTTTTTTTTTTTTTACATCTTTATTGGAGTATAATTGCTTTACAATGGTGTGTTAATTTCTGCTTTACAACAAAGTGAATCAGCTATACATACTCATATATCCCCATATCTCCTCCCTTGCATCTCCCTCCCACCCTCCCTATCCCACCCCTCTAGGTGGTCACCAAGCACCAAGCTGATCTCCCTGTGCTATGCGGCCACTTCCTACTAGCTGTCTATTTTACATTTTCTAGTGTGTATATGTCCATGCCACTCTCTCACTTCATCCCAGCTTACCTTCCCCCTCCCCATGTCCTCAAGTCCATTCTCTATGTCTGTGTCTTTATTCCTGTCCTGCCCCTAGGTTCATCAGAACCATTATTTTTTTTTTAGATTCCATATATATGTGTTAGCATATGGTATTTGTTTTTCTCTTTCTGACTTACTTCACTCTGTATGACAGTCTCTAGGTCCATCCACCTCACTGTGAATAACTCAATTTCATTTCTTTTTATGGCTGAGTAATATTCCATTGTATACATGTGCCACATCTTCTTTATCCATTCATCTGTCGATGGACACTTAGGTTGCTTCCATGTCCTGGCTATTGTAAATAGAGCTGCAATGAACATTGTGGTACATGACTCTTTTTGAATTATGGTTTTCTCAGGGTATATGCCCAGTAGTGGGATTGCTGGGTCATAGGGTAGTTCTAATTTTAGTTTTGTAAGGAACCTCCGTACTGTTCTCCATAGTGGCTGTATCAATTTACATTCCCACCAGCAGTGCAAGAAGGTTCCCTTTTCTCCACACCCTCTCCAGCATTTCTTGTTTGTAGATTTTTTGAGGATGGCCATTCTGACTGGTGTGAGGTGATACCTCATTGTAGTTTCGTTTTGCATTTCTCTAATGATTAGTGATGTTGAGCATCCTTTCATGTGTTTGTTGGCAATCTGTATATCTAAGAGAGGGTTTTTATAGTCATGATATGGGGGAATCTCAAGGCGTCTAATAGTGGATTCAGAGTGGGTCTCAAGGAGCTGAAAAGGCAGCAGAATTATATCCTTTCTACCTCCCTTCTTCCTTCCCTTCTTCTGGGGCCACATGGTTTCTTGTCTTGACTTCACTTGGCAGACTGATTTCATCTTCAATACTCTTAATTTTTACTCTGGTATGACTTCTGGTTACCCGTGGCTTTGTGTTACTATGGTAATAGAAACGGTAGTAAAAATGATAATAATTGTTATTATCTATGGAGAGCTTGCCACTGTCCAGGTCCTGTTCCAAGTGCTTGCCCTGAAGTAATTCTTGTGAGGACCCTATAGGGTAGTTACTATCAAATTCTCCATTTCATAGGTGAGGAAACTGAAGCCTAGAGTCGTTCAGAGTAATTGCCCAGAGCAGCATCAGATGCCTATCCACAGACCTGGTTCTCTAAGGTAAAGTTTCTTTTTTTTTTTTGCCCACACTGAGCGGCTTGCAGGATCTTAGTTCCTCCAATAGGGGATTAAACCTGGGCCCACGACGGTGAACTCGCCGAGTCCTAACCACTGGACCGCCAAGGAATTCTGAAACTAAACTTTCTTTAAGGGTAGAATTTAACTAGCTGTGGCCCCAAAAGTGGTTTTGAGTCAGATATCCAGTTGGGGTTGTGGCATATAAGACCTCTGTAGGCTCGGGGTTGGGGTGGCGTAAGGGGGTGTTCTCTACAAAGGGAGTGTGAGTAGAAAGGAAATATTGGGCCTCTTTAGCAAGCCAAGGATTGAGGAGAGGTCAGAGCACAGAGCAGTGTTGTCCCTGTGGCCCCTCTGCCCCGGTAGTGACCTCTAGCTGGAGCTGGGGCTGGCACAAGGCTTCCCTGGCAGAGGAGGCCAGGCTGATGTGCCAGGGACTTGTGCCTGTGTCCAGTCAGGTCTGCTCCTAGTCAACTTTCTGTCTTTTCCAGGTAGACTGTCCCATCCTGTGTTCTCTAAGGGACCCAAACTTCAGCAGAGACCTATGATTTAAATAAAATACAGTGATTCTTCAGTGTTGAGGTGGAAATCACAACAACATTGGAAAGATTTATTCCTGCCTTTATGACCTCAAGGCCAGGCCCATTTCTGCCCAGTAGCCCAGTGGCATGAATGCATTAGCATTTGCAAGAATGCCACGTTGTTCTGTGATCTCCTCCCCTTCCGACCATGTAACTTCTGGGAGGAGTTACCGTTCTGCTTGGTTCTGTTGACCTTGGCTAGGCCACAGGCAATGAGGGGGCTGCAGCTGGGCTCCTCTTCAGCAGTACCTTTGGGAGGTAGGGAGGACTTTGGTAAAACACTATGCTGGGCTCAGCTCAGCTCCCTTAGTGAGTGAATTGAGATAAGAGACCCAATAGAACGAGACATTTGGGTGTCAGTGTTTGTGTTTGGGAGGGAAGGACTTTATTTGGAGACTTGAGAAGGAGGCTCTGCTCTTTATAAAACAACAGAGGGAAGTTTAGCCTTTGCGTGGGCAGCTTCCATCAGGGAGCAGATGGGGCTTTCAAGACACAGGAATGTTTCCAGACACGACATGTGCCTTTGGAAGGCAAAGGACAAGTTCTGTTAGGAGCTGAAGGGAACACGGTTGCCCCTGGGCCTTGGGAGTCCTGATCATTCCTAAGAAGGGATAAAGCTCCCCTCTGTCCCCCCTGCCAAGGACCACCCTCAGCCAGCACTGCCGACAAGAGCAAATCAGGCAGGACTGATGTCTCAGGAGGGCAGGTGGCGGGGAGGATAGGGAAGGAGATGGATCAGACGAATGAGCCTACTTATCCTGGTGTCAGAGTAGAAAGGCCTGGGGCTGGGGGCCTGCAACAACCTTGATGTGGCCTCAGTGGGTCAACTTTAACCTGTGTGTTTGCCCAGCACAAGACCTGATCATTATTACCTTGAACTAGTTCTGGGAGAGGATGCTGATGGTTGGTAACTCACTCGTGGGCTCAAATGGACACTTTTTTGCCTGCTTTAGGGCTGTATGTAGTCTGCTCATGTTTTGTCGTGGACTCTCATGTTCCTAAGGTGCTAAGGACTCCCAGGTGATGTTACCTGTCTAGTGTTGGGTTTGGGGTGTAGCAGGGGTGCTGGACAAGACGGTGTCGGAGAGTCTGATTGAATCTGCACATCCTTCCTGGTTGGCAGAAAGAGGGAATTAAGGGTATTCTCTGTACGGCCGTTAGTCACCCTCCTTGGCTACACGTGTTTGCATATGTGCATGGGCACACACTTATATGCGTGCCTGTGTATTTGTGCCTGCATATGCTTAGTCTGTTTCTCATTATGGTATTAAGGGAGAATTTGTGGAGAATATGATAATGGATATTCTCATTCTGTACAATGAATCTCAAAAGTGTAGGAGTGCTAAAAAGTATAAAAGAAGTTAGACATGCAGCTGTTATATGAGTAGCCTCTGGAATCCAGCTGATAGTTTGAATCTCAGTTCTACTCCACGTACCAGCTGTGTGATTTTTTTGTTATTTAACTTCCCTGAGCACCAGGTTTCTCATTTCAAAGACCAGGTTAATCATGTACTTACCTTGCGGAGCTAATGTGAGGCTTAAATGAGATAATCCATGGAAAGTATTTGGCATGCTGCCTATCCTGTTGTAGAGGATTTATAAATGTAAGTTACCACTATGATTACTCAGTATCTCTAACAACCTCTCCGTATTGCATTATGGGTGGGCATCATGTCTTTATCTAAATCTTTGCTGAACTCATGCATACTTTGTAGCTTCACTAGCCTTTGGAGAAAATGCCCCCCAGACGGGTGTTCCTGGGCAGCTGGAAGCCCCTGTGAGCAGCAGCCCTCTTCCAGGCCACTGTCCCACACGTCAAGCTGAGTGTCTGCTGGCTTGGGATTTTGAGTGCCTGTCCTCTCCTGTCCTGACTGCAGGTTGGGACTTCTGGGCAATTTACCAGAGCTCTGTTCTCAACTAAAGGATCAAAGCAACTTCCCTCTAAGATGAATACGTTTCCCTCCATGAGTTAAATAAGTTCATTACCTAATTGAAAAAGCCACGCAAATGGCAAGAGATGCCGTGGGAGAGAGTGCATGTGGTGTGCAAATGTGTGTGTTCGTGCATGTGCGTGTGTGAGAATGAGTGTGTTTATGGCTGTGTGCACCCTCGTGGAATGAGGTGAAGGAAAATGAAAACCATAAATCCCCTACTGCTGTTCATGGAGCATCTTTGGAGTTTGAAGACTATAGTTGAACTCTGCCAGTTCATTCATTATTTAATCCTTTAATTGATGACTGTGGTGGAAAGATGACAGCAGCACGTCCTTGGCATGGAGGCAAATTCCATTTGTTTGTTTATTACAGTTGCACGATTTAGCTAGTGGAGAGCGAGTGATGGGAGGGCAACCCATGCTTCGTGGTTCAAAATATTGTAGAGAACAATTAATCCACTTAGATATCTGGCTCCATTCAACCTGAAGAATCTCACTGGATGTAAAATATTGTGGAAGAAAGTGTGGAGGAGGGAAAGGATTTTTCCATTTCCTTGGCTTTTACTGTCTGGTCTTCCAAAGGTGCCTGGGGTTTTCCAAGATGATGAATATTCAGGCATGTTGGTACCATCTCTTAACTCCTGTTGTTTTACTGCCAGCATCCTCGCCATGGCAGTTAACCACACATTACCTTAGGATGTTTTCCTGAATTGCTATGTTAAACTATTAAAACTGCTATTATTCATTTGTTATCTATATATTGTCTTCTTAAAAAGATTACAGACTCCTTGAAGGCAGGGATTATCCCTTAGCTTTGGTACAGGAGAGATGCTTAATAAAACAGGACTAAATGAGAACTGACATGAAAATTGATTGAGCTCCTGTTGTGGACCAGGACCTGTGCTTAGAGGCTTCATATACATTTGGCAAGATTTGAATGTGGAGAAAATGGAGATGTAGATCTATCTGAATTCCAAAGTAACATAAAACATAGCACAGCATTATAACATAGCATAACATAAACACAACATAATAAAGGAAAAAATACAAAAACTGTAAAATAGTAAAAAGAAAAAATTCAGTTTTATAAATTTGGAGAGAATATGGTAATCACTCTAACCAGATCCTCTTTACAAGAGATTTAAGTTTCACATTTACACTCACAATCTGAATGTTTATATTCACGAAGTTTTCACATTTACCATGGTCTTCACATGGCTCTTTCTAAGGTTTCCAATATACCTCTATTGGCAAATGCACAGGTTCCTCAGGTTCAGTGAGGAAAATAGAAGCTATTCTGGGTACAAAGAACTTTTTAAAAAGTAGACTTTATTATTATTATTATTATTTAGAGTAGTTTTAGGTTTACAGCAAAATTGAGCAGAAAGTGCAGTGAGTTCCCATACACCCCCCATCCCCCACCTCCACATGCTCCCCCACTATCCATGTGCCACACCAGATGGTACATTTGTTACAGTGGATGAACCTACCTTGACACATTGTCACCCAAAGTCCACAGTTCACATTAGGGTTCACTCTTGGTGGTGTACAATCTATAGCTTTTGACAAATGTATGATAATGTGTTTCCACCATTATAGTATCACACAGAATAGTTCTGCTGCCCTAAAAATCCTCTGTGCTCTGGGATTTAGTGGTTTATTTAGACATTGGAAGACATAGGGGACTGAAGTGAAGTTTGTGGTAATCTTTCATCAGTCATTTTAGCCTGATTTACCAAAATGAAGGGTTCAAAAGTGCTCACTGGGAAGTCACAGCAAATCTTCTGTTTGACCCTGTCTTGTTTCATCCCCCTTAAGAGCGTAATGTGCTTTTCTTCTACCTTCCAAATCTCCAGTGGTTGCCTCTCACTGGGACACTAACTCACCACATATGGGGAAGGGGACTCTGGGAAACGCAGTTCTTGGCTCTTTTAAAGTGATGCTTACGTAAGGAGACGTCCAAATGGACTAGTAGTGCTGAGGTGTCAACAATCTTTTCATAGTTGACCATTCTATGGAAAGTTGACCTTTCTACAGCATTACACCCTCGCCCTCCTGGAAAGTTCACTCTCCAGCGAGGCATAGCCCAATGCATTGAATTTATTTCTGGACTAAGCATTTATCTTGAATCCCTGCCTCCTTCCCTGTTTTGGAATCCAGGCAGGACAATCTAAAGGAAAATCCAAAGACACCTGTATTTCTTCCCCCTTGAGCTTAGAACATGTCTAATGCCAGTCAGACACTGGATTCAAACCTAGATGACTATGGTCTGTTGTGTTTTATAACTTCAAGGTCTTTTTTACTTCTTGGGCTCTATCATCCTATATTCTTAGGGCAAAATACTGTTCCTGACCGTCCTCCATTTCTTAATATAAAAAATAACAGTATACCTTCAAACTGTGTCATTATTTTATAGTAACATATTGTGTAAATCTTAATCACAGCACCTCATAGTGGAAAGAGTAACTTGTTGAAACCAGAGTCTTCTAGAGGGCAGGTCAAGATTTTTCTGAGATATCCAGGGGTTAATTTTGGGACACCAGATCCAGCAGCAATCTCCAGCCTTATCCCAGGCTCTCTAGGACTTCCCAATCTCTTCTGCTCCAGTTGTAACTGATAAGCAGCTGCTTTGTCATGTGAATAGTCAGATACAGCAGGCACTCAGCTCAGCACTGCATGTAAAATAGGAATCACTTGGATGTCATGGTCATCGTCACCAAATTGATGAGTCCGTCCCGTGTAAAGCCTTTCCATTACTAAAACAAAAGAAGAGGAGCAGTGAGCCTGCCAGCATTGATTTATTCAAGGAGGCTTGAAGTACAGGTGGCAGCATTCATAGCACTGAAGATAGTTCCTCCCGGCTGAACAATTTCGTTGTTTTGGGGTCACACTTCACAGTGAATGGGAAGCTCTGAAGATACGAAATGTGTAAGTAAACCTCCACAGAAAATTATTTTCTGCTGTGCACCCCCTCCTTTCAGGTTCAAGCTGTCTTTATCTTTTGCTCCTTGTATTTCTGAAGCTGCAAATAAGAGTTCGTGATTCATTCCTGCTCTTCAGATGCTTTTGGTGTCATAAACATAGGCTCTTTTAAGTTTGTGGCCACTTGAGTTCACCAGCCCTTGTCTCGTCTGATCAAATCTGGGTCATCACTTGTAGCATCAGAAGGCAGGCTTGTCACCTAGAACTCTTGAAAGCTAAGAAAAGCAAAACCCCTTTTGCTTTTTATTATAAGAGCAATGCAGGTTCATTTTGGAAAGCCTGGAGAACACTGACAAGCAAAAACAAAAAATAAAAATCATCTATAATGCAGTGCCCGGGGTTGACCACTATCAAGATTTTGGTAAACATGTATGTTTTTAACCTCTCTCTTTGTTTTCATTTGTATACTTATTCCAATTCCAGGCCCATCTATATATAAACACCCCTGCACACAGTATATCTTATCAGTGATTATGGATAGGTACACTATGCACTCTGCTTTACAGTCTGGATTTACTGAAATATTTACTTATATTTCATTAGTTATTCTGTAGCATCATTGCTAATGGCTACTTCCTGCCTTTTAATGGTTCTTTACACAATGATGTTTAACTTTATTGCTCATAACCAAGTTTTCTTACTACATCTATAGTAAAAGCTTGTCCAGTCAAGCCAGAGAAATACAGATGTCAGAGTAATTTGACCAAGCCCAGGCCGAAGGTTATTATGTTTACTGTCCCGTGAAGAAAGGTTTTGCTGAGCAAACGTGAATGTTGGTGCTGGGGATGTGAAACAGATCTAAAAATGACTGTGTTTCAGGAAAGTAATTTAGCAACAGTCACTTTGCCTCTTTGACTTGAGGACAAATATAATTTCCTTTACTCCTTCCAATATACCTAACGGGGGGCTGGCAAATACTTACTGATTGTGGAGCCATTTGTAGGCGATCATAAACTATACTACAACCAGTCTGTATGTATATGGTATTGAACAGAAAGTATGTGCAAGAAATTGTGGTAGATGTTTGAAGAGAAATAAGGACAAAATCCTCCCACCAGAAATGAGTGTCAGGTGCTTGTGTCTATGCTAGTTATCCACTCAGTATCCACTGCTTTCTTATTTTTTTGCTAACAGTGTCCCAGTTTTGTTGTGGGTATTGTTGCATTTGCCTTGCTCAGATGAAACGTTCACTTTCTAGCCTCCCTTGCAAGTAAGAGTGGCCATGTGATAGTATCCAGGCCAATGAGTTGTAAGTGGGAGAGTCTGCAGTGGGGCTGTGGGGAGGGGAGCTCTGGGAATGTTTTGACTTTTTCCAGCAAAAGAGACAGACTTAGCTGCCATGCTCCTTCTCTTCTCTTTCTCCTATTTTCAAGCATTGAACCTAGATTTGATGTCTGGTGGTGTGGCAACCACATTTTGATCTTGAGGTAGGGAAAAGGAAAAGAATTCCTGATCTCTGGTGGCATTATTGTGCAACTAAACAGCAGCAACTTCCCATCTCTGGACTTGTTATATGACAACAATAAATTCCTAATTGTTTACATCACTGTTAGTCAGTTACTCTTTCTTACAGCTGAATACACTCCTGAAAAACAAACTATTTGAATGCAGAGATCAATAACAAATGCATATAATCAATGGTGTTTCTTAGGAACTGTGCAAAGTTTCATTCGACTGGAATGGCGGGTATATCAAGAATGGGGGATATAAGTTTTGGGGGATAGATTGGCATCATAAACAGGGTTTATATGTGAGGCTTGCCTGGAATATCTTGAAAGTGAGTGAGTTTAGACTCAGTTTGGCAAACAGTAAGAAGCTACTGATAATTTGGGCCCAGCATTTGGGAAGTGTAAGCTGGCATTAGTGAGAGAGATGGATTGGAGTGGAGAGGGGTAGGAGATGGGGCACAAGTCAGGAGGCTTTTGCTGCAAACCAGGTTAAGAAGTCCTCAAGTAAGGTGGTGGCTATCTTAGCCTACTTGGGCTTCAAAGTAGACACATGGTAACAAAATACCATAACCTGGATGGTTTAAACAACAGAAATTTATTTCCCACAGTTCTGGAGGCTGGGAAGTCCAGGATCAAGGTGCTAGCCAGTTTGTTCCCGGAGAAGACTCTCTTCTTGGATTGTAGATGGTTGCCTTCTTGCTGTGTCCTCACATGGTAGAGAGAGAACGTTCTTAGGTCTCTTCCTCTAAGGGCACCAGCCCTATGGAATTAGGGTCCCACTCTTATGACCTCATTTATCCTTTACCGTCTTCTCACAGGCCCTATCAACAAATAGAGTCACACTGAGGGTTAGAGCTCCAACATATGTACTTTGAGGGGACGCAGACATTCAGTCCATAACACAGTGACTGTGGGGTGGAAGTAAAGGCTTGGTGTCTGAGGAACTGCAGCAATGGGATCTACCAGCCCTAACATTGGTTGATGTGGGATGCAGGCAAGTGATGAATCAAAGCTGTCTCTGAGAGTCAAGCTCGAGTGACTGTAAGAATAGTGGCACCGTGTATAGAATTAAGAACCTTAGGCAAAAAGGCATATTTTAGAAGAGTTGGGTTTTTAGGCCAGTCGCAATGGAGGTGCTGACATGACATTCAGGAAGAAATGAAATGATGTGGCTTGTTATACATTTGGGAGTGGGGTGTTTCCTATGTATTAGTGGTCCTTTGGGTGTATTATGCCATTTAATTATCAAACCACCCTGTGGAGTACAGCTAGTATAGTCTCTGTTTTATAGATGATGAAACAGACGTTGTGGTATTCTAGGCTGGAAAATTATACCCCACGTTATTGGAAGAAACCTGTCAAACTTGATCATCCAAACTGCTATGGGTGGTCTTTGTGAACATGGAGAATGTTAGTGGTTTGGAAAATTGGAGACAAGCAAATGGAGCTTGGATTTCCAACCAAGAAAGAAGATGGAATCTGCAACTAAATAGGTTTTAAGAATGTCTAATGAAAGATTAAAGGGCTGGCATGTGAGCACCTAGAAAAGGAAGCCGTAGATCCTAGCAGCCAGTGTGGGTTCACCACGAGCAAGTGTTGTGTGATTAACTTCATCCAGAATGCTGCAAGTCAGCGTGGTGTTTGGCAAGAAAAAGGACGAGTGAGTGGAATAGTTACTGATTAAAGAGCTCTATTTTTATTTTTTTATTTTTATTTTTTTTGTGGTATGCGGGCCTCTCACTGTTGTGGCCTCTCCCGTTGTGGAGCACAGGCTCAGCGGCCACGGCTCATGGGCCCAGCCGCTCCGCGGCACGTGGGATCCTCCTGGACCGGGGCACGAACCCGTGTCCCCTGCATCGGCAGGCGGATTCTCAACCACTGCGCCACCAGGGAAGCCCAAGAGCTCTATTTTTTAAAGGGACTGATTTAAAAGTAAATGGTAATCCAATGGGAAGTGTCTAGTGACATGCTTTGGAGCTTTGCTCTTGCATCCTGAATTTTTCCTTTTAATCTGTGATTTGCATGAATGTTTAGAAAGAGGTTTATTAAGTTAATGTACAACATGAAGCTGGAAGCCTAGGAAGCATGTTAGAAATAAAAATCAGTATCCTGAAGGGTATAAACAAAAGGATGAGGTGGCCAGATTTAACCAGATCAATGCATTGGGAAAAGCGTCAGGTCCCATACACAGGTCCAACTGCTCCCAGCTGGAAAGACATGGCTTAACAGCACCTCCTATGAAAAGCGGTGTTAGTTGAGATAAACTATGTGATATGGCTGAAAAAAGAGTAAAAGTGGGACTTCCCTGGTGGCGCAGCAGTTAAGAATCCACCTGCCAATGCAGGGGAAAATGGGTTTGATCCCTGGTTCGGGAAGATCCCACATGCTGCGGAGCAACTAAGTCCATTCGCCACAACTACTGAGCCTGTGCTCTAGAGCCTGCAAGCCACAACTACTGAGCCCGTGTGCCACAACTACTGAAGCCCGCGTGCCTAGAGCCTGTGCTCTGCAACAAGAGAAGCCACTGCAATGAGAAGCACTCACACCACAGTGAATAGTAGCCCCCACTCGACACAACTAGAGAAAGCCTGCGCGCATCAATGAAGACCCAATGCAGCCAAAAATAAATAAATAAATAAATTTTATATTTTTTAAAAAAAGAGTAAATGTGATCTTACCTGGCATTACTGCAAGCATATTGCAAGCACTTAACATCTCTGAGCCTCAGCTTTCCCGTCTATAAAATGGGCATAAAATCCTGACAGAGTGGTTATGGGGATTAAATGAGGTAATGGAGGGAATGCATCTAGCAACTGCAGTGATACACAGTAAACCTCAATAGATGGGCTTGTTATGTGATGAACGGATCAAAGCAGTGCTGGTCCTCAGCTAGGAGGGAGGAGGACTCAAGACACACGTTTGGTATCCTGGGGAGGAGGGATTGGGCTTGGTCTCCATGGCTCCAAATGGTAGAACCCAATGGGTGAAAGCTTCAGAGAGACAGAATTGAGCTCAACTCAAGTCCTGAGAATGACAGGTAACTTGAGAAGTGCTTCTAATAAGGTAGCAAGTTCCCTGGCAGTGGAGGCATTTAAGCACAGGTTGCTGCTGCCTTGCTGGCGATATTGTAGAGGGACTCAACCATCGCGTGAGTAGTTGAACCAGAGTTCCTCTAACTTTGAAATGTGATGATTGGTAATTTTGGCTGTGGGGGTGGTTCTAGAATGGGAGTGAATCAACTCTTGTACTCCTTTTGAAGAACTTATTTATTTATTTATTTATTTACTTACTTACTTATTTATGGCTGTGCCGTGCGGCATGCGGGATCTTAGTTCCCCAACCAGGGATTGAATCCACACCCCCTGCGGTGGAAGCGTAGATTCTTAACTACTGGACAGCCAGGGAAGTCCCAGAGGAGTTCTGTTAGAACTTTATTTTTACTGATGGTCTCTTGACCACGAGAAGAGTGGGCTTCCTATGAACAGTTAGAATCAAGGTGGGCGTGTGCACCTGGAGCCCTCAGAAGACCAGTCCTATCTGCAGAGAAGCACCCCTGTACTTTGAAGGAAGACTTTGACACAGCCAGGTTACCCTTACCCAGTCCTTATAGAATCCGGTTCAGCCCTGGCACGTAAAACCTGTTGAATGAATGTTTGGATATATGATTCAGTGAAATTAAAAAACCATCATCAGAACCTAAGCTTCCAGCATTGCTTATCTTACCAGCGTCCGGGTCCTATTCTGGAATTTCTCAGCTAAAATTTCTTCTCGTGCTCATGCGATGTTATAAGTCTTTCAGAATATGTTATAACCACATCTGAGTACTGTTAGTTCGTATAATAAGCCAGGAGGAGGAATTCGTTTTTGGTGAATATGAGTAAAAAAAAAAAATCCTTCTGTTTAAGCCCACACCTCTTTGAAGGGCCTGGCATATGTTGCTGCTAACCCAAAACTACTACTAACATACCCTGCCTCCAGCGAATGATTTGTGTTCCTTTGGAAACAGTCTCCCATGGGAAGTGCTAGAAACAGAACCCTCACTCCCCCTGCTTCCCCAAGAACAACACAAGTCAACAAATCTGGAATCCTTGCCTCTGTCCTTTTTAAAACAGTTGTTGCTGAGAATCAAAGCCAGCCCACAGTGCATATGGCTTGATTCAAGTGGCTACGTAGAGAGAACACAGCTCCAGGAATATATATAGCACGTTCTCAGACTCTCTGCTTTTGCTCCTTATCACTCCATGAATCAGTAAACAGCAGCATGTCGCCACCAGCAGCAGTAATCAGCCGGACGGATTCTCGTGGCTGTAATCTCATCTCGTATTTCCTTTGAACTCCTGAGAGGGGAAGACTGTCAGAGGTTTTATTCCACTGTTTTTGCTTTCTGATGCTTAAAGTGAGAACTGCGTTAAGTTGGCTGCATGGTCTCATCCCGGGAGTGATTGGGGACTTTGGGCGGGGGGTGGGGGAGGTCTACTGTGGGTCCAAGACAAAGTGGAGACCTCAAGGATATTGGGGAATAGGGAAAAATGTTCAAGTCCTCCTCCCTGGGTTTGTCTTGGTATGTCTCTCTTTGCCATGTGAAGGTGAAGCAGATGGTACTCCAAGGTAAAGATCTTAAGGTAAAGAAATGGGAGGACCTTTTGAATCCCATGTAGGGCTCAGTCTAGATCACCAGGCTTTTGACTAGAGAGCAATTTGAAGCCCTGGACTCTGTTAGGCACGTAGCAGGGATGGAATGATGGCAGCCATGGCCAATGCTGGTAAGAGTTTGGGATGTGGTCCATTTACCCTTTACAATCACTAACACCAGTTGTCCTTCAGCAGGCAGAGGTGAGTTTATGCACATAAGTTGGGGATTTTGGTTTACCTCCTGAAGAAACTTGCATTGTTAGGAGAAGCTCTGGTTTTCATTAGCAAAACTCAGAGAGAGAGAGAGTTTGTGTCTCAGATCTGATTAGCAGGAAATCTGGGCTTGGTAGGGGCACAAACTTCTGAGTTCTTGAAAAAGCTCACTTCAAAATAAGTAGTCTTCTGGGCTTCCCTGGTGGCGCAGTGGTTGAGAATCCGCCTGCCGATGCAGGGGACACGGCTTCGAGCCCCGGTCCGGGAAGATCCCACATGCCGCGGAGCGGCTGGGCCCGTGAGCCATGGCCGCTGAGCCTGCGTGTCCGGAGCCTGTGCTCCACGGCGGGAGAGGCCACAACAGTGAGAGGCCCGCGTACCAAAAAAAAGTAGACTTCTGGTGTAAAATGCCTTTAGTATCTGGATTGTGGAGTGACTTGGTATTAGTGGACTCAAATTTAATTGTATTCTCTGGTTTTTTCCATTCAGAGAAAATGTTCTGTAGAAATACATAGAAGGTGGGTTCAAACATTGGGAATTGGTGGTGTTTGTCCCAAAGCAGATAAAGCAGAATGGGGCTGAGGCTTCTGTAGGCAGGTGGCATGTAATTTTAGATTGAGTCACAGGAACAACTTCATGGAATTATCTAAAAGTGATTTGTTTAGAAGGAAGCAAAAAGCAACAACAGAACAATTTCCTATTGCTAGGAATCAAGTTTGCTCATTGGAGGTGGAAAAGTACTTCTGTATCCGAGGGTAAGGAAGACCTACCGTAAGGGACTTGAGCATCTGTGGATTTTGGTATCCACAGGTATGTTTTGCCGGGGGACGGTGCCTGGAACCAATCCCCTGCAGACACTGAAGGATGACTGTAGAGTAAGTCAGTGAGATTATTTGGGAATTGGTATGTGAGCAGATAATGCTCGGATCTTGGGAGGTAACTCAGGGAGAAATGGGATCCGCTTAAAAATACTTTTCAACCCTTTAGGCCTGGAGACACCTTTGGGAAGAGGACCAGGTGGTGAGAAGGATGTTGAGAGGTTGAAAATGTCTTAGCTCAGAGGGAGGTGGGAGGAACAGGAACCCCTCATCTGAGGGCAGGTTGAAGGTTTAAAAATGCATCCGAAGCTGTGTTCTGGGAAAGAGTGTTGAAGCTGTCAAGGCTTGGGGAATTCAAGTATTGAAAGAAGACAGGTGTTATGGGATTTTAGACCTCATGCTATCACTGAGAGCAGGTTTGGGAAATTCCCTAGAGGCAGCTGAGATTCAGACATCTTTCAAGTGGGTTTCTCCAGCTGGGGCAAATATGGAAACTAAAGAGGATGTCCTCCTTGGAGGGAGACATTAGGGGACAAACCTAAGGCATATCTGAATGGAAGGAAGATGCAGCAGCTATAGAAATGGAAATGTTGCACAAATAAGTAAGCCTTGAGAGCCGTCTGATTTGGAGAAATACAGACAAAGGTATGCTCCTGGGGTCAGGGGAGGGTACCAGGCTGTAGATTTTTGATGGAGTAGCTGCTGTGTTACTTGGCAGAGCCCTGTTCAAGGAAGTTTAGGGTGCCAGGTATGCAGGGTTGGAGAGGGAATCATGCACAAATTATTGCGGGTAATACGAAGTTTTATTGGCTGGACCTTAAAGGAAAGGTCTTGAGGAAGGATGAGGTGACTGGTTCTTTTTGCCCTTTCCAAGAGGTGTTTTCTTAGGATACGGCAAACTTAGTATCTTGATGAAATTACCTTCTTCAAGTGAGTATTAACTTTATAGGTGGTGGACTTTGGATACCCGGCAGGACTGACTGATGTGGTGGAAAAGCTGAAGCCACATGGACTTTTTGGTTCCTCCTTTACTTTTTTTTTTTTTTTTTTTTTTTGGCTAATCCCTTCACTAAACTAAGATGAACTCCTTATCTGTGATTGGTGATAACAACATGGATCTAGATTACATGAGACGTTGGGTTTAGGAAATGTTATATCCACTTGGGAATTGACCGTAAGATTGTAAACTACTCTAACAGTCATATTTGGTTTGGGGATTAAGTGCTTTTTCTAAATATTGTGGAAACAGGCCTCATGCTATTGTATTGTATTTCCTTATAATTCCCTGAAATCCTGGAAAGGTCAGACATTCAAGAGATTGGGATAATCACATTTGGAAGGTGTTAATGTTCCTGTGGGAAATATACCAGTCTGTGAGAAAGCTGAAAAAGAAACCGAGGCCTTGAATGCACTTCCTTTGGTCGGGATTGAGTGGATTCAGAAGGAAAGGGAAGAAACCAGGCGACTGTGTTAAGATGATATTGAGGCGTTAATTGCTCTGAATTAATCTGAATGAATGAGGAGGGAAGATGAACATACACAGATTTTAAAATATTGAATCAGTTTTGCCTTTCTGGCATAACCCCAATCTAGTCATTATAAATTATTATTTTTAGATACTGTTGGATTCATTTTGCTAATATGTTGTTTTCAATTTTTGTACCTACATTCATGAGGGAAATTGACCTGTAATTTTAATTTTCCAGATCATATTTGTCTGGTGTTGGTATCAAGTTACAGTAGCCTAAAATGTTGCCTATTCTCTGAGTTTATATAAGATCGGAATAATATTTTCCTTGAATATTTGGTGAACTCTACTGCACATCCATCTGGGCCTGGCTTTACCTATGTGGAAAATAATTTTAATTACAGAGTCAGTGATTTGACTTTAATGATTGTAAGACCATTCAAAATTTCTATTTCTTCTTGGGTCAGTTTTGGTAATTTATATTCTAGAATTTTTTCATTTCACTTAAGTTTTCAAATTAATTAGCATATACTTTTCCATAGTATTCTTTTTTTTTTTTTTTTTTTTTTTTTTTTGCATTACACGGGCCTCTCACTGTTGTGGCCTCTCCCTCTGCGGAGCAACAGGCTCTGGATGCGCAGGCTCAGCAGCCATGGCTCACAGGCCCAGCCGCTCTGCGGCATGTGGGATCTTCCCAGACCGGGGCACGAACCCACGTCCCCTGCATTGGCAGGCGGACTCTCAACCACTGCGCCACCAGGGAAGCCCCCATAGTATTCTTTTAAAATATATTTATTTATTTAATTTTGGCTGTGTGGGGTCTTTGCTGCTCTGCGTGGGCTTTCTGTAGTTGTGGCGAGTGGGGACTACTCTCCGTTGAGGTGCGCGGGCTTCTCATTGCGGTGGCTTCTCTTGTTGCGGAGCATGGGCTCTAGGTGCACGGGCTTCAGTAGTTGCAGCACGCGGACTCAGTAGTTGTGGCTCACAGGCTCTAGAGCACAGGCTCAGTAGTTGTGGTGCATGGACTTAGTTGCTCCGCGGCATGCGGGATCTTCCTGGACCAGGGCTCGAACCTGTGTCCCCTGCATTGGCAGGCGGATTCTTAACCACTGTGCCACCAGGGAAGTCCTTCCATAGTATTCTTTTTTTTTTTTTTGCGGTACGCGGGCCTCTCACTGTTATCGCCTCTCCCGTTGCGGAGCACAGGCTCCGGACGCGCAGGCTCAGCAGCCATGGCTCACGGCCCCAGCCGCTCCATGGCATGTGGGATCCTCCCGGACTAGGGCATGAACCAGCGTCCCCTGCATTGGCAGGTGGACCCCCAACCACTGCGCCACCAGGGAAGCCCCCATAGTATTCTAGAATTATCATTTTAACTTCTGTTCTATCTTTAGTTACGTTTCATTTGAAATTTTCTGCTATTATTTATTTGTGACTTTTCTATTTCTGCTTTATTGAATCTCATTAGAAATTTGGGTATTTTATTGATCTCTAAAAAAAATCGACTCTTGGATTTGTTTATTCCTTCCACTGTACTTTTGTTTCCTATTGCATTAATTTCTGTTCTTATCTTTATCATCTCCTTTCTTCTACTCTATTTATATTCTTGTCTGTTTATCCCCCCATTCCATCCAAGTTCTTAAGTTGGATGTGTAACCCATTAATTTTTAGCTTTTCCTTTTTAATGTCAGAATTAAGAATTGTATATTTCCTTTTACCTATTCCTTTATCTGTATGCCACAAATTTTGATATATAGTATTTTTATTATATTGTATTAGATTATAAATGTTTAAACATTTCTGTTATTTCTATGTTGATTCATGAATTATGGAGAAATATGTTTTAAATTTCCAAATGTATTGATTTTTTAAAGTTAATTTTAAAATTTATTTCTGTCTCAATTGCACTATAGTAAGAGAACATGCTATGCATGATACTTAATTCTTGAAAATATTTTGAGAATTGTTTGTGGAATAGCATATACTTACTTTTTGTAAATATTCCATGTGTTCTAGAGAACAGTGTTTATACATTAAACCTAACTTGAGAAATGTGTTGTTGATATCTTTATATCTTTCTTTACTTCTTGACCCTTCCTTTCACTTAGAGTGTGGTCCTTAGGACACTGTTTAATGCAAAGTTTTTAAGGTTTCTCTCCCCTGCTTTGCTTGGACACAGAGCCTGGTCTCCTATTCCCTTAGGTGTGGCCATTAATCTCCAAAATTCTAGAGTCTTGGAATTAGCGTTTTCCCAAGACTACCCAACTTTGGTGTTTACTTACGAGTCTCGTGTTATAAAACACTTTTTTTGCCCTTGGGAATTTTCCTTATTTTCTTGTGAGCTCAGCAGTGCACTTACATTTATTGTAGTTCTTCCATCATCTGACTGTTTTGTGGGGCTGTTTCAAAATATCTGAAGCATCATATTGCCAGAGGCAGAATTCTCTGCATATTCTATACCTGCTCATCCCTCTGCCCCCTTCTCACCTTTTGATGGGGTCTAGAGTAAAACACAGTCCTCAAGGATGCCCAGTGATCTGCCATCTTGCTGAGAAGGAGATAGAGCTCTTCTCCTAGAAGAGAAGCAATTTCAAAAGCATTGTTTTCTCTCCAACCCCTATTTTTTTTTTTTTTTTTTTTTTTTTGCCGTACGCGGGCCTCTCACTGTTGTGGCCTCTCCCGTTGCGGAGCACAGGGTCCAGACGCGCAGGCTCAGCAGCCATGGCTCACGGGCCCAGCCACTCAGTGGCACATGGGATCCTCCCAGACCGGGGCACGAACCCATGTCCCCTGCATCGGCAGGTGGACTCTCAGCCACTGCGCCACCAGGGAAGTCCTCTCCAACCCCTGTTTTTAATGTGTGACTCTTCTCTCTTCCATCCCAGCTGGAACAGCTGGTCTGAAATTTCATATTAGTTTGGTAATACTGTTTGCCCCTTGCTTATTTATACAGAGATGTTTTAAGAGGAATTTCAAAGAAAGGTAGACTATCATGGTGGTAACGATGGTACACTTAGAGGGAAGTGGAGGGAGAGAGCAGGAAGGAGACAAAAGGAATGGAAAAAAATGAGATTCGGAGTAGGTCTTAGTTTAGACATAAGTTACGTAGTATAAGTGAGAGGCTTATTGGCATAGATATATGTGCTGGGCTCCTAGATTTTCAGAAAGGATCCCCTTCGTAAGTTAATACTAGTAACATAAACAGATAAAATGACAAAAGATTGCTTTCCTACTATGTTTATGCCCTGATTTAGGGGATCAGGGTTCAAGACATAAGAAACATCTCTTCCATTAAGTGCTTACCAGTTAGTTCGTTGGACAAGATATAAACAGCAATAAGAACAATACTCAGCAGTGTATGATCCCTGCCAATGCAAAGTGGTAACAGTGTTCAATTGGGGCAAGTTCACTGCAAACCCGTGGCATCGAATAAGTCTTCATAGAGAGAGAAAGACTAAAACTGGCCTTGAAGGATGCATTCGATTTTCAAGGGGCGAAAGAGAAACAGGGACCAGTTCTCTACACAGAGGAAATGTCTGTCTCTCTTCCCCACTCCTGACGTGGGCCAGCCTGTGGGGCAGGTTGCCCACATGACTCAGAATAGAAGCCTAATATTGCTGACTTAATAGTTCTACAGCTTTCTCATTTTATAAATGAGGAAACCGAGATTTGGGGTGCATGGTCATAGACCCCAGGCCTTCTGACACTTGGTCTATTAGTCTTCCTTCACATACTGTGTTTAAAACCTCCTATAATTATACTACTAGTTCTCAGTTGGTCAGGAGTTACTTCAGACCATGATTGGAGTATAACTAATGTCTGGATAGCATACGCTTTGCACGGACAGTAATTATATAAGAAAGAGTTGTTGATTTTTAATTTTCATCTACTTTGGAACTTTCTAATTCAGTGAAATCCCTGCAATAAATAATTAGTTGCTGTTTGCAAATGCTTACTCTCTTGAGAAAGGTGCTATATTAATATAAAGAAAAAGGCCCTTTGGTGTCAAGCTTAGTACCTCTGAGCCTGGAAGTATCAATTAGCTGACAAATAAATTCCTAGAACAAAAGTGGATTTGATGATCTGTTACACAGAGGAGTCAAGGCAAAGACACAGTAATCACAAGTGATTGAGCATGGAAAAATGAGGGAAGACTCCGTAAACCACCAGAGAGAGGACTCTTGATTTTCATCTAATTTTCGATGATAGTTTTAGCAATATCTGCAAAGGGGGAATATGGTATTTCAAGCTGCCTTTGTGCGAGGTTAACAGGCGCTGTCTGTTATCCCTGTGCATAATTGGGTGGATGCTGTAGCACTGCAGCGAGGGATACTAGCACCAAGTTCTGGTAGGTAAAACCTCAAGGCAGATAAATTGTCTTTTGAAATAAATGGAAACCATTTGATGATAGCCTGAGAGATTGCAAATATCAGGCATATATTGAAAAAGAAGAATGGCTTTTCTCATAGGGCAACTGGGAGCTCCAAGAAATAATGTGTTTTACAGTAACTAACTAAATCTCATTCCTCACTCTGGAACCATCTTCCCTGGGTAAATACTATATATTAGCTCTTGGTTAGAGCCGTGTGGAAAGCCCCAGTCATGTTTCTGGGCCTTGAGCCTGGGACTGCAGTTCTCTGGAAACTGATTTCTTACTGTCAGGCTTGATTTTCTAACTGGCGCATCTCCTGCAATTCCATCCATCACTTTTGGGGTCCATTTCACCACAAACCGGCTTCCTCCAGCCAACTGCCGATTCTTTCTTCTATTATTCCACTTCTACTGGAAATTCCACCCTTTTTTTTTTTTTTTTTTTTTTAAGGTTAAGAGTTTGAAAACATCATCTTAGAGAAAAGTGTTCCTTTCTGTTTCTAAATCGATCTCTCCTTTTCTTGCAAGGCACCACGTCCTTAAGCCGTGTACTGAGAGGGGGCTGCGCGGGTGCTGGCGCTCACTCCTGGGGGTCCCAGAGAAGACGGGGAGGCGTCTCAGATAGAGTGCCACGGTCCCCATTTTTCAGATGACGTGAAAGAGGCCCAGAGAACTTGTCAATCATGTCATAGCCATACTAATGTAAAGCCATTCGAAAGAAGAGTACCTGACAGTACGCAAATGATTTAAGTCACCAAGAGACAAAGCAGGAGCTCAGTCACTGTAAGATGGACCAGTTTAGAAGGGGATGGTAGGGGACTTCCCTGGCGGTCCAGTGGTTAAGACTCCGTGCTTCCACACGGAGGGTGGATCGAACCACACGGGTTCGATCCCTGGTCGGAGAACTAAGATCCTGTATGCTGCGTGGTGTGGCCGAAAAAGAAAGCCAAAGGAAACCCACCAGGGTGGTTCACAGTTGGTGCTTCCCAAGTTTTGCATGCCCCAAGTTTCACAAAATGGTAACACTTACAGGGCACACTCAGTTTGCTTGAGGCCAGGGATGTAGCGTCCAAGGCCCACCTGCTACCCTGACAGGAGATAAGCATCTCAGCTCCCTGTAACTCACTATGCAAAGCCCAAGTTAAGCATTTGGGAAAAAAGTTGAGACTTTGACAGACAGTGGATGGGAAGTTTGGCTGAAAGGCTGTGTGGACTGGTAACAAGGATGGCTCAGACAGTTAAGATGACAGTGGCAAGGAGGTCCAAGAAGATGTGGCTGGCTGTGCTTTGAGGTGCAGCCCAAGAAGAGCCAGGCCGGGCCTGGGCACAGATAGGAAAGCCCTGCGGATGTCTCCGAGAGTCCTGCGGGAAGGTAGGGCCCCATTCTTGGGGAACTGAGGTCTTGGAGACACTAGCAGTGCTCAGTGCCCTGACTTGGCATAGAGTTGGCCTCAAAGCAGAAGGGAGGATTGAGCTGTAGGCGGGGCCTGTGGGGTGGGGGACGGGCAGCCAAACAGGCCTTCAGAGGACGTGGTGGGTGTCCTTGTCTCTGACTGTGCTCAGTGTTCTTCCCTCCACTGCACACAGTGATTTCAGCTCCTCGGTAGGTCAAGTGGGCAGTGTCCATGTCAGTGGCACCTACAGGATGTGCCAGACGCTCCCTCTGGAGGCCCCGTGCCCGCTGGGAGTCATCCCTCGAGCTGTAACCCAGCCAGAGTCTTAGCTCCCTTTTCTCCACAAAAGAAGGTTCTTTCCATTAGCCACAAGCAACAAGATGATCTCCCATCTCTAACCATAACTTCTTACAAAAATTAGTTCTCTTTTCTCTGATTATAAGAGCTATCAGTTTTGATCCAGAAAATGTAGAAAAGATAGAAAAATACAGAGAAGTGAATAAAAGCATCCACAATCTTACTGCAGTATCTTATTTCTTCTAGACGCCTTTTCTGTATATTACAACAGAGTGGTTAGAAACAAGGGCCTGGAGTCATAAAGACCTGGGTTTGAGCCCTGCCTTTGCCACTGATTAGGTGTTTCATCTTCAGCAAGTTGCTTCACTTCTGTGTATTACTCCATTATCTATAACTTGTAGGTATTGATGCCTTCCTCTTGGGCTATTATAAGAATTAAGTAACATAATGCATATAAAGTACAGTGGTACTTTATATGTGGTACCCAGTAAATATTTAATAAAGGATAGTTTTTTAAGAACAGGGATCACGTGCTATATAGTATTTTAAGAAGTGTTTTTTAATTTAACTGTGTAATCTTAGTATATTTTTTTATTTTTTAAATTTTTATTGGAGTATAGTTGGTACAGCAAAGTGAATCAGTTATACATGTATATGTATATATACCTACACTTTTTTAAGATTCTTTTCTCATATAGATCATTACAGAGTACTGAGTGCTATACAGTAGGTCCTTATCAGTTATCTGTTTTATATATAGTAGTGTGTATATGTCCATCCCAATCTCCCAAATTATCCCTCCCCCCACGACGAGTGTTTTACATATGAATATTGTTAAAGAACAGTCATTACAAATCTTCATAGTGTTTCTAACCCTAAATTCTTATTCAACGATGCAACTTGCTTGGACTGCTGCTATTCATAAGAGTCAGATTAGGGCTTCCCTGGTGGCGCAGTGGTTGAGAGTCCGCCTGCCGATGCAGGGGACACGGGTTCGTGCCCCGGTCCGGGAACATCCCACATGCCGCGGAGTGGCTGGGCCCGTGAGCCATGGCCGCTGAGCCTGCGCGTCTGGAGCCTGTGCTCTGCGACGGGAGAGGCCACAGCAGTGGGAGGCCCACGTACTACAAAAAAAAAAAAAAAAGAGTCAGATTAGAGAGTGTTAATAGTTGAATATATTCCAGAAATCACTTTTATGTCTGTTATAGTATATTTTATGCTGACGATATTCTGGTTTGCACTTAGATAAGTCTAGGAACCACGTGCTTGAGTTTTCATTATCAGAGTACCTGTAATTAAACGTTTGTTTACACAGGGAATTAAGAGTTGTCAAATATTTGCTAACAAACTTTAAAAATTAGACCCTATTCAAACGTGACTCTATTTAACACAAACCTGTATGGCATAAGTGTTTGGTCAGTTTGCAGATGATTTTCAGACGTTTTGGCAGTGCTAAATATAAAGCAAATGGAAATTGCAAATTTTGTAAACAATATAGGATTTCACGAAGTTGATGAATATGATGTAGTAGGATGGCGCACTTCTCTCAAATCTATTGACAAATAAGGATCTCACAAGCAATTGAATAAAAGGAAATCAACCAAACCAAACAATAGAAAACAAATATCAAGATATTAAATAGAAAAAACTGGAATGTCAAAGAATTTAGAGGAGCGCCTATCTTGGGTCCTCTGAATATCTTATAAGTTATGCTTTTCGTGATTGTGTCAAAGGTGTTGTGAAGGGTGATGTACCTATATGAGCATAAAACATTGTTGCGAAAATTGTGCCCAGACTTCCCAGTCAACCCTTAAATCCTTTTTGCTTTTGAGAATATGATTAGAATTTTAACCTATAGTTTATTAAATAGAAAACAAAATCATCCTTTCATACATTCTCATTTTATTTTTCAAGATGAAGTTGCAGTCAAAATCTTTTCACTCTTCCCACTGAGATTTTGGTCCCTGTTTTACATGTATTCTTTTAAAGTAGCTCTTTTCCATTTTCTGGTACCAGTCATCCTGGGACGTCCAAAACTTTCTGTGTATGTTGTTCTGCGTGGCTAACAACTAGTGTAGTGTGTTTCAGTGGGTGAGTGGGCTACACCCAGGTTACTCACTCAGTGTGCTTCCCGGTGACTTGGTGACCATAACCTTCAGTAGACAAGACCTGAACGTCCACTTGAATTAGTGTGCTTTGAACTTTTATGATTCTATTAATCTTGATTGTCCAGCTATGCTTATTATTGTGGCTTAATTAATATTGTTCAACTGGAAAGAGTCAGTGGGGGAGGTTTGCGGATTTCCCTTCCTGGAGAGCTTTGAAAAGGAAATAGATGAGCATCCATTCTAGATTCTGGAGACTTTCATCAGCTTGCAGGTAGAAGGTTGAACTCATATGATATCTTTGATGCATCCTCTGGTTATTGCATATTCAAAAGTGCCCTGGCATCTTCAAGCTGGGACCTTTCAACCCCCCTCTGCCTCTCTTTGTCGTTTGCATTGACCAGGTGGAAACAGAAAGGGCATAGTTTACACCCTTTGGAGTTTGCACTGATCTACTCTCCTTTGGTTTCTGATGATGGGCTAGTTTACATTCAGAGGTTGAGCTAACTGCTGTGCTGTGGGTTCAGAGGAACCCCTTAGCCTTCTCCTATCCACTTATTCTTGCTCTGGTCACCATTCATTCTTTTCGCTTGTGTGTGTTTTCCAAATTAGTAGTTTGCTCTTGTGTGTTGACCTTTTTAATATTCTGTATTTTGATTGGTTGGTCTTAGCATTCTCTCTCATTTTCAGCCTGGCTGACCCTCCAGGGAAGAGGTGAAACAGCTATCCAATAAAAATACAAAATACTGAAAAGGTCAAAACGTACTATTACAATAAATTACCATAACTGAAACAGGGAAGTGGGCATTAAAATTCCAATACGTACAAGGATGGAGATTGGCATGAGAGTTGAAAATGGCACCGCATTAATGCATTTGGATGTCAGAGTTCACCCAGAAGAGAGTAAACATTCTAAAACCAGAATCTGAACATTATCTCGTGAGTCTCCGATGCTGTCACATCCTTGCATTGTTGGATAATATAAATGCTGCATGGAACCAACTGCTTTCATCATTTCTCCTTCTTCCCCAGAAGTGGGGACAAGAGGGGAAAAAAAAGAAAGAACAAATATAGTCTCTGCAAGATGAAACTCTTAAATCAGGCTTGCAGAGAACCACTGACAATTTATGGCTGGTCAAGACAAAGAGCATCCATTTTATTTATTTTATTATCTGGGTTCTGTGGGCTGTCACTCGGCAGAAATGACATGAGATAGAAGAACAATTTTCAAAGCCCTTTTATCCCCTCCCCAGTTGGAATATTTATTCTAGAGATACTCTGCAAGATGTCACAGAGAACGCTGAATTGGGAATTAGGAAACCTAGTTGTAACCCATCTCTGCCGTGGACTTGCTCTGGCTTATGCAAGTTACTTAAACCCTTAACCTCGTCTGCCCTTATAATAACATCAAAGACTGTGAATCTTACACAGGACATTGGAGATCAAAGTACCAAAGTCAGTGTCTATCACTTTGTGAGTATCAAGCAGTACCAACTCCCAAACTCCCCCTCCTCCCAAACGCTGTGATCTTGGCAAGTCCCCTAACCTCTCTGAGCCGGGATCCTCGTCTTTTTCCTAGAGCCAGAAGAAATCTAGTGGTGGAGTGTATGATTCAGTGACTTGCCAGGAAGTCCCCCCTCCTCCCTCCATCCCATGTGAGAAGCAGAAACGAAATAAATCACATCTCCAACCTGGAAGGCCATTTCATATTGGTTGGATCAATAGCAAATCCATTTTCCCTGAGACATTGCCAGCAAACATCACTGGTGGCTACTGACAGCCAGGTTGTTGGCAGCTGTGGCCTGATCACCTCGCCTGCCTGTCACCCGCCGTGATGGCAGACCCCCACAGGGAGCAGGGTGTGCCATCAAACGCCTGACAGAACTTTAAGGGAGGGAGCCTCCTGCTCAGGGGCAACCACAATCTAATTGGCTCCTGCTTCAACAAATTATCTCTTAAGTGGTGGCGTGAAGAGAGCTGTGTTAATCTACTAAATCATAAACCTTCCCCGCAGTGTGATGCTAAGATCCAGACAGATACTAATCTCCAGCCGTACTGTCAGTTATGGTTTTGACACCAACACTTTGAATTGCCAACAGAAAATTGTATTTGACATTTAATTCCAATCATGTAGTCTTTCATTGAAAGCGCTGTCAGTTTACCTTTATTTGGGAGAAGGGGAGACAATATGCTCGTGTCTTCTGGTAATTTTTCTTTTCCTGGTAGGAGGTGGGGGTGGAGAGGAGAATGGAGGAAAAATCAAACTTCAAATAATTGAAGAAGTACTTTAATCCTCATGGCAGCCTGATGCTGAATCCCACATGCCTTTGGTTTTTAGAGTCTCAAATTTGCTGCAGTCCAGCAAATCTCCATCATTTTACACAGATTAGGAATTAATTCAGGTCAAATAAGGATTAATTAATCAGTAGAAACCAGCCAGTGGCATCAATCAACAAGCATTTTAAAATAATCTGCTCTGATTTTGAATAGGTATTTTCCAAGGGTGGGGCCTCTGTAGTATTATTGCAATCAGGTAGCCACCAGAGCTAGACAGGAGGGAAAATGTCAGTTTAAATCTCATCTGCCACTGAAATGCCACCTTTCTTAAAATTGGGTCCTGGGAAGTGAAGAGATGGGAAAAGGGCTGGAAAGAGGTGCTTTATTCAGAGGGCAAGAGAACAAGCCTTAAAGGCCGGGTTTCTCAAGCTCGAGAGTGCTTGGGAATCACCTGGAGGGCTTGTTAAAAGACAGATGGCTCAGTTTAGTTCCTTTTTATGGCTGAGTAATATTCCATTGTATATATGTGCCACATCTTCTTTATCCATTCAACTGTCGATGGACACTTAGGTTGCTTCCATGTCCTGGCTATTGTAAATAGAGTTGCAATGAACATTGTGGTGCATGACTCTTTTTGAATTACGGTTTTCTCAGGGTATCTGCCCAGTAGTGGGGTTGCTGGGTCGTATGGTAGTTCTATTTTTAGTTTTTTAAGGAACCTCCATACTGTTCTCCAATTTACATTCCCACCAACAGTGCCAGAGGGTTCCCTTTTCTCCACACCCTCTCCAACATTTATTGTATGTAGATTTTTTGATGAAACTGAGGTATTTGTAGTGAGGTGGATGGACCTAGAGACTGTCATACAGAGTGAAGCGAGTCAGAAAGAGAAAAACAAATACTGTATGCTAACACATATATATGGAATCTAAAAAAAAAAATAGAGAATGGTCAGAAGCACCTAGGGGCAAGATGGGAATAAAGATACAGACCTACTAGAGAATGGACTTGAGGACACGGGGAGTGGGAAGGGTAAGCTGGGACAAAGTGAGAGAGTGGCAGGGACATATATACACTACCAAACATAAAATAGATAGTGGGAAGCAGCCGCATAGCACAGGGAGATCAGCTCGGTGGTTTGTGACCACCTAGAGGGGTGGGATAGGGAGGGTGGGAGGGAGGGAGATGCAAGAGGGAAGAGATATGGGGACATATGTATATGTATAACTGATTCAATTTGTTATAAAACAGAAACTGCCACACCATTGTAAAGCAATTATACTCTAATAAAGATGTTAAAAAAAAAAAAAAAAGACAGATGGCTATTGGGTACCACCCCCAGAGTTTCTGATTCAGCGGTTTGGGGTGGGGCCTGAAAATCTTCAGTTTTAACCACTTCCCGGGTCATGCTGACGTTGCTGGCTCTGGACCACACTTTGAGAATCCCTGCTTCAAAGTCAATATAGCCTTCAGACAGGATGGAAAAATGTACTATGAAACGAGCAAGGGGCTGGGGAGACATTGACCCCCAAATAGTACAGAAAGCACATCAAAACTTTCCGGTATGGCAGGTAGGTCGGAAGCATGACTCCAAACCAGCCAGTATTGGAGGACCAAGGGATCAATAATGTGGTGTGGCTAATCTTTTTCCCTTCACTTGTTGCCTTCCCAACCCTTTGACTATTTCGGCACTGCAGAGGGAAGGAAGGAGTGGGGTCAGAGGCCAAACTGAAGGTAACCTATCTGAAGCACTGAAGATGAAATGGAAGGGAAAACTACTGGTTAGGATGATGTTTGCTCATCATTACTGGGAGGCACTCAGGTATAGTGGAAAGAGTACTGGATTGGGATTCAGGAAAATCTAAGTTAGGGTTAAGTCTTGGCTTTATAACATAACTGTTACTTGAGATCTCTAAGCCTCAATTGCTTCATCTATAAAATGGAGGTAGTAATATCAAATTAAGTGAGAAAATGCACAAAATATTAGCTCAATAAATGTGTGCTTCCTTTCTTTCCCACAGATGTCCATCATCCAGGCCATTTTTTCCTTCATGTGAGAGTAGCTGTGTTAGTATAATAGGGAAGAACCTTTTGTATTCTACTACAAGTTAATCACTAAAGGGATGTTGCCTACAAGCTTTAATTATACATAATGGCCCATCTCTGGGATCACCTCCAGGTCAAGGGGACATCGTCCCAGGTAATGAGCATTAAGCTAAAATACCTCTGTTGGACTTCCCTGGTGGCGCAGTGGTTAAGAATCCGCCTGCCGTTGCAGGGCACATGGGTTCGAGCCCTGGTCCGGGAAGATGCCACATGCTGCGGAGCAACTAAGCCCGTGCGCCACAACTACTGAGCCTGTGCTCTAGAGCCCGTGCTCCTCAGCAAGAGAAGTCACTGCAATGAGAAGCCTGCATGCAGGAACGAAGACCCAACGCAGCCAAAAATAAAAAGTAAATAAATGAATTTAAAAAAACAAAACAACAAACCTCTATTTAGCTCACAGGAAGCATCCTGAGCAGGCTCACCTGTGAATGACTGCAGGGAGGAAGAAATGAACACATCCCTCCCTGAGGCTGATGGGAACCAGGAAGTATTTGACTTTACTCCCTCCCCTTTTAATATAAAAGGAGCCTGAATTCTAAATCAAGCAAGATGGTTCTTTGGGGCATGAGCCCACCATCTTCTCCATCTGCTGGCTTTCCGAATAAAGTCATTATTCCTTGCCTCAACAACTCATCTCTCGATTTTTGGCCTGTTCTGTGGCGAGCAGTACAAGCTTAGACTGTAGCATTAGTATCGACTCCACTGTTGTTATGGAACAGATGGAATCGCCTGAAATGTCCCCTTGACCTGGAGGTGATCGTAACCCCCACTTCACTCAGATCAGACACCTGTCTTTTTGAGAAGACCCTGTGAGGTCAGTTTGCTATCTGAGCATTTGGGCTGGAGAGGAAGGGAGGGGGAGATGATGAAAGCTGGAGAGGGTTAAAGAGAAGGCCTGAGGAGGAGAAGGAAGTGGTCTCCCCCTTTGTTGTCGACTCTAGGACCCCTAGGATGGCATCTAGTGCTGCCCAGGAGAGGAAGGCCTGATCCTGCAGCGGGAATTCCACTCAGAGATGTTGCTGGGGAGAAATACTCCACTTATATGAATGTGCCACACAGGAGGCATTCTATTCCCATGGCAACAGTGACAGTAACAGGCAAAACTTAGTCTCCTTCAACTGGGCTTTTTTTTTTTTTTTTTAAATATTATTTATTTGGTTGCACCGGGTCTTGGTTGTGGCAGGCGGGCTTCTTAGTTGCAGCAGGCAGGATCCTTAGTGGTAGGTGGGATCCTTAGTTGTGGCATGCGAACTCTTAGTTGCAGCATGTATGTGGGATCTACTTCCCTGACCAGGGATTGAACCTGGGCCCCTTGCATTGGGAGTGTGGAGTCCTATCTACCGCGCCACCAGGGAAGTCCCTCAACAAGAAGCCAAATGTGTCTCTTGGCTTCTTGTTGGTAATTCTCCTGGGTCGACCTAAACTTTCTAGTCCTTTGTATGTCAACCACCCAGGGGGGATGCCAGACCACCACGGCTGGTGAGGGGGTTTCATTCAACAACTATTGGCTGAGTGCCTCCTTTGGGGGCTGATTGTTAGGGGCACACAGAGGAATAAGACACAGACCTATATGGCCCTTGCCCCAAAGGACTGTAGGGTCCTGTGGGGGGACATTTAATCTCAAAATTCTTTTGCACTATGGAATGTGTTACAACAGGACCAAAGAAGATGACAGATGACAGCCACTGATTCAGCAAGAAATAATCAGGTGGATTTTTATGATGAGAACTTGGTCTTGAAAGGAGAGACTAGCAAAAACCTGGAAGGTCTGTCTCTGTCCTGGAGGAAAGGGTGGGGCAGGCAGTTTATCAAAACGGGTCTGGTGGCCAGAGGCCAGGGTACAGGTGTTATGGTTAATTTTATATGTCAACTGGATGGGGCCAAGCCCAGATTAAACATTATTTCTGGGTATGTCTGTGAGGGTGTTTCTGGATGAGATTAGCATTTGAATTGGCAGACTCAGTAAAATAAATTGCCCTCCCTAATGTGGGTGAGCATTATCCAGTCCTTCGAGGGCCTGAATAGAACAAAAGAGTACAGGAAGGAGGAGTTTGCCCCTTTTGCTGCCTGCCTGCCAAGTTGGGGATCTTCTCCTGCCCTTGGACTGGGACTTACAACCGTCAGTGTTCCTGGTTCTCAGGCCGTTGGACTCGGATTAGAACCACACCACTGGTTCCTGGTTCTACAGCTTATAGATGGCAGATCATGGGGCCTAGCTTCCATAGTTGTGGGAGCCAGTTCCGTATAGTAAATCTCTTTACACCTATATTTCCTATTGGTTCTGTTTCTCTGGCGAATCCTAATACAGGTGACAATGGGGAAGAAACTCAGTTTTCAGAATCGGGCTACCTAATCAAAATTGAACTGCCCGAAGTCTGAATGCTCAGAGTATGGAAGTCGAGCTCCCAATTCTTACCAATTAAAAGCAAGAGGGGCCCAGAGGTTTGGGAGGGGTTGAGCCTTCACCTGGGCCCAGGAGGCTCCAGGAGGGCTGGTTGGGCAGGGATCAAGGTAGGCCCTTATTCTCATAGGCTGCATCCTGTTTGCAGGTGGCGGGTGTACCATACAAAACCTTGAAGGCCCTGGACCACTCTTTTCCAGAAGTGGTCTGTCTGGTACTAAGGGGAGAGACTGGAGAAGAGAGATTCCACTGGGGCCGTTGGGCTGTAACCTTCAGCTGCAGGAGGACTCCATTGCTCTTCTGAAGCCTCCAGCAATGAAAGAGGGGCCCTTCCTTGAATGCTTGCTGCCTCTTTTCTTTTTTCCATACTCCCTGCCATTTCTTGGGAGTGGAGAATGGGGTGTAGGGAGCATGTGTGTGCGTGTGCGTACACCTGTTTGCACACGCTTCCTCGCTGGTCCACGTCTAATACTCTTCTTGTTGTGAGAAGACCTCGAGGCAGCAGCAGCCACCGCGGCTGTGGCAACAGCAGGGAGCGACGTTGTTGAGAAACTCAGAAGATGTGTGAATTGTCCATTTCACACTGCTCCTTTAACGCCAACGCCCTCCCTGGTGATAATGAAACAGGAAGACAGGAATATTGTGTTTTCTCTTCCTGCTACTTTCTGGGGCAGCTGGCTGCTATGCAGTCTTGTGAAAACTGTAGTCATCAAGTGAGAGCCACCTGACCAGGGTGCCGGATGCTTCCTGGTCCTCTGGGGTGTTTGTTTATTGCATCTTTCACCATATCAAGGCCTAATGAGAGTGAGCCTATGTCTCCAATCTTAACTGGGGGAAGGGAGCCTAACACAATGCCTTTCTTGAGGTAGACGTCCAGCGAACATTTATTAATGATCATGATGGTGATAAGCACAAAGAGAATTGGAAATACAGTGATGGTAAGATTTGGTTGGTGCCTCTTCCCCTGTCCACCTGACGCCAGATTCAAACAGGAAGACTTATGTTAGTATTTGGAGGTTTTTTTCTCTACGGAGCATCAACTTTATAGAACATAGCTGCCATCAAGGTCAACATGTAACCTTGGATCAGTAACTTTGCATCTTTGAAGTCTCAGGTCCCCCCACTTCCTGGAGTTATCATGAGAATCAAATAAGATCAAACGTGCTCGGTATAAATTAACTCAATATACATCAATGGTTATGACAATTGCATGGCATAGTGGTTAAGGACATAGACTGTGGGACCAGACTGCCTGGGTTTAAACTCGGACTCTTGGGCTTCCCTGGTGGCGCAGTGGTTGAGAATCCGCCTGCCGATGCAGGAGACACGGGTTCGTGCCCTGGTCCGGGAAGATCCCACATGCCGCGGAGCAACTAAGCCCGTGAGCCATGGCCGCTAGGCCTGCGCGTCCGGAGCCTGTGCTCCGCAACGGGAGAGGCCACAACAGTGAGAGGCCCGCATACCGCAAAAAAAAAAAAAAAAAAAAAAAAAAAAATTAGTAAACTCGGACTCTGCTGCTTACATGCCATATGATCGTGACCTCTCTCTGTCTCAGTTTCCTCCTTTGTGAAATGAGGATATAGGATTTTATGACAATTGAGTAAATTAATTTTTGTAAAGTGCTTGGAGTAGTTCTTGGCATATAGTAACTGCTGTCTACGTGTTCACGAAATAAGTACATGAAATTAGGTATTGTACTACAAAGTATCATATGGAGAAAATCTCTTGACAATGAGACAGACAGTAAAATCCAACTTTTCCTAAAATCGCCACTTTGGGGTGATTTCTGTATTGGCCAACTTTACACACTCAACATACAATCTCACGTCTCAGTGGCTCACAGAAACAAACAGTAATTCTTGCTTGTGTTTTAGGTGGGCTGCTGTGGGTCTGTGTGTCTCTTCTCCATGTATCTCATCACTCTGCGACCCAGGCTGGAAAAGTAGTCCCAGTGTGGGACATGCCCACACTTTTGACAGAGGAAAATATCAATTAGTCTGAGCAGAGCTCTGCAATTACATTGAAAACTTCTGTTAGGATGTGACATGGTCAAGCCCAGGCAAGTCACGTGGCAGTGGACTTGAATGCACAATTTCCTTTCTGGGAAGGGGCTAGTGTAAACAGTGTAGCTCTCTACTGCAAGAACCAAAGTAGTGAGGAGACATGGTACCATTTCACATGAGGAACACTTGAAAGCATTTCTGTGAGTTCATAGAGATACTCATCCTTTTTTTTCTCCCTCGTTATGGTACAGGTGACTGAATTTTTATCCCATAATTTGTTTCAACTAGTCATTTATTGATGAACAGGAAAGTCATGCTTTTACAAATAATGCTGAAATAAATAACCTATGCCCATGTCATTTTGCATGTGGCATTACTGGGTGTGAAGGACCAAAGATTTATGTTATGTTTTGTCAACTTGTTCTATCATGGACTGGGAGAACTGAATTAAAGTCTTCTGCCGCTGGCAGGTTGCTGTTTATTTTTCTGTATGTCTAGATAATTTCTGCTTTAGGAATATTGCTGCTATGTAATCAGGTATATAAATATTCGTAACTGATATCTTAATTGTGGACTGTACGCTTTAGCATTATAAAATGTCCTTCTTTGTATCATTTAATGCTTTTTGGCCTTAATTCTACTTTGTATAGTATTAATATCATAAACTCTGCTTTCATTTTGTTTGTATTTGCCTGGTATACCTTTGTCCAGTCTTTTATTTTTTAAAATCATTTTGTTTTATTCTGTCTCTTTCCAACATAGAGTTTGGATTTTCTTTATGCTATGATCTGAAAAACTTTTCCTTTTAATAATGATGGAGGCTCATCTACATACTGATATGTATGCTTGGGTTTAGTTTTTCATATTATTTTATGTGTACTCTTTTTATAATTGCTTCTGCACATTTACTCTGTGATCTTTGCTTTGTGCGTGTGTGTGTGTGTGTGTGTGTGTGTGTGTGTGTGTGTGTGTGTGTAGTTCTTCTGATATTTAGGAAGGCTGGTACCTTTGTTCTAGTTGCTACCATCATAAAATTAATTATAGCTTTATATAATTCTCATAGTCCCTATTTCTTTCTTTTTTTTTTAAATGAAAGCTTCTTTCTTTCTTTCCTTCTTTTTTGGCTGTGTTGGGTCTTCGTTTCTGTGCGAGGGCTTTCTCTACTTTCGGTGAGCGGGGGCCACTCTTCATCGCTGTGCACGGGCCTCTCACTGTCACGGCCTCTCGTTGCGGACAGAGCACAGGCTCCAGACGCGCAGGCTCAGTAGTTGTGGCTCACGGGCCTAGTTGCTCCGTGGCATTTGGGATCCTCCCACACCAGGGCTCGAACCCGTGTCCCCTGCATTGGCAGGCAGATTCTCAACCACTGCGCCACCAGGGAAGCCCCCTATTTCTTTACACAGTATCTCATGGCTTCCTAATATGAACAGTTATAAACTTAACGTGTTTCCTGTTCTTTTGTCCTTCCTTCCTTCTCCTTAGTTTCCCAAATTTAGTCAATAATATTATCTTGCTTGCAGTTTACATTTGAACTGTCAGTAAGCTTTTATTTCTTCTCATACACCTCGGGTACTTGATTTGTCAGCTTTAAATAATGTTTTCGGACTCTTATCTGTTACAAATGAGGTAAATGGCAGAATTACTCTATCTCCTTCCTTCTTTGTCTTCCCTGGTCTGTTTTTGTAAACTTTTCTTTTGTTATTGTTATTTCTAGATTGTCAGGGTATATAACATATTCTCTTCCATCATCCAAACCTATGTTTGTGTTTCATCTTTTGCTCTTAGGTGAATGTATTTAAGACTCTTGCGCTAGAACCCGAGGCATTTCTCATCCTGCTGTGGATTATCCTCTGGAAGTTTCCTCAAGAACTGCTGTGGAATAACGTTCCTTGAGTTTTTGCAGGTTCAGAACTGTTTGTTCAGAGTCATTATTCTTGGAGAATGATTTGGATAAATATAAAATTCTTGGCTCAGATGTTGAATCCTTGGGGATTTTTAGGCATCTCTCCAGTGTCGTGAAGTGTTGAATGTGGAGAAATCTGAAGTCAGCCTGATCTTTCTCTCTTGTAATCGAACTTTCAAATGCTGGATCAAAAGATTCTGTATCTTTAAAGTCCAGCAACTTTGCCAGGCAATGTCTCAGTGTTGACTGTTCAGGGTCAGTTTTCCTGCCCATGAGAGGCCTTTTCAACACATAAAATCAAGCCTTTCATTTCAGGCTGGTTGGATTGTATTGTTAAGTATTTGTTTTCCTTCATTGTTCTGGTTCATTTTATTTTTTATATTCTAAGGGAGTCTAGTATTGGATCTCCTTCATGTGTCTTTCACATCTATAGTTTTATCTCTCATGTCCATAACTCATTTCACTTTGTGTCCTTCTATTCAAGTTTCACATACCTGTCTCTATATCCCTTATTCTGTTTTCTTCAGTGTCTGTTCTGCATTTTGCACCTTAATGCTTTTGTTTTCATTTCTGTGGTGTTTATTCTATTTATTTCTACTTCTTCCTTGAGCTTTGCCAGCCACATTTCATTGTGAAATTTTTGAAATGAATGATTTTTCTACCTTTTGTCCTTATTTTTTGTTACAGACTCTCTGCATTGGTTCTGAAGCAGTTATCTCTATTATTACTGTTGTTATCTGTCTATAATCTATATGATATATATTTTTTAACCTTTATATCTAAATTCTTTTTTTAAATTTTTAAATTGAAGTATAGTTGATTTACAATGTTGTGTTAGTTTCTGGTGTACAGCAAAGTGATTCAGATATATATACATACATATATATATAATCTTTTTCATATTCTTTTTCATTATGGTTTATTATAGGATATTGAATATAGCTCCCTGTGCTATATAGTAGGACCTTGTTGTTTACCTATTTTATATGTAGTAGTTTGCATCTGCTAATCCCAAACTCCTAATTTATCTCTCCCCCACCCCCTTTCCCTTTTGGTAACCATAAATTTGTCTTCTATGTCTGTGAGTCTGTTTCTGTCTTGTAAATAAGTTCATTTGTATCATTTTAGATTCCACATATACGTGATATCAGAGGAGATTAGGTGCATTCAGAGTGGTATGGCCGTAGACAACGTGATATCATATGATATTTGTCTTTCTCTGTCTGACTTACTTCACTTAGTATGATAATCTCTAGATCCATCCATGTTGCTACAAATGGCATTATTTCATTCTTTTTTAACGGCTGAGTAGTATTCCATTGTTTATATTTACCACTTCTTTACCCATTTATATGTGAATGGACATTTAGGTCAGTGGTCCCCAACATTTTTGGCACCAGGGACCAGTTTTGTGGAAGACAGTTTTTCCGCAGATGGGGTGGGGGGATGGTTCGGAGGTAACGCCAGTGATGGGGAGCAGCAGATGAAGCTTCGTTCGCTCGCCGGCCGCTCGCCTCCTGCTGTGCGGCCTGGTTCCTAACAGGCCATGGGCTGGTACTGGTCTGTGGTCCGGGGGTTGGGGGACCCCGATTTAGGTTGCTTCCATGTCTTGGCTATTGTAAATAGTGCCGCTGTGAACACTGGGGTGCAGGTATCTTTTCGAATGAGAGTTTTCTCTGGATATATGCCCAGGAGTCAGATTACTGGATCACATGGCAACTGTATTTTCAGTTTTTGAAGGAACCTCTATACTGTTTTCCACAGTGGCTGAGCCAATTTACATTCTCACCAACAGTGTAGGGGGGTTCCCTTTTCTCCACACCCTCTCCAGCATTTGTTATTTGTAGACTTTTTGATGATGGCCATCCTGACCAGTGTGAAGTCGTATCTCATTGTAGTTTTGATTTGCTTTTCTCTAATAATAGTGATGTTGAGCATTTTTTCATGTATGTCTGTATGTCTTCTTTGGAGAAATATCTATGTAGGTCTTCTGCCCATTTTTTGATTGGGTTGTTTGCTTTTTTGTTATTGAGTTGTATGAGCTGTGTGTGTATTTTGGAAATTAAGTCCTTGTCGGTTGCATCATTTGCAAATACTTTCTCCCAGTCTGTTACGTGATATTATATGTACGATTACTGCTATTATTATTCTTATTCCAGCAATGAATAATGATGATAATGCCATTGTTGTTGTTGGTGGTGTTATTCATAACGGAATGAGCTGAGTTTTCTGAGCCAGCTCGTGGGTGGGAGATCCTATGTGGGGAGGGGCCTGGGCAGCCTCTGATGCTCCCTCCTCAGCTCCATGAAGATAGACTGCTGCTGTGAGCCAACAGGGTCCCAGAGGGTACAAGTCACCTGTTCTGTCCACCTAGTCCTTGTAAACATTCAACGAGCCTTCACCTTCAGGCCATGTCATTTAGGTGGCACTTTCTGAAATTTGTCCCTGCTGGACTCTCCCGTCTCTTTTTTTTCTTCTACTCTTCACTTCCTCTAACTGAATCTCAGTCCAGTCGCGGCCTGTTTAGGGCCCCCTTGCATGTAGTTTGGATTATATTCATCTTCAAATTCTGTGGAAACCACAGTCTGTGTAGTTTATAATTCTCTTTTTGCTTTTGTGTGACTTCTAGGGGGAGAGGAGTAAAATGAGGAGAAGCCTACTTATTTACGTAGCCATGTTCAGACTAGAAGTCTTGCTTCTGAAACCAACTTGAGATCCATGTACTGTTGATATTCTTCTGCAGCACTGTTGTATGGCTTAATTTAAAGCCTGGGGTGGTTGGTTGTAAGAGAAATTTGCTTTATAAGATAGAATTTTCTCTCAGCAAGGGACAAAGAATACTCGGAACAGTGTTATTCTTCATGGTAATGGTACTTTTAGTATCTACCAATTCTGGATAACTGTCCCAGGAATCCAGAAAAGATGCTTTTACAAAGCAATTATCAAACTTGTATCATTTATGCCTGCCAACTCTGAGAGTGGCTGTCCTGTTTATTGATTTCTGATCCAAAGCTGGAGAATGACTAGAATTTTGGCACCCAGTGATGACATCAGAACAGCCCTGGCTTATAGTGCAAAGGGTGCTCTCATACACAGTTGGTAGGGATATAAATTGGTACAGGATTTCTGGAGGGACTCTGGCAGTCTGTATCAAGAGACTGGAAAAAAAATCATACCCTTTCAACCAGTAAGCCTATTTTTAGGAATTCAGCTTACAGATATAATCAGAGACTCAGTCAGAGATCAATTCCCAAAAATAATTACAAAAGATTGGAAACTGCTTAAGTGATCAAGGGTACTAGTTAAACTGTGGTGCATTCATAGGATGGAGTAGAAATCATTCATTAAAATAATCTTTCTGTTAACATTTCAGAGATGTGGGAAAATGCTTATAGCACTACGTCAGGGTAGGACATAAAAATCTATAAACCTTGTGCTCTTAGGTAAAATATGCAAAGAAAACAACTGGAAAGAAATCAGCATTAATAATGATCATTTCTAGTTATGAAACAATGGAGTATACTTATTTGCTGTTTATACTTCGCTGTGTTTTGAAATTTTTCTACAATGAGCACATCTAATGTATTTTATATTGTCCTTTTATTTTTAACTTAAGTTTCAAGGGCATACATTCATGTGGGACAAATTCAAAAGGTATAAGGATAGATCGCAAACATCTCTATCTCATTCATTTGTTCACTCATTCGTTCAATTGCCTGCTTCTTCTCCCTGGAGGCAGCAGTATTATTAGTTTTCATGGGCATACTTTCGGAGTTATTCTACACAATCCAAGTAACCCCCCCCCCCCAGATATCTATTTTTCTCTCTCTTTCTTATATAAATAGTAGCATACCTATATGTACACCATTCTGTTCCTTTTTTTAAACTTAGTAATATTTCTTGGCAGTGATGTCATATCAGTATTTAAAGAACTTAGATTCTTAGGAATTCTTGCATAGAATTTCATTCTTCACAAGTATCTCAGTTTAAAAAAAATCGACACAAACTATTATGAATCCTTTTTTTTGTTTGTTATAAACAATGTTGTGGTGAAGAACCTTGGACATATGTCATTTCAAACATGTATGACTTTCATAATAAGTGACCGCTGATTACAACTGTCAGCAGGGCTCTAAGAGGTGGCTTGTCAAAGAGACAAGTTCTTGTCTGTGTCCAGCTCAACAATGCTGTGTTGATTGGAACAAGACTGGGATGGGCAGGAGAGGCGGAAAGGAAGGAAACTCTTTACGGCTGGGGCGATGCACGCTGTGTCATAGGTATAACATTAATTAAGTTAGGCTTCTTTCCCAAGTAGCAGTTAGTCCTCTTTAGAAAGCTTGGTCCACTTAACTTACGTCCATGGAACATCTCATCTAAAGCTCAGTGCTCATAATCTACTGCTATTATCTCACAGTGTCACCTCTGCAAACTTAACCTCTTTTGACTCTTGTGCTTACCCTATGAAATAGGATACAGCAGTTAATACCCTATCTCATGGGCAGGGACAGTTAGCAAGCACTGGGTCCCCCATTAGGTTACTGTTCTAGTATAGACAGAGCCAGCTCTCTCCACTTCCAGCCTCTGGTCTCTTCTTCCTGACCATGATGTACATGACAACGTTAGCCTTCTCAGCTTCTTTCATCTGACAACCATTTATTGCAAGACAACTCATTTACTTACTAAGGGCACTATTTCACCACCTGCTTCTCTTGGAGATTTTACCAGGATATCACATTGCTTAAAACTAGACCTTCTGTGTTTGATTTCTTCATTGAGATTTTATGGCTCTGGTGGGCTCTTTCCAACTAAAAATATTACAACTATTCTCATTGGCACTGAACTTTAGGGTCTCTGTCTCCAATTTATCTCAGTGTTGGAGCAGACCCAGAGCTGTTTTCTGAGGAGAATCTTGGCCCTGAATGGGGCTACTCACTCAGCTCACCTCAAGCTTATATCCTGGTTGGGCTCCTTAATTTATAGGCAAGGATGTCAGACATGCTTTTTGCTCTGCTGGCTGTTAAACATGAAGATCAGCTCTTAATCAGCACTGTGGAGTGTCTGTCCTCCAGATCCTCGTTGGAGAGCAAAACCCTGAATTCTTTGCTGCCTAACTCTTAACCAACACTCAGCAAAACTCTAGTCTTCTACTCTGATTGCCTGTATATCATTTATTGCCACCTGTCTATAATACCTTCCCTCCTTCTAGAATCGAACTTCAAATTTTAATATATACATTAATTCAGTCAACAGGTAGGCATAGAGCACAAGTAGGTACTAGGACTAGGTACAAGTCTACGTATTGGGAATACAGCTGTGAACAAGACAAAGCTCTACTCTCAAGGAATTTATATTCTATTTGGAAGAGACAGACAGACATTGAACAAATAAACAAGTGAAGATATAGTATGTAAGATAATTGTAAGTGCTATAGAGAAAACTAAAGCAATTTAAAAGAAAGTGAAAGTGTGTGTGTGTGTGTGTGTGTGTGTGTGTGTGTGTGTGTGTGTCACACAATTTCACATTAAGTAGGTTTGGGAAAGTTTCACAGTCATATAACAGGCTCAGTAGGTGTGGTGCATGGGCTCAGTTGCTCCAAGGCATGTGGGATCTTCCCGGACCAGGTCTCCAACCCATGTCCCCCACATTGACAGGTGGATTCTTAACCACTATGCCACCAGGGAAGCCCTGGCTAACATCTTTTGAGCTATACTCTGTGTCAGGTACTGAGCACACTTCACACATGTTATCTCCTTTGATTCTCGCGTCAACCCTATGAACTTATTATTTACGCAGTTTTATGTAGGGTGTTCATCAAGTCTGGAAATATGGATAATATTATTTATATTTTAACAGGTTGAACATGTCCTTGATGACATTTTGTATATTTGTCTCTGTTTTCACCCTTACAGACATCCTGTAAATGAGGTTTAGAAACCTAGCTAAGATCTCATGCCAGTCAATGCCTAGCACTGTGTTTAGTACCGTGCAGGTGTTGAAAATAAGCCATATTCATTCCTTCACAGACCCACCGTGTGTCAAACATATGGAGGACTGGGGACACAGCATCGGAAAGATAGAGCTGCTTCCCTCTGGAAGCTTGTGTTCTAATGGAATGGCATACTGGGGGCTCAATGAGTAATCCTTTTTGGTGTGGGTGGAAGAAAAGCAAAAGGCCTTGGAGTGGTGAGTACGCACAAGATAGTTGGGAGCCTTGTAAGCCCAGGTGAGGAGCTTTATTCAGATAGGAAGCAATGGCTCTAGTTAGGTAAAGACAATGAGAGCTCTGTGTATGACAGAGGGTTTTGTCTTCCCGGCTCATCTGCTGTGTCTTCCCCCTACCCCCATTCTCCTACGGTGCAGTTACAGAAAAGTACTGGCTAGACTAAAACTCCTATCCCTTTGACTTGATGCTAGGCTAACAGGACACCTCCTCAGTGGGACATCAAAGCAGGTGACGGAGCAGCAAGAGAAGTCGCCTCCAGAACTGGGAGAATATGTTATCTCTGCTGCTGCCGTTTAGAGGACAGAATCGCCTGCAAGCAGCTGTGGTTTGCATTTGAGCCTATGGCTGGGCCTGGTACGGTCCAGATTTCACCCGAGTGCCCTTAACGAGCCGGCAGCTGCTTCCGCCACTGCCTCACCGTCCCTGCCCATCGCCCCTGTCTGCCCCGCCATCTCCACGGCAATCTTCTCTCCAGCTGTCGGTTGCGGGGTGGGGTTGGGGGAGCTCCTTCTGATATCCCATCACCTGCTGGCACCGCGGCCCACCAGAGTAATGGGCAACACAGGGAACACGCAGTGTGGCGAGCCCTCCTTGGGACTGCAGACAGAACACATAAAATCAAGACAGCCCTTATGCAGCAAGTTTTATTTCAGTATGAGTCACGGTCAGCTAGTGGCATTTCCCATTTGGGGGAAGATCCGGGTGTGGGTTGCAGTCGACCCTAGGATTATAAAGACCTGGGTTCTAATGTTGGTTCTGCTACTAGGAGCTGGATGTTATTGGGCAAGTCCCTGAACGGCAGTGAGCTGGATGGAATCAGCAGAATACCTACCATCACCACCACCACAACTGCATTTTATTGTGCTCACTACGTGCCAGGCACTGATCCAAGTGTTTTCCATGTATGAGATCCACAAATATCAACTAGCTCTATTTCAGTTTGCTCCCTCCCCCCGTTTCAGAAGAGTCGTTTCTTCCCCCCACCATGAAATCATACATGGAACCCACATTTAAAACAGAAGCACTTCGTTAGAAGCAGAAACAGGGGGCGGGACTGCCGCTCTTCACAGCCGTTTAATGCCCCCTCTTGCCCTGAAGTGTCCCCACCGAGGATCACGGCTGGAAGACGGCCGGTGGGTGTGCACCAGCCCCCTGCGGCTGCTGTGAAAGCGGTGGCTTGCAGCCACACACGTGTGCTCTCCTGCAGCCTGGAGTCCAGAAGCCCAGTCGGTTTCCCTGGGCTAGAGCAAGGTGTTGGCAGGGTGGGGTCCTTCTGGAGTCTGTAGGGGAGAATCTGCTTTCTTGTCTTTTCTAGCTTCTCGAGTCTGCCTGCATTGCTTGGCTTGTGGCCCTTCCTCACATCACTGCATCCTCTTGCTTCCATCCTCACATGTCGTATTCCCTTCTGTAGTCAAATCTGTCCTAGTCCCCCCCCTTATGAGGACCCTGGTGATTACGTTGGACCCACCTGCAGAAACCAGTGTAATCTCTGTATTGAAGGATCCTTAATTTAATCACATCTCCAGAGTCCCTTGTGCCTTGTAAAGTGGCATTCACAGATTCCAGGGATTCAGATTGGGATCTCTTTGGGGCTCATTATTCACTGTACCCCAGGGACCATCTAAGTCTCCTCAGCCTAGATAGCTCTTCACTACACTCAGAAGCGGGCACATCGAGTCTTGCCAATAATGTTCACTTACGGATTGATTGATCCTTTTCAGAATTTCCCCCCTGTAAGGCAGTGCAGTGGATCGGGCAGTGTTTGTTCTCTGAGCCTCAGCTGGGTGGAGCAAGAGGCCAGTGGACATGGTAAGGGCCCCTGTGCTCCCCATCAGCCATGCCAGGGGTGTCTCTGATCACTGAGGCTGTGTCAGTAACAATTATCTCCCCCTTCGTGATTAGCTCCACTCAAGCTGAGTCTAAATGATATCAAAACAGCCAATTTGGTCAATTTACTCAGTTTGTCAATTTAGTAGAAAATTAAAAAATCAATTAAATTAGTGGTTTGAGTGAATTGACAGGTTGTCTTTCGGATTCAGTCCAGTAAGGAAACCCTGTATAGACAGCTTCCAGAGATGAGAGTCCCACCAGACGAATGCTGTTAATTCTCCTAACCGGACATTCTGTAATCACGGTGATGAAAATAATACCCTTTCTCCACATTTTCAGAGATGATAGCTATTTCAAGAAGTCCCACAGTGATGATCTGATTTTGTTGTGACAACATCCTGAGATAGAACAGATGAGGAAACTGAGGCAGGGAGGCTAAATAAGAAATTTCAAGAGAAAGACAAATATGATGTCACTTACATGTGGAATCTAAAAAATAATACAAATGAATTTATTTACAAAACAGAAACAGACTCACAGACATAGAAAACAAACGTATAGTTACCAAAGGGGAAGTAGGGGAGGAGGGATAAATTCGGATAATGAGATTAACAGGTACACACCACTATATATAAAATAGACAAACAACAAGGATTTACTGTATAATAGCACAGGGAACTATATTCAAAATCTTGTAACAACTATAATGGAAAGGAATCTGAAAAAAAAGTGTAACTGAATCACTTTGCTGTACATCTGAAACTAACACAATATTGTAAATTAACTATACTTCAATTAAAAAAAAAGTAATTTAAAGATTCATAGCAACAATAACAACATACTCCTCTTAAAATATACTAAGAACTGATTTAAGCACCTTCAATATATTAGCTTATTTAATCCTCTCCAGAAATCCATGAGGTAGATTTTTATCCAGATATTATTATCCACATTTTACAAGGAGTAAGTTAAGGGTAGAGCTGGGATTCGAACTTGGGTCTCTTAACAACCTGCTTTTATCTGTAGGTCAGGAGTTCTCAACTTTGGCTGTATGTTAGATTCACAAGAGAGCATGAAAATATAAGAAGTCGTACACATAAGGTTCTACACTGCAGCTCTGTTTGTTTGTAATAGCAGAATACCTGGAAGTAACCCAGAAACCGCTATGTCACATCCCACACTAGAATACCATGCCTCTGTGAAAAGGAGTGAGGAAAGTCTCTATGTAGCATGAGGGAGCAGTCTCCAGAAGTCAGTAAAGAAAGCTAAGTGTGTGGTCTGCTACATTTATTTAAGAAAGGAAAGGACTATGTGTTTTCTGGTGAGAAACTATAGGACACTAGTCCTCATTTCTTGGTTAATAATTTTTTGCACAGTGACAGAGAGCAGGCACCTCTGGATTAGAAGTTTAGGAGATTATCAATGAATTGTAACAAGGAAAGGCTGGGAAAAATTTAAACTGATTTAAGTAATCATATTGTTGCTAGTAGTTGATAGTGTTACTTGGAGACTGTTGGGCGTGGTAAGAGATAAAACTAATTAATAATTATGAACTCGGATACTGGGATTTTTTTTAAAAATGGAAGATGCTACACATGTAAAATCACTGAGGTCAATAAAAACCCTGTAGTCCAGGATTTGAATTGGAATCTGATGTATGGCTGAACCACACTGACTCCGTTTTGTCAGCTCCATCTTAGGCCCCCAGTCCTCCCTCTTCCCCTTTCTGCGTGACTGAGCTTTAGCCTACTCACGAGGAATGCGGCCAAGCCAGATAAGTTCCCTAGCAATTTTTACCTTTGCCTTTATCCGCTATGAAAACTGGAAAAATGAGTTTTGCTAATGCAGATGGGTTAATGGACATGAGACCCCACCCCCGGGGGAAGAAAAACCCCTGGTTCCCATTGGTGCAGACATGCTTCTCACTTGGTAGTTTTTAGATCCTTTAAAACTCCCCTGTGCCCCTTTTTGATGCATGGAGTGCAGCCGTGAATGCCTCTGGATTGCCGTCCGCCTGATCCTGCCTGTATATAAGTGACCTGCAATAAACTTCATAATTGCACTTTGGGTTCCCTGCTGGGTTTTTCAGTCTCAAAATTCCTTCCCAGTTTGGAGGATATTATTCAATATCTCTTCCTCCCAAAAGCATGATATAAACTCTTTTTTTCCCTTAAAACATAAAATATTTTCCAGCTTTATCCACTGCGAAGGCCCAGAAACAATCACCAACTCAGCAGCAACAAGCACCCTTAGCACCTGGATTGTGGCCTCTAAATACTATTTTGCATAAAACCAAGCCAGGACCTCTTAGAAAAATGGATGATTCTAGTTTGGGACAGGAATGTACCTTTGGGCCTGAAGCATCTTGTCACAGGAGTGCAAGGAAGCTGTCAGTGATGACAAGGATTATCTCAGGAGGACTCAGAAATTAAACAGGCTCCCACTGACCAAAGGTAGGATAATTTGAACAGAATTAGAATAACAAATTGAAACACACTGAGTATGTTTATATTAAGAGTTATATTTATATTAATATTTATATTATATATTTATATATTATATAAATATATACATATATTATATTTATATTAAGAGTTCTTAATGACACTCTAAAATAACAACTATGAACGTTTCATCACATTTCACAGATGCTAGGGAACCAGCTCCTTATTTTAAAAACTGGTAAATAAAGAGAAAGTATCAAGCATTACTGTTGCCTTTCCTATTTGAACTGTTTCTCAGGTAACCCCATGGTTGATAAAAGGAAGTTTCTCTTTATAGAAACATTGCAGCTGCTGAAAGAAAGAATCATAGATTTGGAAACCCTAGGTATAAAACAACCCTAAAAAATTAATGAATCTGGGTAATGATTATTAACAACTAACATCATGAAAAAGAGGCAATTAGACTTTAAATATCTTTGATTGGAGTATACAATACTACCTATGAAATAGTCTTATCAAATAATTCAAATCTGAATTTTATTAGGCCTCCACATCTAATGACTAATTTACAGGAAATACGGGGACAGGAGAACATGTTTAACCATGCCATGGGGATTCAAACAGCAAAATACAGACACTGAGAAACTCTACAGGACACTTGTCCTCATTTCTTCATTAAAAAAATAAATAAATTTCATAATAAAAGAGAATGAGATAGAGCAAGAACCTATAGCTTAAAAGAATTTTAGGAGCTACATCAACAAATTATAACACACAGACCTTATTTGCATTCCACCTGTAACAAATGCCTAAAAATTTATCAAACAGCAGGAGAAATTAGCTTTTGATAGATTTGAGGAATTATTGTTATAAAGATACCTTATTATTATTATTAGGTGTGATATAGTATTGTAGTTATTTTTAAAAAAGGAGTCCTTATCTTTCAGAGATACATACTGAAGTTTGACATGTGGGATTTGCGTCAGAACAGTTGTATTTTTGGGGGGTGGTGGTGAGAGGTGGGTGGGGACAGAGGTGAAACAAGATTGATCCTGAACTGTTAATTACTGCGAGTTGATGTGGTACATGGGAGGTCAGCGTAATGTCCCTCTGTGTTGCGTGTTCTTAAAATATATAACAAGTTTAACAATTTATAGAGAAAGAATTCTTATTGAATTGCCTGCGGTAGGGCCTGGGCTTAGCTTTGCTTTTGTTTCTATTTGAAAGCTCTCTCTGTGATTTTTTTTAATGTGCAGCCCAAATTCCAGAACTTCCTTTAATTTTCTTGACCTCTCCCCAGCGGAGTTTCGAATTCAGTCCCCCTAGAGAGATGCTGTACTGCGGAAACGACCCTTCCCGGTGTGATTGATCTCATCTTTACATATTTTTTTTCAGCTACCTCAGTTGCAGGGTGTTAAGATCTATTTTTCTATTAGTTTTTCTAATTTCCCCAGCTGGTTTGAAACTTCAGGAAGTTAATAGGCATTTTGCACTTGATTTATTTTGCCCTTGAGGCCTCTGAGAATGCCTGCCAATAATGAGCTGACCCATTTTTAGAAACAGGGTGTTGTTCCTAAGATGTCCCTGTCTCTTTTGCTCAAAGAGGAAATGCCCGTCTTCATGGGCACCTGCAGCATCTCAGTTCGTGTCAATTTCAGAATGCTTTGGAGGATGTACACAGTCTCTACAAGGAGTTAGCTGTCAATGGGGGAGGGGGGAAGGGTGTGAGCAGCTCCCTAACGGGGCTTCTGCGCACATGTTTGAGTATTCTGTCAGGTCAGGGAGGGCCATTGGGAAGCTACTTCAAAGGACCCCATGGGCCTAGAGGGCAGGGACCTTTTGCACTTGGAGCTGATGAACTCCCAGGAGCAGTGAGGACTCAAGAACCACCCCTTAATCCCACGGGCACAGTGTCAGAGGAGGACAGAACTTCCCTGGAGCTTGGGGAGGATGTTGGGTCTATCCACTGTGTCCAGAAACATGCGGTGGGTACACCCTGTGCAAGTTGTCCAGGGTTGTTTAATGCCCTCTGTCACTGTCTTGAAATTCCTAATAAATTTTGAAACAGCGGCCCCTTTATTTTCATTTTGCACCGGGCCCTGCAAATGATGTGCTGGATGAGAGGAACGATTTTGGATGTGACACTGTGGGGAGGGTCAAACCACCTCTTGATCCAGGCCCAAATGATCTTGTGCTTGATTTGGAGGACTGTGTAGAACGAAAACAGCAAGAAAAACCAGGAATGGAGAGAGAGGGATGCCACAGTGAGCAGGAGATCAACGCGAGTATTTTTAGTACTGGTGGAAGGACTTTTCTCCTCCACTGGGTCTCTTTTGAGCCGATGCCAGCAGTGAGAACAGGGCTGGGGAGATCAGGTGTCTTCAGTTTAAGAGATAAGTGTACTTAGAGAAGCTGAGCCGGCCCCCCAGGACTGCCTGGGGGAGAGGGCCTTGTTAGGGCAGGAGCAGCAACAGTTCAGAGATTTCCGGCTTAGCGTCCTGAGCCCTGGAGCTGGGCCTCAAACCCAGGTGGGCCAGCTCTGAGCCCACTCTCCTGCCCACTTCATTTTTTTCGCTGCGCCGCGTAGCCTGCGGGGATCTTAGTTCCCTGACCAGGGACTGAACCCGGGCCTGCGGCAGTGAGAGCACCGAGTCCTAACCACTGGAGCGCCAGGGAATTCCCCCCCCCCCCCCTTTTTTTTTCTTTTTCTCCTCCTGCCCGTTTCAGAGAGTCCTTTATATAGGCAGCCTATCCATTCACTGGCTCATTCACCAGACACAGACACATGTATGCATTTCTACGTGTACATACACGTATACATATACATACACAAGCACACACACACACATCCAGATATAGTTTTAGGCCTTGGAGTTCTAATGGCAAACAAGACAGACACGGTCTTTGTGCTCATGCAGGAGGAGGCAGATGGGCAGGAATATGGTAGGCAGAGATGGAGGTCCCGAAGGCGTCAGGAAACATGGGGTGAGGTGTTCAGCGGGTCAAAGTCCAGTCATCCTCTGAAATCTTGACCCAGTCTTGAAAACGATCAAACCAGTGTTGTTTCTTTCGTTCTCAAATATGCCAGGTAATACGATTTGATTAAAAGAGGCCTGATTTAGCATCATCGTAGTAGCCAGATAAACCTCTGAGCGTTACTCTCTAAGCAGTGCTCCTCCAAGTGAGACCCCTGGCAGCATCAGCATCAGCATCAGCGTCCTCTGGCAGCTTGTTTGAAATTACACTCTCAGGCCCCACCCGGACTTAATGGGTCAGAAACTCTTGGGGTGGAGTGCAAGAATCTGTGTTTTAAGAAGCCCCCTGGGTGACTCAAATGCATGGTGAGGTGGAGAACCACTGTCAAAAGCCACCTGCCCTTGGACCTTGGACTCTATTCAATTAGGGATGACTCTGATCCCCTCTCACCTTTGAGAACATTAACTGTTTATCAAGAGAGAGCCTTCACACCCACTGCCTCATGCGTCCTGATTCACATCTGGGCAGCCACACAGGCTCTTCGTTACTTTCTTGTTTCCAGCCTTTAAAATCTACCTTATGGAGTATTCACTGAGCTACGATTCCTCGTAGCAGAAGGTTTGGGAGAGCTTCTTGAGAAAAGGGACAACATAATGGAATGAGGTATTTGGTCGATTTTTGCCAGCTGCTGTAGTCTCCCCTCCTCTACCATCTGTCTGTCCGTCTCTACATCTACCTACCTACCTACCAACCTGTCTTTCTTCTACCGTCTATTGAGTATTTGCCCTTTTGTCCGTCTGTCCATCTATGTACCTGTCTAGGTGTCTGTCTATGTATCTGTGTGTGTGTATGTATGCATCTATCACCTGACAAAGGAGAGTGGAAAGGGAGAGAAAATAAAGGGGAAGGTGGGGTATGAGTAAATTTTTGGACTTCTTGGAGCCTCCGATTCTTCGTATGTTCAAGAAGTGTGTGCTCGTGCGCCTGTGTGTGTGCGTGTAACACTCCTATTGCACGTGATTACCATAGGGCTTAAAGGTGAGTACATATGACACCATTTCCAACTCATGCAGAAGGTGGTCATTTGATGGTCACAGAAGCTGAGTCTGAAAGGAGAGGAGAAGGAGAGGAGGGAGGGGAGGGAGGGGAGTGTGAGGATGGGCTGAGCAGGAGGGAGGAGGAACAGAGGGCCTGAGAGGTGACAGGAAAGGCCTGTCCAAGTCCAAGGGTGCTGACTTGGACTGTAAGGCAAGTAGGTGGGGCCGAGGTGGCAGGGGGCAGGTTAAGTTGAATGATGGAGGGTCTGAGGACCTGGAGGGGGAGGTCGAAGGTGGAAGAGCCAAGTGGCATGAGAATAGGGTGCCCCAGAAATCAGAGAGAAAAGCACTTTTTAAGGCAGCTGTTAAAGAACCTAAGTGAATGTACCTTTAAATGAATTGCGTGTTTATGTTTCTGGAATGGAGGTGTGCCTGGGGATGCTTCTCCCACAACTCACCCACCCACTCCCCACCAAGCTGTGAAAATATATACCTGCTTCTCTCTCCAAGTCGTTCTACCAGCTAATTATCTGTACAGATTCAAATCATGAACTGGAACTCCAAAGTTTTTTATGGGCATTAGGGGAGTATTAAATAGGAAGATTGGAAGCAAAATTACAGTTCCCCCAATAGATTTTGGGGGGCATTGATAAAAATCTGCTTTTAATTAAAAATAGAAAGCAATAAGGCCCCCTATACACAAGCAGGAAAGGCTTTTGGGGCTTAGTCCCCTGTGCAGATGTCTGTGGCTGTCTGCCGGGCTCCCAGCCTTAGCTGCCTGGTCTGTGGGCCTCCAGGAAGAATGATTGATGGGCTGGCTGGATTTTTGGCTGAGAGGTCTTGCTAATAGATACACGAAAGCAGAGGTTGTAATGCAGCTCACAAGATGAAGTAATGGGCTTGTCTCTGTCTAGGTAGGGAATTCTGCCAAACCCTGTGTTTTAAATAAAATGAGGCTTTTGTGGTTCTTGGCATGGGCCCGCCAGTGCAGGCTAACCTTGGCATCTGTGTGCTGGGCTTTCTCTAGAATGTGGCTGAGAGTTGACGAGGGCTCAGGGGTTCCGCAAGGGCAGGGATACTGGGCTTGGGGACCCTCCCCACCAAGCCTGTTCCTTTATCAGTAAAGGCATCAACTCAGTTGCTCAAGCGGAAAGCCTAGGAATCAGCCTTGATTCCTCCCAGATCTCAAATCTATCTTAAGTCTATTCATTTTCCTCTATTTTCGCTGCTTCCACCCCAGGCCTGCCACCAACGTCTCTAACCTAGATGCTACGAGACTTTCTTAATTAGTCTGTCAGTTCTCTCTCTCTCTCTCTTTCTTTATTGGCGTATAATCGCTTTACAGTGTTGGGTTAGTTTCTGCCGCACAGCGAAGTGAATCAGCCGTATGCGTACACACATCCCCTCCCTCGTGAACCTCCCTCCACCCCCTCGGCCATCACAGAGCACCGAGCTGAGCTCCCTGTGCTGTACAGCAGGAAGCCGGTCAAGTTCTCTTGCTCACCCTTCACAGTCCACCCTCCTGCTGAAGTCAGAACTAATTGGTTTTGAGATTGTGCATAGTTCTTTTACTGTGTATATCAATCATCCATCTCTTTGTATTATTGAGTGTTATTCCATTATGTGAATATACCACAGTTTGTTGATCTTTTCCCATAAGGTGAACATTTGGGTGGTTTCCCGTGTTTGATTACAGCGAATAAATAAGGACATTCGTGTACAAGTTGCTATGTTGCTAAGAACACTCACATACAAGTATTTCTGTAGACGTGTATTTTCACTTCTCTTGATTAAAACCTAGGAATGGAAGAGGTGCATCACTTGATTTGTGTATACCTAACTTTAAAAAAAGACTTCATTTATTTATTTATTTTACCATCTTTATTGGAGTATAACTGTTTTACAATAGTATGTCAGTTTCTGCTTTACAGCAAAGTGAATCAGTTATACATATACATGTGTTCCAATATCTCTTCCCTCTTGCGCCTCCCTCCCTCCCACCCTCGACTTTATTTTTTAGAGCAGTTTTAAGTTCACCGCAAAATGAAGATGAAGGCATCCTTGCCCTGACATGTGCTCAGCCTCCCCCGTTGTCAGCATCTTCCACCAGAGCGGCGCGTTTGTTACAACTGATGAACCTACGTTGACAGATCATTTTCACCCATAGGGTTCACTCTTGGTGTTGTGCATTTTAGGGGTTTGGGCAAACGTACTGTTGACCCTGTACAATGTGCGTTTGAACTGTGCGGGTCCCCTTACACGTGGGTCTTTTTCAGTAATAAATACTACGGTCCTACACAGTACATGGTTGGTTGAATCCATGGATGCCCAGGAACAGCAGATACGGAGGGCTGACTATAAGTTATATGCCAATTAACCCCCATGTTGTTCAAGGGTCAACTGTGTAATGACATGTATCCATTATATAGTATCATGCAGAGTATTTTCACTACCCTAAAAATATTCTGTGCTCCTATTCACCCTCCTCCCCAACCACACACGGAATGATCTTTTTGTGTGAAGCGCTCTGCAGGAAAGTCAGTGCAGCCTTTTAAAACACACACTGAGAAACCAGATCACCTGGGTTTGAACTCTGCCTTCTACCACCTGCTGGCTGTGTGGGCTTGGCAAGTTACTTAACCTTTCCATGCCTCAATTTCCTCAGCTGTAAAATGGGGATAATGGCATCTACTCATGCAAATTTTTGAGAATTAAACTGATGTAAATGAAGTACTTAAAATAGTACCTGGTACTATACATGTTTGTCTCGGTATACATACACATGTTACTATTGCATATAATGGTTAGCTATTATGGTTATTATTATTCTCATCAATTTATCCTTGCTCCTAGAAAACTCCAGACTTCTCCTCATGGCTCCCAAGGTCATGCATAATCTGCCTTCTGCTTGCATCTCCAATCTTAAATTCTCTTGCTCGCGACCTTCAGCCATCCTACCCTTTCCCTCTTCCTCAGACTTGTCAAGTTCCCTCTTTCTTAAGCTTTTGTATGTTTATTCCCTCAGTCTGGAGTCCTTCTGCTGACTGGTTCACTCTCTTTATGGGTCTTTTCAAATACCACCTCCGCGGAGAGGCCTTCCATTTGCAATGTGAATCAGGGTGTGGCTGGTTGGCCATTGAGATCACGTGGCAGCCAGTGCAGAACATGGACTGAAGGTCCTTCCAGAGAAGGTTTTCTGAAGCAGGAAGGCAAAGTGAACGTGTGAGAGTTTCCTAAACCTGAGCAGGAGGTCTGGGCTGGCAGTGGGTCCCTCTCACGGGTCCCTTAGTTGACAGATTCCCTGGGGAATCTCACTTCCTCTCCAGTGGAGGGGTTCACTTGGATATGAATTTCCTAGATACACCTAGGAAGGGATGAGTGGGCCCCGCTATATGATGAGGCTGCCTTGACTCTATGTAGGGTGTGGGAGCTGAATACGGCCCCCAAATATTCCACAGCCTAATCTCCAGAACCTGTGAATGTTACCTTACATGGCAAAAGGGGCTTTGTGGGTGTGATTAAGTTACAGATTTTGAGATGGGGAGCTTCTCTCCAATTATCCAGCTCGGACTGATACGATCGTAAGGGTTCTTATAAGAGAGGGGCTTGAGGGTCAGAGTCAGAGTCAGAAGAGAGGGATGCTGTTTGAAGATGGAGGAGGGGCTACAGCTCAAGGAGTGCAGGTCACTGTTAGAGGCTGAAAAAGTCAAGGAAACAGATTCTCCTCTCAGAGCTTCCAAAAGGAACCAGCTCTACAGACGTGTTGACTTTAGTCCACTGAGACTAGTTTCAGCCTCCCTTTTTTTTTTTTTGACTTTTAAAAATTGAAGTATAGTTGATTTATAATGTTGTGTTAGTTTCATGTATACAGCACAGTGATTCGGCTATATATATATATATATATATATATATATATATATATACACACTTTTTTAGATTCTTTTTCCTTATAGGTTATTACCAAATATTGAGTATAGTTCCCTGTACTATACATTAGGTCCTTGTCAGTTATCTATTTTATATATACTAGTGTGTCTATTTTAATCCCAAACTCCTAATTTATCCCTCCTCCAACCCTTTCCCCTTTGGTAACCATAAGTTTGTTTTCTATGTCTGTGGATCTATTTCTGTTTTGTATGTGAGTTCATTTGTATCTATTTTTTTTAGATTCCACATATAAGCAATATCATATTTTTGTCTTTCTTTGTCTGACTTAACTTCACTTAAAGTATGATAATCGCTAGGTCCATTCATGTTGGTGCAAATGGCATCATTTCATTCAGACTTCTGATCTCCACACCTGTAAGAGATTAAAATTTGTGGTGTCTTAAGCCACTAAGTTTGTGGTAATCTGTTACAGCAGCGATAGGAGACTCATACATGCAGATGGGACCCTGACAGTTAGAGCCCAGGCCTCTCTCTGCCTGTCCCCACCAGTGCTGACTCTTTACATCCCCTTTCTCTTCTGTACTCAAGCTCCAGGAAAGTCAACCAGAGGCTGCTGAGGCCTTGTAGCTGTCTGGTCGAATGACATCAGATTCAGGTGACAGTGACAGCCATCTCCACTACTTCCGGGCCTGGCCTGCCCTCATTCTGTCTCATGTGTTAGGACAATTGAAAATATATGGCTCATATTACACCCTTGACTTAATTTGTTCTCTGTTTCTGACTCCTGCCCTGGACTTGTGAGAAATGCTGAGAGGGCCCCACCCAGGCCTGTAATTCAACTTTTGCTTCCCCATCTCCCTCCACTTATTCATTCCTCACCTCACTCACTTATTCCTTCATTCAGCAAATATTTATAGAGCATGTTCTATGTGTCAGGCAGTGTTTTAGGTGCTTGGAATATGTCCGTAGGCAAAATGAAGCTTGGAGCTTATAGTATAGTGAAGGGAGAAGACAAAATGCAGTAAATATAATAAATAAATCCATTTATAATAAATCAATAATGCTTATCCTTATGGACAAAATAAAAAGTATACTGGGGTAACCGGAGTGCAGTGGTGAATTGCAGGTTTAAATAAGGTAGACAGGGTAGGCCTTATTGGGAAAGTAATATTTGAACAAATTCTAAAAAGAGGTGGGGGAATGGGCTGGGCTGCTATATGGGGGAAGGTCATTTAGGCATATCCAGCAACCAGTGCAAAGGCCCTGAGGCAGGAGCACACTTGAGGTCTGTCAAGGAGGCAATGTGTCTGGAGTGGGAGGAGTGAGAGGCAGAAGAGTGGGAGGGGAGGTCACAAAGGTAAAGGGGACCAAGCCACACGGGGCCTTGTGGAGCATCACAAGAACTTCGGCTTTACTCCCAGGCCATGAGGAGCCACTGGAGGGTTTTGAGCAGAAGAGTGACATACTGAGACTCTTTAAAGGATTGCTTTGGCTGCCACACTCATAACATCCTGGTCAGTTGATTAAGAGATAGCTCTTGTCTTTAAAGTCTTTACAGCCTAGTAATGGTGATAAGACTGACACATACATAACAATAATACAAGCTAGAACGTAGCAAATGCAATGAAAGACACTCAGATTCTACAAGGGCTCTAATACTGACAGAGGAGAGAGAGATTGATTTCAGCTGGGGTAACAGAAGGTGGACTCTTAGTAGGTAATTCAGGGGAGGGGCCATTGAGATGGGCCTTGAAGAATGCGTAGGATCAGACATGGAGATCTGGTGATGGGGTTGGCATTGTGGGTCCTAGTGTTGTGGAACAGAGTGAACCCCGTAGTTCAGAGGCTGTCACCTAGGCAGGTGGGCGTCCGACCATGGAGTGCATGCCGATCACCAAGCAGCTTGTTCAAAGGCAGATTCCTGGATCCCGCCTTTGGAAGTTCTCATTTGGAAGGTTGGGGAGGGCGCATTTTAATGGGCACATGAGTGATTCTGATGCAAGTGTGGGGCTGCCCTCTAAGAAATGTTGTCTTGGGCTAAATAAGGGAATGCAGTAGGAAGTGTGTTTGGTCAAGTTGGAGCTAACAGTCTGAGTCCAGAGTACCGGACTGGGGATTTGGCATGTTATCCCGTAGGGACTATTGGATGGCTTGGAGCTGCAAGTCTGAGCTCCAGCTAAAGGCTCTAGCAAAGACCTGATCTAAGGCAGCCGTTTTTTAAAAAAAAATTTATTTATATTTGGCTGTGTTGGGTCTTCGTTGCTGTGTGTGGGTGGGCTTTCTCTAGCTGCGGTGAGCGGGGGCTACTCTTCGTTGCAGTGTGTGGGTCTCTCATTATCGTGGCTTCTCTTGTTGTGGAACGCGGGCTCTAGGCACGTAGGCTTCAGTAGTTGTGGCACGTGGGCTCAGTGGTTGTGGCTCATGGGCTTAGCTGGTCCATGGCATGTGGGATCTTCCCAGGCCAGGGCTCAAACCCGTGTCCCCTGCATTGGCAGGCAGATTCTTAACCACTGCGCCACCAGGGAAGCCCAGGCAGGCTTATTTAAGAGTTATTCGTCAGTCATGTGCAGAGTGAGGCAAACACACAGGGGAGGGAGCAACAATTGCACAGGTGGGTGTGAAAATCAGCCTGAACTGGCAGCAGGGCATGGGGGATGGGGGGTGTGAGAGATGAGAGGCCAATGAAATGGACTGAAAATGCCACATGCAGCAGGACTCCATCTATCTTGATCACCTCCTGTGTGCTTGGCATGAAGGAGATGCTCAAGAAAGCTTTCTGAAATGAAAGAATTCAGAGGACTTGGCTACTGCTTGAATGTGGGGAGCAAGAGAGAGAAAGAAGAGAGAAGTAAGGAGGAGGCCATTGAGTACAATAAAGGCTCAAGTCATGAGGGAAACTCAGGAGATACAGAAAATAAGAGAAAGACACAAACAAAGCAAAGGAAACACAACAAAACCAAAACACAGAAAACAAAGAGTGACTCAACCAGAAGACAGAAGATAACCATGCACAGCAGAAGACTTGGGCTCTGATCCCCGGAGCTTCCAGACAAGTGGGGCTTGAAGAGCTGAGTTGTTTGTAGTAGTTAAGAGGCCCAGCCCTAGAGCCAGACTTCTGGGGTTCAAATCCTGGTTCTGCCTCCTACTAGCTGTATGATTTTGGACAGGTTACTTCAGCTCTCTATAGAGCTCAGTTTCCTAGGGGTGGTTGTGAGATAAAAAAAATAATACTTGCATAGGCTTACAGCAGTACCTAGCACATAACAAGTGTCTGATACACTTAACTGTTACTGTTATTGTTGTTAGAAGAGAAGGGAGCCCCAGTTGAAGGTGGAAAACCACGAGGCAGCTACCTGGGGCTGGGGTGGGGCTGGGAGGTACCTATTGGCTCTGTTTGCCTTCAAACCTAAGGTCCCGGGACAGAATGATGGGGCCACAGAGTCTGTGGGCCTGGGAGGCAGGAGGCAGCTTCTTGGGGTGATGGGAGAGAGAAGAGGAGAGAGAGGAATTGATTGTTTGTGGGGAGAAATGGCTAGACTTTGAGCTCTAAGGATACCGAGAAAATGAGCACATGGCTTCCATAGTGAGGGTCCTTCTTGAAGGGAGCAGAACAAACCTGCCTGGGCAGGGCAGCAGCTAAACTTCCCGATGCCCTTGGGGGTACTTGGAAAATGCTCCAGAGCTGTAATTTCAACCAATAGCCCAAGCAGATGGGTTCAATAAAGTCAATGGTTATTTACATCAATGCAAAGACTGTGTGTGTTTATTTCTGGCTCCTGGGGTCTGGAAAGGAAAAAGGAATGATTGAAATGAGGAATGTGGTGAAAGGAAAAAATGGACAGTCTAACAAGGAAAAAATGTTCATGCTTAGCCTAATCCCTTTCATCCTGGGTCCTCTGAGGGCTCAGTGAGGGGATCTTGTAAGCCCTCCAAAGACCTCAGACCCATACCAGCTGGCATCCAAGGCAAGGGCCCTGTGAATCACTCTCTTGCGGTCAGGGGACAACAGAGGCCTGGCATGGGAATGGAGGAGGAGGAGAGAGGTGCCTACTCGGATGTGCACAGGGGTTTGAACCCTAACCCCTAACCCTTTCCTTGCGCTGTGACATTGGGCAAGACCAGAACCCATCTGGGCTTCAGTTTCCACATCTGTGAAAGGAGCAGAGTCATCAAACATCCCTTGTAGAGGGCTTGTAAGGATTAAGTGAGTTACAGTAACTGGGGAAGTGGGGAAATCTAGTACCTGAAGGAACAGACTAAGGAAACCTAGTACCTGAAGGAACAGGCTAAGCCAACCCAAGCCCTCAGAGGCAGGGGCTGGGCCATGATGGTTTGATGGGGGGAATGGAACCTGGTGGGAGTGCTTGTCTGGGGCACGCGTGGTGCTGTAGTTGCCGCTTGTGGCTTTTGAAACTGCTGTACATTTTCTGGCCAACGCCTGCCTGTGTGTTCGGGGGAAATGCTCTTTCTCTCCAGGCAAGGGAGCCTGGCGTCTGGTTGCCTTCTCCCTCCTGAGCCTTGCACTTGGGCTCCTTGGCTGTAGTTGAGAATCAGGGCTGCATCAGAACCAGTGGGAATGCCTGGGAGAGTGACCTTGGGGGAGGAGGCCTGGCTGAGGCCCCCCAAATCTCTTAACTCCTACTTTTCTCAGGGGAGAAGAAAAAAATTAAAAAGAGCATGCAGGGTTTTTTAGGTCTGTAAATGCCCTTGTCCACGGTTCTTAGGGGTTCCTTAAGAATCAGGCCCCACCAGACTTAGTGCCAAGTGCACGGCTCTTTAGATAAGACCTGGCAGCAGCTCCTCAAGCTGAGCATTTTAAGGGCTTTCTGATGCTGCAAACACTTCACCAGACCCTCGCCATGGGGGAGCTACCTCCTGACGGTGCCCCTCTCCTGAGGTTCCGGATGCTGGAAAGCTGGACCCTTGGACCTGGAACCACCAGTGAGCTGGGAACCATTAGTAAGTCAGGGTGTGGTCTTTTCCTTCATTTCATCCCATACAATCCTGGGCTGTAGAAAGGCTTTTTACTTTTTATTTTTATGCTAGGTGAGGATACTGGCTCAGTTGCCCTGTGCCCGCTGAATAGTCAGCGCTGGAGCCTGCGGGCAAGTGCTCTCCCATTAAGAAAGCTCTGCTGTGTGCACTCTCCTGCCTTTTCCAGATGATAGGGGTTTCTGAGTTGGGAGCACCTACAAAGCATGCTCTCTAACTCACTGCTGAATCCCAAGCAATGCCTGGCACAGGATAGGTGCTTACGACCATTGACTAAGCGGTTAAATGAAGCACAAAAAATGGCTCCTCTGCAAAACACACCAAACTGGAGAGGGAAGCAGTGGGAACCATGGAAGGGCAGGAAGTGGGACGTATGACTCCAACTGCAGGACCGGCCCCACAGTATGGGGATGGGGGAAAGGAGACCTGCTGTTCAGATGACAGAGCCGAGGGGCACGGTGAACTCCGGCTCCGTTCAGCTGCCTTTAGTTTCCAAACAATCCCCCAGTGCATGGGCAGTGGGGCTGTAGGAGGAATCTCTGGAGAGTGACATTTCTTGAAGTTGGCTGAGTAGCAGGGCTTTGGTTATAAATGATTAATCCCACCCGGCAGGAGTCTAGGCAGTGCCAAAGCTTTCAGGGCAGGGTCCTGACTTGAGAAATACGGGTCTGGTAAGACTTAGGCAAGGAGGGCAGGACCCAGCCAAGGTGGCAGGAGTTCAAGGAGAGCTCTAATTATGGACTGAATGTGTGTGTCCTCCCCCCCAGTTCATATGTTGAAACCTTCTTCCCCAATGTGATGGCATTTGGAGGTGGGACCTTTGGGAGGTAAATTAGGATGAGATGAGGTCATGAGGGTGGGGCTCCCATGATGGGAATAATGCCTTTTAAGAAGAGAAAGAGACAAAAGATCTGTCTCTTTGCCATGTGAGGATATAAGGAGAAGAGGGCCGTTTGTAAATGAGAAAGAGTGCCTTCACCAGACGCTGGATTTGCTGATACCTTAATCTTGGACTTCCCAGCCTCTAGAACTGTGAGAAATATGTTTTTGTTGTCAAAGCCACCTGGTCCATGGTATTCTATTATAGCAGCATCCTCTCCCTCCACATCAGCCTAACTGTTCAGTGTTGGTATAGAGCTGTAATCCAGTTTTACAGGGTAGAGAAATAGACTCCACCTCTTGATGGTGGTAGGAGCTGTTACATTGCAAAGGGTGTGCATATAGGGTGGGGTGGGGAATGTAGCTCTTTCTGCAAACAACTCTGGAGCGATCTTCAACTCCTACCTCTCGCAGAGGACTGGTTGCCCAGTGCTATTGAATCTACCTCTGCAGTATCTGTTCAGCCATGTACCTATTTCCATTTTCCATCACTGCAGTCCCTTATCTCTTGCTTGAACTTATGCAGTGGCTTTCTAACTGGCCTCTGTGTCTCCCGTCTCCCCCTTGCACCCCAATGCATCTTCCCAGGTGCTTCTGGAGTGATCTTCCTAAAGCACATCTGACCAAAACACGTGTGCTCAAAACATTGACAGCATCCCATTGCCTACAGGAAAACATTCAGATTTCTCAGCATGATACTCAAGGCCTTCTGTGATTTATTTTTTCGACAACATTTCCTGGCATTTTCCACCCACGTATTCCAGAAACACCAGACTTTTCTCCATTCCCTGAAAGTTCTCATCACTTTCCCTTTGGCTAGCATACTTTCCTCCACTTTATTGTAGACTGCCAGAGTCCTGAGCATCCTCCATGGCTGAGCTCAAATATCTCTTCCCTGCATCACATTCTGTGATTGCCTGCATTTCTGTGCCTATAAGGCACTTTGTCTACAGGTCATTGAGCAAACACTCATTCAATTAACTTGTGCATGTGTTGGGTGCTGGGGTTATAAGGTGTGTTTTGTCTGTTTTGCTTATTTGTTTGTCTGCTTGCTTGTTTGTTTTTCCTTAACCATGAAATTGTGAGCCCCACAAATAAATGGAATGTGCCTTCCAGTGTGTACCAGTGTAGTAGGTGTTTAGCAGACCCTTGTAATTCAAATTGAACTAAAATGCATTGGCTTCTGGGCGAGGAAGAGAGTCACCTTGTGCTTCATATGAATGATCAGATTCCATCGATGTGGAATACAGTATAAGATGCACTTAATGTTAAAGTGCTACTGAACATAATTGAATCTTTCTTGGATGATTCAAAAGCTCTCCAGAATCTTGTAGGGCTGCAGGATCATCAGTGCAAGCACCCATTCTCATTGTGTGGCCCTGCCAGTCAGGAGTTCACGTTGGTAGAATTCTGGGGAAATCAGAATTCTTCTTTTTTTTTTTAACCAACAATTTTCCTAAGTGTTTTAAAAGTACATATTACAATCAAATGCTTGATTTAAAAAACTTTCTTTTTTTTTTTTTTGGACAGAGCAGGTTAATTCTGGTGAGCTGTGGGGTGGATGAGAGTATAATTAATAGTGATTATCTGGGAGCTGAGCTCACATGTTCCAGTGCTTGAAGTTGATGTTTCTGAACTGAAAACACAGCAGCCACATCCTGGGACAATGACACCAGTGCCACTAAGGTTGTAAGGTAGCACACGACAGGAACATAACTTGTTCTTGTCTTGTGCAAATAACACTAGGCAGGAGGGGTCCTCAGATCAGATTGGAAGATTGAGTGATCTCTTGCCTCTGAGTTAGGAACTGCTTTCTCTCTTTAGTCCAGGCCTGGCCACAGGGATAGAGCAGGTCTGAGCTGAGGGACTGGATACTTTGGGACCAGTCAGCAAACACAACTGTAATCTCCGTGATGTAAAACAATCTGCTGGACCTCTTTCGGCTTCAGCTCTTGGAAGTTGTCACTCCTGTCCCTGACAATGAAAAGAAGGGGAACAAACTGAAAATCAGTAACTTTTCTTGGACTCCTCAGAGAACTGAGGTTGACAAGCAAACCACCACCTTGAAGTCTGGAGAGACAGGCAAATCCAGAGAGTCACAGCCAAGGCTTGTTTATCTGAATCTGAAGGCACTGGGGCCATAAGCAGATAGGAACACTTTCATGGTAATCTTGATGACTTGCTGGAGGCTGAGTGTGGACTCACCTGAGAGTGAGAAACTCCTACATTGGGTGATTGCAGCGTAGAGAGAGTGATTGACAGGGATGTTATAAGGGGTGGGAGGGACAAATTGGGAACACTGGTATAAGATACCTGTGCTACATGTGAAGTGGTACAGTCTTATTTGGGGTGGACTTAGATGAGTTAAACATGCGTCTTGGAAACTGTAGGGCAACCACTAAAATTTCTTTAAAAAGAAGTATAATTGATATGCTAAGAGAGGAGATAAGATACAATCATACAAAACACTCAGTTAAAACCAGAGAAGGTGGAAAAAGAGGGAGAAACACCCCCCAGAGAACAAATATAACAAACAGAAAACAATAAAACAGTCATCGACATGGGAGATAGTAGTCCAACTTGATCAATTATCACTTTAAATGGGAATGGGCTACCTCAACTGAATTTCATCTGCCAAGACTCTTTTTCCAGATAAAGTCATATTCACAGGTTCTGGGTAGGGGTAGGTCATGGACATATCTTTTGGGGGGTGTTACCATTCAACCCACCACAAGGGTGAGTTTAGGCCAAATGAACTCCTGGTCTCACTCAGCCCTCAAAGTCTCTGACATAAAAATGACAAAGCGCAATGATCTCTACTATATAAGGAATGAATCCAAGTTGGTAAGAAAAACGTCAACACCCCCAAGAGGTAAATGGACAATCCATACATACAATAGGGAGTTGCTCCAATAAGTAAGCAAACATTCATGGAAGTTCTGCTTTCCTCATGCTAGAGAGATGCAAACTGAGACTAAAACCCAGTGCTAGCAAGGATGTGATAAAACTGATGCTTACATGTGGACCCAACCATTTATTCCCAGGGACTGGCTCACTGTAGGCACTTACGTTGAATTGCTGCTGGGTGTGTTAATTGTCAAAACACTTTGGGGGAAACATGTGGTAACATATTCCAAGAACCTTGAAAATAAAGGTGTCTGTTGCTGAAAAAAATGTGAATGGTCTAAAAACACCAATTACAAGACAGTTTGTCAGAGTGGATTAAAATATAAAAAGAGACCCAAGTATACGTTGTTTATAAGAAACCCACTTTAAGTATAAAGACGCAAATGAAAAGTAATGGCATGGAGAAAGAAATGCCCTGCTAACTCTAGTTGGAAGAAAGCTAGAGTAGCTATGTTAATTTCATACAAAAGCAGACATTAAGAACAGGGAAAACTATCAGGGATAAAGAAGACATTGTGTAATGTGAATTCTCCAAGAAAACACAGTAATCCTAAGTGTGTATGTGCCTAATAAACTGTCAAAACATGCAAGGCAAAAACGGAGAGAACACCAGGAAAAGTAGACAAATCTGCTATGGCAGCTAGAGGCTTCAACAGTAATTGGTAGATCAAGCAGGCAGAAGATCAGTGAGGATGTACTTGACCTAAAATAACCTGCTGTGTTACGTGGAAAACATACTTTTCTGTTGTCCTATTTCCCTAACCTTTTTGAAATGTCTGAAGAGACGACCATAGGGTAAATCTAAACTCTATTGGAATTTAATTTGGTTTTTAAAAAACCCTGGTTCTATTAAAGTGAATAATTATCCTGCCTTTGATTTATAAAGACAGAAAATAATGGCACTTGTATGACCTTTCATTTGTATAATCACTGCTTTATTTCAAAGTACTTCTATGTTGGGGATGAGAGGTGGGCAAAATGGGTGAAGGGGGTCAAAAGGTACAAACCTGTAGTTATAAATAAGTCCTGGGGATGTAATGTACAGCATGGTGACAATAGGTAATAATATTGTGTGGCATATTTGTAAGTTGCTAAGAGAGTAGACCTCGAAAAACACAAGAAAAAAAATCATAAGAAATAAATTTTTCATAACTATCCGTAGTGATGGATGTTAACTAGACTTGTGATCATTCCACAATATATACAAATATTGAATCATTATGTTGTATACCTGAAACTAATATAATGTTATATATCTATTATACCTCAATTTAAGAAAAGTATTTTTGTGTGCCTGAGTTCATTTGACCCTCACAACCAGTATCTGTAAAATAGATATGAAAATATGCACCAGGCAGATCTTTTCACTTCCCTTTTATAGGTTATATAATCTAAGATTCAAAGAGATGAAGTCACTTGGCTCTGATTACCCAGTTAGGAAGCGATGGATCTGTTTAGAAAACCCAGTTCTTTCCATTCTTACCCTGCTATTCCTTCCACTCCACTAGGTTTCCTCTGAAAATAACTGGGTTTGAGAGAGATTTCCTCGCATACTGCTGTTTTGGACTTTGTAGACGCAGCATTAAAGGACACACCCCCACCAACACACTCCAACATCTTACAATATCCCCTCCCAAAGATGTTTTTCGAAAACAGCAGCTAGTGTTTATGCAGTCACTCGGGATTTGACAGGATGCTGTCAGGTACTCAGTGCCTCCCACCTCACCTCTCTCTCTCTCTTCCTCTGGGCCACTCCCTCCACCAGTACCTCCTACAGACCTTTATTGGAGGCTTCCATTGCCTCAAGAACAGAGTCAGAGAAAAAGGGCTTCAAATGCTTGGCTTATTTATTTATTTATTTATTTATGTTTGGCTGTGTTGGGTCTTTGTTTCTGTGCGAGAGCTTTCTCTAGTTGTGACACGCGGGGGCCACTCTTCATCACGGTGCACGGGCCTCTCACTATCGCGGCCTCTCCCGTTGCGGAGCACAGGCTCCAGACACGCAGGCTCAGTAGTTGTGGCTCACGGGTCTAGTTTGCTCCGCAGCATGTGGGATCCTCCCAGACCAGGGCTCGAACCCGTGTCCCCTGCATTAGCAGGCAGATTCTCAACCACTGCGCCACCAGGGAAGCTCAAATGCTTAGCTTTTAAGATGCAATCCTGGTGCAATTCAGAGAGATTTTGGGGAATCAGTATTTTTTTTTTTTTCTACTTAAGATGAGATTTTGAAAGAGGGGACTTTCACTGGGGTGGGTTGGGATGATTTGTTAGGCGGTGAGGGGCCTGCCAGAGCTGTACCCTGCCTCTCCACAGCCCTCCTGATGCCTTGTTGCCAGTGAGAGTGAGCACCTGAGCCTAGAGGGCACAGCTGCTTTGCAGGGGCTGTGCATGGTGTGGTCCAGAAGTTACTGCGGGAGTCTAGGCTGGGGGATGAGAAACCACGTTCCTGATGGACCTGAACCAACAGGGTGAGGGCAGCAGAAGCTTGAGGGCTCCAAGGACAGGGTGGCAGGTAGCTGAGCAACGGCTGTTGGTGGACCCAAAGGCTCATCGTTACACAAAGGGGACACTGCCATGCAGAGCATAACAGCTCTGGGGCAGAAACACTTCCATCTCCATTTCCCCTGCCACCTTCTACTACAGGGACCCAAAGCGTTAACGGTGTTTCCTTAGCTTTCACTGCAGCTGGGAGTGGCCGTGGTGTCACCAAGCAACAGCCACTAACTTCCAGACTTGGTGTTTGGTGAAGAAAATAAACTCTCTTGGTTCCCAAGCTTGAGCACGCATCGGAATCACCTGGAAGGCTTATTAGAACATGGATTGCTGGTTCTGATTCAGTAGCCTGGAGTGGAGCCCAAGGGTCTGTATTTCTAACAAGGACCCACTTGATTCTGATGCAGCTGGTCTGGGGACCAGACTTTGAGAAACACTGATTTAACTCACCATGAGTCAGGACAACAAGTATTTGCAGTGGAACACAATCCTACCTGATACCAGGCCATGCCTGAAACCAGATAGTGACAGAGACACCTTAACAGATGTCAGCTTGGAGAGGTGACCTGAGGACTTGACAGAATGCAGCATCCCAAAACACAGCTGTATAAATCTACTGACAGTGGAGGGCCAGAACTTAGATGCCAGAATGGGGAGCCAGGCTGGAGACAGAAAAGAAGATCCGGAATTTAACTGAGTTCGCCATGTATTGGCAAGACTAAAGTTTTCAGCTGGGGTTGTGGGATGGAAATTAAGTTCAGCTTGGAAAAACAAAGTTAAATTTTCTTGTCCTCTTCTGAGTAAATGGCTTGTGAATTCATACGTACATATTTAATAGGGCCTCCTTAAGTTTGGGAAGGGAAAAATAGAAAGCCCACAGGGAAGTATTAAGTGAGTAATGTTCGGCTTAATTTACTATTTATGATTTTTAGATGAGTGAAAATTGACTGTAATTGGCAGCCTGAAGGAAGATAGTTTAAAAATTCATTAACGCACACACAGGTCGCATTCAAGGAAAGGGTTGCAACAGAATCCCTTCGTAACTGGGATCTCAACATCCCATGGCTACTTGTCTCCCTATTTCAAACTATTTGATAAAACAGAATGCTGGTGTAGTCAAAAGTATTCGTGCATCTTCTTACGATGGGATCTGGCCTGTATTATAGGCCACTTAATGGGCAAACACACTTGCATAATTGAAAAACAAGACGGTGAAACACAGCATAGTGAAATGTCAAGTAAATGTTACCCATTTACCCGTATATAACACAAGTATGTACCAAGCACTGGTTGTAGGTTGGGGTGTGCTGGGAGGGGTATGCAGGTGAATAGGACATCTCTCCAAATGGATTTTAAGTTCCTTGAGTGGAGGGGCTGAGACAAATCACCAGTGTCTTTAGGATTAGGTGGGATATGGCAAGTGCACTAAATTGGTAAATTGGAAAGGCTCATGTTTGAGGTTCCCTTGAATTATGGGTGAGATTTTTTTATAGTGAGGAGCAGATATTTGGGCATAAAAAGAGACCTTAAAGCACATTTTGTCTGACCACCGACCGGAGGCTTTTAATTCCCTTCAGGATATGTCCAAATAGTCATCGCCTCTGGTCATCTCATCTGTTCATTCATTGGCTTGTTCAGCATGTATATGATGAAGCTCTTGTGTGTTGACGAGGCAGAGATGACGAGCAAACCCAGATTTAGTCCCTGCCCACCTGGTGCTTATGGTCTAGTAGGGGAGACGGCAAACAATGAAACGAGGAGTCATCTGGAGCTAGGAACAGCCTGAAATAGGGCAGTGATCTGCTTTCTGAAGGGGTGGAGCCTGAGCCTGTCCAGAGCTAATGGATGCAAAGCATGAATTAGGTTCAAGAAGGGAGAGAAGAGCTTTCCATGTGAGTGGAACTGCCCGGGCAAAAGCCTTGAGGCAGCAGAGTCTGGTGAGAGGTTCTCAAGGAGGCAGAGGGCAGAGAGGGCAGAGAGGAGGGTGAGGCCAGAAGAGCAGGGCCTTACGGGTTGCAGGGAGGGTTCTGCTTTTGCACCCTGAGGGCATTGGAAAATCTTAGAAGGTTTTAAAGCAGGGGTTGAATGGTAGGGGAGATGTGTGTGGGAAAAAGGGATTGTGAGTGTGTGTGAGTGTGTGTGTGTGAGAGAGAGAGAGAGAGAGAGAGACATAATCAGATCTGTATTTTGAAAAGATGCTTCTGTTGCATCTTGAAATGCCCATTGACAGGAGACCCCTTACCTGTCCATTTGTGGACAGCCTTGTTGGTTAGAAAGTAATACTTTATGGTAGGTCACATATCTTTGGATGTTGCAAGGTAACTAGCAGGTACCTCCGCACTTCCTGAAGGTGAAGCGGACCCCAGTCCTCCACCTGTTTCTCATCTGACTTCACCTGAAACCCCCTCACCACACTGGTCTTTTCCCTCAGAGCCTGCTGGAGCCTGGCCCCTGAAGTGTGATGCTGAGAACAAACCCAGACCCACGGTGTAGTCTGTCTGGCATGTGCGTAGCTCCTCTCTCATTCTAGAAGCTACACTTTCAGTGCAAGCTAAGGTTGCGTTAACTTTTTTGGCAGTCAGATCACACTGTTGACCCGCGCTGAGCTTCCCGACAACTCTAACTCCCCAGGCTTTTCATATAAACTGCAGCTGCACACTGTTCCCTGTTCCTGCATATGTGCCTTTCGGACCCAAGGGCAGAACCTTACATTTGTTCCAATTAAATTGCATCTTGTTAAACCCAGCTCATCACTCTATCCTGTCAAAAATGCCTGGAGCCCTTATTAGGTTTTCCAAAATATACACTGTACTCCCACAAGTTTCCACCCATCAGTCTACACATATTTGAATGCCTTTTCTGTGTCAGCTCTGTTCTCAGTATGGAGGATTTAGAGATGTTTAAGGCTCTGTCACTGCCTTCAGAGAACTCACATATATGTATAAAGGCAAATATAATACAGTGTCTGCGGTGTAATAAAAGAGGTACTGGGTTTTATGGTAACAGGTGGGAAAAGTCCCTAATCTAGACCTGGATGATGGCGTGGAGCGTGAGGGAAGGCTCCCTTGCAGGGCTGGCACCCTCAATAAATCCTGTATAAAAAGCAGAAGCAGAAGATAAAGGATAGATGGTATTTCAGGCAGAGGGCAAAGGCTCAGAGGCGAGAGAAAGCATGAATATACATTGAAGAATCTGCAAGCACTTCACATTCTAGGAGTATAATGTATGGTGGGGAGTAGTGAGCCAGACCATAAAAGGCTGAGGGCTTTGGACTTCATCCTCACGGTGACAGGGAGCAGAAAAATTGAGTTGAAGAAACACCACTGGGGCTGTGAGTGGAGGGGATCGAGCACATCTAGCGGTGGAGAGGGCGCTGGAGCTGTTACAGTGCTCCTGGTGAGGGCTGATGGGGGTGATAGATCCGGGACAGATCAGCAGGTCTTGGTAATGTTTGGAAGGAAGGAGTGAAGGTCGGTGCCCAGAATCCCAACTTCGGCATCTGAGTACATGGTGGCAATCTTCATTTGGAAAAGAAATTAAGAAGAGGAATAGGTGTCCGTTTGGGCATTTGAGGTGGATGCACTGAGACATCTGTTTAGAGATGTCCAAAAGGCAGCTGAATACATCCATCCATGGGGTCTGGGGAGAGCTGGGCTAAAGATAAAGACTTGGGGATCACCTGCCCGGAGACAATAGTTGAATATGGAGCTGATGAAAGTGTTCAGGAAGAGTGTGTGAAGTAAAGAGAGGCTGAGATGGAGCCTTATGAGGTTAGCATCTGTCCATCCATCCATCCATCCATCCAGCAAACCTCTGATAGGTCAAGGACAGTAATAGATGTCCTCAGGGAGCTTATATTCTGGTGGTGATGGGGAGAGACAGGTCATAAACACACAATAAATAAGAAAATGAGATAACTTCAGTCATCCACAAGTGGCACAAAGAAGATAAAATAGGGTGATGTGGAAGAGAGTGACGAGTTGAAGCTGCTTTAGCTAGGGTGCTAAGGGAAAAAGGAGGGGTATTTTGGTTGAGACCTGAATGAGAAGGAGGCATCCATGTGACAATCTGGAGGAAGATCACAAGATGACCAAGAAACAGCAGGTGTACAGCTCCAGAGACAGGAATAACTTGGCCTTCGCGAGCAAGACAAGCCAGAACAGCTGGGGAGTGTCCTAAGCGAGAGGAAGGAAGGTGGGGAGGGACGGTGGGAGAGAGGTGTGGGTGGTGGTGGGGTATATTGTAGGTCATGTAGAATTTTACAGACCTTGCTAAAGAGTTCATATTCCATTCTGGTTGTGATGGGAAGATTTGGGGGGAATTTTCATTAGTGATATAATGTGATCTGATTTATGACTTTGAAAGATCATCATTGCTGCCACGTGGAGGATGTATTCTAGGCAGGCAAAGTGAAGGCAGGAGACCAATTAGGTCACTGTTAGCGGTCCAGGCAAGAGATGGTGGTAGTTTCACTAGGGAAGTCGCAGGGGAGGTGGGAGAAAGGGTCATATTCAGTAGGGGCTTTGGAAGTTTAGCTGAAAAAATATGGTAATCAAGGATATGCCTAAGTCCTGTGCATGCACTTTTGTATGGTGGTGATGCTATTTGCTGAGATAGGCAAACCTTGAGAATGGAGCGATTTTTTTCTTTTTGTAGGAGGTGGGGAGTAAATGGTTTGCTTTTTGTCAAGTTAGGTGTGAGTTTTCTCTGTCATTCAAATGAAGATGTTAGAGATATGAATCTGGAGCTGAGGGACAAATTTAAAAGTGGTGATCACACCTAGGTGGAATTCAAAGCCATGGGAGTGGATGCAAACTTCCAGAGTGAGAGAGGAGAAGAGAACAGACAGGGGAAGGAGGTTCATCAGGAAGACTGGAAGGAGAGTTAAAAACCAGTGAGGACTTAGACGAAGAGAACAGACTTGTGGTTGCCAAGGAGGGGGTATGGACAGGGATGGACTGGGAGTTTGGGGATGGCAGGTGCAAACTATTACATGTAGGATGGATAAACAACAAGGTCCTACTGTAGAGCACAGGGAACTATATCCAGTCTCCTGGGATAAGCCATAATGGAAAAGAATATGAAAAAAAGAATGTCTCTATGTGTATAACCCAGTCACCTTGCTGTACAGCAGAGATTGACACAACATTTGTAAATCAACTCTACCTCAATTAAAAAAAAATTTAAGAAAAAGCAACGAGGACAGCTTTTAAGAAGAGAGGTCAGTTTAAATGAGGACTGAAGAACATTCATTGGCTTTAGCAAAATACAGGACGGTGGCGATGTCTTTGCCAGAACGTTTCAGTGGTGTTGTAGGTTGAAGATTATAAGTGGGAAGTGAGAATATGGAGAAGTTACTGCACATCTTTTTCAATAACCTTTACTCTGAAAGAAAGCAGAGATGTGGTAGTAGCAATAGTGGGAGGGAGAGCTTTAAAAATAATACTCATAATTTTTAAAGATGGGAGAGACTTGAACTTATTTAAGATCAATGAAAATGGACCATGAGGAGGGAGGACCATGAATTTTGGGAGACTGAGAAGACAATTGATGAAATGAAGTCTCTGAGGAAGAGGGAGAGTGGGAGATTCAGGTATTACATGGTAGGATTAGCCTCATATGAGGGAGGGAGACCTCGGCCACTTAGACAGAGAGGAAAGGGCAAAGGGTGGATATTGATGTGAATAAGTTTCACCTGATGGATTCTATTTTTCAGCAGGACTAGGAAGCAGTGGCATCTCTTAAAAGGAGACGGGGAGGTGGAGGGTAGGGAGTACAGGAAGAATCTGTAGTGTAAAATAGATGAACTATTATATAGGATCGTGGGCTCAGTTGTGGATAGAGACCACAGTCCAAAGAGGGTGTAATTTTTCTTCAGTACAGTTTGGCACGTGGTGGGGGCACTCCTGAAAAGTAAAACCGTGGGAACTGATGAAGACACCACCTACGTTCTTAACCAGGTTAGGTTAAGAACTTTGAATAAGACAAGCCAAGGACCGATCCCTGTGGCGTACCACTAGAGTTAATGCAGAAGCAAATATTCTTCCACAGTCTGGCAGCTCTTTGAATTGTCGAATGTAAACTTACCTTATGACTCAGCAATTCTACTCCTAGGTGTACACCCAAGAGAAATGAAAATATATGTCCCCGTAAAAGCTTATACATGAGTGTTCATAGCAGATTTTTAAAAATATTTATTTCTTTTATTTATTTATTTTTGGCTGTGTTGGATCTTCGTTGCTGCGCAGGGGCTTCCTCTAGTTGCAGTGAGCAGGCTTCTCATTGCGATGGCCTCTCTTGTCGCAGAGCACAGGCTTTAGAGCGCGGTCTCAGTAGTTGTGGCACGCGGGCTCAGATGCTCCACGGCACGCGGGATCTTCCCGGACCAGGGCTCGAACCCGTGTCCCCTGCATTGGCAGGAGGACTCTTAACCACTGTGCCACCAAGGAAGCCCTTCATAGCAGATTATTCATAGTAGCCAGAAAGTAGAAAACAACCTAAATGTCCATCAGCTGATGAATGGATACATAAATGTGGTATACTGACACAGTGCAATATTAGTCAGCCATAAAAAGGAATGAAGTACTGCTATATGCCACAACACGGATGACCCTCAAAAACATTAAGTGGGGCTTCCCTGGTGGCGCAGTGGTTGAGGGTCCGCCTGCCGATGCAGGGGACGCGGGTTCGTGCCCCGGTCCGGGAAGATCCCACGTGCCGCGGAGCGGCTGGGCCCGTGGGCCGTGGCTGCTGGGCCTGCGCGTCCGGAGCCTGTGCTCCGCAATGAGAGAGTCCACAGCGGTGAGAGGCCCGCGTACCACCAAAAAAAAAAAAACAACAACATTAAGTGAAAGAAGCCAATCACAAAAGATTTCAACTCTGTGATTCTATTCATATGAAATGTCCAGGACAGGGAAATCTAAAGAGACAGAAGGTAGATTAGTGGTTGCCTAGGCTGAAGGGGATGGCAGGGTTTGGGAGTGACAGCTAATGGATATGGAGTTTCTTTTTGGGATGATGAAAATGTTCCAAGATTGACTGTGGTGATGGTTATACAACTCTAAAAGCCATTGCATTTTATACTTTATTTTTTATTTTATTTTTTTAATAAATTTATTTATTTATTTTTTGGCTGCATTGGGTCTTTGTTGCTGCGTGTGGGCTTTCTCTAGTTCCGGTGAGTCGGGGCTACTCTTCGTCACGGAGCGTGGGCTTCTCATTGTGGTGGCTTCTCTTGTTGTGGAGCAAGGGCTTTAGGCGTGTGGGCTTCAGTAGTTGTGCCTCACGGGCTCTAGAGCGCAGGCTCAGTAGTTGTGGCGCACGGGCTTAGTTGCTCCATGGCATGTGGGATCTTCCCAGACCAGGGCTCGAACCCATGTCCCCTGCATTGGCAGGCGGATTCTTAACCACTGCGCCGCCAGTGAAGTCCCTGCATTGTATACCTTAAATTGTAAATTGTATGTATGAGTTATATCTCAATAAAGCTGTTTAAGAAAGTAAATACTCTTCTGATGTTCATTCCATGAGAACAGAAGCTACTTTTTGTTTTAGTAAGTAGCCTTTCTTATCCATTGAAAGACCTTATGAGAAATCTTGCTGAAGCTAGTATACTATGTTGACCACATTTCCCTGATCTGTTGCCCATCTCAGGTTTTGGCTAGATCTGACCTGGTCACTTACTGAAGGGCTGGTAGAGTAGAGAAGGACTCAGATCTGGGGATCAGGCACAGACCCATATACAGGAGCTGAGGGAAGTTTCCATCTGGCCCATGAAGCATCTTCCTTAATGGCTGTGGTCCAGGCAAGTTGTGAGTAGTGGATGCCCGGATCACCACGAGGAGGGGACTGCAATGGTGGTGCATATTGAGGGTCCTCATAGGAGGATTCAGGTGGGTAGGAAGGTGGTTGGTTTTGGGGTTGTCATTCTGCAGATTCCTGATAGTTGACTGAGGGGTGAGACTCAGGGCTTCTATTTTGAGGAAGAAGCTAGGCGAAACAAAGCAAGACCCGAGGCCAAGGGATCCAGGGTACCGGACAGCTTGCTAGAATAGGTGTTCAGGTCGAGGACCGAGGCCCTTCTCCCTGACCTGAGACACAGGGGATAAGGGCAACTATCTGAATTTGGGCCTGAGCTCAGGGACAGATCATTTGTAATAGCATCCCAATGCTGAGCCCCAGGAGGTGAGGCTCCTGCCTTTGGGCAGCTTTGGTCCTGCGTACTGGCATAGGCGGTAGACTCAGATGTGTGGCGGAGAAAGGCTGCAATGCCAAAGGCCAAGTGTGTGTGATCTCAAAAAGTCCTGCAGCCAGTGGAGAAACCGCATGCGAGGCTAACCTGGCATGGCGAGTTCTTAATGAATCCTTGCTGCTTCCTTTTTTAAGTGCTCAGAAACCATCTCTTCTAGAATCTTTCCTGGATCAACATAAAGCACATTTCTTTGGACTCCTCCAGGGTTTAGAGGCAGGATTCCAATCTTTTTTCCTGTCTCAGAAAATTGGCAGAAGTAAGACATGTTCTTGGTTCTGGGGCGGGGGGTGAGGGGAGCTTTTAAAAAGAGGGACGAGGTGGAGGGGCTAAGACTGGAGCCGAGAGAACTGTCCTCCGCAAAGTATAGACTGGGGACCAGGAGCACCAGCACTGCCCTGGAGTTTGTGGAAATGCAGCATCTCAGACCCCATCATAGAGTTCAGAGACTCCAAGTCTGTATTGTAACTGGGTCCCCGTCTGAATCCTCAGCCATTAAAGCTGATGGGCCGCATACTCATTAGGTGAGGACCTCTGGGCATTTTTAACAAGCCCCGGTGAGGGCTTGCTCCAGGTCCGTGGACCACGCCTTCAGCAGCGAGAGTCTAGAGAGGGGACTGGTCTCTAATCACAGGTGGGGCCGTGAGTCATGTGGAGTTGGGGTGGCGTCTGCAGAGCACCCGATTCTCCCGGCCAGGCTGAGGGATGGCAAATTCGGCAACATCCCTCAGAACCTGCATTAGTTTCCCACATAGGGACTGTTGACATTATAGCCCTTGAACAAGCATTACAAGGTACCCTACCTTGTGGGCTGCCAGAAATAACTGGAGGACCCTTTGACAAGGGCTGGTTATCTTCCTGAGTAACTTGGGGGGCTTGGATTCATTATAATGCGACCCTATTTTATCCTTCCCAAATGGTAAGGCCTGACATATTGGAGATTTTTTCTGTCTATGTATTTATCTGTCTATCTATCTATCTATCATCTGTTTCTTGATCTATCATTCACCTACCCACACTCCTATATACCCATACAGACTATCACTTTGCTCTTTATTTGTGAACTTTGGCTTGCTGATTGCTGCTGTGAAAAATAGTCTGGATTGGTCATACATTGCTAAACTTTGCCATGAGGACGCAAGGCAGGGCTCTGATAAAGGCATATAGGAAGGGGCGTTCTTTCTCCATGTGGGGTGGCAACTGCAAAGGGCAAAACCCTGGTACCGTTAAGAAACACCCAAAACAGACTCTCGTGGGAGGCCACAGAGCCGAGCCTTTCACTGCCGTGTCCTGGATGCTTTAAGAATTCTTGACGTGGTTGGAAGCTAATGTCTTGAAATCAAGTGTCCTGTGTCTTTAGGCTTTGTGGAAATTCACTTAGAGTTAGTTGCCTGCAGCCGTAACGGTCAGCAGTGGAAATCAGGGGTGCCTTCAATGACAACCGGTCCTCCTTAGTGAGCACAAACGACCCATAAATGGCCACAGATCAGCAGCTCATGGGTTTGCGCAGTGGAAAATTGGCCCCATTGGAAAGGCGTGCTGGAAGGAGCAGAGCTGTGCAGCAGCCCTGGAGTCATCCGAAGCCTCGTGTCCCCACCCCCAAACAGCTGCAAGCCCCGAGTGAGTCCCTTGGCACGGCGTTCTGCGATGCAGATGGTTTGACAGGCACAGCTGCCTGCACGGTGTGAGTGGCAGAGCCGGGGATCTCACCAACCCGGAAGAGAGGGCACAAAACGGCGTCACGCCCTTCCAGCGGCTCTGCTTCTGCCAGTGTCGTCACTCCTCCTCCCAAGCTAGAAACCTTACTGCCGGCTCTGACACTGCCGTCGCTTTCCCCCTTCCTGTGGCTCTGGTTCTGCACAGCTTTATCCGGAGGCCTGACGTCCTTTCCCAACACTGGGTCAGCCGGGATGGAGAAGGAGGGAGGCTGGGCACACAGGCAGCCACCCAGGGTAGGGCAGGCATGGGGGAGAGCTGACCTAGTTCCAGCACAACGTCTGAAAGCATCCACAAGTCTCATTAATCCTAGAAGGGTGAGCGCCTAAGAACCCATCCGTCAGGGTTGCCAGAAGCAGGCTGCCTGGGTGGCAGCCAGTATCTGGCAGCTGGTTTAGGCAGGACAGCGTGAGAGCCTGTGGCCCAGGCTCTGGCTGGTTCTGCAGAAAGGGAGCATTGGGAGGGGGAGGAAGGCAAGGCCGTTCCTTGGGACCTCCGTGTGGGATTGTATCCAGATCTAGCTGGCATCAGTGGCAACGAGGGGCAGGGGAAACCCAGGACAGGGGCGAGGACCCAGGGTCTAGAACTGGGAGAGTGACTTCAGGCTCAGTTCCCAGGGCAGTAGCACTGAGGTTTCTGAGGCTGCCCTGACTTCCTCAGAACTGACTCCAGGCCCAACAAGAGCTTCAGCTTTGCATTCGTGGGGCCATTAGCCCTGAAAGCTGGGCAGCTGAGGCTGTAAAATGAAGCAGAGTCCTTTACACTAAATCTGTTACCCAGCTCTGTTTTCTGTTCTCAGGGACCTTTGAGTTTCCCTCTCCTCCCCATTTCTGGTGCTAGACCCACCCCTTCGTATTTTGATGACTGTCCTATGCATCCTCTCCCCAGAGTTGGTCCCTGGAGAGGCAGTGATGGGTAATCACTAAAAGCTGCATTTGATATCCCAGCTCTGTGACTTTGGGTAAGTGACTGAATCTCACTGTGCCTCAATTTCCTCATCTATGAAAGAAAGTAAGATCATCATCATAATAATGATAATAATGATAGATGAAAAATAATAAATTACTTCATAAGATTGATGTGAGGATTAAATGACTTAATATAGCAAAGCTCTTTAAATAATGCCCGTGGTTATTGCTGTTGCCACCGCTGCTGTTATTATACTTCTACTCCATACGCTCCAACCCTCGACACCTTCCCTTATCCCCCAGATGCAAGCACTCGCCAAATGTTGTGGTTTCTATTCCACAAGTATTTTCTCTCTCTTCTAATTAGCACCATGTCATTTTTGAGCCCTCATCACCTCTTGCCTAGAAATAGCCTTCAGATTGGCCTCCTTTGATTGGCAGTTAAGTCCGCCTTTGAGCCCTCTTCCACTCTGCCTCCAAGAGCGTTATTTTTAGAAAATGCAGATCACACCATGTCATTTTGGTCTTGCTTGCGGTAACTCCACATTGCCCGTGGAACGAATTTTCGCTTCGTCTGACCCCTCGTCCTCTTCTGAACTCTGCCCGTGTACCTTTTGCTCCAAATACATTCAAATACTCACTCTTTTTGCCAAATCTGCCTCCACCTACATTTTCCCTTCTGCCTGGAATTTATTTAATTTTTCTTCCCCCTCTCTCCCTCCCTCCTCCCTTCCTCCTCCCTTCTCTCTCTTCCTTCCTCTCTTTCTCTCTCTCTTTCTTTCTGCCAAGTAAACTCTTATTCAAACTTTAAAACCCAGATCAAGTTTTCCCCAGTTCCCTCAGTGCAAGCCCCCAGTAGACTGCAGCCCTTGTAGGCCAGCATAGAGTCTTATTCACTGCGTGCCTTTCGCACCCAGTGTAACCCCCACGTGGGCAGGAATGAGATGGCAAGTTAGGAAAACCTGTCCTGCTCCCGTAAGGACGTATGCCTGAGAGTGAGCCAGGGAAAGTGAGGTGGAGCCGGTAACTCAGGTAGCACCAAACAGGGATGTTTTCCAAATCTGCCTAAAATTTCAGATGCATGGCCACCCCTGGACAAGGCATCCAGACGACAGCAGTGGGTACAGAAGAGCCGAACTCCCTGATTCTTCAGCTTTCTAGGCAGCATCCACCTTCAAATTCGGAACATCCAGAGCGAGAGATTCAGGAAAACAGATTGAGAGCAGCTCCAGCTGAAGCTGCCTGAGTTGGATTGTGAGCAGCTAGGGATGGAGATTCTGGAATTCTCTGAGGGGAGGATGTCAGCCTTGATACAAAGAAAGGGTCAAGTCTGCCTGAATCCATGTGGGAGGTGAAACAGTGGGAACCAGTAAGAGTGGTGTTGGTGACCGTAGGTGAAAGGGCCCATGCGGGGCAGAGCCAGGCTATTTCAAGCTACCGGGAACTGGGATCTGGTCACTGTTGCTGCTGCATAAGCCATCCCAAACCTTTCTAGGTGCTTATGAGTTGCCCACAGTTAGACACGGTTTAGTAGGAAAGGCCTGTCTTTTGTTCTGCGTCGTGTCAGCTGGGGTGCTGTGACTGGGGCTGGAGGATCTACTCTCAGGCGGCTTCATATGGCTGGCAAGTTGGTGCTGGCTGTCAGCCGGGAGCTCGGTGAGGGCTGAGCCGGGGGCTCTGGTTCCCCGTCACGGGGGCCTCTCCCCGGGCTGCTCAGGCTCCCCCGCAGCATGACAGCTGGATTCCAGGAGTGGGCGTCAGAAGAGAGCCAGGTAAAGCAGTGTGTTGGGAAACGAGAAACAACTGGCTTTCTCGCTGGAAAAGCCCTATTTGTCGTGTTTGCTGATTTCCATGATGTAAAGACCCCCATCACGGCCCATTTTAAGCCATGGAACACAGCGTTCAGAAGAGAGGCGCACAGTTGGTATCAGCCAGCTTCAGCACCCACAGGCGGAGATGCTCCTGGCCTTGGGGGTCACCTAGGGTCACTTCTGCGGAAGTCCACAGACATGCCCATGTTCAGGGGAAGAAACCTAGACCCCGTCTCTTCATGGGCAGGGTATTGAAGTCACATTGTAAGAAGAGCTTGTGGGATGGGAGGTATTTTTGCTGCAATTTAGAAAGTACAACAGGCCATAGACTACAGAGGAAATGCCTGCAGAAGCCAGGTGGATGATGTAAGTTAGTGAAGAGGTTGGGTGTCCGGTGACAAAAGCAGTTGTCATGTGTCCTCAGTGTTGGGGAGAAACAGGATGGAGGAGGCCCTGGAGAGCACCCACAATGGGAGAGCCAAACACTTTGAGCCCAGAGTCAGCCCTCAGGCCCCTTGTTGGCAAACTTAGGTTGAACAGTTTCCAACTCAGGAAAGACTGGAGGTCATACATTGATCCTTTTTTAAAAAAGCATATTAACTTGTAAGACTTGGTTACAAAGATAACAGACTGCTTTTTGGCTATTATTAGAATAATCTGAAATTAGTAGACTCAAATGACGTTTGCATTCAAGGTTCTGGTAAGCAGTGGCCCTATGAAGTGGTTCTCAAGTCAGGTCCATTTCTTCTTGAGTCTGTCTTGTATCCCAAAGGCACAGTAATTGGTGTGTGTGTGTGTGTGTGTGTATATATATATATATATATATATATGTAACACACACACATGTATTATTGGCAGATGTCAGAGTAGGTGTTCAATAATATTTGTTAACTGAATAAAGTAGATCTGGCACTGTGTGCTGTGATTCCTGTTTTATTTGCCCTGTGAGTCTCTGTTTCAGAATGACGAGTCAGACCCACATTGGCTGATTTAGCCAAAGGACATGCATGGCTGGTGACCATGGGCGTCGGGGTGATGTTAGGATTGGAATTCAGTGTGTGATCCTGTAATTCCTCTTTGTCCTTCGCCACTGCACCAGGCAATGCCTCCTAAGAAGCAGAGCCAGGCTTCATTATTGGAAGGCTGATTAGCAAGCCTGCAGATCGTCTAGACTCTGGGTTTCCCTCCTCTCTGATGAGGATGCCTTTTGGCAATACCTGCCCCTGCCAGAGAAAAAGGAGGGGCAGGAAGAACGGTGACATTCACAGCGGGAAATTTTCATACTGGCTGGAAGCAGCTGCTAAAATTAAATGTATGGATTATTTGTGGGTTTCATTATTCAGACGATTCCTGTTCCCCACTGACACAGATAATTGGAAATTGACTATACTAGCTCTTTGAAAAGATTACAGGAACACAGTGAATGATTTATGTAGTTGGATGAATGGGAACGTGGGTCTTATGATGTTGTATGCGTGTGCTAATAAAAGTCTTCAGTATACAGCTTTCAATAAATCGTTTAGTATTTACTGGGAACTTTCTATGTATCAATATTAAGTTTAGGAATTTGAAGAAGTAGGTCACGGTCTCTGACCTCCAGGGAAGCATGATCTGCCCGTGAAAAGTTATATAGCATTACAATGAACCAGTCAGTGGCTGAAGCCAAGAATGATTTGCTGTTAATTTTAGGCCTACAGACCACACAGTGCCTGATTCTTTCACAGACATTGTCTCCTTTATTCTTCTCAGTGGTCTTGTGAGATAGAGGTTATTACCTCTTTTTTATCAATGCAGATACTGAGGCTCAGAAGGTTAGGTAAACTTGGCCATGATCCCTCAATCAGTGGAGCAAGTATTCGGTGTCAGTACCTTTTCGATTATACCCCAGTTGTCTTATTTGTTGTCTGTGAATCTTCAGATTCCGTCCACCTTTTTTGAATGCTAGGTGCCATCACGACTGTGCTCTTGCCTTTCAGCTTCACTTCATTTCATCCCCATGGTGGCTCAGGAAGGCTAAGTTTGGAGGTATGCTGAGATCACAACAGCACAAGGGGCAAGAGGAGGTACAGGCTGGGGCTTCCCTGGGTTGGGCTGGGGATGTAGAAGAACTGACAAGTAGTCTGTATGAACTATAGCCGCGGTGGGAGAAGTGGGTTGGATTAATCCTGGAGTGCTTTGGAGAGAAAAAGCTGACCCTTGTGCTAGGACTGAAGAGCAGGTGGGTAGTGCAGGCAGGGAGGGGAATGGGGCCAGTGGAGGGGGCATGAAGAGGTGGGTAGAGCAGCAAAAGCAAAACCTCGGAGCAGGGAAAGTAGAAAACTCCTTTTTTTTTGCTTTTGTGTTTGATTTGGGTTTTTTAGGTTTTTTTAAAAAAATATTTATATATTGACCCAAAATTCATTTATTATGTTGATTATCTGTGAAAGACTACTATTATTATTTTCAAAAAAAAGGATAAACATATGAGTGGATAAGAAAAATGTGATTATATGTATATATATAAAACATATATATACATATATATGTACATATATATGTAAATATAATGAAATATTATTTAGCCACAAAAAAGAATGGAATCTTTCCATTGGTGACAACATGGATGGACCTTGAGGGTATTATGCTAGGTGAAATAAGTCAGAGAGAAAGCTAAACACTGTATGATCTCACTTATATGTGAAATCTAAAAAAAGAAAACCAAAACCTGAGGTTCTTTCAGGCCTTTGAGTTTCAAAGTACAGAAACTTGTCGAACCAGCTCAAACACAAATGGTGTTTATTGTATTGCAAAGAAAGCTCACAGAATCCAAGAAAAAAATCCAAATAGAACCAGCCTCTCAGGAATTCTGGCTGGGAACCAGAATGATAACAGAGGTTTTGTTCTCTTTCTGTCTCTTTCTCTCTCCGGGGTCACATGCTGCTGGTTTGCTCAATTCTACTCCTTCTGCAGACTGACTTTTCCTGGAAAAATGTCTGCCCCGGTCCCTGAGTCTGTGTGCCCCGTCAGCTCCAGCGCTCATCACTCCTGTTGGCGAAAGCTTCTCTGCCTTTTACTGAAAATCCTGGTGAGAATTACATTGGACCCATTTATCTGCGCGAGCACAGCCATAGGTCACACTGGCTGTCTTTGGGTCACATGTCCATCCCTGGTCCTGTGAGCTGTTACTTGAGAGGGTGAGAGCCCTGGGCCTTCCCAGACAGGGCAGAATTACCCTTAGTGTGGCTTCGTACTGTCTCCACTGCTGTGCTGTGACCTTCTTAAGGGCAGAGACCCTGAGGGTGTCAGGCTTGGTGTGCAACACATAGTTTGATGCTCTGTAAATATTCTTTTCTTTTTTTATTTTTTGCTCCCTTGTTGGAAGATACTATCCTTCATAAAGGACTGAGAACTCTGCATCTTAGATACTTATTCACCTGCCATTAAGGAGTGTGCGGAAGCAGAGAGGACTCAAAGAGTAGTCACTGCCAGGAGGTGATGCTTTGGAGCTGCGTGCTCCTCTTCTGAACAGGATCCATAGATTATTTTCATTAGAAAAACAAGACCCCCCCTCCCCCAAATATCCCACAGAAGCAGAACAGCTGTAGCCTGGGATATGTCCTCTAGACAGAATTTAACTTTATGTCTACTCAGGCCCCTGAAAGTGTGACAGAGTAATAAACCCTTAATTGGAATATCTTGGAGGGTGGCCAGCCCTAGTGAGCGAGAATCGTGGAATTATGACAAGTGCTTCGCCAAATACAAGGCCTACTTTAATGACTAGATAAGAATCATCAATAAGCACAGTGTTTATGTGAAAAATGATGTTGATAAAGCGATTGCCAAATATCCAGGGTTGATTTTCTTAAGTAGATTAAACATCCCCCTTCCAATTTTGTTAGAATTGATAAGGTGATGGGCAAACATATTTCTAAAACCACTACAAATCCCCAATGAGCTGATTCTGAATGTATGTTTTACTGGTTTAAAAAAGGAACATTTACTACCAGCTTGTGAATTTGTAATTGCTAAAGATGGCACTACGTTTTAATTGTTTTCTTTGGGACAGATATTATACAGGGGTTGTGTGTAGCTGTGTGTAAAGCACTTACCATCTGCTAAGGTGGGTGTATGTGCACTATTCATATTTGGGCCATATCAAGAGGTATTATTCGGTGGGGAAACACAAGGGAATAGGGTTCTGGAAATCAGAGTTCCGGTCTGTGGGAAAGGTAGCTAGAGCAATCTTTCATCCTGCATACTCTTCTGCAATGTGACTGTCCTACTGCATCAAGCAGTGGAGAGTGTCCACCCCTTGGACTTGGAGTGGGCCCTGTGACAGCGGTGGCAAATGGAGTACAGTGGAACTGACTCTATGCCAGTTCTAGGCATAGCTCTTTGCTGGCTCAACAGCTTCCACTCACCCCCTCTTGGGAGCCAGCTGCCATAGAAGTGTGTCGTTCATGGCTGTTCAAAGTCCAAGCCACGCGGAGAGGCCCTGGAGGATGTGACACCTTGTGGAGTGAGAGGCCAAGGAGCACCACACATGTGAGTGACACCATCTTGGAAGTGGTTTCCCAGTCCCTGGCATTCGATAGCCTTGCGAACTTGAAATTTGGGTTGTGTACCATTACAGTCAGATGGATCAAACATAGATTGAACATATGGACCCCAAAGATGTTGATAAATTAATGTCAGGCCAGAGAGGAGGTTCAGGAGGCTGAGCTGCAGAGCTCCCCTCAGGATCACATCCTAGTCTATGTTTCAGAATCAGTGCCTTGGACATTATAGAAAAGGTAGTAATTGTTAGTATGCTAGATGACACACAGGAGAGTCAGATCCGTCTCCTGAGGCCAGAGTGTGGGCTAAACATAAGAGTATAGAATTTAACAGGAATCACTGTGGAGCTGTGCATTTGGACTGTATTAGTCAGGGCTCTCTAGAGGAAAAGAATCAATAGGATTGATTGATTGATTATAGTACTTGGCTCATGCAATTATGGGGGCCAAAAAGTCCTGCAGTCTGTTGTCTGCAAATTGGAAAACAGGTAAACCCGGTGGTATACTTCAGTCCAAGTCCGAAGACCCAAGAACCTAGGATCACTGATGTGTGAGGGCAGGAGAAGATGGAAATCCCATCACAAACAAAGAGAGCACTACCCTTCCTCTGCCTTTTTGTTCTTTTCGGGCCTCTCAGTAGACTGGATGATGCCCACGTGCACTGGTGAGGGCAGTCTTCTTTACTCAGTCAGCCAACTCAAATGCTAACCTCTTCCAGAAACATCTGCACAGACACACCCAGAAATAGTGTTTTACTAGCTCTCTGAGCATCCCTTAACTCAATCAAATTGACACATAAAATTAACCATCACAGCACCTTAAATTGGTCAGTTACAGACTGGAGGAGAACTGGTTTAGCAAGTGTGAAAAATTAAAAGGTTTTCGTTGACTATAAGCTCAGTGTGCATCAATGTCATGAGAAGTTTGACAAAAAGAGAAGGAAAGGAAAAAACTCAATAAAGCAGCTTTTGTTAGGATTAACAGAGGCAAATTAGCTGACCTGAGCAAGGTGAGGGGTCTGCTCTGCTGGCCCTGCACGGGTCGGATCACTCCTGAAACACTGCACTCAATTCTGGGCATTGCTCTGAGCCAGAGCTGACACCCTGGGGCACAAATGAAGGAGAGAGCCCCTGCAGGTGCCTCCCACTTGTTTGGAGGGTTCTGGGGTCCCAGCTCCCAGCCTAGTGTAAAAGACATTCACTCATTCAGCACCTATTCTCTGAAAAGCACAGAAATGGTCCAGAGGTAGATCTGCTTTGAAGCTGATGAAGCTGAAGCTTCAAACTCTTCTCTTGCCTGGGTCCCTTCTGAGGCCTTGATGAGCCCTGGCAGTGTGTCTTGATGGTTGTGTGTTTTTGCTTAATTTGTAAACCTAAGCTATTATAAGTGGAATTGATTAAGAGTGCTGTCTCTTTCTGCTCTGACCTCCCTTTCATGACATTACACTTTGTTGACTTGAAAAATATTCACAACCTAAAAGTTGAGGGTTATGTTTTATTCGGTGGGAATTTTTAGGACTTCAAGCCCGGGAAGCCGCATCTCAAGTAACCCTGAGAGAACTGCTCGAGGCGGAGGTGAGCGGGGAGCTAGGATATATAGGAATTTTGCAAAGGGCAAGTAGTCGCAACATCAAAGATGATTGTTAATTACAGAAAACCAGAAAGTGCAAGTTAAGTAATTTAGGCTTTTCTAATATGGGAAGAATGCAAGGGTCTGGGCTTACTGAAGTCATTCCTTTGATATGCACTCCGCTATCTGGGGCCAGTATCCTGTGTTTTCATATCCAGAGTTTCCTCAGGGCTCACCATAGGGCGTGGCTGCAGTCTGATGGCTGCTAGACGGCAAGTATTCTTTCCTTCCTGAGTTCCCTCGGGGCTCACCAGCTCACGTAGGAGGGCTGCAGTCGCTGATGACTGTGACATCCTCTGTTTACTGATATGGCAGGCAATATTCCATTTATCAACTTCCTTCCACTTGTTTTGAGTGTCACCAGAGGAGTGGTCATCCGTTTTTTTCATCTTCTGAAGGGGAAGTCGAGGTGGCATGCATTTGCAACTGGGTTTAATGGCATGGATGGATGTAATTTGCTCATTTCTAAGTATAGTCAGAGTCTTTCCTTCCTGGTGTAGGTATGGCTTCCAGGAATACTCTTAACCTCCATGGTACTATTGACTTACCTGCTATCATGACACAGTGGTACAAGGCCAGAAGTCATATAGTAATATGGCCGGATCCTACAGAAACCAGAACCAGAAACAAGTAAGAAATGGGGGAGAAAGAAGATTTGAAATGTACAGAGTCATAATCTAGCCCGAGGAAAATTCTTCCAAGTATCAGATGAGTAAAATTGTTAGCAAGGATTGATTCCTATCCATGTTTAGACAAAATGGAGTCTCCTTCCTGTAAGATAACATAAAACTTACCATCCCCCTGCAACGAGGACATTTATGGCACATTGGTAAACAGGGGTCATCAAATCAAGAGAATCTAAGATGTATCCCTGAACAAGAACACTTGTCTCCAAGTCTCATAGCTATTATAGGAAATAACTTGATAAATGTAACATTATCATTGACAAGTTGTGATGCTAAAATAAACATTTCAAAACTCTTGATAACACAAAAGAAGTTTCAGTCAACCATACTCGCTCTCGAAAAAGGTATAAGAAAATTTTTATCATATGAAAAGGCAATCAAAGATTATGCAGTTAAAAAATTGGAGGTTAAAGAAGTATTACAGAGGGATATCAGGCAGTTGAAGAATAAAAATATATGCTATTTTTGGGGTTTTGTTACATTTGTCAGTTTTTAAAATTTGCATTTTGCCGTGAGTTTCTTCTTCATGCTAAACAAATATTCACTTTGTACTTAATCTGGTGTTTATAATTTTATTATTTTTCTTCATGAAGTCCCCCTGAATTGTATAAACTACAGGATTCAGAAGACCTACATCCACCCTGGCTGGGTTTCAGAGAAATTCAAACATGAATATGGCCAGTGTCTGGCCAAAGAGCTTGTCGTAAAAGAGGGGAGATGAGACAAGTTCACCCAAGAAGAATGCCCTGGGGAACATGCTAAGGGCCTCAGGAGAAATGTTCATCAATTGCTCTGAGGGTCCCGGGGTCTCTGGGGCACCTTCACCAAGATCTCAGCTCTCCAGTCTGCTCTTCTCCTCGCATTCACAGTTGTCTTCCTAAAAGAGACACACTTTTTATTAAAAAACCCAACCTTCCCTATGCAAGCCACGTGCTCAGAACTGGAGCGCCTGAGTCTCTCTTATACTTTTTCTTGGCCTAGAATGTCCTTTCCCTTAAGTGACTTAGGAGGTGAGTTGTCAGCAGCGTCATAAAGGGTCAGCGGCTCACTCCCTCACCAGCCGCCTGGCCTTGGTTAGGCCGTTTGACCTTTCCTCAGCCTCTACGGTCGGGGTTAAAATGCCAACTTCAAGGGCAATCGAAATCCACTAAATGAGTTAATGTATGTAAAACATTGATCAACTTTAAGCTCTGAACAAATGTTAAGTGTTATTACTACCGATTCTTCAAAGCCCAATTCAAATGCTACCTTTATATTCAAACGCTACCTTTACAAAGACTCCCCCCACCCCATCCTTTGGCCATTCCTCCCTCTGTGCATACCTCTCTTTTTCATGTATTTCATTTGCTGTTTTACTGTTGTTAAGCTATTCACTTATTTATTCATTCGTTCTTTTATTTCATAAATATTCATTGAGCTCCCCTCTGTGCCTGACACAAGCTTTCTCCCTCACTGCATTTGTAAACTGGGCAGAGGCCATCTTATTCTGATTTATGTGACCTTCAGCACTTAACTCATTACCTTGCACTCAATACAGGCTCAGGAATGGCTGTATTCCTGGGGTGACAGGTGGGGGTGGATAGTCCCTGGCCTTAGCGCTGAGCCCTGTTTCCTCTAACGTAGAGGCTCCACCCTGGCTAGACATTAGAATCATTTGGAAGAGCTTTAAAAGAAGTAGGGATGCCTGAGCCCCATGCCCTGAAACTCCACTTTAATTGGCCTGGAAAGAGGCCTGGACGTTGAGTTACTTTTAAAGCCCCGCGGGTGATTCCGACGGGCAGCCGGGTTTGCTGACCGCTCCTCGAAGATAATCTTATTATTTGATGACTGGGAACTGACTTTAGTTCACTGGCCCATCATGAGGATGATTCTGGGGTCACAAACCCTACTTAACGTCCTAGTGCGTGGCTCTTTTCAGGTCATTTGTGGTTTTGATGCACCTGCCAAAGGCCATGTCAGGTACACTGCCAGTAGCTTTCTAGTTTTTTTTTTTTTTTTTTATCCATTACTCTGTTATTTCATTGAAATGAGTTAGCAGGTGCATCAGGGCAATGTGGCCATACCAGGACCACACATTCTCCCATGTTTCTCACCTTTCTAGAATTTTCTGCCCTCCCCCACCAAGGATTGAAAAACAAAAGGGCTCTGACCCATCCACACAAGAACTAGAGAAATGTTCAGAGTTCCCCCCCCACCCCGACACCTCCATTTCTTCATTTTTTTCTCACCTTCCTAGGTCCCTAATAAAATTTTGACACCTCATTTATATGATTTTAGTCAGCTCATCCCTGTGTTTTCTTTCTGTTCTCCCCTTGAACAACTTCCCCTCCAGGCCTACCACCTGTGATTACGCCTCCCAGGCAGACATGCCAAGCGGTTTTTAATAACAGGGGTGCTCCCCCCGACAGTGGTTTTGATAAAGGTGGAGGGGAAGGTTCTTTCAGGGGTGCACTCGGCGGAGAAAGCCTGGCCGGGTATCACAATCCAAGATGTTCCAGGCTCTACCCATAATTATACCTTCTCAACCTCCCCTATCCACCTCCCTTTCACAGGAAAACTACAGTGGGTGACACTCACCTCCCCAGTGGTGGAGGTGCTGACACCTTAAAGCAGAGCCGGCAGGAGTTTGGTAGGGAAATAAAATGCATATTTCATTCTTCATCTGCCCTGCAGGTGCTGTCAATACCAGAGGAAGAGTCCTGGCTGCAGTTGGAAAGATCATTCATCCAGGCAACCACCTGTACCTTTACAGGGGGCTTGTTTCCAAAAGAAATTATGCCTCCATTACAGGCCATTTTAGACCCTAAGTGATATGTTTGCATTTCCACAAGAATGTTTACCTTTCCCTGCGGGGAACCAAGGCCAGTCAGCACTGCTGCGGAGTTAGTAACAGTGATCAAAGCTCTTGACTTTAGCCCAGGGAACCAACAGTTAGGTTTTGGAGTTGAATTTCAACTCACTAATTGGCTCTGCAGGTGCCTTTATTTTTCCTTTCCACTCCCTAAGTGCCCGTGTCTGTCTTGGGCTGGCTTCCCTGGGTGCTAGAGAATTCTAAATAAGGAAAGGAGCACCAGCTGACCCAGGAACGGGGCTCTCTCCGTCAACTGAAGTTTAGTATTGAGATTCTTGCCAAGAATCTTTTGTCAGCTGGATGTCACTTTCATTCTTCGTGCCTCCGTTTCGGTATAATTATGGTATTTGCTCACTAGGTTTATATGAAAATTAGGTGAGATAATGCATATAAACTGAGCAAGGGCGTGGCAGACTGTTCCTGTTCATTAAATGGGGGGAGTTGTTCTCATTTTGCTGTTCTTTCCTCCCAATATCCACATGGGAACCAAAGTCCTATCTGGAGGACCCGCTCTCCCCGCTTCTCCCCAGGAAGGAACCAACGAGGAAATACACAAAAGCCTTCTGAAATCCTCAGCACAGTGGCAAAGTAGTAGCTGGAGGGCTCTCTTGAAGCTTTCAATCCATGATCCCACCCTCTGCTTGATGATACATGGCCAGAGATGCACCCTCTTTTTAAAAAAATTTTTTTGATTTATTTATTTGGCTGCGTTGGGTTTTTGTTGCTGTGAGCGGGCTTTCTCTGGTTGCGGCGAGCGGGGACTCAGCAGTTGTGGCTCGCGGGCTCTAGAGCACAGGCTCAGTAGTTGTGGTGCACGGGCTTAGTTGATTCGCGGGATGTGGGATCTTCCTGGACCAGGGCTCGAACCCGTGTCCCCTGCATTGGCAGGCGGATTCTTAGCCACCGGGCCACCAGGGAAGTCCCGAGAGATGTACCCTCTTTTCTTGGGTCCCTTCCAGCTCTGAGCATCTGTGAGTCTAGTCTTTTCCTCATTCATAACATAGGAGGAGTTATTTCTTCCCCTGACACCTCTCCTGGGAGGACTGATTGTGACCACGCTGTTTTCAAAAGTGCTAAACAATTTAAGCGGTATTCATTAGCCTCTTGGGCAACACACAGCAAGTTTACTTCATTTGCAGCATGACCGGTGCTTCAGCTGACTGATAGAAGTTTTCAGACACACCCCAGAACACAGAGAATAGTAAGAAGTTCCCCCATGTGCTTACCGCCCAGCTTCAAAAATAATCGTTTTTCTTTCTTTTTTAAGACTTTTATTGGAGTATAGTTGATTTACAATGTTATATTAGTTTCAGGTGTACAACATAGTGATTCAATATTTTTATAGGTTGTACTCCGTTTAAAGTTGTTACAAAATAATGGCTATACATCTCTGTGCTGTACAATACATCCTTGTTGCTCATTTATTTTATGTACAGTAGTTTGTACCTCTTAACCCCACACCCCTATCTTGCCCCTCCCCTTTCTCTCTCCCCACGGGTGACCACTAGTGTATTCTGGTGTATTCAGAAATTACCACTGAGGGCTTCCCTGGTGGCGCAGTGGTTGAGAGCCCGCCTGCCGATGCAGGGGACGTGGGTTCGTGCCCCGGTCCGGGAGGATCCCACACGCCGTGGAGCGGCTGGGCCCGTGAGCCGCGGCCCCTGAGCCTGCGTGTCCGGAGCCTGTGCTCCGCAACGGGAGAGGCCACAGCAGTGAGACACATAACCACACACACACAAAAAATTACCACTGATTTTGTTATCTTGTTACATGATTTCTTTTTCTAAAAATATATTATTTATTTATCTGTTTATTTTGCCTGGGTTGGGTCTTTGTTGCTGCACATGGTTTTCTCTAGTTGCGGTGAGCAGGGGCTTCTCTTCGTTGCGGTGCGCGGGCTTCTCATTGCGGTAGCTTCTCTTGTTGTGGAGCATGGTCTCTGGGCACGCGGGCTTCAGTAGTTGTGGCAGGCAGGCTCAGTAGTTGTGGCACATCGGCTCTAGAGCGCAGGCTCAGTAATTGTGGCGCACAGGCTTAGTTGCTCCGCGGCGTGTGGGATCTTCCCGGACCAGGGCTTGAACCCGTGTCCCCTGCATTGGCAGGGACATTCTTAACCGCTGTGCCACCAGGGTTTTTTGGGGTTTTGGGGGGTTTTTTTTGTTTGTTTTGTGAAGTCCTGTCACATGATTTCTTGACCTTATTCCCACCTGCCTTCCTCCTGGACACTTTCTGGTTTGGCAGTGTCTCTACTGAAAGGGAGTGACTGCTGGATTGTAAACTGCCAGGGCAGAGAGCACGTGTGTGTTGTGTCCACCATTGCTTCTCTAGTGCCTGGCACTGCCCTGGTCATGGTAGTCTCCTAATAAAATTAAAAAATAACTGAACTAAAATAACCTGAAGAGCCTTTGGGGCTGTAACACTCTCTCAAGTACTATGTCCTCTATGGTAGGAAGTAGGTTCTTTATATATACCAAGGAGTCTGGGTCATTTATGATGAAAATTAACTGACTACAGTTGGCTGGTGAGGGAACTATGGGAAGCCTTTGGGCCCCTGCTGGGTGGAGTATTGGGGCAAAGTAGGCCTTACTGTGTCATTAGTTTGGATGAGAAGTCACCCCTGAATCCACTTCAGGATGTGCACTCAGGGGTTTCCTAAGAGCAGAGATAGGTACCGCCTTGGTGCTTCTCTCTCTCAGGATTTGGCTACACCGTTCTCCCATGCACCCAGCTCTCCCCAAAGGTGGGTGGAGCACCAGTGCTGCTTCCAAGGGGAGCAGGAGAGCAGCAGAGATTGTGATGAGTCCCCTCACCTCCTGTGCCCATTCGCTCATAGGTAGAGTGACCTACCTCCAGGCCCCATTGGGAGCCATAAGGAGCTAATGTATATAAAGTATATCTCACAGTGCCTCACACAGAATCATGTTCACTCAGTGTTAGTTTTTGTTTTCCAAGTGGTTTGGAAGTAATCGGGTACGAGCACATGACTGCCTTTAAATCCACGCAGTGCTCTTCCAGGCTTGGTCTCTTCTAGTGAGACTTCTCGTGTGCCAGGCACCACGCTGTGTGCAGCAGCCTGGTGTCACCCCATTATTGGAGGGAACTTAGAAGGTTGAAGGTAAAGTTTGTAATTACCCTGTTCTTCTTCAAGTGTTCCTTGATGCCACTTCCAGAGCATGGACCTGAAAGGACAAGTGGTCTGATATGAGGTGGAAACTCCTTTTTTTTTTTTTTTTTTTTTAAAATATTTATTTATTTATTTGGCTTTGCTGGGTCTTAGATGCAGCATGTAGGATCTTGTTGCGGCAGGCGGGATCTAGTTCCCTGACCAAGGATGGAACCCGGGCGCCCTGCATTGGGAGCGCTGAGTCTTAACCACTGGACCATCAGGGAATGGGTTGGAAATACTTGGTCATTCTTGATATCACTCATGAAGGTCATTAAAAGGTCAACAATATGCCATTTGTTCTTATCTAGAGAACTGGTCTCCAGTCTTACTTGCCTGGCATACAGTGGGCACTCAACCAATTCTTGTATTCATGAATGAATGTGTAGTGAGCTCAGCCCTTGCTTTTCTCAAGGTATTTCTGGAAGAATCCCTTTGGAATAAGCAGCCAGGAATAGCAATTATTTGTACTGAATGTAAAAAAAAAAAAAAAACACGCATGAGAACCACAGAAGTGTTGCCTCACCTAAGGAAAGAAAGGGATAGAGAAAAAGAAATCATGCATTTTCCTTTTGCCTTGCATCTTTCTGGAACCCCATATTTAAAGAACTGCTAAACAGCTATCAAGAAATGAATCAGAGTATGGCCTGTGGGGAGGAATTGCTTAAAGCTTACAATGGATGAGGTCAAATTTGCATTGAAATCTGGCAGTTGACCATTGGGATACCTCACCCTCTTCCTGTTGACACTTCTGACCTTGTTCACCTCCACATCTTTCCTTTTCAGACAGAAGGACTTCTTGAACCTCACAGCTACACTCTTATCTTAATCTGAATCGTCACTTCTTCACAACCAAAGCTTCTCCATGAGTGGCAGACATAGCTTCAAATTCAGCAGTTTTCTATTTTTTGTCCTTTGTTCTGATTATTCATTGTCAGTAACAAGGTACTCAGAGACTTCAGTGGGTGGTGGGATAATGAAAAAACATTGTCCCCCAAAAGAGGAAGGCGATGCTCTCCCTCCCTCCCTCCCTTCTTCTTTCCCAATGTCTGTCTGTCTCTCTCATTCTTAACAACATTTTTGTAGCAGAATGAATCATCTAATTTAACACTTGTGAAAAGAAAGTCATAAATCGGAAGAGGGGGTGTGGAGAGGAGGAGGAAGGTGGGTAGCACAGTAAGTTAGAAGGTGCACATCTGCTCCCATTGGAGGATAACCGGATGGAACGACTTCCCTTCTTTGTGTTTTTTGGGGATCCCAACAGCGCACAAAGCTCCGTCTGCATCCATTAGGATAAGCACAGAAGTGGCGGGGGTGTGGAGCCCGAGAGCCACAGGCTCCCAGGCGATGCCCGAGCTCTTGGGATCTGGGAGCGGAAGAGTAATGCGTCTCAATAAACAGCCTATCGACCACGGAGGAGTTAAGTGAACCTGCGGTCTCCCCTCTCGGCTTTCCCCCTCACTGGGTTATTACCGGGCTGTATTTGTTCCCTTTGCCTCGTCTTCATCCAGAATCAATACACAGCAATGATTTCCTCTGACCAGTGTAAATTACACACAGGCGTGATGGGGGCCTGTGGCGACTGGGCGGGCAGTTCCCAGGCTGACTGTCCCTGAGGCACGTTCATCACTGCAATCCTCTCGGGGCCGCCAGGCTGGATAATCTGACCCCAGAGCCTGGGAAATGGTAGCATGTGTGCTAGTGTTAGCAGGGAGACTGAGATTTGTCTCTCCAGGCCTGCAGGATTCTGGACTGACCATGGGAAGAAAGATCACACCAGAAAGGATGCACGTTGCCTTATGGCGGAAGAGAAGCCATTTCTTCTTTGCTTTCATGTGCTCTTCTTTCTCTGTGGGCATCTGCCTTCTCTCTTACCTCCAGACAGTGTGTGTTGGAGGTCAGAGAGAAGTGTTGATAACCTGGATACTGGTGTCAGGCAGACCTTGGTTCAAGTCCAGGCTCTGTCTCTTATTAACTGTGTGAACTTGGCAAGTTACTCAACCTCCCAAGACACACTTTCTTCTTTCTGTATTAAAAATACCTCACTGGCTTGTCTTGGGGATTAAAGGAGATGAAGTATTTCACGTACTTTGCTTAATACAATTCCTGATAGGTTCTCTATAAATGAGTGTCATTGGCATTGTTATCCTGTGTAACTTTCTTCCTTGTATTATTTTTAAGTTATGTTTTTTTTCCCTCTTATGGGTAAGGTTCTAGGAGAGCAAGATGTGGAAAGTGGGACTTTTTACATATCAAGAATGTAAGATGAATAAGTTGAAGATGTTTGTGTTTATTCCTGCTGCCTGCCCATGTTTATTTCTTCTGCAAGAATAAGCTGGTCTCTTCAATCATTGCACCGAAGAGGATAATACAACCTCCAGAGGTCCCCCTGCTGGGGTTTTGACATTGGTTACTTCTTGACTTTGTTCTGGAGCCACTGCCCACTGGGAACACTGGTGTACCCAGGCAGAGTACCAGCATCTGACAGCTGGATGTAGAGGTCTGAACCTCAGGAGGAAGGAGGTTGGAGACCTCTATTTAGGAATTCACTGGTGTGTGACCTGAATCGTGACTGTGGGTGAGAGTACACAGGAGTGTGTGTGTAGTGGAAGCAGGACCGTAGCGAGGTCATGGGGGGCACTAACATTTAAGAGATCACGGGGGAATAAAGATCCAGTGATGGAAGACGAGGCAGAGCGGTCAGAGAGAGACAAAGAACTGGAGAGGGAAATGTCCTGGTCTCTGAGGTTGGCCGAATAATGGGCCCTGATGTCCACATCCTAACCTCATAACTCGTGTGTCTGTTTCCTTATGTGGCAAAAGGGATTTTGCAGATGTGAGGAAGTTAAAGATTTGGAGATGGGGAGATTATTCTGGGTGGCCCAGTGTAGTCACAGGGGTCCTTATAAGGAAAGAGGGAGGCGGGAGAGTGCGAGAGGTGACAATGGAAGCAGAGGTCAGAGTGATGTGGTCGCCAGCTTTGAGCTGGAAGACGGCCACAGACCGATGAATGTGCTGCAGCTTCTAGAAGCTGGAGCAGGCAAGGGAAGGGTTCTCCCTAGAACTTCGGAACTGGCTGACACCTTTATTTTAGCCCCATGAGACTCTGACCTCAAGATCATAAATACTTATTAATAAATAAAGATAATAAATGTGGATCATTTAAAGCACTAAGTTTGTGGTAATTTGTTATAGCATCAAACGGAAATGAGTTCAGTCTCTAAGGGACTAAAGTGCTCAGTGTTGGAGGGCGTGGTCCACTGTGTCTAAATTGGGTGAACAGTTGGCGGTAGAAAGGGTATCACACTAAGTCCGGGTAGTGTGTACATTTTCCAAAGGGGATGGAGTTGCAGGTTGGAGGGCCAGGCTCAGCATGAGGGGTGGGGCTTCCTTCACCAGGGATATGAATGATGTGCCAGGCCAGAAGTGGGGGGAACATGGCACCAAGCCTGCCTCCTGGGGTGAGCCGCCAGGCTCTGGGGCAATCAACCCAGCTGCAGGGACTGTAGGGACAGTTGGAAAAAGGGTGGGGCAAACTCTGGTGGCTGCTCAGGCAGCGCCGGCAATTGGGCAGTGAGCAGTAATGGGTTGGGGGGAGGTCCCACGAAGCGGGGGGGCACACCTAGTTGGACAGTCCTGTAGACTCTTGGTATCGGGAATGCCTCTCAGTAGGAAACAGGCCAAGTCACTGACCAGGTTGGGGTTCAAGTTTAAGGCTTCAGTCCAAGACGGGATCTGGAATATGAACTAGGTGTCCAGGAGCTGGACTAAAGCAGAAGACAAATGAAAAGGTCAGATTCCCGATAGATACTGAATTGGGTGAAACAGGTTCTAGTCTAGGTTTCAGGATAGGCTGCAGAGAAGGACAGCAGAGGAGCCTAGGACATGGGAATAAAAGCTGGATGTCAGGGTGCTGGCCTGGTTCTCCTTCTTGCTCCAGTTCAGTTCTGTGACTGTGGCAGAGATGGGGGCCGGGCAGGTCATGTCAGAGAGGTAGAAATGAGGCCAAGAGACTGGGGTAAACAGTAACCAGGAGCGAAGCTCTGCCTCACCCATGAGTTCTTCCGATACCGCTGGTTGAGGCCTCTGGGCTGAGGTTGGAGCAGATTCAAAGGTGCAGGCTGGGATGAAGGAAGATGAGTGTGTGGATGTTCACTTAAGGGAACGCCAGCTACTTTTGTTACAACCCTATTTCAGAAATGGTGAAGATGCTGAGGCTCCGAGAGGAGGTGACTTGCCCAGAGTCCTACTAAGCTGTTAAGTGGCGGAGGCAGAAAAGGCTGAGGTCTCTGAACTCCCTGTCTGGGGCTCTTTTCCCTGTACGGCCAGCTCTGCACATAGGACCTGAGCATGATTTGCATTTGGCCTGGACCCACCTGTGCATATTTTACAAGGATCCTGAAATCTTGGCTACCCTTTTGTAGGGAACATTCTATTTATTTGAACACCTGGGACCCTGACACTAGGTTTGGTAGAGCCTTTTCTTTTTAAAAAAAATAAATTTATTTATTTATTTTGGCCGCATTGGGTCTTCATTGCTGCGTGCGGGCTTTCGCTAGTTGCGGCGAGCGGGGGCTACTCTTTGTTGCGGCGCACGGGCTTCTCACTGCGGTGGCTTCTCTTGTTGCGGAGCATGGGCTCTAGGCGTACGGGCTTCAGTAGTTGTGGCTCGTGGGATCTAGAACACAGGCTCAGTAGTTGTGGCACACGGGCTTAGTTGCTCTGCAGCATGTGGGATCTTCCCGGACCAGGGCTTAAACCCATGTCCCCAGCACCGGCAGGTGGATTCTCAGCCACTGTGCCACCAGGAAAGCCCTGGTAAAGTCTTTTCTGTGTTGGCAATGAGTCAACTGATGTGGGAAGGAGGTGGGAAGGGTCTGGTAAGAGAGCTAATGGAATCTGTGTGGAGATGAGACCCTTGTATTTTCTCTCCCTTTTATTTTACAATGAGATGTCCTCCCATGGAATATTTCTTCTGAATATCTCTCCAAAGAAGAAACCACGCGTTGTCACAGATGGCAGAGTGAGATGTAAAAATAAACGAATGTGCAAACCAATATTTGCCGAGGAGCCGTGGTTCTGAACAGGGATAGGTGGGGCCAGGGTGGGTGGGGGGTTAGGGGGAGCACAGACAAGTCATTTATGTGCTATTAACGATTAGGCCTGCCTGGGTCCCATCCTCGGAGGTTTTGATTGGGTTAGGTTTGCAGTGGGGTCCAGGCATCCAAAAGCGGTTCTGATGCGTGTCAAAGATCGAGAACCATGAAAGTAATACCTCGCCTGTGACAATTTCACTTTGGGGGGTTTGATTATCCTCAAGTGGCCCCATAGCTCCATGGCTCCCCGAAACCTGTGCCGGGGCGGGAGTCGGAAACCTATGCGGTGTAGACCTGTGGTGGGAGCAGATATGAGTGAGCCGGATTGACCTCCCAGAGTTCGAACGGTGCTCTGTTAGTCTCTGTTTGCCTGCTTCATGGAAAGTCTGGAGTTGGGCTCCATTTTCTGGAGAAATATTATGAGAGCGTAGTATGCATAAATTTGAGCATTTTAATGTTACCCCTGGCAGTGTTAAAAGCCTATCACCTAATTCTTTCCACGTCTTCTCCTTGCTAAAAAGCCCCATGCACGTTTCACTTCCAGAACAAGTCACCGGCTCTTAGAAGACAAGATTTGCATGAGCCTGCTGGCTTCCTCTGATGGGGCTGCTCTGGGTGTGCAAACCGAGCCTTCTCTTTTTCTTATTTTACCTAACTTGGCACAGGAGGGATGAGAATAGATTTTGGTCTATGATGCTGGTGGAATATTTCCAGATGCTAAGTGTATAATCCCTTTGATTCTGCTGTACCTGCCAAGCAAGAGCTGAACAACTGTGTGCTACAGCATGGAACGGAGAGTAAAACAAAAGCGTGACAAGGTTCTGCTGGCGTGCTGCACTTGAGGAGAAATGAACACAATGTCATGAGCATGCGTGCCGACCTACATTTTTTTCCCCTTTGTGTGTAATTTTAAAGAATTTTGAATGGAAAGATAGTTGAGGGGAGAAGGGAAAAATGATTTGATGGAGCAAAAAGTATCTATTAACAGTGTATTTCCCTGGTTCTAATTCAAGGAGATTTTCTGGAAATGTTGAGCAGTGACTAGAGTCATGTTGACCTGAGAGACAGAGGTGAGCTGTCTCCCAGGAGGGGTGGTCAGGAAATGAACTCAAGGATCCATTGTCTTCTCTCTCTCCCTGTGTGGTGTCAGCTTGTTTGGTGGAATCTTTCTCAACAGTGGGAGGCGTTGGGCCACATGCAAAGATTTATGAGAGAGGGTAGAAAAGTGAGCATCTGAAGGCAGGTGTGTAATAGGATTTATCTGATCTCTGACCATGGACTGTCCTGGAATCCTACAAGGTCTCTTGTGCCCACAGCACACGTAGCCCTTTGGGAAGTTGGTCCCCGTTGCCTGCTGATGGACTCTTATCCTGGGCTCTGCCTTTCTATATGGCCTCTGATGATAGCCGTTGCCAGACCTCCGAGACGCTGGTTGCCACCTACACGGCCTGCCTCTTGCCTACCCCTCCAACTGCCCTGCCCCACTGTCGGTCCGTTTGGCCCCTGGGTCTTGGTCAGGTCCACCCCCAGCAGACAGTCCAAGCCTATGTCAGCATCCCAAATACAAGCTTCTTTTGTTTCCTGTTACACTTTCCGTGTAATTTATTAATGCTGGACCTGTATTCTTTCTAGCCATCTTCATGGACAGTCACAAAACAGTCCTGGGAACCTGGGTTCCAGTTTTGAAATCTTGGGCATGTTGCTTAGTTGCTCTCTGTGTGAGTGATTTCTTCCCTCAAAAGGGACAGCAGACCCTTAACAGTGTTACAGCTTGGTAGACCACGTTGTCAAAAGGCGCTTGATAAAAAAGACCTGCACTGATGTCTTGCTGTCTCTATTGGGTCTGTGTTTGCTGTTTTTTTCAGAGTGTATCTCAGCTCTCTGAGACATAGGCCTCCTCAGTGTGGGACTCGAGTTTGTGGTTCAGTTCAGAGAGCGCTTAGAATATTTCAGAAGTGTTATAGAAAGTCATCAAACATTTTTGTTTCTTTGAAATAATTTTATTCCAGCTCATCTCTTCCATTTGCAATATCATCATCTTTTCCATCACACATCTATCTACTTTTTGAGTCATGTAACAACAATGTTCAGAGGCTTTTATCACTTCTGTCCAAATCTTGATAACTGCTATTTGATAGTGAGTGTGGCTTGAGGGCAGAGATGTAACAGGTGTTTCTGGGAAGTGAAAATTGAGCCAAGTTCAATGTGAAATGCCTTGATAAGTTCTCATGCAAGTAGCAAGCATAGTAACTTTGAAGTTAAAGTACCAATTGTATCATGTAAATAAGAGTATCTGTGTTTATTCTTCTTTGGCGGGAGTGAGGATGAAATCACCCGTGCTAAATTCTTTGGAAGACTTAGGTTGTATTTTAAAAATTCTGTTTGTAGTTTTTTGGTGGGGGGAGATGCTGGGGGTAGGGATTAATTAATTAATTAATTATTTCTGTGTTGGGTCTTCGTTTCTGTGCGAGGGCTTTCTCTCGTTGTGGCAAGCGGGGGCCACTCTTCATCGCGGTGCGCGGTCCTCTCGTTGCAGAGCACAGGCTCCAGAAGCGCAGGCTCAGTAGTTGTGGCTCACGGGCTTAGTTGCTCTGCGTCATGTGGAATCTTCCCAGACCAGGGCTCGAACCCGTGTCCTCTGCATTAGCAGGCAGATTCTCAACCACTGCGCCACCAGGGAAGCCCTGTTTGTATTTTAAACTTAGGGAAATTCACCCTCTCATACTTTAGCCCACACCTTAGTGAAAATAAAACCGGCAACTTACAGTGTTTATCCCATTAGTATTCAATTATATTTTCCAGATAAACAGCTGGAGGCCATCTCTTCAGTGACAAATGTGTTTGATTTGACTTAATCACCACCACAAGGCACATCATTTACCAACATTTGCTGTAGTACAATTTTAACAAGTAGGGTGATTCACCCTAGAAGAGAAGAGAAAAAGAATATTAAACACCGAGAGACACAAAGAGAGGAAAAGGCAAGCGTGGAATTAGAAAGGTATTTGTGCCTTTTAAAGATTCCCACTTTCATTGAACCCATAACCTTGATACAGAAAAGTGCACAAATCTTAAGGGTACATACGATACAATGAACTATCACAATTTGAATATATTCAAGAACTAGAACATACAGCAACCCAGAACCACAGTCTCATACACTTTGTATGCCTTCCTCCCCCAAAGTAACCGGTATCTCTTATGTTTTGATTTTTAAGGATCTTGGCCACCGTCATCCCAGAAGTTTCTTAGCCAGGCTCTTTTGAGGAAGTCCTTGGTCTGCTTGGCGACTACAGTTTCCAGGAGTCAGGTGCTAGATTTGATCACAGTGTCCCAAAGTTCACGAGAGGCTGCACAGAGAGCACAGGTGGAGGCAGGACGGGGAGCTAAGGGTTGTGATGGGAGATATGAAGCTACCATCCTTCACCCCCGTGGGCTGGGAAGCCACAGTGTTCTCTCTCCTCCTGCTACTTACCTCTTTGGCGTGGACACAGGCAGACACCTGATCTACATCCTCTCTGGGCTGCTGTAAAGCTCTAATGACGTAATGGATGTGAAAACACATTGAGCAGGGTAAAACACCGTACAGTTATTGTATCCCTTAACCAATGTGGTGGAGAGACATTGATAGCACAGGGAGTTATTTTGAACAAGAGGAAGACAAGTGCACATATATCCAAACCAAAAAAGGCACTGATCCTAATGGTTTTAAGTGGTGGAGATGTGCCATTAACTTAACTCTGTAGGGCATGGCCCTCATAGGGCCAGAGTCCTGTAGTGACATCCACATCTTAGAACATTCGGGCTGCTGTCACAAAAATAACCATCAACTTGGTGGCTTATAAACAGCAGAAATTTACTTTTCATAGTTCTGGAGACTGGGAAGTCCAAGATCAAGGCACTGGAAGATGTGGTGTCTGGTGAAAAAGCCTGCTTCCTGGTTTTAGACAGTCATCCTCTTAGAACAGCCTCACATGGTGGGAGCTCTCTGGGGCCTCTTTCATGAGAGCATTAATCCCATTTATCTTTGCCCTCATGGTCTAATCACCTCCAAAACCCATCACACTTAAGACTATGTTTTAACATATGAATTTTGGGGAGATACAGTCAGTCTGCAATACTCTATGTGATCTCATTGACATTATTTTTATTATTACTTTTTTTTACAATCCTGTGTTGATCTAGTTGACTTGTTGTGTATATGACCTTATTTCCCCAATTGCATTTGGTTTATCAGAAATGTGAACTGTTGATTATTAATGATTATTAATTCAATAGATTATGAATACCTTATCAGAGTATTGGAAAATATCAAGATATATAACCTACTAATAGAGAACTATTTTTACATGAAAGGGAAGCATATTCTAATATTTATGATGTAAAATAATGGCCCTCTGGTACTTTGGTTAGACTTCTGGCAGCTTTTGGAACGTAGACAGGTAGTGTATAGGTGCTGTATTAGTCCTTGGTGATATAATGGTGAACAAAACAGTCATGCTCTTTGCCCAGTGACATTTCAAATTTCTCTGCAAGTTTTTCTTATCTCATTTAGTTTCCTTCTCATTTTTTTATGTGTTCCTTTCAGTCTTTTTTTTTTTTTTTTTCCTGGCTTTCCATTCCTAGGTCATAGAGGTCAGAAGTGCTCTATCTTGAATAAGTTTTCTAAAATGTCCTTCTTTATTTTGGTGATTTGCTTCTCCTTTTAGTCTAGATAATAACATTCTTTCCTACCTGTTTTCTGTTTTTGTTTTACCAGGTCTTCTGTTATTATTTTATTTATTATTTACTTATTTAGAGTATGTTAGTGATGGTGTTGGTAATGTCTCTTTACTTACCCTTGACAGAGAGAGATACTTTTAGTTGTGGTTCCCACCAATGGCTGGGTATGTCCATTGCCTACTGGGTTCACTTATGCACTGGGTCACACATGCTTCTCAGAGATTCAGTGAACGAAGCTCTTAAGACCAGTCATCAGTGTGTGGCAGGTGTACTCTAAGCAGGTTCTGCTAGTCGATATGGGACCTTTTTGTCCCACAGCCTAAGTTTCTAACAGGTGTAGGAAGTGAAGCCCTACCTACAGCTCCCAGAATGCACTGCACCAATAGCTCTTCCTGTGTGCCTCCCTCCCTGGGAATTTACCTTCCAGGCTGTATGATACTCCTGTTCTCCCACCAGCCCAGCCCATTTCCTGGGACCAGTTGTTTTCTGGGAGTGACAGGTTCTGACTGAATATTGTAAAGCCCCTGATTTGGGCGGGGAGAGGTAGAGCTTGGAGGAAGAGGAATTGCACTTGGACGGCCTCAAAAATCAGCATGCTTGCAGGAGAGGGGATGTTTCTCAGGTTTCCAATGATACGTACTTTGAACCAGAGAGCAAATATGGGTGAAGGAAGGAATGATATGTATCTGCCTTCAGCCCACGTGAGCCATTAATTGTGTATTTCCTTGCAGTTTCGTTGCTTCATAAAGGACAGTCTCCCCAATTCTGTCCGGAAGTAGGTTGACCATTGGTCCTGTTTTCTTAGGGAGTTGTGAGTTTTAATTTTTTCTGTCTTTTTAAAGGCATTTTAATTAAAAGTTGGGAAAGGCTGTTTCAGCACTGCTGAGTAGATGGTATTTAAAACTAGAAGCTGAATACAGCCGACTGCTGCTTAATGTTATAATCGTACTTATCCTTTTCTCCCTCAGCCTGTCTTCTTTTCTCCCTAGTGAAGTTCTCTGTTTTCTCTCATTACAAGTATTATTTCTGTTAAATAATTTGAGCTTTTCTATTTCTACTTAAATACAATTGGAAGGAAACTTTTTTTCTTCTAGTCTAATACTGTTTCACAATTAAACCTATTTAACTAAATAAATTGTGAGTTTTTTTCTATTCTTGATATATTTGAACCTACAGCTCCCTTTTGAACTTTAAGTATACAGTGGATGGGAGATGTACTATTGGACTCACTCCCCTCTTCCTAATCCCTACTTTTTGTTATGCTTTTGTATCTTGGAAACTGCACCTTAAGTTTTCTTCTTCTTTCCTTCTTATCTCTTCAAGTTCTCATGGTAAAATGACAGTACAATATTCAAATTACTTATTTTAGTAACTTTCATCCTTTTAATGTGTGATCAGGTATGACAGGTTAAAGATTACACTTCTAATGTAGTTTCTGATAAGTGATGTTAACTGGCCTTGAACCTCTTCTCCGTGTGCCCTTAATCCCTAGAGATTTCTCCAGTCTCCCAGGGTTCAGCATGCCTGCATGGTGAGCTGTAACCCAGCCTCTCCCCTAAACCCAGACTTGCACATCAAGCTGTCTGGCTGACATCTTTTCTGAGTCAAAGAGACATTTCACAGTTAAAGTCACCAAAGCACTCTGGATTCTTCTCCTTTTCCACCCCAATTCCCCTGTATTATATCTCCCTTGTTCTCATCTCAGCAACCCCATTCTACCAGTCATCTAGCTAAAATCTTTAGCGCCACCCTAGACTTTTCTTTCTCACATCCTATTCAGTCCATAAGCAAATCTTGCCAGCGCTAGTTTAAAAATACATCTTGAGTCTGAGCACTGCTCACCTCTATTCCTCTGTCTCTACCATCACCTAACTGTTTTTCTTATTTCTGCTCTAGACCCCTCGCTGTCTGATCTCTTCTGAGCAGCCTGAATGGTCCATTTAAAATGCAAATCAGATCATGTTCCTCCTCTGCTCCACCCACCCCGCCTCCAACTCCCCGTCTCACTCAGAATGAAATGCACGGTGCTTTTCATGGTGGGCACAGCCTCGTGTGATCTTGCCTATGGCCTCTCCTCTTTATCTCTCTTCTCCCTTACTGTTTTCCCACCAGACGCCTGCATGGATCAGTCCCTCCTTCTTTTAGGTCTGTTCAACCTTCGCTTTATCAGCAGTCTTTCCTAACCACCCTGTTAAAGTAACACTCGCAATCCCCCAAAATCCTTAGACCTCACTTTGCGTTTCTTTGGAGCACTTGACACATTATGTATTTATTAGTTTATATGTTCACTGTCTGTCCTCCCCATTATTTTGTTCCCTGCTGTATCTTTAGTGCTTAGAACAGCTCCAGGGCCAATCTGTATTGACGAATGTGTACATGAATGGATCCTAATTCATTAGATTTGCACTTTCCATTTCATCACATATCTTTACTCTGGTTAGTAGTTTCAAACTGTTTTTCTGCTATAGAACTTTCTCTGCAAATAAAGGTGTATGGAGATTAAATATGCAAAACTGATATAACTGGAGTCACTTGACTGAGTAGAAGGGTGGGAGCTGGGACATGGAAACCTTCTCTGAGTTCCCCACGGCAGCCCCTGAGTATGTTTAAAAACTACCAGTGTAGGTTATCTCACTTGATCCCCATAATTATTGAAGGAGGTAGATATAATTAGCCTGTTTCATAGATGAAGTAAACAATGAGATGGAGTAAGCTGGCCAAGAAGACATGGTGAAATGAATAAGCCACACGGCCACAGAGTGACAAATCCAGACACCAACTCAAGTCAGGTAGTTGACAAAAACACTTCTCAAAAGCTCACGCTCAGAAATGATACACAACATTTCCATGCACATTCCATTGGCAAAAATAAGCCACGTGGGACACCCTGCATTCAAGAGAGTTTGTAAGGATCCGGTCCTGATGTAGGGCCTGCCCACTGTGAAAGGGAGACCAGATTTTGGTGTATAGCCAGATAGCTCTGTAACAGCCCCTCCCCCATTCCTCCTAAAAAAATCTTCATTGACGTCTATATTGCTTCTTGAACTTCTGAGAGGTTGGATTCTTTGGAGAGAACTTGAAATTCTGTGACTGGAGTCCAGTGGGAAAATCAGACTGTCCCAGGGGCCAAGGAACAAGGCGACAGCTGACATCTGGCCTACGTGTATGTGCAGAGCACAGCCCTCGGGCACATGTGTGGGTACATGTTCAACATGTTTGTAGCAGCTCTTCCAAATGAACCCAAACTGGGCTTCAGAGTCTGGCGATTTCTGAAAGTGGTTCACTGGACGCCCCTCCAGGCTTCCATATATGTGAGTTGCCACATGGTTGTGCAGGGCATTTGGGTTGTAATTTTGACAACAGAAGGAGGGAGAAACTGTACATTTCTCCCGTGGAGAAATTGAGTGCAAAGGAGAATAATGATGAAGATGATATGAGAACTGGCCCTACCAGCTATGTGGACACATTTTTAACCCTTAGAAAGGGAGGACATGGGACCAGAAGCTGAAGACGTTCCCATAAAAGTTATGTTTCACAAATACATGGTAGGATTGCACTTCCTGGATCCGTTTTATTTGAGTGCAGCCACGTGACTAGGTTTGGCCAGTGAACTGGGAGTAGGAGCAGTGTGTGTCAGTTTCAGGCTGAACATTTGATTCCTGGTGAAGTCTCACCCAGGCCGCCTTTCCTTCTGCCACAGTGACCTGCAAATAGTCAGATGGTGGCTCTTCCATCTGCCTGGGCTCTTGCCTGGTTATAATGAACAGAGCACCATCTTCAGCGGGTGTATAGGAAGGGAGCAATTAAGCTTTGTTTTGGGGCCTCTGGGATTTGGGGGTGGTTCGTTATTGCAGCATCAACTAACCTAACTTGACTGATACAAAGGTCCTTGTGAGACGGTAGCATAAAAATGTGCTGTTTTCACAGAAGGAGGCAAAGTACAACGCAGAGTAGATGAGTGAGCATTTTATCACTTTCACATCAGTGCACAGCAACAGCACCAACTCTGCAGCAGCAGAAAAACGGAAGCAGCGTCCACCATACCTAGGCAGAATAGAAAGAAAATCACATCCTTTGGGATGAAGAAACAGGTTAAACAACAATCTTTGAGGCTTATTTGCTTCACCAGCTAACATTGCCCTAAATAACATAGGAGTTTATAGCACATGCAACTCAGCTAATAATCTAAGAATTCTGCTTAGATATCTTTTTTCCCCAAAGTCCATCTCTGGCAGAGCTGCTAATGTCCCCACCCCCATACTTTCCCAAATGATGCATAGTTTTACTAGTTTTGCTCCCTTTTCCTAGGATTATGACTCTCTAATCTGAATCTTACTTTTCTGACCACTCTGTTAAGCAGAGCTATTCTATCACAGTTCCTGATCCTGAACTGCATTCACATCCTCAAGAAGGAAGTCAGAATATCTCCATTGAACAGAACCCATTCTGCAAAGATAGTTGAGAAGCTGTCTCTGAGTCTTTGAACCTACCTTTTGTGTTTTAAATTCTATTCTAAATTGATCATCAACTGTTTATTCCTAACATGGTCTGCTGATCCCAAGGGGATTCCTGGTGAACATTTCATGTTCTCCATGTTTTACATATGCCTTGTGGGGTGATGGACACAGCACTGACCAGGGGACTAGGAGACCTGGGTTCTAGTCCTGTCTTAGCCTGCTAGCAGCTGTGTGACTCTGGGTAGATTATTTCACTTCTCTGGATGTCAGTTTACAAAGCTTAGACCAAGAGGGTGTCTCTGGAAGAACCAACAGAACTGGTTCCATTCCTGCCATTCTAGTTCTTCATTGGTTCTGTGTTTGGTGGTGTGGATGAGACTAGATTTTTCTATTATTCTGCTTTCCAAAAAAGCAAATGACATAACTGGACTGAAACTCAAGGTGCTGACTCATGGAATGATATTATTTTGCTGCATATCAGCTTCTTTGTTTTAAGGGAAATTCCTATTCTATTCTATTATATTCCCAGTTGGCTTTTCCAGGTGTCTTGGAAAAGTAAAACTCTAAACCTTGTCTTTATTCTCTCTCTCTCACCGACACCCCCCCCCCCCCCCCCCCCCCCCGCAACGCACACACAATAAGCCCATCAACCCTTAGCATCAAAAAGGCAGTTTGGCTGCCTTGAAGCTTTTATTGTTTTAGAGATGCTTTTGGTGAGTGACTGATAACTGATACTGAATGGGGCTTTCTGAGATAATAGGATGAATGAAATTGAAAAAAAATCATGAGGGACGAAAAACTTCTCAGGAAGCTTTTAAGGAAAAAGTTGCCATCTCATCTGAGCTGTGTGCTCTTGCCTGTGGGGGACGCTGCAGGGGCAGGATCTTAAAGACACTGGAGAGACAGAGCCTCCTGAGCACAGCTAGCATCAATGAGACACCCACAGCTCAAACCTCATTTCACAGCTTGATAAAAATTAAACATAAAAGACTCTTCCTGCTCCATAGAAATGGAAATATATGCTGTTTTGAGTTGAGAAGTGCTACCTCTAGTAAATGAATCATTAGCTTCCAGCCCCACCTTGCTTCGGAATAGTGGTCCTTGGATTCAGAGGCATTTGCTCATCATTGAAGGTAATTGCTCATTACACCTCAGAGAGAGTTTGCAAAAACTATCTGCCCGGTGTCTCAAAGCCTTGTCAACATGACCTCAGGAAGACCCTTCTCCACTGGAATTCTGACTCTTTGCATGGAGTCATTGGCTCCCATAGTCTGCTTTTTGATCTTGGAGCAGCAACTCTGAAAATCACACTGGGCTTCGTTAGGCTCTGCCAAAGTGAGGCTCGAGGGAGACTGCCAGGGGGAGGAGGACGTCGAGAATTGCTCCTTCTCGTCTGTCTGCTTCTGGTGGACTTCCTGTTCTTGTTAGTGCCACCCCAGCAGTGGTGGTTTCTTCCTGTAGTAGTAGCTGCACCCACTTTGCAGTTTCTCCGGCTCTTGCAGACAAGCTCCATCGTGCCCCCCCAGAGCCACCAGCATCAGGCGTCCACTCTCCCCTCCTCAGAGGTTTGGGGCCCCATAACCTCTCCTCTAAGTTCTCTAAGTTTAAATATTTCCAGCCTTTTTCTTTGTTCCTCCAGTCCTAGAGGTGGTAGCTGCTCCCTGCAGTTGCTAACCTCTGTGGTGACTTCCAGTTACCTAGTTAACAACTCTGTATACCTAGGGGATAATTTCTTTTTATGAAATTCTGTGTTGAAATAATTTTCATGATTTCTGATTCCTGAGTGGACTCTGACTGATTCAGCACTCTTAAAAGATTCATTTTTAAGTTTCTGATTTTTTCCTATGAATTTATGCACACACATGCATACACGCAGGTATTATATGTTTAATTGTAAGTACAAGACTTTATTTTTACTAAAATGTCACAATAGTCTTTGCCTACTGTTCAGCAACTTGCGTTTTCCAGCTAATTTTAAATAGGAAGAAATAAGATATAATAATAAATAAATAATATATTCTGAAGAACTTTCCAAGTCAGTACATATGGGGTTTCCCTATAATTTTTCATGTCTGCATAGTGTTTCATAATCTATTTAATGATGACCATTTATAGACCTTTTGGTTGTTTCTAATTTTTTTGCAGTTATAGAAAAATGTTTTGGAGAATATACTTATACACAAACACACACAGGTAATTTTTTGGGTGCATGTTTTAGTATATATCTTTAAGACAGGTTCTTAGTATTGGAATAGTTTAAATAACATGCACATTAACTTTTTTTTTTTTTTTAGATACATGCATCCAATACCCTCAAGAAAAGCCTTATCATTACTGCCAACAAGGTATGATTGTACCTAAAATGAAAAACCCAGTCTTTCCCTTTGGTGTAGGGAAAACCCTCAGTTCAGTCCATCTCCTGTGTGTTTCTTTTACTACTTACACAGCACACTTCACTTCTGACACTTTTGGTCATCAAATATGTGGAGGTTTTTCCTTATGCCAAGCAATTCTCTGTGACACCAACTACTGGGTGTCCTACAATTTAATTCAATCCTGACACTATCTACCTGGAGATAGCATTAGCTTCTATAGGTTCAGGGCTCATTTCCACCAGAGCCCCCCACACCCACTTCAGACACTGGATGCAAGGCCAGGTTATCACCTGATCTTTGGACCAGCCTGCTGTAGATCAGAGGTTCCAACGACCCCCTCCTTGTTCTCAATTAATTTGTTTGAGCAGTTCACAGAACTCAGGAAAACACTTACTTATATTTAGCATTTTATTAAAGAATACGATAAAGGGTACAGATGAGCAGCCAGATGAAGAGACACATAAGGTGTGGTCTGGGAGGGTCCTGAACACAGGAGCTTCTGTCCCCGTGGACTTGGGATGCATCACCCTCCTGGTGTGGATGTGTTTGCCAGCTTTGATGCTTTCTGAACCCCAAGCTGTTGGGATTTTAATCAGGATTCATCATGTAGGCACGATAAATTGTTAACTCCATTCCAACCCCTCTCCCTGCTCTGGAGAATGGGGGTGGGGTGGGGCTGGAAACTCCAAGCTTCTAATCGTGGCTTGGTCTTTCTGGTGACCAGCCCCCATCCAAGAGCCACCCAGGAGCCACCCAGGGTCACTCATTGCAACACTAAAATAAAAGATGCTCCTAGTGTTCTTATCACTTAGGAATTTACAAGGGTTTTAGTGACTCTGTGCCAGGAACTGAGGGCAGAGACCTATATATATATATATATATATATATATATATATATTCTATTATCTGCTTCCTCTCTTTTATGAATTCTTAAAAGTTTCTGGTCTGCTGATGGCACACATTTTTATATTCCACTGGTAGTATTGATATTCTGTTTCTTCCTGGGTAGGGAGAGTGACCAAAACCTATGCTCAGCTGCCATCTTGATCCAGTTTTCCCAAATACCAGCTTTCTCCAGTGGCCTTGATAGTCTTGTTTCAATAAATCTTAAAATCTTCTATTGCCAATTATCTTGCTTCCAGGGCAATCTTGAAAATGTTTTGGATGTTTTAGCACAAGTAAAGTGATTCAAACAGTTTTTCTAGACAAGTGAGTTTCTCTCTCCTTGAAGAATAAAACCCTTACAAAGGAATATTAATGAGGAGACTTATGGTCGAGAATTAATAGTAACCGTAATAAAAAGTAGACAACATTTTTTGAGCACTTATATGCGCCACATCATGTTAAGTGATGATATAATTTACACTTCAGATATAATTTAATGCTTACAGCAATTTTATTTTATAGATGAGGAAACTGAGGCTTACAGAAGTTAGATAGCTTGCTAAAACCCATACATCCAGCAAGTGTCAGAGCCAGAATGTGAATCCAAGCAGTCAGACTTCTTTTTACCATTTAATCATGAGTTTATTCATCCATATATTAATTGAACACTTAGTGTAGTAGTCAGCCTCTGAGATGCCCCCCAGTGACCCCTGTCTCCTAGTATTCACCAGGAGGTCATCCTCTCCCACAGTGAATAGGACTGACCTACGTAACCAAGAGGATATTGTAGAAATAGCATGTGTGACTTCCAGTGGCATAGAAGACATTGTGGCCTCTGCCTTACTCTCTCTTGGATCAGCCATGAAAGTGAGCCACTTTGGAAGTCTGCAGTCAAACCTTCAGATAACTGTAGGCTTACATCTTGGCTACAGTCTCATGACTGTAGGACCATAACCCAGAACCACTCAGTGGAGCTGCTTCCAAATTCCTGCCACAGGGCAACTGTGTGATATAATTCATGTTTCTTATTATTTTATGCCACTTGGCTTTGAGGTAGTTTGTTACACAGCAATAGATAACTGTTACATTTAGTATGTGTCAGGTTCAGTCCTGGGTGTTGGGGGTATAGAAGTCAGTAATGCAGACAAGATTCCCTTGTATGTTATTTGTTGCTTTTCCTTTGCTACTTTTAATATTCTCTATCTTTAATTTTTGTCATTTTCATTACAATGTGTCTTGTTGTGTGTCTTCTTTGAGTTAATCCTGTATGGAACTCCCTGTACTTTCTGGACTTGGTGACTGTTTCCTTCTCCAGGTTAGGGAAGCTTTTAGCTATTATGTCTTCCTAAGCCCCTTTCTCTCAGCCCCTTTCACTCTCTCTTCTCCTTCTGGGACCCCTATAATGCAAATATTAGTGTGCTTGATATTGTCCCAGAGATCTCTTAAACTGTCCTAGTTTATTTTCATTCTTTTTTCTTTTTTCTGTGCAATGGCAGTGATTGTGGTTCCTTGTTTATGTCTTTAGTTGTTGAAGATCTTTTCTGGCCGGTTCTGGTCTTTTTCATTGATGGTTGTTCTGCAGATGGTTGTGATTTTGGTGGACTTGTGAGAGGAGGTGAGTTCAGGGTCTTTTGACTCCGCCATCATGGCTGATCTAAACAAAATATTTTAAGAAGGAAAAAAAGTCACTTATAGTTCTACTACACTGACTATGGCAACAATTGTTAGTTTTAAATTAAATTCTGTTCCAGTTAGTCTTTTTTTTTTTTAATTTTTATTTATTTATTTTGTAAATCAGGGAAGACCTATGGAACATGTGTTTTTTTTTTTTTTTTTTTTTTTTTTTTTTTTTTTTTTTTTTTTTTTTGTGGTACGCGGGACTCTCACTGTTGTGGCCTCTCCCGTCGCGGAGAACAGGCTCCAGACGCACAGGCTCAGCGGCCATGGCTCACGGGCCCAGCCGCTCCGCGGCACGTGGGATCTTCCCGGACCGGGGCACGAACCTGTGTCCCCTGCATCGGCAGGTGGACTCTCAATCACTGCGCCACCAGGGAAGCCCCCAGTTAGTCTTTATGCACATTATCTTTTATACTTATAATTGGAGTATACACATAAGTGTAAATTCTTCATGTCTTAATGCTTTTCTAGAAAATTTCTGTAATGTGATGTGTTCTTCATAATTATTTTTATGGCTATACAATGTCAATGAAAAATTAATCGGTCAATCTAAGAAAGAAATGGAAAATTTTATTCGAGCCAAACTGAGGATTATAACCTGGGAATGGCATCTCAGAAAGCTCTGAGAACTGTTCTGCCCATTAGAAGTCAAAGCACAGTTATATAAGTTTTTTGAGACAGAGGGCTGTACATTAAATGATATACAAAGTGGTGTGCCATTGTGACCTCTTACAAGATCAAGAAGGAATGTTATATCTTAAGGAGTTGTCTTGTTGATGTTAGGAGAACGTTGCTCGTTATGGCTGAGCAGGTATATTCTGTTGATGGGGAGGTTTGGTCGACGTATAATGCAGATATATACTGCACAGTAGAGGGGAAGGAGAAGGCCAAAGGTCAGAGAAAATTTTTTATGTTTAAATTTTTCTTGTCTTGCCATAAAATATGAATTTTATTTCACAATAATATATCATGAAGCTAATTTCTCATACCTTACTTAGCTATTCCCACATTACTAGATAGATTCTTTGCAGTTTCTCAGTACTGGACTAATTCTGAGACCTTTATTCTACTGCATGTAGCTTGCTTTTCTTTCAAATTATTTGTTATAACTAATCCCTTGAGTGGAATTACTGGGTTAAAAGGTGTATTTATTTGCATTGCTCTTAATGCACATTGTCCTGTTTTCCAGTGTAATTGTCAATGTAAAATGTTATCAGCTTGAGTGTTCTTGTTTCACACAATTGCACTATTTTTTTTTCCTTTCTTTATTTCCCTTCCTTCCTTCCTCCCTCTCTCTCTTTCCCTTTCTTTCTTTCTCCTTCCTCCCTCCCCCCCCTCTTCCTTTCTTTCCTTCCTTCCTTCCTTCTCTTGCCTTCCTTCCTCCCTCCCTCTCTCTCTCTCTTTCTTTCTTTCTTTCCTTTCTTTCCTTCTTTCCTTCCTTCCTTCCTTCCTTCCTTCCTTCCTTCTCCTGCCTCCCTCCCTTCCCCCTCCCCCACTCCTCCTCTTCTCTCCCTCCCCCGCTCCTACCCTCCTTCCTTCCTTCCAATTCTGTAGGAGTAAAACAACACTCAACTTTTGCTTTGATGACCATTTCCCCTGTTTCACCACTGCTTCAGAAATGTTTTTGACTTTCAGTCTCGTCCAAACAGAAGGACGTTAGGAGTAACCGACAAATAAGTGACAATTAGGAAGATTATTGGGGTTAATACAAACTGTATGGGGTCCCAGAGGCTTTGACCAGTTACCTACCCAGTGGCTGGTGAATAGGAGCCCTTGCTGGAGGCTGACCCATCCTGGATTCCCCTCCACAGCCAGGTCTCAAGAGCTGCCCTGCAACCCTCCCCACAAGAAAAGGAAGTAGAAAGGAGAGACAGGACTTCTTTCGTTCAATACCTGATTTTCATTAGGTTTGAAGCAATTCTTTGTTATAGTTTAAATTGGTTCTTTTGTTCATCCTGAAACCTGCCATGCTCACCGCTGTGCAGGACGTGTGGGATTCTTGCTCCAGGACTCCAGTGAATGAAGGCTGGGGTGACAGGTGATTAACCAGCTGCAGGGCTTGCCCACCTCCTCCCTCTGGGAGGCCTGGGGAGGGCAGCGCTCTGCCCCGTGTGAATCTACGTGGGGGTGTGTGTGCTGAGAGGTTGGGGGCGGGTGCAGGGCTCCAAGCTCAGCCTTGCTGTTAGGAAGACCCTCTTGCTCCTGTTAGATGCAAAATAAAACATTATCTAACCTCCACCCTCCTTCCCTCGCTCCCTCCCTCCCTCCCTCCCTTCCTTCCTTCCTCCTTCCCTTCCTCCTTTCCTTCATTCCTCCCTTTCTCCCTCCTTCCCTCCATTCCTTCGCCTGTGAAATACACATAACAAAATTTACCATCTTAACCATTTTTGTAAGTGCCACACCTTAACCCATTTCACCACCGGAGCCACACTCCATCTTAACCATGTTTCAGCTCTTCGAAAGTATTAGGTACATTCACACTGCTGTGTAAGCGTCAGTGCCATCCGTCTCCAGAACTCTTCCCATCTTCTCATACTGAAACTCAGTTTGCATTAAACAATAACTCCTTCCCCCTCTTCCTTCAGCCCCTGGCAACCGCCATTCTATTTTCTGTCTCCCTGATTTGACTGCTCTCCGTTGAGTCACATAAGTGGAATCATATAGTAGTTATCTTTTTGTGACTGGCTTATTTCCCTGAGCATGTCTTCGGGGTTCATCCATGTTGCAGTATATGTCAGAATTTCCTTCCTTTTTCAGGCTGAATACTATTGCATTATACATACATATCACATTCTGTTCATCCATTCAACCGTCAATGGACACATGGGTGACTTCTACCTTTTGGCTATTGAGAATAATGCTGCTGTGAAAAATGGGTGTACAAATATCACTTCGAGTCTTTGCTTTTCATTCTCTTGGGTGTATCCCCAGAAGTGGAATTGCTGGATCATACGGTAATTCTATTTTTAAATTTGGATGAACTCCCATACTGTTTTCCATAACAGCTGCACCATTTTACATTTCCACCAGCAATGCAAAATTAACTGCCACCTCAATTCTGAGTTACTGAGATTGTGTAAACATGGCAGGATAGAAAGATGCTAACTTTTCCAGGTACCATCTGCAGATTAGAGACAGGAGCAATGAACCCATAGCCAGCTCTGGGCAGGCCAGGTCAGCTGGGTCAAATTTGCTCTGAGTCTCTACAAAACGCTGGAGCTGCAGCACATCCAATACAATGTTGTGCCTCTAATTCTGACACCCACAGCTGCTTTGGGGAGGCCAGAGGGGCCTATTCTTGAATCACATGATCACGGCTTTTTTTATATTTTAATTTAGCATGGCAGCAAGGTTTTTAAGCTTACTTTAGACTGTGAAGAATGAGACCTTTTTTTATGTGTATTAAAATTGCTTCACCCTTCATTGGGTACAATTCTAGTGGCTGCCGAAAGTGTGTTCCCAATGGCCGCATACGTAATGAGATTATTAAAATAGTGGTCTCTCACTGCTTCATCTTCCTAGATAGAATGTTCCCAAAGCATGTTCCTTAGAACACTAGCTCTTCAGGATATTGGTGGACAGTCCGTGAAAAAAAGGATTTGGGTTTCAGACAGATTTCTGTTTAAATATACAAATGCTCATGTGACTTTCACAAGGGGCTCTATCATGCATCAGCTCTCATGCTTACTACTTACCTTGGGATCATTTTTTGGAGGACCATTTCAAGGTATTAGTATTGCACAGGACATATTTTGAGACAATCTCTTCTAGGCAGATGAAGCCTCATATTTTTGCGTTTTCCATATATAGCAATTTCTGTATTCCATAGGGAAGCAAAATGACTGTTTTAGATTCGGCAGAACTGGGTCCAAATCATGCTTCTTCTACATGTTAACTATATGAACGTGGGAGAGTTCTTTAATCTCTGCAAGCTTCAGTTTCCCCTTTTGTGAAACGGAGGAAATTTTAACATATTCACAGGATTGAGTGAAATAATGAACATGATTCATCTTCTTCTTCCAGTCATTTTACCTGCTGAGTTGCTGGCTCTGCTAGTTGCAACCTATATAGACCATTGGAAGGTAATGCTTTTTTGTTACTGAAGCTGCCATGTTCCTTTCTTGGGCGGTAACAAGTTCTTCTAAGCCTGTTAAGTAAGTAGTTTGGATCATTGTTTTCTCCGAAGCTGTCGACACATCTACTGAGCCTGAGGAGTCATATTCACTGAGGTCAGCCATCGGGTCTGACGCTCAGCCGGGACAAGAGAAGGCCGTCTGATACGTCCATCCAGATGCTGCACATAGTCACAGAAGTTCATTGCTTTCCTCCTCATCAGTCACTGCTAGTTCGTGTCTGGCATTGACTGATGAAGTATGACTCTTGCACTTGCTCTGAGGAGATCTGATGTTTCTTGCTGTGTAGACCTGGTCTCTAATCCTAGCCCTGCAGCCTTCCATCCCCAAACGGCTTCACTGACTATGTTCCTGACTTCTCTCTCTTTCTGTACTCACTTGGAATCTTTCTTCAGGTCCACTGGCCCTCCGTTAGTGCTGGCAGCTCATGGAGATCTTGCCTCCCTATGTAGATAACCTAGGACATACCCTGTTCCTTGCTCCCTTTTCTTTCTGCATTTATGCCTTTGTAAATCTCTCCTGCCTTCACTCAGCAAATATTTACTGTGTGCTTTCTGTGACAGAGAGCCTCCAACAGTTTCTGCTCTCTCTGTACGTCCGTGTTGCTCCTTCCAACCCAGAGACCTCTTTCCTTTCATCTTGACTGACTTGTGACTTGCTCTGGCCAATAAAAGGCAATGGAAGTGATGCTGTGTAGATTCTGGGCCTACATCTTAAGAGGCTTGCAAAAGCTTTTGCTTTTGCTCTCTCTCTTGGAAGTTTCAACCAAGGAACTTGGGATGGACTAATGAATGATGGGAGACCAGAGAGGCGGGCTGCATGGAAGAGAATCAAGATGCCACAGCCAGCAGGACTAAGGCTCCAGACATGTGAATAGACCAACCTGGATGTTCTGGTGCGAGCCAAGTTCTCAGATGAATGCAGCCTCATCAGTGACAATGTAGAGGGAAAGAACCTGCTTGGCTGAGCCCAGCCAACCACAGAATTGGGAGAGAGAATAAATCATTGTTGTGTTAAGCCAGCTTGACTAAGCTGCACAGCTTGTGGGATCTTAGTTCCCTGACCAGCGATTGAATCTGGGTCCTCAGCAGTGAGAGCGTGGTATCCTAACCACTGGACCACCAGGGAACTCCCAAACTATCTCTAAAGGATAGGATAGTAAATATTTTAGGTTTTGCGGGAAGGCTGTATAGTCTCCGTTGCAACTACTCAGCTCTGCTGCTGCAGAGTGAAAGCAGCTGTAGACAATATATAAATGAATGATTGTGGCTGTGTTCCCATTAAACTTTATTTACAGAAAGAGCTGGCAGGCTGGATTTGCCTGTGGACGATAACTTGCCGACCCCTGTGTTAAGCCACTAAGTTTTGGGATAAATAACTAGAGAGGTAACTGTAACGGCCTACTCATATGCTCCTGGCACTGCGGTGAGTGTTGAGATATAATTGTCTATATGAAAAACTCACTCCTGCCTTCAGGGGGCTTGCAGCTTGTCCTAGCTCTACGGAAAAAGAGATTAGAGCCAATAACTCCTGTCTAAATAACCTCCAAGGCTCAAATGTCACTAGTAAGAATTCAGTGAAATGGATAGCTACTGAAGGAATGTGCTAGAGTTGGAGTTGGAGCTGGTGGCGTAAGACAACCATTTAATTATGCTCATGGACTCTGCAGGTCAGGAATTAGACAGGATCACTTACCCCTGACCCTTGGTGTCTGGGTCTCAGCTGGAAAGGTTCAGTAGCTGGGGGTGATTTGTCACCTGGAGGCCAGAGCCATACAGAGTCATCTTCACCCAAGGGACTGGGGGTTGATGCTGGCTGTTGGCTGGGCTCTCAGCAGGGGTTGTCCCCTGCAGCATCTCCACACATGGCCTGAGCTTCCTCAGTCACAGTGGCCCTGGGTGGTTCAGGGCTCAAAAGCGAGCATCCCAGTGAGCAAGGTAGACACCTTGGAAGTCACGCAGTGACCTCGATGCAGTCTATTAGTCATGTCACTAAGGCCAGCCTAGATACAGAGGACGGGATGGAGATACTGCCTCTCAATGGAAGGAGTGTCAAAGAACTTACAGACACGTTTTAAAACCACTGCAGTGTCTGATATTGGTATATGAAGAGGATTGAGTAATTCAGTTTTGAATAGTTTTATGGGTTCTGAACATTTCTTGTCAAGGTAGATCTGAGTTCCTGTGGCTTTGGAGAATAAATAACACTGGAAATCATGCTCACTGATGGTCACAGTATTTACCGTGTAGGGCCTGTGCTTTTCACATTTTTCACAGTGGCGCAGTACAGTGACTGAGAGCATGTACTGTCGAGTGCCATAGTCCTAAACTATGGTCCCAGCTCTGCCGTTTTCTTGCTGTCTGACCTTGGACCAATTTCTCAACATTTTTAAGTCTTAGTTGCCTCATTTAAAAATGCAGACAACAATATTATACTTCTAAGAATTGCTCTGCCATTCTAGTGAGACAGTTCATGTAACTAGCAACTGGTGGGTGCCCAATCAATAGTATTATCTTAAAGCAGACTGTTCTGTGAATTTTGAGCATTTAGTTATAAGGAGAAGGATAGTGGTAAAAATAATAGGGGAAAGAGGTAAAAGAAAAGCAAAAAAATCACTGAAAAATCCACGTATTCTGAAAGCAGTTTTAATTTTGGTAAATATACTTTCAAAATGGAAGAGGTCTCTATGTCCCTTTATACATAGAGACATAAAATTATACACACACACACACACACACACACACACACATATAGCTGTGTGCACAATTTTATGCAAATGGAATAATATTCAAATAATATTCATGGTGTCATATAACCTTTTTAAAAAATATAAATCATTCAATTTATTTAAACTATAAAACAAAACAGTTCACCCATTTCTTCCACCCTCCCACCCCCTACCTCTGGCAACCACCAATCTGTTCTCTGTATCATGAGCTTGTTCTTTCTTTTTTCTTATAATCTTTTAAAATCAACACTATATCATGAGTATCTTCTGAGAAAAGTGTATAGCTCTCCACCACTATTTGAAAAGCCAACAGTAGTCCACTGTACAGACTTACTATAGTTTAACTTGTCCCCATTGATGGACATTTAGGTGGTTGTTTGTGGCCTGTAAGGTGGCAGTTGTGCCCTGAAGATGGTAATAATGATGTCCTTAGAAAGTGAAATCTAAAAACTAGACTCAGTAACAGCCTAGGGTGTTCCATTGTGCCCTGCTGCCTTCAGCTGGACAACTCTGCCTTTAACCAGGAAGCAAGGATGCAGTATAAATAAGCCCTCAGGTACCTGGATTCATCCACAGGCTTTGTCATGAGCCCACTGAATTCATTCCACATTTCTGTCCAGTTCCAGCCTCTGTCTGATGTCCTTGGCTCCTGACTCCTTCCTCATTCTCTGTCTGGCTGTTCCCTTTCTCATGATAATATTCCTTTAGTAAACACATGGCCCTCCTTGGTGTCGACTTGCACAGGCTCCTGGCTTTCAGCAACTCCAGATCCATCCAGCATGAGCTCACATGGCCAGTATTTCTATTAGGTTTGCCCAGCCTCAAAGAAAGGGGGCCACCAATAAGAAAACCATAAGCATCGTGGTAATGGTGGAATCATTCCGTTGTCACGGAAGAAAATGTCCCAGACACATTATGGCTAGCAGATTTTTCAGTGGACTTCTGGTCCAGTCTTTCTGCTATGAACAGCTACCAGAGGCAATGACCCTTAACACGAATATAATGGTAAAAGGCAAAAAGATGATATATATATATATTTTTGATGAATTATTATTTTAATATGTAAAATATTAAGCACAAATGAAAACCTAAAACATTATCCATCAAATACTTGTACCCAAAGTCTAGCAAAATATCATGAGAGATAGGTTCAGTTGAAGTAATCTCCACCTCAAGGATGGTGTTCAGAGGTATCACTCCCCTAGGAGACTTGTTCCACACTCCTGACCCTTGATCCCTGATTGAGATCCCTGGCTCCAGACACCCAACACTGCTTCACCTTATTTTATTGGCTCTCAGAATGCCCTAGAATGGCTCTCTTTGCTTCCCCAAGAATCTCTGTTATCAGCCCCTCCTATTCTCGGGGTCTCTGACCCTTGGGTTTCGGATTTTGTTTGTTTATTTATTTATTCATTCATTCATTCTGCACTGCGTGCGGCTTGTGGGATCTTAGTTCTCTGACCAAGGACTGAACCTGGGCCCTCGGCAGTGAGCGCACCGAGTCCTAACCACTGGACCACCAGAGAATTCCCTGGATTCTATTTAAAGTTGCTATTATTATACCATGTAGGCCCTTACTTAAAACTGTAGACTCTCAAATTCGTATACTTTCTTTTTTTTTTTTTTTTAGGCTTTTTTTCACACACACACACACACACACTGTATTTTATTTTTATAAGAGATAAATAAACTGACACCAAGCATTGTAAATGGATGGCCACAACAAAAGCAACAATGACTGCAATTACCAAACAGGAAACACACTCGTACTGTGTCATGATATTGACATTCAGTCCAGTCATCCTCCACAAAAGGTGATATATTTTTAAAAGTATAAAGAAGATGTATAGCTGATTCACTTTGATATACATCACAAACTAACACACCATTGTAAAGCAATTATACTCCAATAGAGATGTTAAAAAAAAAAAGTATAAAAAAGAGCTATTGGAATTTAGAACAGGAGAAATGTGCCGGTCTCTGATTCGTAACAAGGGGCTGCAGAAGTCTCAACTGTTGTGGGAAAATGTTTCTAAAAGGATATCTTCCCTATAAAAATTAGATGAAACTATATCTTAACAAGAGATAGGACTGGAAGTTCTCCAGATTGTCTTCTACTCACTAGGTTGGTGATGCTGAATTCTCAGAGCTTATGTCTGCTGTAAAATGGAACCAGCAATATCTGGTTCATAGAGTATTCTTGTGATAATAAGGATTCCCTAAGATAATATCAAAGGGCTTTGTAAGAGCTACTGCTGTTATAAGTATTCTTAAAAACTATGACCTCAAAGTAGCTTCCATTTTGTTTTGCACATTGCAGGTGCTCAATATTTATTGAATTACTATGCTAAACAATGTAAAAGTATCCAGTTATTAAGGAAATTCCTTTATTCAAAATTTCTTTATCCTCAGACTGGATGACAATTCTAATGTTCCCAATACAATTGTTCATAATAGCCAAAAGGTGGAAAAAACTCAAATCAACTGATCAACCGATAAATAAAATGTGGAATATCCATACAATGGAATATTATTCAGCAATAAAAAGGACTAGAGTGTTGCTACATGCTACAACACAAAGACCCTCAAAAACATTGTGCTAAGTGAAAGAGGCCAGTCATAAAAGACCACATACTGTGTGATTCCATTCATATGAAATATCCAGAACAGGGAAATCGGTAGAGACAGAAAGTACATCAGTGTCTGCTTAGGATGTGATAGCTAAAAGGTACAGGGTTTCTTTTCAAGCTGGTGAAATGTTCTAAAATCAACTGCAGTGATGGTTGTAGATATCTGTGAACATACTAAAAGCCATTGAATTGCACACTTTACATGGGTGAACTGTGTGGTATATGAATTAAACATCAATAAAGCTGTCCAAAAAAAAAAAAAGGTTCTTTAAAGACCCAGCTAAGCCACTTATAAAGTTTAGGCAGAGAGAAGTCTATTTCAGCTCATGTCCTAAAAAATAAACTGGAAGGGAAACTCCTCCTGGAAAGAGGCAACCCTGTGGTGTACGGGGCTGCCGTGTCCTCTCCAATCCTGTCTGAACCAGCTGGGCACTAGGCAGCTGACTACCAATAAAACCAGGCTAGGAACACTCAACTCCATTTATCAGTGACCTGGGACACAATCCCATGGCTACCTCACTTGCTCTCAATCTCTGGAATGTTCTAGGTCTGGCTTCTAGGTCCAATAGTGCATGGTTCTTACTGCATTCAGAAACTGAGTCTCTGACTTAGCCAACCTTGTACACTCCTGGGAGTTGCAACCTCTAGAGGGATGTTGAATGTTGGGGTGGGGCTGAGGCCGGGGCCAGTGGAGGGTGGGGTCCGATCTACCATCACCTCCAATAGTATTCATGTTGTCCACTTTTCTCATTGTTGCTTTTGCTGTAGTTTCTTGAGATAGTCACAGAAGGGTCTGTTGGCTTCCCACTTTCTTTTAATGGTGCTTGAGTTTCTTTTTTTTTTTTTTTTTAAACATCTTTATGGGAGTATAATTGCTTTACAACGGTGTGTTAGTTTCTGCTTTATAACAAAGTGAATCAGCTATAAATATACATATGTCCCTATATCTCCTCCCTCTTGCGTCTCCCTCCCTCCCACCCTCCCTATCCCACCCCTCTAGGTGGTCACAAAGCACCGAGCTGATCTCCCTGTGCTATGTGGCTGCTTCCCACTAGCTATCTACTTTATATTTGGTAGTGTATATATGTCCATGCCACTCTCTCACTTCATCTTAGCTTACCCTTCCCCCTCCCCGTGTCCTCAAGTCCATTCTCTATGTCTGCGTCTTTATCCTGTCCTGCCCCGAGGTTCTTCAGAACTTTTTTTTTTTTTTTTTTTTTTTAAGATTCTATATATATGTGTTAGTATATGGTATTTGTTTTTCTCTTTCTGACTTACTTCACTCTGTGATGGTTGAGTTTTTCTTTCTGTGAAATAAGGTATGTGGAACCCACAGATTGCTTTTCTCTATGCAGGTCTATTGACCCTACAGTTAGTGGAAATTTATCTCAGATTTCTATGACATCACATACATTTTGGAAGAAAATACAAAAAGGAGATATCAGAGGCTGCTGCCTGATGCTTTTTCATTGCATTTCTTAATATCAATATCAATGTTCTGAAGTGTTCTGTAATTCTAAGGCAATGCTGTTCATTCATTTTTTATTTGCATTTGGACAGGGCTTAGAGGACAAATTTACACGTGCATTTAACTTTGGCTCTTTAAGATTTGGAATTCAAATGATCTGAACTCAATGCAATATTCGTATAATGGAACCACTGTACACTTTATATTTTTCAGAGGGCTTTACAAACATGATCTCCTGAGAAAGAGAGCTGGACCAAGAATCAGGAGTCTTGGGTTCTGGGACTGGCTCTCCCGCCAACCAGAGGTGGCACCTTGGGAGATCCACATACTCTTCTTGGACCTTAATTTTCCAGTTTATAAAATGGGTGAGTGGACTTGATGATCTCTGAGATCCCTTTTATATCAGATATTTTGTGATTCTGTGTTCATTGCTGATGGTCATTTTGATCTAGCACAGAGAATTAGAGAATTAATGTCAAAGTTTTATCATTGCTCTATATTTTTAGTTTTTCAAGATTAAAATTCCAAATATTCCTCTTAGGTGGTTTGCTTACAACTGAAATGGAGTGCTATGAGTTGACACAGGGTACTTTGCTATGGCCCAGGTCAAAGCCAAGTTTAAATCAGAGTGGTGGTTGTCACACTTGACTGTGTAACAGAATCACCTGGAGGGCTTGTTAAAACACAGGTTACCAGGCCTCATTCCCAGAGTTTCTGGTGGTGCTGATGCTACTGGTCCAAGGACCACAGTTTGAGAACTACTGAGCTAGAGGTATGTCAGCCCAGTGAGATTGCTTTGTGCCTCTGTTGTTAGAGAAAAGCTAAGAGTGTTCCCACGTATTTAAAGGAAAGGGATTAGTTTGTCTTGGTCACCTCCTCCTCTCCTTTTCATTTTCTCTGATTAATTTCTAGCATGATGTAAGTCTGCCTGGCCTGGGTATAGAGTTTGCATTATAGGGACTGAGGCTGGGATGAATGGACTATCTTAAGCAAAATAGCCAAGAACTAAGGGGACAGAGAAGTCATAGTATCAATAGTTGAATAAACGAGAATTGTTGCTTCCACAATCAAGAAAAGCAGTGTTGATAAGGAGGGAAAGCAGGGAAAATCTGTATAACCATATGTACTGGTGATTCTGTTCTGAAAAATGTGGCAGACTTGTTCACCAAAATGTCTCTTCCTCTTTTTCTTGAATACGTAGCTAGACTGCATTTCCAGCTTTCCTCAGCGCTAGATGTGGTCATGGATTAGTTGTGTTCGGTGACATGTGAGTGGATGTGATTTGTGCAGCTCTAGAAAGTAGTCTGGAGATTTGTATAAGAGACTGTGCCTCTTCCCTGTTCACTTCCTCTTCCTCCATCTTCTGGATGGAAATTCACGGAGTCTGAGTCCCTTAGTCACTACCTGGAGGAGAGCTTCCTGCTGACATTCAGGAACTCTGGAATTTTTACATGAGTTAGAAATATATATCTACTGTATTTGAGCTCTTATAAATTTTGGGGTCTATTTTTTACTGCATCCACATCCTAATCAATATGCATATATTCCATTATTTCTCAATATTAGAGGACCAAGCTGTGGGGGTGGGAGAAAACAAAAGTTAGGACCAGATAAATGCATATCAGATCCTAAAGATGAGCTGAGAGCTATACTAACCAATGTTCCCATTAGAGTTAGATCAAGAAGGGGATCTCCTGGCACTCAGGGGGCTTGTGAGTAGAACCCTCATAAATTCACACTAAAATCTATTGAGAGATCCCAATTATACTCTTCTATTTTCAAGAGGAGAATATTATAAAAATTAACATAGGCGAGTTGGAAAATATGCCACAGAATAAGGAAAGGGGACCATCTCTCAGTGTACTTGGTGGAGAAATATAGTTCTGGAAATATTTACTGCAAGAACAAAAAGAACTTTTTAGAAACTATTTGTTGACCACAATAGTTGCAAGAAGGCACGACCTTGATTAAAGAAGAAGCAAAACAATAAGACAAAGTGTAAGAGGTGAAGGGTCTAATGGGATGAGATTCAGATTTAACAAACTGAGGCAGAAAGGGAGAAAGAAGTACTAAAAGGAGAAATCAGTGAAACTGATACGAGCGCTAAGATGAAAATTCCAAGGCAAACTTGACAAGCTCTCTCAGAGCTCAGGGGAAAAGAACTAATAGATAAAAGCAAGAAGAATTCAACAGATTTGGAGGGCATGAAACAAAGATTAAAATTAAGAATTATAGAGATTTCTGAGGAAAGAAACAGAACAAATGGAATAAAATGTAAAGATCGAAAGTATGTTGAAGGAATCTATATGAATTTGAAAAAGCATTTGAAATGGCTTGCTGTGTTCCAGGCAACACACACACACACACACACACACACACACACACACACACACACACACTCGTTCATATCCTGGCCATTAAAAGAAATTCTAAGAATTAAAATCAGCCACTTGGGACTTTCCTGGTGGCGTAGTGGTTAAGAATCCACCTGCCAATTCAGGGGACATAGGTTTGAGCCCTGGTCTGGAAAGACCCCACCTGCTGCGGAGCACCTAAGCCCGTGCAGCACAACTACTGAGCCTGCGCTCTAGAGCCCGCGAGCCACAACTACTGAGCCCACGTGCTCGCAACTACTGAAGCCCTCGCACCTAGAGCCCATGCTCTGCAACCTAGAGCCCCTGTTCTGCAACAAGAGAAGCCACCGCAATGAGAAGCCTGTGTACCACAGTGAAGAGTAGCACCCGCTCACCGCCACTAGAGAAAGCCTGCACGCAGCAGCGAAGACCCAACACAGCCAAAAATAAAAAATACAATAAAATAAATAAATTTATATAAAAAAATAAAATCAGCCACTCAAAATTATTTACATATCCAGACAGCCTGAAAAGAAAAATCAGTTTTACCACAAGAGAACAAAAATTCAGTCTGGCTTCAGACTTCTACTGTTTAACATTAAATGATAAAAGATGATGGAATAACATCTACTGGTTTTATAGGGAAATTGTTTAGATCCATGGATTTTGAACCAGGCTAAATTTTCGTTAATGGTTGAAGGTAGAAGCAAACTATTTTAGGAACTGTAAGGATCTAGGAAATTTACCAACTATTTTCCCTTTGTGGGAAAACTGTTTTCGGAAGACATTGTCTAATTGACCCAGAGCTGAATCAATATTATAAGTTCAAAAAAGTCAGTGATCTGATAGCCTTTGTATAAAAAATGATCTTTGAGCTTCTACACTATCCTTTATTCAGCCTACTGGCCTGGAGGGGGTGCTGCGTCCTGGTGTCTATAGCTGACTCACCTTGCTCAGCCACATCCCTGGGCAGCCCATCTAGCTCTCTACTCTGTATTCCTGCTATCCAGGAACCCAGAGCAGCTCAGGAAAGCCGCACCTCAAGGTGTCCTCCCTCCCTGATTGATGCTCTGCAGCCAGATAGACACGACTGTGCCCCAAGATGGTGCAAGAGAAGCCTCCAGAGGCATGTTTTGAAGTCCTAGATGAAGAATGAGAACTAGGGTCTCTGCTGTAGACTGAACGTTTGCATCCCCCAAATTCATATTTTGAAACCTAATCCCTAGTGTGATGGCATTTGGAGGTGGGGCTTTGGGGAGATGATTGGGTCATGAGGGTGAATCCATAATGAATGGGATGAAAGCCCTTGTAAAAGAGACCCCAGAGAGCTCCCTTGTCCCTTCTAGCATGGGGGGACCACCTGTCAGGGCCACCTGTGAACCAGGAAGCAGGTTCTCATCAGACACGGAATCTGCCAGAGTGTTGATCTAGACTTCCCAGTCTCCAGCACTGTGAGAAATAAAGTTTCTGTTGTTTATAAGCCACCCAATCTATGGTATTTTTCTTACAGCAGCCTGAATGCACTAAGATAGTCTCCTTTGCTCTCCATAGTACCTTCATCCACCTAAATACCTGCCCCTCTCAGGCTGAAGAGGGGGAAATGGGCACACCTGCATGGGAGGGTGGAATTTCCCCCTTCCTCTTTCTAGCTGGACCTCTCTTAAATACATACCTTTAACCTAGATCATAAAAACTGTTGGTTTGGGATGTTTGGGGCCAGGGAGATTAGAGAAATTTAGACAGAACTTTCTATGGATAATGCCTGGGATTGCAAGGTATTATCTGCTACAAAATCCTAGTTTTGAATTCTAGAAGCTGAACTTTACTTTAGTTTCCTTCTCTGCTTTCTTTCTCTAATAAACCCCTCCAGGTAGCTGGGCGTTAGGGGCTGATGAGGGCTGACTAGGATGAAGGCTATTCATAGAAAAAGATAAAATGTTACTATGTTACCTTTATATTAGATGATCCCAATTTATATATATTTTTATAATATGTAAATACATTATGTATAAATACATAAAATTCAACAAGTTATGAACCATGATTATTTCTGAGTAGTAGTATAATAGGTAATTTTTTCTTTATATTAGCCTGAAATTTTATTTTTCTAAGCTCACTGTAATGCTCATGTATTGCTTCTGTCATAAAAACAATAACTGTTGCTTAAAAATATTGTAAAAATAAGAACTGTAGAGACTTATAATAGCCAAAACAGACTACGTGACAACATTCAAAATCGTGATAATACATTTTAGGACAGAAATGTAAGATTCAATATGGTAACAAGTCTGTATACTTAAGGGTCAAAATATAATTTAACTTAAAAAAAATCAAATGTGCTTATTTTTAATTAATCATAGTGTTTAGGTAGAAAAATCCACTCACTTGGTCAATATGTTGCCGTGGCTATTTATAGTACTTATCATACCAATATGTGAAATAATAGAAGTGACATCTTTGATATAAATGGGCGTTGTTTTGTCAATATGCAAAGTCTTCCCTGTAATTGATCTGATAGTCAGCTTGCTTCTCCTTCTTGCCGAGTGCTAATTCTGGCAAGAAAAAGCCAGAATTCTGTTCCGAAACCTGGCTTTCATCACCTATTTCTCTCTCTTCAAAGGAGAGAAATGGAAAAGGTGTTATAAAACAGGAACCCTAGCTTGTTCACCAAGCTGTGAATGAATCACCAAGTGATGAATCAAACCAGGGCCACTGATGGTGCCCTAAATCATGAGAGCAGCCTGTCAAGGGGAACCCCATAGGAGATTTAGAACTGGCACCACCCATCCATCTCCTTCAGGCTGCATTCGTGGGCCCATGTGCTCATGTGACAAGTGATATTTTGGGATAAGGAACTCCTGGGGTTCTTATCATAAGCTTCTCTGACTAATTAGAAAGGAGTCAGTCCCCTGCCTTTCCCTGGAGCTGTGTTACTAGTGTGAGGTGCTAGAAATGGACGTCTACATTTATGTCATTCCAACTCCAGCCCAGCTGTTTAGAATAAGCAGCCAGCTCTCGGCGGACTTCTCTGCTCTTCTCCCGGAACTAACAAAAGGTCAGTTGAGCAGTACATCAAGAGTGCTCTTCCTGAAAACTTCTCGATTCCGAAAATAGCAACGACGTTCCAGGTAGAGTGCTGACACGTCACTGAGTGATAATCCCACCTCGCGAAATCCCCATGCGGAGCGATCAGACTGCCTCACTGGTTCCTTCTTCCTGTTTTCTAGGGTTGCATCCTGACTCCTGTGATATGTTAGGATGGAATTTTCTAGAGTCACCTGGCTTTCTCTCTGGCAGTTCCACTGTCTCAGTTCAGTGTCTCTCTTAAATTGGACTTAGCTGTCAACCAGTGGCCCTAGTTTGATGCTCTCCTCACTGCTGGACTTTCCGTTACCTCTCTTCTTCAGCCAATTTTCTTAGCTCAGTTTGAACTTGAAGTTGTCATCCACCCCACCGTTTGAGCTTGGGCAGGGCAGTGAACAGAGCGCCCAGCAAACTGGTTCAAAAGCGACGCTCTTAGGTAGCGTGTGGGCTGTTTTCGAAACAGACCGCCTGAATTCAGTCAAGCAACCAGCAACCAGGCAGTTACTAACCGGTGGGCTGTGATCCAGCCCTCAGAAGTGTTGATATCTTTCAAAGCAGCCTGTGTGTATAGACGCAGCAGGAGTTCCTATCAACTGACATCCTTCTGATCACGCCTCTTAATCGGCACATCAGTACTGGGTACCCTTAGTTTTCTCATGCTTTGCTAGTATGTTTCCTTAAGGAATTCATTTATTTTAATTAATTTTAAGGCATGATATTCCTCCATTAAACCTGATTCCTCTTAGAAAATGATATGTTCTTTCAGCGTCACAGAATTATATAGGAGCAAGAAATTTCAATGACCTTCTGGGTCTGGGAACTGGAAGTATAATTTGCAGTGAAATCCTTCTATTCCTCCTCCTCTTCTTTCTTTTTCTTGTCATTCTCCTCCTTCTTCCATACCCCTCCAGGACCTCAATATGTAACATTGTTAATCTAGATTCTAAAGGTGAAAGCCTTGCCTGGAATGGGGTAAGAACACTCCTTCCCCCTTTTCTGCTTTAATTATAAATATGTGAATCACAGTCCTAGGAAAACACATGGGGAAAGAAAAGAAATATATAGAGAAGGAGGAAAAATGCCTGGCCAGATGTCCCCCAGCCTCCCAAGGCATCCACCAGACAAGTTAATAACTTAAGACAATGTCTGACAGGTTGATATTTCCAGCTTGCATTCCTGAAAACTATTTTGGGACTCAAAATATTGCAGTGCCTCCCTGCCGTGTGAAATTCTACAAGGAGATTCAGAAAAGCAAAGAGGAATGCTTAGAAAAAGGACTATTTCTGATTTTGTCAATACAGTTCAGGGGTCATAGAAGTTGTTGATTTAAAGAATATAAGAATTGCTCCGTGGACTCAGTTCTCAGGGAGAAATTTGCTAGCTGGACTTAATCACTACCTTCAACTTTAGTGACTTCCCACAGTGGATACTTGCTCCTTAATTTTCGTTCTCTTAAGACTCACTTGGCCCTTTGTGTTCTTGTGGCCCTTCGATCGGTTGAGTTATGTTAACTCCTGTGGATTTGCTTCCTAGACCCCAACCCAGTGGGAGGAGATGTCATACCTCTGACCTCTGTCTCACCCAGTGCTGGGACCCCTTGTCTTCTATGTCCTCTTTTTCTCCCCTTGGCACATCCCGGGTGGTTCAAGCACAGCACAACATCTTCTTCTTTTTTTTTTTTTTTTTTATTGAGGTAGAGTTGATTACAGTGTTGTGTCAATCTCTGCTGTACAGCAAGGTGACTCAGTTACACACATATAGACATTCTTTTTAAAATATTCTCTTCCATTATAGTTTATCCCTGGAGATTGGATAATAGTTCCCTGTGCTATAAATAGGACCTTGTTGTTTATCCATTCTACATGTAATAGTTTGCATCTACCACCCCCAAACTCCCAGTCCATCCCTCTCCCCCACAACCTTGGCAACCACAAGTCTGATCTCTATGTCTTGGAGTCTGTTTCTGTTTTGTACATAGGTTCATTTGTGTCATATTTTAGATTCCACATATAAGTCATATCATACAGTATTTGTCTTTCTCTTTCTGACTTACTTCACTTAGTGTGATAATCTCCAGTTGTATCCATGTTGTTACAAATGGCATTATTTTGTTCTTTTTAAATGGCTGAGTAGTATTGCATTGTATATATATACCACATCTTTTTTATCCAGTCATCTGTCAATGAACATTTAGATTGTTTCCATGTTTTGGCTGTTGTGAATAGTGCTGCTATGAACATAGGGGTGCATGTATCTTTTTGAATTACAGTTTTATCTGGGTATATGCCCAGGAGTGGAATAGCTGGATCATATGGTAGTTCTATTTTTAGTTTTCTGAGGAACCTCCGTACTGTTTTCCACAGTGGCTGAACCAACTTACATTCCCACCAACAGTGCAGGAGGGTTCCCTTTTCTCCACATCCTCTCCAGCACTTGCTATTTGCAGACTTTTTGATGATGGCTCTTCTGACCGGTGTGAGGTAGTACCTCTCATGATTTACATTTAAGCATAGCATCTTCTTGGTAGCCATTAATGGGGTCCTGAGTTGCCCACAGCAGCAGCTGCCATGGGTCCTCTATACCCTGACCTTGATGTCAGCATTTGTTCCATGAGTGCTACAACTGTTCTGTTAGGGTCTTCACATAGTGGCCTGCGTCCTTTTGCTTTCTCCTAACCCCTGCTCTCATGGAATAAATTCCACTAGAGCCATAGGACAGGGCTTAGAGGGCCACCACCTACCTCTTTGGAGCTCCAGGTCTTGCTGCTCCTGCGCTGCATCACAGGGAAGAAGCTCTGGTGTGGATGAGAACACCTCCTCAGTCTTAGTTAAAGAGGCAGAATCACATCGATTCAGAGGAATGCTGGCTACCACTCAGCAACGAGAAAGATGTGGCGACAGGGGACCAGGCAGCCCAGAAGGGCCATTCCTTAGAGTGAGTTATGATGCGTATGCGCTTTTCAGTGGCTTGCTGTGTTATTCGCCTGGATCTGAGAAACCCTATTCTCCAGAGGCTGATGATCACGCTCCCAGGGCAGCGGTTTATTTTCCTACACAGCATCTGTTTTACATTCCTACTATCCGTAAATGTGCGTAGTTGGCTATTTGCCTGCACTTGCCTCTCTCTCCTTCTCCCCCTCCTCCCGATAGCTTTTCTCTTTGGAAGAACCAGATCATTTCTCTCCCCGAACAGGTCTTTCCAAGGAGGAAAATGCTGAACAATACCAAATGTGGCCTTTGGTTTGTGTATTTCCTGATCCCCCCCCACCACCGCCACACCCACCGGGGAACCTGGGCAGAGCAGGGCCTCTGGAAGCTCTTCCCATTTTGTGGACACAGTACTGAATTCCAGCCTTTCCAGAAGGGCTTCAAATCACCTTTGTGACTGTGGTTAGTGTTATGGTCAACGTGGGCCGCTTCAGGTGTGACTCCTAGAGCTGTGAGCTCCAGGTTTTTCCCTCCCTGCCTTTCCCAACCTCCCTACAATCCCTTCTGCCTTCATTTCTAATTGGAAAAATAGGGGAGGGAGGTATGGTTAAAGCAGAGATACTAAAATAGGTCAGGCCATCACGCAGGTTCCAAAATAAACATCATTAATGCCAAGTCACTGAACCATACAGCCCGAGCTGACAGTGCCTCATTTGCCTGCTGCTTCTGACGTGGGATTTTAAAGAAACAGTGAAAGGACTTACAAAAGAGCCTCCCCAAAAGGGGGGCAGTTTTGGGGTGAGTTGGGGAGAAGGCGGGATAAGAGACATGAGGAAAGGCCCTGCCCTACCAAGATTTAAATGCAAACCAGAATTTGCCCTTTATAATCCAGGTTGCTGTTTGGGTTATCACTGTGGGGTACGCAGGGGACCAGAATGTGGAGGCACCAACGTGTTCTTGCCCCAGGGCAGGTTTGAACTTTATGAGGGTGGAAGGGTAAGCACACGACATAGGGTTTTATGCGTCAGCACAACTTTGTGTTAAATTGTTCTCAGCGGGTATCTTGTAGGGGCACGTGAACATGAATGGCCCTGTTGTTCTGGAGGTTGAATTGCAATTACCAGGATGTGATAGGAAACGTGGACTTAATGCTGCCCGGTAAAACGGTATTCCTCCACTCATGTACGGCACCTATGGTCCATTTAGTTTCATATACACAAAGTAATCTCTTTGGTAGTCAAACTCCCGTGAGCCACCCAGAAAACAGGGAAGCAAGAACTCTGTTGCCTAGCAACCAATGGACCGTTACAACACTAGATAAATCGAATCAATATTGCTCTAAATATTGAACCTTCAGATGATGAAAAAGCCCTCAGAGCCATGTCCATAACTCCTTGGCTCTTTCCTGTCCTAGACTCAGCAGCTGAGTGGGACCAGCTTTCGTTCTGACAATCTCCAGGGTCCTCCAGGGAGGGGGAGAGGACAGTGTGCTGAGTTCCACAGCATAACCCATCAGGAGTGATGCCAGAAAGGGTTCCTAAAGGCTGAATCCCTGGAGTTTGGAGTCTCCTGTCCACCTGGCGGCACTGGCTGGCCTGGAGTGAAGTCACGGTCCCGAGTTCCTAACTTACTGGCACCTGGTCAGGGCTCATTGAAGTTAAAGACACCAAGGTCACTCTGCCACCAGTTTCTTCGAAAGAGCTCCAGCGAGCAGCCAGGCTGTCCATGGCCAGCCCTCTCATTAGCCCCCGACCCCAAGGTGCTCCCCTCCCTCTCCTCACCAAGCACCAGCAGAGGACTGTGCCTTCCCTGTCTGCCGGCACCCCTCACATTGCTACTCTGGGGCTGCTTTTCCCTTAACGTCTCTTTTCATCTATTTTAAGGCAACCCTCACCATACAGGTTTGCCCAGGCCCCGACACCTTGATAGGAACCAGCCCAGTTTGGGGGAACTTGGAACAACATCCAGCTGCCTCGGTTTTCTAACTTGTGATTTTTCTTCCTGGGAGTAACACTGTGCCCTATTCCTAGAAACAGTTTCCTGTCAGAGTATTCTTTCTGAAGAGGCTACGATAGGTACTCTTTTAGAAGCTTCCTTTGGGAGCCCCAACTTTAGGCTTCTGTCACAGTGCTGTTGGAAGCACTCATTTTTTCACATGTAAACTTGAGGGTTGACCTTGGTGAGTTACTAAGGTGTAGAAGAAGAAAACTAACATGAACCCTGCCACATGCCAGGTGCTGCACAGCTGCTTTAACTGGAGCTGCTCATTTAAGCCCTGTGATACCCATATGAGGTCGAGCTTTTATTTCCATTTTACAGATGGGGAAACTGAGGCTTAACAAGGTTATAGGAACTTGCCTTTAAGAGAGAGTTGCAGTGTTCTAACAGGTGGTAATTCCAGCTTTCTCTCTGACCTTTGTGTGGTCACTGAGAGGTATATGGCTGGGCAATGGGCCCTTTTTTTTTTGTTTTTAACATCTTTATTGGAGTATAATTGCTTTAAAATGATGTGTTACTTTCTGCTTTATAACAAAATGAATCAGCTATACATATACATATGTCCCCATATCTCCTCCCTCTTGCGTCTCCCTCCCACCCTCCCTATCCCACCCCTCTAGGTGGTCACAAAGCACCGAGCTGATCTCCCTGTGCTATGCGGCTGCTTCCCACTAGCTATCTATTCTACATTTGGTAGTGTATATATGTCCATGCCACTCCCTCACTTCGTCCCAGCTTACCTTCCCCCTCCCTGTGTCCTCAAGTCCATTCTCTATGTCTGCATCTTAATTCCTGTCCTGCCCCTAGTTTCTTCAGAACCATTTTTTTTTTTTAGATTCAATATATATGTGTTAGCATATTATATTTGTTTTTCTCTTTCTGACTTACTTCACTCTGTATGACAGACTCTAGGTCCATCCACCTCACTGTAAATAACTCAATTTCATTTCATTTTATGGCTGAGTAACATTCCATTGTATATATGTGCCACATCTTCTTTATCCATTCATCTGTTGATGGACACTTAGGTTGCTTCCATGTCCTGGCTATTGTAAATAGAGCTGCAGTGAACGTTGTGGTACGTGACTCTTTTTGAATTATCATTTTCCCAGGGTATATGCCCAGTAGTGGGATTGCTGGGTCATAGGGTAGTTCTATTTTCAGTTTTTTAAGGAACCTCCATACTGTTCTCCACAGTGGCTGTATCAATTTACATTCCCACCAACAGTGCAAGAGGGTACTCTTTTCTCAACACCCGCTCCAGCATTTACTGTTGGTTCATTTTTTGATGATGGCCATTCTGACTGGTGTGAGGTGATACCTCATTGTAGTTTTGGTTTGCATTTCTCTAATGATTAGTGATGTTGAGCATCCTTTCATGTGTTTGTTGGCCATCTGTATATCTTCTTTGGAGAAATATCTGTTTAGGTCTTCTGCCCATTTTGGGTTGTTTGTTTTTTTGATATTGAGCTGCATGAGCTGCTTGTAAATTTTGGAGATTAATCCTTTGTCCATTGCTTCATTTGCAAATATTTTCTCCCATTCTACAGGTTGTCTTTTCATCTTGTTTATGGCTTCTTTTGCTGTGCAAAAGCTTTTAAGTTTCATTAGGTCCCATTTGTTTATTTTTGTTTTTATTTCCATTTCTCTGGGAGGTGGGTCAAAAAGGATCTTGCCGTGATTGATGTCATAGAATATTCTGCCTATGTCTTCCTCTAAGAGTTTTATAGTGTCTGCCCTTACATTTAGGTCTTTAATCCACTTTGAGCTTATTTTTGTGTATGGTGTTAGGGAGTGTTCTAATTTCATTCTTTTCCATGTAGCTGTCCAGTTTTCCCAGCACCACTTATTGAAGAGTATATACAATTGAAGAGTATATACAATATACAATTTTCTCCATTGTATATTCTTGCCTCCTTTATCAAAAATAAGGTGACCATGTGTGCGTGGGTTTATCTCTGGGCTTTCTAATGGGCCCTTTCTTATTTCCAATGACCATATGGTGCCATTTAAAAAAAATCGAAGTATAGTTGATGTATAATATTATATAAGTTACAGGTATACAGTATTGTGGGTCACCATTTTTGAAGGTTTTACTCCGTTTCTAGCTATTATAAAATATTGGCTATATTCACCATGTTGTACAATATACCCCTGTAGCTTATTTTATACCTAATAGTTTGTACCTATTAATCCTCTACCTCTATATTGCCCCTCCCCGCTTCCCTGTCCTCACTGGTAACCACTAGTTTGTTCCCTATATCTGTGAGTCTGCTTCTTTTTTGATATATTCGCCATACAGTGCCATTTGAAAAGAGGGGGTGAAGGATGGGAACTAACACTTTCTGTACAATAATGTGCAGGATGGTCTCCAACGTGCAAGAGGACCTCTCAAATTATGAGACAGGGCAGGACAGGAGAATGATTTGTTTTCCTTCTGGATTTCAGCAGTGCTAGCTCTAATAATTCATGTACGTCCTTGGGATGTGTGTATGCCTGTAGAACCCAACATTTACCTCCAAGACAATTCAGCCAGGTCCCCCTTTTCATTATTCTCCTGATGCTTTGTTCTCCATCATATTATCCCTCAAGCTTGGATTAAACTGTCCTCACGAATGTGGGGGTGAATCAGGAGACTTAAAACATTGAAGGAGGAAACTTAACACTGTCCAGTATAATTTTCCCTATAGCCCAGCAGGCCCTCCACGGGGGTCCTTCTCCCCCCAGTGGTCCCCTTTCTTCAGGACCCTTTTATCAAGCATCCCATTCTTCCCCTCTCCATGGGGGCACATCTCCACCTACCTTCTGGGAAATCTATATCCCTGTCCTCAGGAAATCTCTGAATCTCAAGATCCATTACCACTCTCTCCATCCCACTCCAACGGTACATTTATCCTCGTCTGAGTCATTACATTAATGGTAACACCCTGGGCAGGGTTGGTGAGGGTGTGCAGCAGGGAAATTATTGCTTTTCCCAAGTCCCCAAACAGGGTACTTGGCAGGGCTGGGAGGCCTCTATATCTTCTCTCTCCCAGCCGACTGAGTTCTGTCTGCTGTCCCAGGGCAGAAAAACTACAGAAACCTACCCAGGTCTCAGGCCAGGTGATGCCATAAGACCCCACCAAGTGTTCTGTGCATGCATCCTCCCCGGACAGGCCTCTGAGTCACTTAATTGTCACCATCATAACCACTATTTGTAGCTCTGCTCCTACAGGCCAGGACCTGTGCAGTGTGTTATTGTATTTGCCCTTCTAGTAACGCTGCAACTTAGATATCATTAGCACCCTTTTACAGAGGAGGAAGTGGAAGCAGAGAACGATCATGCAGTTTGCCCAGCAAGTGGGTGTCCTTTTTAAATGAGTGTGATTTGAAATGAGTTCTGTCTGAAGTCAAGGCTCTCGTGCCTGTTCTGAAGAGTGGCTTTGCAGAAGCTGGTGGGAGGAGAGGGCGTACAGGAAATGCTCTGGGAGCACAAGAGGGACCCAGGAGGTGACTGGCAGAATCTTGCCTTCACCTGGGAAACCAGGTGACCTGGATTTTAGTCCCAGTTTTATTCAAATTTATTTGAATAAACTCCCAGCCTCTTTTTCAGCATCTGTAACATGAAGGAAGAAGGTTCAGTGACCTTCCAGCTCTTGGAATCCATTTCAGTCCAATGGCCAGAGTTCTGAATCCCCTGGAGGCCAAACTTAGGAACTGGATCCAAACCAGCGCAGCCTCTAAATGTCTGTTCTTCCAGACTTCATTTGAAATGAATACAAGACGTAAGTAATCTTTGCATGCATCGCCACTGCCAGGGGACCACAGAACTGAGTGACTGAGGTCTCCTCCTGTCTAGAAGGAAATCCTTCAGTCACTGTTTCCTTGGCTGTGATTTCTTTACAAGTGAATAAAAGTCTCTGTAGGAGGCTATTTCTGGTTTTAAAGAAACCTGAATCTGTAAAACAAATCGACTGTTTAGATACTATGAATGTTTCTGTTGTAAAAGCATTCTGAAGAATTCCTCTTTTTGTGCCATTCTACAATTATTATTATTAACAAATCAAGTAATGGAAAGAGAGTTAAAAATTAGGGATAGAGAAACAGGACCAACGTATAACCAGTCTACTGGTTCACCTTGTTCATAGCTCACCTTATAAAAGTTAGGATGATGTGGGACTTCCCTGGCTGTCCAGTGGTTAAGACTCTGTGCTTCCAATGCAAGGGGCACCCGTCCAATCTCTGGTCACGGAACTAAGATCCCATATGCTACACGGCACGGCCAAAAAAATTTTTTTAAAAAAGTTAGGATGATGTATGTTTGAGCTAACACTCATTCCCATATAGATCCTTTGCCTCCCTTAGATATATTTCTTCTTTTTGAAAATGCCCTTGCTTAGATCTATCAAAATCCTACCTATCCATTTTCATTCTCACTTTTCATCATGTAATATTTTGCATTATCAACCAGCTATGCCAAGTGTGTTTGTGCAAATTGATCCCATTACTAAATTTTTCTTTAGAGTGTTACCCCTATCTTAGCCCCCAGGCGACTAGTGGGACAGCCACAGGCATTCAGTGTCTCCTTATTGACAAAGACCGTGACCGTGCACCAGGGAGCTGCTGGTCCAAAGAGAGGTAGAGACCCAGAGAGCGGGCCTGAACCCCACTGGAAGGCTCAGCCAGGCTAAGCTGACCCACATCCTCGCCTGTCCCAGAAACTCTGCACACCTAGGAGCTAGAGAGAGGCATGTTTGCTGCTATAAGGCAGTGTGTTTTGGGGAAGTCAGGTATGCAGCAGCAACAGCTGGTTAATATATTATTTTTATGTTGGCATAGTGAATACTGTGGGGGAGAAAGGCAGGGTGGCGGGGGAAAAGAAAGATTTCTAGGTTACCTGGGGGAGGAGAGGATGCTGTTATTTGTCGGTCACAGGTCCTGGAGGACCTTGTAGTCAAAATTTCTCTGAACTTTCCATACCTATCATTGTGCCAAACAGGCCATTATGCCAGATTTTTTAAGGCAGGAATTCAGTGGTGACCCGTACAGAGCTAAAAGGGCAAAACTGAAAGGCAGTAAGAGAATAACCTTTTACATCAGCCAAAACTGATGGCCTGATTCCACAGCCCCGAAGGCTTGTAGAGCTCAGCAACTTAGAGCAACTTTCATTCTTGTTGGTTTAGGTGACGTCTGTTCTTGCTAAGAGTGAGAGTCCTCCACTCTGCCTAGGTGCAGGAGAGAGCTCTGAACAGTTAAAGAAATACAGGCATAATATAATTCCACCTTGCTGATGTTAGAAATTTCCAGGGGAATGGCAATAATATTCAAATCAGTATTACGATCATCATCTGGAAATATTCACATGATGCTTTAGGCCACCGTTGGGGTGTTCTTCCTCGCGTAGAAGGATAGAAGTTTTAAAAAATGGAACACTGGAAAAACCACTTGATACCAGTAATGTGATCCCAGAGGGCTTTGAAGAGTATTGGACTAAGCTTAGAAAAATGATAATTATCTGTTACCTAGAAAAAGCAGGTAGGTCATTGCAGAGAGAGCAGTTTAATTTTAGTCCACGTATTTCCACACAAATTTCAGCCTCCCGTGCAATTAGCTAAAATAACTAAAATTGGGGAGTGTACAAAGGCCATGCCCATGTGTACTAATTAATGATTCAGATTAAGCAGAATTTATAAACCTGTTGGCAGTTACTTATTTGAACTGACTTCTCTTTCTGTGATGATGAGCCCTTCTTTTGAAATGGACCACTCAGTCCAGAGCGATGTCTGCCTCTGCCAGGTCCAGAGGTACTTAGCTTCTGTGCCAACACTTGGGTCTCAGTGTGCTGTTAAAGGAGAATTGCTGGCTATATTTCCATGTGTGTATGTGTTACCTTCCAAGAATCTTTGAGGGCAAGCACTGAGTCTTGAACCACTCTATTTTCATCTCTGTGTCATTGTGCTGAGCATGGTACGGTGTCTGAAAAGTTGGAGTTCCATAGATATTTTTATTGTTAAAGCAGATCCATTTAGTTGGTCAACCCAGCCTTCATTCGTGATTGCTTTCTGCCTAGCCATCTTTGGCCTAGGCACATGTGGACAATTCCAGCAAGCAAGCTGTAAACAGAAGCCTCCGAGTGGGGCTTTGGGCAAGTATTTTTTAAAAAATTGACATGCTGCTTTTGCTATTTTACCCCTTTTTCTTTTTTTTTAAAGTTTTTTTTCAAGTGGACCACTTTTAAAGTCTTTATTGAATCTGTTACAACACTTTTTCTGCTTTATGTCTTGGTTCTTTGGCTGCAAGGCATGTGGGATCTTAGATCTCTGACCAGAGGTCGAACCCACCCACACTCCCTGCACTGGGAGGTGAAGTCTTAACCACTGGACCTCCAGGGAAGTCCCCCCTTTTTCTTCTCCTTTCCTGGCATGCACATGTAAGGTTTGGAAGGGCAGCAGCCTTCTTGCGACCATAAGGCAACAAGCACGCAGATGAAAAGTGTGCATCTGGAAGATGGAAGAGCAAAATGATGTAAAGAACCTGCATTCAGTGGTGTGTTGGACACAGCTGTACCAGCTTGCGAGAGTCGACTGTTAAATTTCCAGAAATTTTGCAAGCCTGTTGTTCAGCACAGCTATTATTAATGATTTTTTAAAGTTATTTATTTATTTACTTGGCTGGGCCTGGTCTTAGTTGTGGCATGCGGGCTCTCAGCTGCGGCATGCGGGACCTAGTTCCCTGGCCAGGGATTGAACCGGACCCTCTGCGTTGGGAGCGCAGAGTCTTAACCACTGGACCACCAGGGAAGTCCCCTCAGCACAGCCATTACCAAAAATTACTTTATATAAACTGACAATTCAATAAATTCTATTAAAACAAAGATAATGCCCTAAGCTCCTAATTTCCTAATTCTTCTATTACATTTTACTATTGTCTAATGCTCTTAAGATTAGTTACATCTGTTACATGCATGGTGGAAATACTCTGTAATGGTGTGCTTCTGAGTATTTCTTCCCAACTCTGAAGTCAGTTATATCACATTGGAGGTTTAAAATCAAGCCATGGTGGAAGTATGTACACTATGGAAATTGGCAAATATGACATATCAGGACTTTCCCTTCAGGGTGGTTGTTAAACATTTACCAACTGGGTTTCTGATGGCATCACTGAGTTACCATATCAGTTTTAGGACGGTTCTCTCCCAGAATTCTTTCTGGATGATTCAAATAAACCCCAATGTTTTTAAGCCAAAATTAGTCAAGTTGTTTGGTATTTGCAGCAAAAAATTTAACTTACATAACTGTTAAGTTATTTATCCCACTCGACCAATCACAGGTGGAAAATATTCAATGTAATACCATGGATGTGCAGAAGAAGCAAGAAATCCTACTTGGAACTTAAGTCAGGCAGTTGGAATTTGCAGAAGAAAATCTTGGCTGCCAGTGTTTGAGACATTACATAAACATCTGATACTTGACTCTGTGTCAGCACTTGGTGTCAGCATATAAATATTGGGTTGGAAAAGTAGATAAATTGATTTTCCATTCCTCTCATTCTAGCATCTTCCTTTTCATTAATGCAGTAGTGACGGATCCTATTACAAGTGTAACAGTCCATAAAGTAAACATGTTATTTCTCTGGTCAAAGAACAATTATTTTTGAGGTTATATAATGTGATAAACTGTCTCTGAATTATGACCATAAAAATAATAACTCACTCTTCTCTCCAAAGCTATCAAAAAAATCACAAGCTCTATAACCTATAAAATCTCTAACCTTAAGCCATTGTTAGATATTTTTCACACTTTATGAGTTAAAATAGACCTGAGAGTTAGAAAAAAGAAGCAGGTATTGATACACCTACTTTACATCTGGGGATGTTAAGGCTCAGAGAATTTAAGTTGTTTCTTCAAGGTAAAAAAAAAAAAAAGAAAGTAGGACTAGACTGCAATTAGTTGTATCTTCTTGTTACTCTTTTCCTCTTAGAATCACATTTCTGTATTCCAGTATAAATATTGAGTTTGAATGCATGAAAATCATCTTTCTGGTATTTCAGCAGCATGGGTGGATTTTTTTTTTTTTTTTGGCATTCCTCCTGAGGCCATTAAGAAGAGCCAGAAAGATCAAGTATTTGGGTCTTTGAATGCAAAATAAAAATATTGCAAATGGAACTAAATTCTTTAATGGGGAGTCTTGGTGGAGAAAAATATATTCTGGTAAAAAGTGAGCAGGCTGTTGGTTTCCTCCTCCTCTTATAGAATTTCCTTTAGCTTCTTAATCGTCTATTATTCATCTTTTATTGAATACATATTTACTGAGCACCTAATATGTGCCAGGCAGTCTTTTAGATCCTGGAGAACACAGCGGTGGGGAAAAATGTCCCTGCTCTCGTGGGATGCGTGTGGTGGAGAGATGGAGTGAAGAGGACAGTTAGCACGTTACCAAATAAGGGAGTGCCATGGAGAAAACAGAACAAGGTGATGTGTTTCAATGTGGCTGTAGCTGGGAGTGGGTAATTTTTGATAGGGTCCTTAGAGATGGTTAGGAGGAGAAATCTGAATAACACCTGGCAGTCCTGCAAAGACTGGCATGGAACCTAGGGGCAGAAGAAGTAGCAAGTGCCATGTCTTGGAGGAAGGAATGAGCTTGGTAAGTTCATGCAAGAGAAGGAAAGCCCTGTGGCTGGGTCATAGTCAACAGAGGATTTGTGGTAGGAGATGGAGTTGGAGGATTATTCAGGATTAGTTATGTGGAACTTTTAGACCACCTGGGGAGGATTTTGTGTTTTATCCTAATTGCAGTGGAAAACCATGAAATAATTTTAGGCAGGGGAACGACATGAACTCATGTGTATATATGTTTTTAATTTAATTAATTTATTTATTTATATTTGGCTGTGTTGGGTCTTCGTTTCTGCACGAGGGCTTTCTCTAGTTGCGGTGAGCTAGGGCCACTCTTCGTCGCGGTGCGCGGGACTCTCACTGTCGCGGCCTCCCTTGTTGCGGAGCACCAGCTCCAGACGCGCAGGCTCAGTAGTTGTGGCGCACGGGCTTAGCTGCTCTGCGGCATGTGGGATCTTCCCAGACCAGGGCTCGAACCCGTGTCCCCTTCCTTGGCAGGCGGATTCTCAACCGCTGTGCCACCAGGGAAGCCCCCATGTGTATTTTTAAAAGAACAAAGGTGCCAATGACATAATCAGGACAATCATTAGAATGCAAGAAATATTGGTGGCTTGATGAAGAGCGATGAAGACAAGGGAAGTTTTGAATTTGAGACATATTTTTTAGATGGAGCCACAGAAGGTAGTGACGGATTTGATGTGGGGTTGGGGGAGAGGTGAGTGAAGAAAATGAAAAAATTAAGGGTGATGCCTTGGTTTTGGCTTGAACAACTGCAGAACCATTAACTGAGCTGGGGAGACTGAAGGAGGAAAAGGCTTTGAGGGGAAGCATCAGGAGTTCTGTTTCATGTGTTATATGAGGGAACCCAGTAGACATCTCATAATCGATGGCACATTGTCACGTGGATATAGGAGTTAGGATTGTTATAGAAGATTATTCATAAATGATCTTTAAAGCTAGTGATGTAGATAATTTATGGAGAAAGTAATGATAGAGAAGGATAAACTAGAACTTCCTCAGCACTACTCAGTCTTCCTCTCTGCCTGACCTTCAAATGCCCCAGTAACTGTTCTTCCTCTTCCAGCTCCTTCTTATGGAAATTTGCCAAGTTACCACCATGAGATCCCCTACCTCCCTCTACAGGTTCCATTACTCCTGGGTGACCTCATTCATTCACATAGCCTCAACTGACTATACTGGTGAATTCCCAAGTCTATGAGCCTGTCCTTGTCTCTGTCCATGTCACTCTCTCACACCCAACCTTAATTAAATCAAACCCATTCAATTCACATCCATTCAAGTCAAGCAGCATTTGTTGGACAACTTCTATATACCAGATGCCGTGCTGAGCAGGTTGGTTCATCATCGGTGGCTGTATAGGATGGTATTACTTTGGTGAAGCTCACCTCAGCCTTGAAGGCTTAGGAGGTTGATTCTCTCGGCATATTAAGTGGGCCAGTTTCTCAGTGTGCAAATTAACCCAGCTCACAAGAAACTCATGTCTATAAATAAAAATGTCAATTCATGGGGCTTCCCCGGTGGCACAGAGGTTAAGAATCTGCCTGCCAATGCAGGGGACACGGGTTCGAGCCCTGGTCTGGGAAGATCCCACATGCCACGGGGCAACTAAGTCCATGCGACACAACTGCTGAGCCCACGTGCCACGACTACTGAAGCCCGCGCGCCTAGAGCCCGTGCTCTGCAACAAGAGAAGCCGCTGCAATGAGAAGCCCGCACACCGCAACGAAGAGGAGCCCCCGCCTGCCGCAATTAGAGAAAGCCTGCGTGCAGCAACGAAGACCGAACGCAGCCAAAAATAAATAAGTAAAATAAATAAATTTAATTTAAAAATGTCAGTTCACTAATTTACAGTGGGAAACACAACGTACAGGAGGAGCAGGCATTCACATTAGCCTGATCTGCACATTTTCTCCATCTTGGAAAACTGCATATAAAGTCAAATTGTCAGAAGTTTGCATGGATTATAAGAGATCAGAGCAAGGGGCCTTGGTGGTGGATTTGAATGTTTAATATCATCAGGCTCTGATGGTCTGATGCATCTATGTCCGCAGAGAAATCAAACTAATCATGTGTTCCTGTGGGCTTCCTAGACTGCTGGAAGAGAGCTTTGATGGGCACTGCTGCCAAAACGGATCTCTCTCGTTTTCCCTCTTCTGTGTTCTCTGATAACCTCTCTCTTCTGTCTGATGCATTCTATCTCTGGATAAGTTAATAAAATCAGTTAACTCCCCACCAGGTCTTACTCTCACCTAGGAACCATTCTATTTCAGTAACAAACATCTTGTGAAATGTTTGTTGAGTGAATGAATGAATGAGTGACTAGATTCACTTTTGTCTCTATGTAGCTTGAATGGTTAAATAAGAAAAGTAGGTTTTATTTAACATATTTAGTTGACTTTAACAAAAACTGAATGGCTGAAAAAATAGTTTTTCTAGCCCACCTCCCAAGACCCAGGGGTCTATCAATATTATACTGTTCAGGGTGACCTTTATGTCAAAATGGATTCCAGAAGGACACTTTTCATGGCTCCATTCCATACATACACCAAGGGAGATAACTTTTTGCTCCACTTTTAAATTTTGATTCAACTTTACCTCTCCTAAGGCTCTCCTAAGAAATCACTTTCAGGCTGCCATCTGCTTTATCATTTCTCCTCAATCCTAATATTCTTTTTCTCATGTTAACAGCATGGTCAGGGTCAGAACAGACCCAGGTCACACCCAGTGGGTGGTCTTATAACTGAATACTTTTCTGGAAGTCCAAAGTAAAAAGCCTGTGATCCAGAAATTCCATTTCTAGAAATTTATCCCGAGGAAATAATTAAAGAAGCAGTTGAAGATTTATATGCAAGGATATTCCTTATAACATTACATTAGAACAGTGCAAAACAGACACAGAATTAGAAAGCATCCAACAATGATTGGTTAATACAGTACATTCGTGCAATAGAGTTTTATGCAAGCATTAAAATCATATTTTCAAAGGATGTTTATGGACATGAGAAAGTGCTTGTTGTACACATGGTTATTTTTGTTCCCTAATATCCTTTCCTCTTCCTCTGATGGTTATGATGGGAGCCCTCCCATGTTCTATGTGGCAGTAGCACTCACATGCCTGAAACCTATAAATTAAAAAATCTAATGTGCTCAGCCTTCCAAACCCCAAAGACTCAAGCATCTTATTCTACAGACTTCTCTGGGCTCCCACTAAAAGATACATGAAGGAAAACAATAAAGGCAGAATTATGCAATGACCAACCAGGGGCTGTCCTGGGCCAAGACTCCTTATAGGAGCCCATAGCTATGTCAGTAGGTGGGTTCAGGGTATGGACCTCATAAATTATCACAGAGCAGGTAGAATAAGCAGAATATTTAGCCTGTCTTTGGGGATTTGGGGCTAAAAGTAAGAGGATCACTTACTACTTTGTAAGTCTTCTACCACAAATAGCCACTGAAGCATATGAAAAAATAAAAAAAATAAGATTTACCTAAAAATGGAAGGTCGCATGATGTGTTTTCCCCCTCTTACTCATTTCAGCATTGGCACCAATGGAGACACTAGCCAGAGGGCAGCAGGAATCCTTAAAATACGTGGGAGCTGCAACAACAGCAGTGGACAGTGTCACTGACACTAGTTCCACCAGAATATTGTGACATTGGGAATACTGCCCAAATTCTTGGCAGGAAACCATTTCTGCCTTCTCAGTGCGTTAAGATGGGAGGCGGAGACTGTTCTTACTGGCTCCAAGAGTGGCCGTGTGAAACAGTCCTGGCCAATCAGAGAATTGTAGCATCTGGACACAGGGACTGGCTCAGAGATGAGCAGGGGACCAACTCAGAAGTAATGACATGAGACTTCTCTTAGAACTTGCTGTGAAGCTGTGAGGAGAATCCCAGAGCCGTGAACTGCAATTCTGTCAGCCTGAGGAGGAAGCCAATCTGAGGTGGAGACCACACAGGAAAGCAGAGCAGCGGTGACAAGAGGTCAGGCCTTAGGGACATGGCTTGAAACTCCAGATTCTGCCATGTCTGATACATTCTTATCCCTGAACTCTCATCTATGTGAGCCAGTAAATCCCCTTTTCTGCTTCAGGCTCTTTGAGTTATGTTTTTCTGTCACAACCAAAAGACTGCTAACTGATCGGCTGCCTATGAAAACTAGTTGATAAAGTAGCAGGAAAAGTCATAAATTGCAAATTATGTGTGTGTGTGTGTGTGTGTGTGTGTGTGTGTGTGTGTAAAGAAATGTACCATAATGCTAACAATGATTATCTCTGAATTGTGGGATTATGAGGGTTTTTAAAAAAAATTTATTTTCAGTACTTTCTGGAATATTTCAAGTTTTCCCAAAAAACCCCTCGTATTCATTTTAATAATAATACAAAGGAAACAAAACCCTCTAGGCTCCCCTTCTTCTTCAGTGACGCAGGCAGAAGGTCATATGGCCTTTCTCACAATATCAACAAACATGTCACAGACTCTCCTGACTCTGTTTCTGATGAAGAGCAGTGAGCTCAAGTTGTAGGTTAACCTTGTGTTTAGTTAGATAATTGGAAAGGAACTATAGTGATTGAGTAGCTTAAGGACGAGTATTTACATTCTTGACTCAGTGTGTAGTACAAAGGCCCAAAGGCAGTCAAAAGTCTGCACAAGGGCTTCCCTGGTGGCGCAATGGTTGAGGGTCCTCCTGCCGATGCAGGGGACGCGGGTTCGTGCCCCGGTCCGGGAGGATCCCACATGCCACGGAGCGGCTGGGCCCGTGAGCCATGGCCTCTGAGCCTGCGCGTCCGGGGCCTGTGCTCCGCAACGGGAGAGGCCACAGCAGTGAGAGGCCCGCGTACCACAAAAAAAAAAAAAAAAAAAAGTTTTCATTTGAGTGTCCCCGTATTAGGGATACAAGAAAGAATGACCAGGACACTTATCTAACTCACTCACAGAAAAGCAGAGAATTAAAATACGAGGTATGGGCTGTGAGTAAAGCATTTACAATGCACTATGGAGACCCCAGAAAGATTGCTAGTGCCTTGTGAGAGCCATATAAACTTCCCAAGAGAGGGGACTTTTGAGCTGGGTATTGAATAGTGGGTGCAAGTTTGCCAGGTGGATAAGGGAGTAAAAAGCACTTCAGGCAGAGGAAGTAGCCTGGGTGCCAGGGAGAGCTTGTTTGGCTGAGGAACTGTGAGTAGCTTGGAGGTATTTATGTGGCTGGAGCATGGGTCTCCTCTTGGGGTGGAGGAGCAGGTAGAGAGAGCTGAGGCTGGCCAGGTGCATGCAAAGGGTGTTGGACGCAAAGCAAGATGGGAGCGTGTACCTTCTTCGTTGGGCCACTGGGCACCACTGACGTGAGGGGCAAAAAGATCAGATTTACACTTCAGGAAGGTCACTTTGGCAGCCTATATGGGGGGTGGATTGGAAGGGGTCAAAGAGACAGGGAGAGCAACCAAGGGGTCTTGTTTCACCTGGGATGTTGAGGATGAGGACCCTAAGCCTGTGCTAAGGCTACTACAGTGGGAATGGCTGCGGGGACAGCACGTAGAGATATTAATATCTCTGTGCTTATCCTAGACATGTGTCAGGCATTCACGTGTTCCTGATCAGGAAGCTGCCCCTCTACCATCTCCAGTCTGCATATGGCTGGGCATGACCTCCAAATGGGCCGTGATTGCTAAATTAAGTAGCACAAACCACCGTCATCATTAATGCAAACACACAGGGCAGTTTTAGAAATCCTGGCAATGCTTCCTGGCAAGTGTAATGAAAAAATTAATTGAATAATCACCCCATGTAAATAGATTTCATGTGAGCTCTCCTTTTGGCGGGAGGGAGAGGAGGGTAGGGGGAGAATCCTGTGATTTATGGCTTTGAGTGGTATAATGAATTAGGCTGGGCGCCCCATGGCGAGCCTGAGTCTGCCTCGGCCGGCATTATGAGGTGGTTAGATCATTTTGAGCGGTGTGGCTCAGGTGACCCAATGCAGGCATGAGAGATGGGGGTCATTAAAATCTGCCACACTGTAGGAACTCTCTTTAAAAAGAGACTCAAAGGCTTGCTTTGCAGAGTAGCAGCATTTCTCTTTGGGATACAAGGTGTTCTATCACTTAGAGAAAACTGGTGCAGATCCAAACCAAAAGAATAATGATGGAAAATAAATTGATAGTCTCAAAGAGAGGGGTGGGGAAGGAGGAGGGAGAAGAGCGATGGGGAGCTACCTACAACCCGTGGCAAAGGCTCCTGTAAAGGGAATGATGAGTGAGTTAATATCAGGTGGGAAATATTGACTCGTGTGCACGAGACTCAAAATTAGAATTTCTGAATCTGCACAGCCAGTGTGGTCCAAAGGAAAGAACAACTGGGAGTTAGAGGTTGACTTATTAATCCTAGTTTAAGACACTTGAGCATGCCCTTCTGCTAAGTCTTAGTTTCCTTGAATGCAAAATGGGAATATTAATATCTATACCAACAGGTAATTCTGAGTATCAGATGTGATTATGTATTTGCAAGCTGTGCGTGCATGTATTTTCATGCATTTGCTCACAGGAAATAGGGAGCTAAACGCAGAAGTTACAGGAAGGCACAATCTCACCTGCTGCAGCAAAACACAAAGAGCCCTGAATAGAATGGCCAAAACCCAGCCTGGACTATTCATTGGAGGCCCCACCCCTGGTGAATTCTGCACTAAATGCACGGTGTTCTGGGCAATAAGCTAACATTGAGCTGAGGGCAAGGTCATACATTTGAAGGGATGTATGCTTCCATTATCAATCAGCCTAGAGAGAGGAGGGCAGATGTTAGAGGATGACAGCAGACTTTATTTGAGCCTTGGAGAACTGTGTTCTGGACCTTGGGTGGAGGAGACACATACCTGGACACTGATCCTGTAGGGAGGGAAGCTGACTCTTACAACCTGGCAGCATTCCAGGAGCTTGGGACCAAGAGGCCTGCCCTGCAGGGGCCAGGTCTTTGCATCTGACAATAGCTACATCTAGTCTAGAGAATTAAGTTCTTTTTTACTGTCATTCTCCTTCGCTCATCCAAGCCTTTCTAAAAGTCCAGTAAGCATTGCAGTATGGTCAGGCCTCCATTGATTCTCTCTGGCCACAGGTGCAGTGATTCTATGTGAGCAGCAGCAGCCTGCGAGAAAGGGTGGACAGGCATCTGCCACTTTATTGGGTATGTCTCCTGTGGCTGATTATATTTTCCAAAGGTGGTCACAATAATATCTCCCATCCCACATTCTCCTACCATATGACCTTGACGACCCTCTCGTGGAGTGATGGGATCCACATCCTCTGACCCTTGAACCTGGGCAGACCTTTGTGATTGCCTCAACAATAGAGCAAAGGTGGAAACGATGCCGTTTCCATGATTTCTCACGTTTCATGCTTCTGTCTTGTTCTCTTGGGATGCTTGCTCTTGGAACCCAGCTACCACAGTATGAGGAAGCCAAGGCCGTGTGGAGAGGCCACCGGTAGATGTAGATGTAGGTGTCCCAGCCAACAGATTCATCTGAGCTTCGGTCAGCATCAGTCACCAGACATGTGGGTGAAGGCGCTTTCAGACGGCTGCGATCCCCAGCCGCCAGCCTGCCAGCTCTCCCTGCAGGGCCCTTCTGAGACCTCAGGCCCAAAGACGCTTTGAGCGCCACAAAAATGGTTGTTTTGTGTCACTAAGTTTTAGGTTGGTTTGTTACACAAAGATAGATCACTGGAGCACCCCTCATGCTTATTTTCCAGTTGAGGTTCGCTGGAAACTTGAACTCGGAAACATCATGTTAATTACCTGAGCAGTCAATATAATAAACCATAGAAGGCGAAATAGAAATAGAAATGAAATGAATTGGTGGACAGAGGGTGGGTGTAGGAGGGCACATGACAGGAAAGTAGAAGGGATATTCATCTTATCCGAGATTTATTGCCTCAAAGAAGGAGTAAATAACTCTATAGGAAAAGGCTTTAAAAAAACACATAACAAGCTATTTTATGTGAAATAAGGCTCTGTTTTTTACTAGGAACCAGAATTCAGCTTAACTGTAAACCAGAACTTACCACATTAATTTACTGAACCCAGGCAGAACTGGTTCTAAGTATCACTTTTATTTTTAGTGAACCACAAACCAAATCAAAGTTGTTTAAAAAAATTGTGACTATAAGCCTTCCATTGAAATTACAGTCAAACTTACATATCTTATAAAATTTTGTTGCCATGTTAAAAACTGTTGTGCTATGAAAATATTATGTTATTCTCTGAAATGAACCTGAAAAAAGACCCTTCATAAATAAATAAATATATCATTGTTCAAAGTCCCCTGGGGTACCCACTAATTCATTCAACATTGATTGAATAAAATTGTGAGAAATACGTTATTGATATGAACTGAGAAAGGGCATGCCACTTGACACACCAGTTCCCAGTAAGCCCCAAGTGCTTTGTATATTGAAAGAGCTGTACAAATACTTGTTATATGTCCCATGATATACGGGAAAGACCCAGGGTTTTAGAGTCTTATAGACCTGGGTTAGTATTACACCTCAGGAAATTTACAAAAACTCTCTTAGCCCACTTCGTCATTAGTCAAATGGAAAACCTATGCCTACTTCATAGGGTTTGTGTGTGCACAGCTGTGTGTGTGTGTGTGCGCGCACGCGTGTGTGGTGGGGAGAGGAAAGAGAAAAGGGGGGAGGTGAGGAGGGATAAAGGGAGAGAGGGAGGGGAGAAGGAGGGAGATGGTTAGTTAATGCCCCAAAAGTGTGCTCCCTTTTGTGCAGTGTAGATTCTCTCTGAGAATGGGTTGTGGGTTGTCCAGCCAGTGACTACATTTGATGACTGTTCCCCAAGCTGCTCCCATCTAGGTGAGGACTCTCCTCTGGTCTCACCACGTGACCACAAGTGGTTAGGAAATGGGTGTGCCTTTGTCACTTCTTCTATCCTTGCCTGCCAGTGGATGACACTGCAGAGAGTGTGATAAACCACTGAGATTTGGGGTCTTATTTGTTACAGCAGCTAATGTTGTCCTAACTATCACATTATCAGAGGAGATAATGTATGCAAAATGGTGAGCCCAGTGCCTGACAGCAGTGCTAAATAAACATGTTAGTTTGTCCCTTTGAATGAATGAAGGATTTATATCTACCTGCTTATTCAGAATCTAATAAGAGGCAGCACATTCGTTGAGTTCTAATCTTTCAGGTTATCTTTGTGAGTCCTGACACGCCAAACGAGATCCGTTTGCAAAGTCTTGAATTGTGGCTGAGACAGGTGTGTCACTGGGATAAATAGCCAATGAGTGAATACATTTGCTTCTGTAAAGCATGTGGTTGTTTTGAAATTTCACTTTAGTATTGATATTTGTGCTGTATAGTTAGCATCTCTGAAAGAAGATAACAGGTTTTTGAAAAGGCTGGAATGCTCTGATAAAGAAAACTCACATCTCAAGATGTGGTTTAGCAAAGAACCACCAGGCATTTCAAGGTTTTCTGGCTCCCAGTCATGAAGGGGTAGAATTTGATATAGCAGAGAGTAGCCCCTGGGCCATGTGAAATCCTCCTGTCATTCCTTCCACTAATTAAAATCCTAAGAATTAAAAAAAATAAAAATGAATAGTTCACGTAAAAATGTTTCATTTTAACACACAATAGCAAAGCAAATCGTAACAGTAATATAATTTGCTTTTTTTTTGAAATCTAGTGATTCAGAAACATGAAGTGTAACATAATACCTAATGGACTAGCAAAATGAAAATTTTCTGTTACGTCTCCATATTCCATCACTTGTGCGTGATTAATTACTTTTAAACATCCTGATTTTTAAAATTAATTTTTTTTCTTGTCAATAAAATTTAAGGAGCCACACAACTGCCTAAAAATAAGTTGTTGTGTTTGAATGTTAAAATGCTTTAATTTGTGATAACAATCGGTCTTGAAGAATAATGCTCTTCCCTCTTTTTTGCCTCATATTTTATTGAACCAATGTTTGCTTGAAAGAAGGATTCTTCAGTGTTTGCTTTCTGGCTACATAAAAAAATATAGCTGTAAAAAAAAATATATATATAGCTGTGGAACACTTCAACAGTTTCTTTTTGAAAGTTGAATCTGAACCTTTGTTTTGTACATGATCTCCTGCTAGTTCTGTGATGGATTTCGTTGGAGTAGGAACCGGGCAAGGGGCGGGCTGGAGTGTGTGTGAGTGATCGCTTTGGCTTGAGCTCATGGCCCATAAGTAGGAGTCCAGTTCCTGAAGGAGGCAGCACAGAGAGAAAAGGATGAAACCCATTTTTAGAGAATGGTGTCTCATTCCAGGTTCCCTGCAAAACAGAGCCTGAGGCTTAAGGGCTTAAGACCGAACACTTAATTGGGGAGTGGGATCCCAGGGTGGCAGGAGTGAGGCTGAAAGCTGGGGAGCAAATATGAGGGAGTGTTTCCAGCTGATTACAGCTTCATCACAAGGTGACGTCTCCACCACTCAAGTAATCTTCCGAGAGGCCGTGTTTCAGAGAGGGAAAGGGGGTGTGGATTTATATATTGACATCCATCTCCCATTGTTCAAAGTTTGCCCTGCATTTCCAGGTTAAGCATGAGTGCCCGGTGGGTCCCGAGGCATTGTGTACCTTACGAGCTCTGTGAAAGCCCCCGAGTGGTGGCTGCGATGCAGAGGTGCAAGGCGTGGGTGTGAGGCACGATGCCATCTGGGCAGACTCACTGGTGACATCAGGGACCAGTAGTAGCTGTCACTGTGGGCACTGGCTCTGTAGTGGCAGTGACAGCAGTAGCAGAGACCTTGCTCCTGGGCCACCTCAGCCAGAAAGCGGGGCAGTTGTATGGATCTGGGATAGGGCGTAACCGAATCCAGGACAAATAGCAAGTCCAAAGGGAATGTTTTGGTTTTTTTTTTTGTGGTACGCGGGCTTCTCACTGTTGTGGCCCCTCCCATTGCGGAGCACAGGCTCCGGACGCACAGGCTCAGCGGCCATGGCTCACGGGCCCAGCCGCTCCGCGGCACGTGGGATCCTCCTGGACCAGGGCACGAACCCGTGTCCCCTGCATCGGCAGGCGGACTCTCAACCACTGCGCCACCAGGGAAGCCCGGGGATGGGGTTTTTAATTAAAGCTTTGGTAGCGGTAGGTTAAAATTAAATTTTGCTGAAGCACATCCTAAATTGTGAGGTGTGAAACCACCACGACGAGGGATGTAAACTCAGGTTCATCTCCCTTCCAAGCTGCGCGTTTTCTGCAGTTCCCTTCTGGTGGTTAGTGCAATGCTGGCTTACACAGGCACGGTAATGGCCGAGGAAGGCAGGTAATTTGAAAGCAACATTTCAGGTTCCCAGTGGATCAGACATGGAGGTGCGTTTAATTGCATTCACTGGAGAAGCAAATGATGGTAATAAGCTTGTGCTAAATGTGAATGGCGTGGAGTCAGGTGGGAAAAATCCATGGCTGCGTTGCTTCCCTTCCTTCTCTCTGTGTCTTGCTCACCTTGATTGCGAGATCTAACAGGATGAAGCAGCACCCAGAGGTGCCGCTGGGTAAGTGGGGGAGTGTTCTTTCCTGCTCTGTACGACAGAAGAGCTATCGTGTGTGTGCTTCCTCCTCCCTTTCCACTGCAAGGCTACAAGTGAGTTTCTGTTCTGACAGTCCAAAGCCACCTGTTCTTGACTCTTCCAGGTTTCCTAGGAAAAAAGCAAACAGCTGAGGGAGGGGACAGTGAAGCGGGAACTGCAGTTCACCATGAAGAGCCCTGGGAGACAGTCAAGGGGAAATTTAACCTAAGGAAGGCTGAAGTCTGCAGTTCAGAGAACTGTAAACACAGCAGCCTTGGACATATTACTACATGTCTGCTCTGGAAAAGTTACAGGCACGTTTTAGATCCACTTCGGGATTTCAAGGGAAAACTCAGTGGAGGGAATGTCTTAATTCCTAATCTTGGTGACTTGACAGGTCACCTTTGGATACCTGTATTTTTTTTTAAAAAATTGAGTTATCATTAACATACAATATTATATTAGTTTCTGGTGCACAACATAGTGATTCAATATTTTTATACGTTATAAAATGATCACTGCAATAAGACCAGCTACCACCCATCACCATACAAAGTAGTTACAATATTATTAACTATATTCCCTATGTGTACATTACATCTCTGTGACTTATTTGTCTTAGAGCTAAAAGTCTGTACCTCTTAATCCCCTTCACCTATTCTTTAATGTGAAACTCGACTTTCATAATTTGTTTGAAGCTCCTTATATATCAATGCCTTGCTCTGTGGTTTTGGAGAACTTACATGTTAAGTTTTGTTCTATGACCTATTTTCTGAATGTTTGAAGTATTTGGTTATATAGTTTTCCCTGAATCTCCAAGCAGTTATAACAGTTAGTAGCCAAAGACCATGGCTTTATATGATACGAATAACCTTGGTGTAAGTAACTCTAAAGTAGAAAAAAACCCCATAAAACTGAAAGCCTACTTATTCAGGGAGTATTTCTATGAGTTTGTTCTTTGTTATCAGATAAGATACTGATTCAGTGTCTTTAGATGTTTGAGGAGCACTCAGGTCTTCTATTTCTTCCTGAAATAGGGTGACTTCCATACACTTTTTCCCTCAAGACAATGTCAAGTTATTCTATTTTCAAATTTATCAGTATCAGGGTGTTCATAGTGTTCTCTTATGTATATCATGTCTCTTATTGTCTTTATTTTAATCAGTTTCTTTGAGTTATGCCTTTTCAATCATGATATTGTGACTTCTTTCTCTTTTTCTTAGGTACTTTCAGTGAAAGATTTTACTTTTTAAGTCTCTTCAAAGAACCTACTTTCATCTTTAATGATCCTTTGTATTTTATCTCTATTTTAGACTTCATCAATTTTAGCCTGTATCTTTATTATTTTCTTCCTATACTTTCCTTGAGTTTATTCTGTGTTCTCTTACTAACTTCTTAAATTAGATGCTTTGATCACTAATTTTTAGTCTTTGTTTTTTCTAATATAAGCAGTTAAGATTATAAATTAAACTTATGAGGATTGCTTTAGTGCATGCCAACAGTTTTGATGTAGAAGACTTTATTATGGTTCAGTCTCAAGTATTTAAATATTCCCATGATGATTTCTTCTTTGACCCATGAGTTATTTTATGTCTTGTTTTTGTTTTTTGGGTTTTTTTGCGTTACGCGGGCCTCTCACCGTTGTGGCCTCTCCCACTGCGGAGCACAGGCTCCGGACGCACAGGCCCAGCGGCCATGGCTCACGGGCCCAGCTCCGCGGCACGTGGGATCCTCCCGGACCAGGGCACAAACCTGTGTCCCCTGCATCGGCACGCGGACTCTCAACCACTGCGCCACCAGGGAAGCCCGACCATGAGTTATTTTAAAGTGTGTGTCTGTGTGTGTGTGTTTGAATGTTGATGCAAGCATAGGATTGATTATATGTATGTTTGGAACCATCCACAATAAAAATATATATATTTTAAAGTGTGCTTCTGAAGTGTCCAAATGCATTGGATTTAAAGTTATCTTATTGCTGATTTCTAATTTAATCAATGTGGTTGAATGTGATTGATCAGATGTCGGTTCTATGAAAAGCTTTAAGAACTCTCTGACCTGCAATGATGTCAATTTTTATAAATGCTTTATGAGAGCTTGGGAAGAATATGATTTCCATAATTGTTTGATGCAGGAACACACACACATATTCATTAGGTCAAGCTCGTTAATTGTGTAGTTCAAACCTTTGATAGCTTACTGATTGTCTACTTTATTTATTCCTAGGAAAGATGGATTTTATTCTCTCACTCTGTTGATGGATTTGACAATTTGTCTTATAGCTCTGTAATTTTTATCTTGTAAATGAGACTATGCTATTAATCATGAACAAATATAGAACTGCTGTATCTTCCTGGTGAGGCAAACCTTTGACTGTGATACAACCCTCTTTATTCATAAACGTGCTCTTTTGCCATAAAGCATAGTTTATTTGATATCAGTAAGCTACACAAAAATTTTTCTTCTGTGTTTTTAATACTCATTTTGTATACTAGCTTATCCTTGTTTTTTAAAAACTTCAGTTTGACATTCTCTATTTACTGGGGAATATTAGTCTATACATTTAAAAAATTAAGAAAAATTTTTATTCGAGTATAGTTGATTTACAATGTTGTGTTAGTTTCAGGTGTACAGCAAAATGAAGCAGTTATACATATACATATATCCACTCTTTTTTTTTTTGATTCTTTTCCCGTAAGTCTATACATTTATGACTGATACCGTTAAACTTCTTTCTGGCATTGTAGCTCCTACTTTCTATTTGATTTGCCCTTTCTCTGCTTTGTCATTTTCTTTTTCTGTCTGTTTTGGACTGATGGTATTTTAAAATTTCATGTTCCCCCTCTACTGTTTTGGAAGTTTTCACTCCAAAATAGTCACTATTCTTAAAACTTTAATATGCTTAAAAAACATAAATTCCAAAGTTAACCAATATCTTTTCTCTCCAAATAATAATAGACCTTAGAACACTTTAAATTCAATCACTTACCCTGTTTTACATATTATTGTAGATCAATATTTTTTGCTGATTTTTTCTTTTAACCTGTAAATTATTATTTTTTTGTTTTATTTTGCATGCTTTAAATCAGGGGTCAGCAACCATTTTCTATAAAGGGCCAAGTTTGCTGGCTGTAAGGTCTTTGTTACGATTTTTCAACTCTGCTGTTGTATCATAGAAACTGCCATAGACAGTATATAAACAAATGAGAGGCTGTGTTACAATAAAGTTTTATTTTCAAAAACAGGCAGTGGGCTGAATTTAACACGTGATCCATAGTTTGCCAACATCTGCTTTGGATATTCTGTCATGACTATTGCTTTATTTAGTTAACATTTTTTTCTTGAATCTTAGACTTCCCTTGTAGATCATCTCCTTTTCCCTGATGTGTATCCTTTGAATAGCCCTTTAGTGAGGTTTCTGGGTCATAGATTCAGTATTTCTTTGACTTTGTATTTAGCTTAATACTCCTTCTTGGATGGGATCGTAGTTATCTGGATGTATTTTCTTTCAACACTTAATTTTTTTGTTATGAAATAGCATATCCTATTATTTCAATATTTATTTTTCCAATCTAAGTCTCCATCTCGATGAGCTAGTAAAAAAATTCCAACTTAGCTATTATTGTCGGGCCATCTTCCCTTCTCTGTCTTTATGACTATATTTAAAAGTTCTTAGATTCACTTAGTGTTGAAGCATTAATAAAAATGACAGTCTCTTAGCACTTTCAAGTTATTAATCTATGCTTTTCTGGATTTTATAGTTGCTGTTAAGGAAGTCTGGAGGTAGTTTAATTGGCATTGTTTTGTAGGTGATCTAACATTTCTACCTGGCTACTCTTAAGATTTTCTTTGCCTTTGGTGTTCTGTGGTTCTACTGTGATGTACTGTGGGTACATCATAGTATCCTTTCTAGGTATCCTGCTTTAGATTTGTAGTGTTTCCTGAATCTGAAGATTCACATCTTTTAATATTTTTGGAAAATTCTTAGCCCTTAGCACCTTTAATATTTTCTATTCTGTATATTTTTCTTCTTTTGGAACTTTGGTTTAGGTGTATGTTAGACCATATCATTCTTTCCTTTCTTCTGTTTCAAATTTTCCATCTCTTTGTGCTTCATTCTGGATCATCTCTTCCTGTCTACTTCCAGTTCCTTAATTCCCTTTTCAGTTGTGTTTCTTAGCTCTTCCAGCCATGATGAGTTCTGAATTTTAATAATTACATATTTTTTCATATTTAGGGGTTCTGTTCAGTCCTTTTGCAAATCCGCATGATTATTTTGGAAGTTTTGGAAGTCCTAAGTTTTGCTCATTTTAAAATTATAGCTTTTATTTCTTTACATATTTTAAATGCAGTTATTTTGTAATCTGTATATGATAACTCTGTTTTGCATGAGTTATGTAGCATAAGTGCTAAGACTTTTTCCCTCCCTCCACCCATGTGTTCATGTTTAGCATGATCAATGCTATTTATTCCAACAGAATCTGAGGGGGGAGAGAGAGAGAGAGAGAGAGAGAGAGAGAGAGAGAGAGAGAGAGAGAGAGAAAGAGAGAGAGAGAGAATGAGAACAAGATGGGATGGGGGCCATTATGGTTAGTGGACCAATTTCTGCTTTTTCTTCTGCAACTTAGTTTAAAAAAAGTCTTCTCCTAGGGTTATCACTGAGGTCACTCTTGGGCTTTGGGTCATTTCCCTAATTCCAGGCAGAGTCCTAGAATTTCACTTTAAACAGACTTTTAGGCCCAATGTTTCTCTTGCCTGGCTTCACCTACCTCTCCCCAGTGGCTGTGTTGACTGCTCCCAGCCTGTGGAAGACACAGAAAGTGAAACTCAAGGGATTTTGGCCACAGCGTTTAGACCTCTGGGAAGAGGGAGGCAAAACCGGTCTCTCTGTGGTTCTTTCCCTCCCAAGTCTCTCCCTCCCTCAGGATACCGTGTCTTATCTATTTTCTTTACTGCATTGCTAAATCCTTGTTATTGCTGGAGGTATTTAGCTTTGAGCAATTATAATCATTCTCTATTCCCTCTCTAGCTTTCCTTCCAGCCAGGGAAAAGCAAAGGTGAGGCTCTGAGATTCTGGGGGAGGGCTTTCATTTTTGAAGCGTTTCTACATCTTTTCCCCTGACGGCCTCATACCTCAGCCTGCTTCTCTAGAAATTATGGGGTATTTATGAGATATTTTAGGATTGTGTCCGTTGACCATCTTTATTCTGTTCTGCTTTTTGGCAGGACATGCGTATAAGAAGGACTAATTCCTAGTCCTTTTTTTCTAGACTTTCCAAAAGGATGATGCCCTAAGCGTACGGTCCTTTGTTTTATGATTATTGCCTCTTTTTACATTTATTTTTCTTTTAAATGTATTTTGTTAGTTTTGAGAGCTGGAGAAACTGTTTATCTCTTCATATTACTTATGCTAGTGGTATGTTTAAGAACCTTGTAGATCACTGTGTATGGGAGTGAGGGCTTTAGAACCAGGAAGATGCAGATTAAAATTCTAGCCATGCCATTTATGGTGATATTAAGTTACTTATTCTTGGTGTGTCACAGTTTTATCTTTTAATATAGTGATAACTTTTATTGTTGTGAGGTTCTGGGATATATATTACACATATGGATGTATATATTATATCTATGGGCATTCATATAGATATAAGTATATAAATAAAACAAGGTTTGTTCTCTCCAGGAGGTCATTTTCAAGGACAAACTGAAAAATAAATTGTTCCTTAAATTCTCCAAAGGAAGGCTGCTCTGGATGATGTACAGAGGGTATGCTAACCCTGATGGTGGTAGAGGAGCAATGGTGAGGGTGGTCACTCGGTGAGCAGTGAAACTAGGAAGGACTCAGGGACCAGGCCGTGGAAGCCTTTTATGCCCTCCATGCTCTCTGTGCTTCCACTAAGAGTAGGGAATTCATCCTTGTAGTAAAGGAGAACTCTGGATGTTTTTAAGCTGAGAGTACCACAGTCGGCTTTGTGTTTCAGAAAACCTAGAAGCCTTGAGAAAGATGGTTAAAGAGGATGTGGCAGATTGTATGAACGGCTGCAACAACATCAGACATTCCACATGCTCTTCTTACAATATGAGGTTGACACTCCTGCTGTGGAGGAGTATCTGGGCAGACTTAAAATGCTGTCTGACTTGCAAGCCAGATCACAGGATGGAAGACAGCTTCTGCCTAGCTCTCTTGGTGTGCTTGCTCTTGGAACTCAGCCACCACACCATGAGGATGCCCAAGCATTTATAGAGAGGGCCACAGGGAGAGGAACTCAACACCCCAGCTGACACGGCTGAGCTCCCAGCTGACAATCTGTACCAACTTACCAGCCATGTGAGTGTGCCATCTTGGAGGTGGACTTTTCCAGTCCCCAGCTGAGCCATCCCATCTACTGCCACATGGAACAGAGAAGAGCTGATCCTGCTGAGACTTGCCACAATTCCACACTCAAGGGCAAAATAAAGGATTGCTCGTTTTTAAGACTCTACGTTTTGTGATGGTTTGCTACAGGGCAATAGATAACTGATACCAGGGAAGAGAATAAAAGCAGGGGCAACTATTAGGGAACATAATTGTTCAGGCAAGAGGTGATGAGGGCCTTAGCTAAAGCACTAATTAATTAATTAATTAAACAGATAATTATGACATGCCAGCCACTGTGCTATGTTACGAGAATACATATGAACTGGGTGGACAAGGCCCCTTCACTGGAGAAGTTGGCTGGTTAGTGGGCAGTGAGGATGTAGTGTAGACAGGATCCACTGAGCTATTTTGTCATATTTACCTGTGGATGTATACTCTCCACATCCGACATTAAGAGGAAATTCTTAAACCTAGAAAAATGCGTTATCATGGGGATAAAGGTTTTGGCATCCAATGGCATGGAAATGACTTTGGCTTTTCTTTCTACACCTCATTGACCATCTTAGGAAGTGGGTTTTTTTGTCTTTGTCTGCATCAGAGAAACTCTTCACCAGGGCACTTTCCTTGCTCCTCTGTCATTAGGTGAGTTTTAGTTCAAAGCACAAAGAAGCACTTGCTATTTGCATCAGAGCTTGTTACGTTTTTTTCAGAGGTGGAGAGTGGGAGGGTTACCACAGTGTTCTTTTAAGTGCTCTCAGTCCGGGATCAAAGGAAGGGCTTTAGTCTTAGTTTGTCTCAATTCAGTATAAGACTGTTCTTGGTTTGGGGTTTTGAGTAAATCAGTTTTTCTTGAACACGAGAGAGAAAGGGCACAAACCCATGCATTGTAGACCACAAAGTCCTACACAAATACCGATTAGTTTTATTATTTTCAAATGGAATTTGGGGTGTTGTGGTAGTCAGATAATTAAGCATTAACTAGGACATTTCATTTAAAAATAATTATTCATTTAATAATTTGTACCTTTACAAAGAACAGCCACAGACTCTCTCCATCTTTTTTTTTGGCCACAGAGTATGGCCCATTGTTTCTTTTCCTCTTTTATGACAAAAATGAAGAGTCGGGCCCTGTCTTGGCTCCCCAGCCAGTCCAACCTGGCTTCGGTTGTCATCGCTCTGCTGGGCATGACTTTTTGAGTCATCAGTGATTTTTGTTGTTGCCAAATTGTTTGAACTCTTCTTAATGTTCAACTGGCCTAAACTCTTTGCAGCATTTGGTACTGTTGACTCTTATCCAATTCTCAAAACTCTGGTCTCTGGCTTCTGTGTTAACATGCTTGGTTCTTAGGTCTCTGACTGCTTCTCCTGCCTCTATTACTGGCTTTTCTTGCTACCTCTTTCTTCTTCTTAAGTGTTGATGTTCCCTAGGGTTTAGTTCTTAAATCCTCTCCAATCTCCAGAGACATTGTCGTCTGTTTCCAAGACTCCCATCCATCCAATGGCCATCTACATTCTAACGAGTCTCAAAAACCATGTCTACTGCCCTTGGAGCACACATGCTTAGGAATTTTTGAGGATACAAAAAGGAACGTGCCATAGTCTCTCCCAGCAAGGAGCTTACAGTGAGTAAGGTGGATGGAATGTGTCCATACAGCTTCGAGAGCTGTGCCTTTTCAGTTTGGACTTTCCCATTAGGTCTGGCACATAGCGGCTTCTCAAGGTAATATGACCAAAAGTGACCACTTCCACTACATCTAAAGGACAGTAAAACTGGAAGGGTTTAAGACTGACGCAAAGCAGGGTTCTCTCTTTTATTTGAAGCTGGAGAGAAGCCTGCTGGTCTATAAGTAGGAATGTATCAGGTGGCGTTCCTTTGTTGTAAGCAATAAAAATGGACTCCAACTAGTTTAAACAAAGAAAAAGGAGCTTATGGAAAGGATGGGCGCTACTTCTTGGAACTGAAGAAAGAATTGAATAGCCAGGCGTCCTGAAGGAAAGGTGCCAATGCCACTCTGGAAATCTGAGTGATAGAAAAACACAGACCCCCATGGCCCAAACCTGGGCTCAGAGGCAGCTCCACCCAGAACTCCCAAGTAAATGAAACTCTTCAGGCTTAGACCACAGTCTCCCACCACAGTGGAAACAGTTGGATTAGGAAAGCACAGTACCTGGCTCATAGGAGGCATTAAAGGAAATTTTTTTGAATGAAGAAATAAATGAATCAGGTCATTAGCTAGATTAGATGACATCTACCATCTCTACCAATAGTGCTAGAATTCTTTCCCAGGCCAAGGTGAAATTTTCTGGGCATTTTAATCTGGCTGGGGTAATGAATAAAATATATTTCTTTGGGGAAGGCAGGAATACTGTGTGTAACTGTCTAGTTGGAATTCACAAATCACCCTGGTCATCCCCAAACCAGATGAAAATAAACCCAGAAGAAGCATCTGTACATCACGCTGTTGATTTTTTTTTTTTTTCACTGATAGGAGCATTATGGGATGTTGAGGAATGCCAGAGAGGATGCAATAATGTTCCTCTGGATATAGAACACTTGAGATTTGACAGTTTCACATTTTTTTTTTTTGATTTCTGTTAAGGCAGGATCCTGACAGGGCTATATTTTGCCACACACTCTCACTGTTTTCTTGTAAATGGCAGTGAACGAAAGAGGGGGAATACGGACACCGTATTAATCAACTCGGTTACAATTTTATAGCACTCTGCCCAGAAGGCCACACTGAGCTATCAGTGTCTGTCAGAAAAGCACATGACTCAAATTACAGACTGTAGAAATTCAACAGGTAGACAGAGGCTGGCTTCTGTCGAGCAGGCACTGTGCCCTTAAGCCTGTCTGGACAGCATTTGCTACTCAGGACATGAAATGGACAACTCTCCGGACCCACTGGAACACTTTCGTGTCTTGAGCCTTGTTTTGGGGGTTCTTGTTTTTGTTTTGGGGGTTTTTTTTGGCAGCACCCAACATCTAGGTACCAATTTTTCTACTATTTCTGCAGAACAAACCTGCCCAAAACTTAGTGGCTTAAAACCATAATTTATTTCGCTCTTACAGTTCTGTGGATGGACTGGGCTCAGCGGTTCTGATGAACTGGGTGGTTCTCGCTTGTGGTCTCTCAAGCAGTTGCAGTCAGCTATCGGGCAGGGCTGGAGTCTTCCGAAGGTTCAACCGGGCCTCATGCCTAAGACGATTTCTTCACTCATGTGTTTGGTGCCTCAGTTGGATTCGTGGGCAAGGTGCTGGCTTGGGCACCTCTCTCTTTTCACATGGCCTCTCCAAGTGGTTAGCTTGGGCTTCCTCGTGGCATGACAGTGTTACAGCAATGCCAGCTTTCTAAGATCTCCGGATGGAAGACATAAAGCTGCTTCTTCATCTTCTTTTTTAAAAAAAAATTTACCAGGCATATCACAATACTTATGGAATTCTTTTTATTTATTTATTTATTTTTGGCTGCGTTGGGTCTTCGTTGCTGTATGGGGGCTTTCTCTAGTTGCGGCAAGCGGGGGCTACTCTCCGTTGTGGTGTGTGGACTTCTCATCGCGGTGGCTTCTCTTGTTGCGGAGCACGGGCTCTAGGTGTGTGGGCTTCAGTAGTTGTGGCTCACAGGCTCTAGAGCGCAGGCTCAGTAGTTGTGGCGCACAGGCTTAGCTGCTCCGTGGCATGTGGGATCTTCCCGGACCAGGGCTCGAACCCGTGTTCCCTGCACTGGCAGGCGGATTCTGAACCACTGTGCCACCAGGGAAGTCCCCATAAAGCTTCTTATGTCTCTGCCTCAGAAGTCACACAAAGTCATTTTTACCACTTTCTATTGGTCAAAAGTAAGATGCAGGGCCCACTGAGATTCAAGGGGAGTGGATTCCATAAGGTTGTGAATACTGGGAGGTTTGCATTATTCTGAAGCTATTTTTGGAGCCAGGTTAGGACGAGCCCCTCGCCATATATGCTGCCTCTGTAGAAGCCGTGCATGGTCTTGCTTCACATGCCCTATGCTTTCCCCACTCTGGAGTCCTTTCACCGCCTCAAATTTGCACTGTCCCCTTGATCCACAGGCACCTACCTGCCTCCCCAGCCACACTGCTTTCCCATCCCTGCCCCTTGGCCTAGTTAACTGTTGGTTGCTTATTCCCAGATCTCAAATACACGACACTCTCTCAGGGAAGAAGTTCTTGGCTGCCCGGGCTCAGCCGCCAGCTCTTCTCCTAAAAACTCTCAAAGAAATGAGTTCCTTCCTTTCATGGCACCACTTGTGGTTTGTTCTCACATCAGCCACAAGATGATTTGATGAATGGATGCCTCCCCTGCAAGACTGAGCTTAGGACAGCCACCATATTCTGTGTGTCTTGAAAAAAAATCCATATCATGTTCCCTACACTTCGCACATAGCTCAAAAACCTTTGTTAAACGAATAAATGAGCCTGCCTTATTGGACTGCTGTGCTCTTTTGGGGGAGCTTCTCTTTCAAGATCATTTCCTTATCTTATTGGGAACAAACTTTCCGATGGAGAAGACAGCTGGTTGAACGCAGAGGATCAGGAGCTTTTTAAGGGGATGAGAAAAGAGAGCAACCTGGTAGGATTTCCAGAGATGTCGCCTTTTTTTTTACCAGGGTATGGGGGGTGGGGTGGGGTGAATCTGACTCCGTAAGGATGATGTGTATTTTGGTGATGAGACCGATTAGTGAGTTCTTGCCTGAGCCAAGAACTGAGAACTGTTGTCCCATTTGGTGCCTGCAGCAGGGGACTGGGCAGACTGTGCCGAGCACGCAGGAGAGAGGCAGTGGGTCTTGGCAGCTGGCAGGTGGGATATTTAAGCAGCAGCAAAGCTGGTACGAGTCTGGTAAGACCAGCACGTAGATTCACAGAACGTGCATGGAGGCTGAAACAATTGAAAAGTGGCTCTAGCCACTGGCGATGATCTAAAAGCTAGGAAGCTTTCTGGAGGGAGCACAGGAGATAACCTGAGCATCTGGTCCACCAGCCTCCTTTATTAACCAAGTGGTATAACTGGAGCCTCTGTTCTGTTTCACCCCTTTTCTGTGTGTGCTGCATGGTTCTGACAGGCACGTCCGCCCAGAGTCTCTGGTTGTTTATGCCCTTGTGCCTTCCTCACTCACTACTTCCCACCAAATGTGAATAGAGGCGCCCCACCTTCAACCCCCCAGCTCCACCCACCCACACTGACTTCCCTAGAGAATTTGGGTTGGGGAATGGTGGGAAACGACAGCTTGGGACAGGAAACAACTTAATAATGGATATCAGATATTGCTGTTCCTAAAATTTATTGACCAGCCCTCACCACAGGAAGTCCCTTAAAAGCTATATTTTTCCTTGGTTTGGGCTGAATGTTATTTTGTGGAGGCCCAATCCTCCTTAGAGCAAAGACACAGTAATACCTTTTGCAGCTGCCTCAGACCCCAGTAAAACTCTTTGAGCCTGCCAAGTGAAAACTCCAAGTCTCTCAACAGTAAAAATATTATAATTTTAAGAAACCTTAGCCAAAATGCCTTCATCAAAGAAGACGCCTTTCACTAAGGAAGAGAGATTTAAACTCTTTGCTTCTGCCCCTTCCATTTAGATTTTCCCTTGCACAACCAAAGGCTCCTTTAAAGGGCACTGGGGCTAAGTCTATATGCCTTGATGGGCTGCCAACCCTCTATTAGGAACTGTGTTGCCTGCTGGGGGTAGAGCAGTGAAAAAACACTCATGGTTGTTATTCTCCCCAGGTTTATTCCTTATAATCCTGTCCTTCCTCCCAAGGTTTTCTCTCTTTGAGCACAGACAAGGCTTTGGGTAGGGCTGAGAGCTTGCTGATGCGTGAGGTGATAATTAGCCAAGACCAACCAACATTTACCTCTGATTGAAGGAACTAAAGTGTCTCCCTCGACCGAGAAGAAAGCAGGTTTCCGGGCATTACGGTGACTGCCTGCCTTGGAGTGACTATCTCCAGCCCTTCCCATCCACAAGGCCTCTGTGCTCCACTGGCACGTGGAGCAGACTGCCTAGAACCACCCTCACTTTCCTCCTCCCTCCATGCCCTGCTTCTGCTGCTGCAGCTGATGGACACCTCCTCCGCCCCTGTAGCTGGCCTGGAGTCATCTCATCTTCCCCGTAACCTTCCCTTACATCCCTTGACAGTAGGATCGCCTCCTTGTCGTGCTCCTGCTGAGCCTTGCAGATTGTCATGCGTGAGCTCCGCGGAGGGTAGAGTTTCTTGCATCTCTGTGTCCTGAGCTCGCAGCATCATGCCTGGCATAGTAGGTGCTCAACAAATACCTGGGGACTAAACTGGGCTTTTAATGCTAGCTCTCTGTGTTGTCAAGTGGGATAGAGGCTGTCCCTCTGCCAAAAGCCGGTCTTGTTTATTGCCCCGCCCCTCTGTAAAGTATGGGGTATCAGGGATTTTAAAGACAGCATCCTGATCTGATCTGCAGCTCTGTGGCAGTGAGTAGGCTGGGTTTGAATAGGGTGATAGCTTTATCTCAAGTCATTGTGTGCATATTTTTAAAAATTAATTCATAATAAATCAACAAGTATTGATTGAATTATTAGCTGCCTAGGGCAGCTAAGTGCCATTTAGGCTACAAAAGAAGGCTACTGAAATGCAGCCTGGCCTCCAAGAGGGGTGGCCTGGCTGGGAGGGCAAGGCCCTGACTTATTAGGTATAGGGACACTTTGAAGCGTCACAAGGAGAGTCAGGGGCTTTAACTGTCAGAGGCAGTTATGAGCCCCTACCCGCTTCTGTTCACAGCCCTGATAGATTTCACAAGAGTTTCTCTCTTTTCTAAATGTAAACAGTTAAAATTTTTTTTTTTCCTCTTACAGAAAATGTCAAAACTATGAATTTTTGTTTAAGAAAGGTCCAGCTCTCACACAAAATTTAATTCTGGAACTTCATCGGTATGCTGCTTGTTTTATAGGAATGCACACATTTTTTTCATGCAAAAGTAAAATAGATGGAATTTTTTTTACTTCATTGTTATTTTGTGTTGTTTACTTACCAGCCTTGTTTAATGATAAACAGCATATTGTTTTATTATTGCCTGTACAGACATTCCTAGCTGCTTCACGTGATGGTGGGAACCGAAAAGTGACCCTGTAAACTTAAACCATGCAGAGTGATCTTAATAACCAAAGGGAAAATTTCAATTGTTCAGTGGCCTTTAAGTTTTTTGTCAAAACATTAAAAGCATTCTTGCTGTCAGTTACAAATGTGTAGGAAAATTTTAAAAATAGGAAAAACTATATTTCTTTGGTAAAGTAATTGAAAACATTTGAAACGTTGAGAATGAAATCGTCTTATTTCTCTGTAAAAAAATTATCAAGAGTAGTTTGACTAATGCTCGACTTCTCTTTGTTTAATTTATGATACAGAGTGAGCATTTTGGTGAACTGTCATACTCCTTTCTGAATCTGAATCAGCTTTTCAACATTTCATTCTATGTGCTTTCAAAGTTGTCAGATATCTCTCTGAGTGTTCCTTTCACGTGAAGTTTCTTGTAAGCATCACTTCCTCTGGGACATGATCTTGTTTTTCTAAAATCCTTCCTCATTTATGTCGATATATTTGCCTTCACTAACTTCTTTTGGCTGCAAGTCTGGGGTCTCTGAGGCAGTGTCAGCATTCCCATGGTCTTCTATAATGCCATTAACATTAGAATCAAATTTCGCCTCCAGTAGTATCTCTTTTTGTGTCTTTGCTGCACTCTGATCCTTGTTAGCTAGTTCCCTCTTCCACTTATCCATTTTTATAATATGTCACACAGGTTTATCACTGGTAGATAAAGAAGCAACACGAGTACGCACTTTGCTGTCTGTGTGTGAACTGAATGACAGATTGTTATTCAGATTGTACAGTGACCAATCACCAACAGACTCTGAAAGAAAGGATGTGGTTGTTCATTGATCATGAGATTTGTGGACTAAAGAGCTAGCAGTAAAATTTGGACTTTATGCATTTACTCAGTTAATATACTGCAGTCACAAGCTTGATTCTGTATAATGTTGGCTTTTGTGGACTGGGAACTAAGCACGATTCAAAACCTGAGAAAATCTGTCTTTTTTTTTTAATAGAGTAGCTTTTTAAAATTTGTTAATTTTATTTACTTATTTTTTGGCTGTGTTGGGTGTTCGTTGCCGTGCGTGGGCTTTCTCTAGTTGCGGTGAGTGGGGGCTACTCTTCGTTGCGGTGGCTTCTCTTGTTGCGGAGCACGGGCTCTAGGCGCGCGGGCTTCAGTAGTTGCGGTGCACGGGCTTAGCTGCCCGCTGTATGTGGGATCTTCTCGGACCAGGACTCGAACCCACGTCACCTGCATTGGCAGGTGGATTCTTAACCACTGTGCCACCAGGGAAGTCCCTGTCTTGAATTTTAGAGTGAATTCCTGTTTTGATAAGTATATACAACCTATTTTGTAATTTAGGAACTGCCTGGCAACTGTTCAATGTGCATTCTTGCCTACCTTTCCCCATAAGTCTGGAGGCAGTGTCCCAAGCTTTAACTTTTTCCCAAAGTGCTTGTTTGCTCATCTTTGCTTTGGAACGTTGAAGCCAAGGAAGATTTAGAGATTCTTTTTCTGGTCTTGTTTGTCTTAGCCCTGAATTATCTTATCTATAAAGCACCACCTATTGGGTTTAGGGTATTAGTTTTACCCTAAAGTTTATTAGCTTTCATTCAGTTATTTATCAAAGGTATATCAGGCAGGACTTCCCTGGTGGCACAGTGGTTAAGAATCTGCCTGCCAAGGCAGGGGACACGGGTTCGAGCCCTGGTCCGGGAAGATCCCACATGCCGCGGAGCAACTAAGCCCGTGTGCCACAACTACTGAGCCTGCGCTCTAGAGCCTTCGAGCCACAACTACTGAAGCCTGTGCACATAGAGCCCATGCTCCACAACAAGAGAAGCCACCGCAATGAGAAGCCCGCCCACCACAATGAAGAGTAGCCCCTGCTCGCTGCAACTAGAGAAAGCCTGCGCGCAGCAACAATGACCCAAGGCAGCCAAACATAAATAAATAAATAAATTTATTTTTTTAAAAAAGTTATATCAGGCACCTTCTCTGGCATAAGCACTGTTGAACAAACAGAAATGAATTTAGCATGGGTACTGCCTATTACAATGTAGTAGAAAGTTTCACAATTGTAAATTACAATTTATCTGCATCATTTGCAGATTCACTAAAATTTATTTGTAACCCCCAAATGGATACTCGCTGTACTTTCTGGTCATTCACAGACATGTGCAGAACAGTGAGAAATTCAAGTCGTCCACCACGCACATTTCCAGTTGAGGTCAACAAGGCCACTCCCTGCCTTCTTGTTTCAGCTTGGCAGAGAGCTGACCAGATGATGGGGATGGTAGGGAGCAGCACACGGTGCTGTAAGAAGCTCCAGCTCTGAGGCCTGTTGGGTGGGGCTTTGAACCCCAGCTCTGGCACCTGTATGTGGACTGGACTCAGGTGAATCATTTAGCACTCTGAACCTCATTTCCTCTTCAGGAAAATAAGGACAACAGAATCTACCAGAATGTATTGCTTGGGGGATTTAAGATTATAACCCATGGGAGACATGTATCTATATATATATACATATTCCCTCTAGGAGCAATGATTCAGCATTTGATACTTTAGTGGTCCTGGCAACTTTATAGAACATAAGTACCAGGAAGAATGACAATTGACTGTACATCTTAACATGTAAATTGTATGTTAAGATTGTTATTAACTTTGCAGTCTTTTTCTTACTCGACTTTTGTCAGGCTGTTGGGGAAATGGGTTCCTGCAATAAAAAGTATCTGAATTTCTATTGCTATAACAAAGAAGGCTTAGAACATTCAAATATATTTCCATAAATACTAGTTTACTCACTTTAACAATATTTTAATCTAAATAGGTTACTAGTTTAAATGTATTTCAAATTTCACTTATGTGACTAAAATTGTACGCATGGTTGACGTAAGGAAGGAAAATTCATAGTCCTGGGAGTCCTTATGGCCAGTGGGGATACATAGTTCTACAGCCATTCCTTGTTCATGCATAGATTAGTTTTCTTCCCTTTTAGAGTCTGGTATTATCATTTCATTCACCTGCCATCTTCTTTATTATTAAAACTTTCAAACATACAGAAACACTGTATGGATCATATGGTGAATACCTGTACACCCACCACTTAGATTCAATGACTGTTAGCATTTTGTCATATTTTCTTATTTATATATGTGTGTGAATATATACATATAATTTTTCCAGAATCATTTGTAAGTTGTAGAGATAATGACATTTTGTCCCAAATTATTTCATCACATATGTCCTAGGAATAAGAATATACCCCTATAAATGATAATATCATGAGAAAATCTGTGAATTTTGTAATACGTCTCTGATATGATCTAATATCCAATCCATATTCAAATTTCCCCACTTCTCCCTACATATGTTTTATAGTTGTTTTGAAGTGAAATTCAGTCAAGAGTTATGATTTGCATTTTTTAATTTTGTCTCTTTGTTCTCCTTAATTTAGAATAGACCCTAAATTTTCCCTCCATGCCATCAATTTTTTCAAAAGTTAGAGTCTATAATTATTTATACATTGTAAATTACAGTTAAATAATTATGTGAGTTTGAGTCCTAGCTCTAGCTGATGAAATTTGAGGTCAAATAACCATTAAGAGCTTTAGTGTATGTTTCTATATTAAAGAAATTAGAAAAGATTTAAAAAGATAATGCATATGAAATTGCTTTATAAATTATAAGGGCTATATAATCTGTTATTTTTAATACCATTATCTAAAAGTTATTTTGAAAGCCATAATATTACCTTTCTATTATATGATGGTTATAATAAATTAAGTTTAAATTATAATTTTAAAAAATTGGGTCAATGAGCTCTTTTCAATTTTTAAAAAATGAACAAACTCTATATTCAGTGAAACTCACTTTGAACCCTTCTATTTTGGCCAGTATGAGCACAAAGAGAAGATATTGATGTACATTTTCTACTACCACTGAGATTAAAAATGACTGATAAGTTTGCTGACCGTGGGCTCCCAGAGAGCCTTCCAGAGACAGCATTCCTGCTGGATGCTGTAAGATAAACCCCCAGTTCTGTGGCCTCTTGGCCGAGATCCCTGTGGCTGGGCTCAGGCCCCAGTTTAAACTCCTGTAGGACTTTTGCTTTCACCCAAGGTGGAGTGACAGGCATGGAATTTACCATCCTGCCAGAAACAACCAAAAAACCCAGACAAAATATATAAAACAGTGTTTTGTCTTGTTTTTTTGCTTTGTTGTTTTAAAGAATAGTGATTCCTGAGAGACAAGAAACAAATGAAGGGAGCCCAACACTGCCTCAGCGTACTGTCTTGAGTTTCCAGCCTGTGACACAGGGAGTGAGGCCCCAGGAGGAGCCCAGCAGTCTCCCTGGATTGAAAAGACGGGGCTGGGAGTCCAGGGAGACCAAGGTGACTAGAGTTCATAGGGCAGAGTACCGAAAGGGGGAGAGCTGCATGAAGAGATAACCCTGGAGATCTGCAGGAATCCCCTCAAGTGTTAGCAGAGTGCTGATGAGCACATGCATTAAAGGATAATTGAAAGGATCCAAAACAGTACCCAGAGCTCACCTGGGGTTAGGAATAGTTCCTGTTTCCACCAACCAGACTGGAAAATTTTGTGATTCATGGGAAATAGGGTAGAATACTCAGGAAGGTCTTGCTGTAATAGTGGAGGATAATAATCCTGTCCTGGACCTGCCTAACAAATCATAAAAGCAAGACCTCAAAAGATCAAACTATTCCCAGGTAACTTAACTGTATCCCAGAGCAAAGCTCAAAAATAGTTATAGGAATACAGAAACATCCAGCATCCAACAAGGTGAAATTTACTTAGTCTGCTGCCATGCAATAAAAGATTAGCAAGCATACAAAGAAGCAGGAGAACATGGTCTGTAAGGAGGAGACTAATGAGTCCATCAAAACAATCCAGAAGTGACACAGGTGTTACAATTAACAGACAAGGACATTCAAATAGATTTTATAACTATATTCCATATGTTCAAGAAATTAAGTAGAGTCATGGAATATATGTATGTGTGATATTTATATACCTCTCCAAGTCAGAGTTGTAGAGATGAAAACTGTAATGTCTGAGATGAAAAAAAAAAAGCATACATGGAATGGGTTTAGCAGAAATTTAGACATAGCAGAAGAAATGTTTTGTGAAGTTGAAGACATAGCAACAGAAACTATCTAAAATGAATTACATAGTAAAAAGAAAATTAAGGAAAAAAAAGTGAAAAGAGTATGAGTGAACTGTGGAATGACTTCAAACAGCATGATATTGGAGTTGCTGGAGGAGAGGAGGGGGAGGGTATAAAAATTCAGAGGAAAAAAAATGACCAAACAAATTTCCAATTTGATGAAAACTATAAGCATACAGGTCTAAGAAGCTCAATGAACTCCAAGCACAAGAAACATAAAAAACACTACACTGTGACACAGTGTAAGCAAATTGCTCAAACCACTGATGAAGAGAAAATGTTCAAAGCAGTCAAAGAAAAAGGACATACTCTGTATAGAGAAATAAAGATAAGGGTGACATTTGATTTCTCATCAGACACAATGCAAGTGAGAGGATGATGGGGAACACTTTCAAAGTACTGAAAGAAAAGTTTGTCCACTTACAATTCTATACCCAGTGAAAATCTTTCAAAACCAAAGTGAGATAAATGTACTGTCAGAGATATACACAAGCTGAAAGCATTCATTACCAGCACATTCCCACTACAAGGAATATTAAGGGAAGTCTTCAGGCAGAAGGAAAATCAGACTAGACTGAAATATGAATTGACACAAGGAATGGAGAGCAACAGAAATGGTTACTACAAGAATTTTTTCTTATTATTTAAATCTCCTTAAAAGAGAATTGACTGTTTAAACCAAAATATTAATAATATATTTGGGGGCTTATTTTATATGTGTATATATATATATATATATATATATATATATATATATATATATATGTAAAATGTGTGACAACAATAGCACAAAGATCAGAGGGGAGAAATGGAAATATAATTTTGTAAGGTGCCTATATTGTTTGTAAAATAGTACAGTGTCCTTTAAGGTAAACTGATACATTTAGAAACAAAGCATTAAAATAATAAAACAAAGAGTTATAGCTTATGAGCAAATATAGGAGATACAATGGAAAAATAAAAATACTAATCTAATCCAAAAGAAGGCAGGAAAAGAGAGTGTCACAAAGAACAGAAGTTACAAATAGAAAACAAATGGCAAGGTGATAGACTTAAGTGTACCATACCAGCAGTCACGTTAAACATAAATCTTGGTGAGTGTACATGGGCCTTTGATAAAAAATGTGTATTCCGCTGATGTTGGGTGGAGTGTTCTATATATGTCACTGACATCCTGCTGGCTGATTGTGTTACTTAATTCTTCTTTATTCTTGCTGATTTTCTATCTAGTAATGTTACCAATGGCTGAGAGTGGGGTAGTGAAGTCTCCAACAATAATTGTGAATTACTCTATTTCTCTGTTCAGCTCTATCCATTTTGATTCATATATTTTGAGGCTCTGTTGTTTGGTGCGTCCACATTTAGGATTGTTGTGACTTCCTGGTGGATTGGTCCTTTTATCATTATGTGATTACGTATGTATCTCTCAATGGAAAATGGGGCGTTAGTGTCTTATTGCCAGCCTTCTGAGGGACTTGTTATTGATGCTCACTCCTGGACCTTGACCCTGACCCTGTCTTTCTATGATCTGGTCCTCAAGTACTCTAAAGTTTGCCATCATTTACTTGTGAAACCATACACCGTTACTTAATCTCCGTAAGCCTCAGATTTCTCATGTGTCCACCAAGGTAGTCCAGTGGATGACTTTTAAGGTTTTTTTTCCCTCTAAGACTCTTTGTATCCCAATGATTATGGGTGGAGAAAAAGAAAGATAATAGGAAAAACCTGTGTCCTGAAGAGCTGTACCTCACTCCCAAATATGCTGGAGTCTGCTCTGCCAAACCCAAAACAGATTTTACCAGCTTCCTACACTCCCTTGACTTTCAGAGCTGTGCGTATTTTTAGAGAAATACAATCCATGTGTTTTTTTAGATTAATTTACACTTAACTTGACAAAATATTGTTTCCTCAGAGATTTCTGATGTCTTGTAAACATTTTCTGCCTTCTTTGTAAGCTCTTTCTTCTTTAGCGCACATTTGTATTTGCCCCAGTAAAAGCCTGAGATCCCACACCTGGGGGAAGAAAAGTCCTTGAATTCATTTAAACTCCTAAACCTGCAAGGTTGGATTGGATCCATCAGATCTTGTCTTCCCAGTGTTTCCTAACAGGAGCGTGTGACACTTTTCTATCAAAGTGAGTCTCACCAGCTCCTGATCCAGCCCTAACTGGGGCATGATGCACAAGCTGGGTGCTGGTGCTAACATTGGGTTGTTTTCTGGGTAGGTGAGCTCCATGTTCCTCCACGTCCTGTCCCGAGGCTGGGCTGCTGCCTCCGTTACCCTGCCTGGCATTTCTGACGCTTGGAGCCCTGCCCCAGGCACCTGGCCGGGGTGCTGCGCAATCTCTCCTGTAAGTGCCTGGGTGCGTCCACCTCCAGTGGACAGCTGGACTCCTGATGATCCAGCCAAGAGTGTTCCATGCCGAATCAGACGCGGGCTCTGAGCTGCACAGACCTTAGATTCCCTCGCATGGCTGCTTCCCCAGGAGGCTCACCTGTTTCCAGGGATGCCAGGTAAGAGGCGATTCTAGTTTCTCCCGCATTACAACATCCAGCTACTGTTCTTTTGGAAGCTCTGACGCACTCTGGGAAGGAGTCAATCCATTAAGTCCTTCTCTTCTGATTCGTCCATTCCACATTTCTGGGAACTTTAAATTGTTGATTCTGTTTTCCAAAATCCACAAGCTCCTCCCAGCTAGATATGCCCCTCAGGGGGTGAGAGTGGTGAGATGAATCTCCCCTTCCCTCCCTCCTCTGGTTAAATGTCCCTGGGTTGGATGCAGATAAGGCTAGAGAGACAGGCAAAAGCTGCTATTGGAGAAATGGTTCTCACAGTTTGTAGCAGAATCCTCTGGAAAACTTGTCAAAACTCAGATTGCTGGGTCCTATCCCAGAGTGTCTGATTTAGTAGGTCTGGGATGAGGCCTGGGAAGTTATATTTTTAGCAGGTTGCCAGGTGATGCTGATGCTTGTGTTCTGGGGACCACATTTTGAGAACACCACCATATTTCAGCAAGGTACGTGGAGAGCAGGACCAAGGGAAAGGCTTTGGAAAGACTGAAGCCGTGATGGGTGAGCCTGCCCACGGGCACTTCCGTGGACAGGTAGGTACTGGGCCGTAAACAGGTCCTACCGAGCTGGCTTCCCTCACCCTTCTGACCTGCTCTTAGCCGAAGTGAAGGCAGAGAAGGATTATGTGATCTACGCTGTTGCCACCTCCCACCACCAGTCATCCCCCCAGCCGTTCTCGGGGCTCCCCTGCCTCCTGAGGCAGCCAAGGAGTGTGTGGAGCTGAGCGGCGGGGGTGATGATCTACTTGGGGGAAATTATAGAAAGAAAACCAAGAGCTGACCCAAATAGCAAGAGTTAGTCTGTTCTTTCTTTCCTCCCTAACTCTCAACCCCCTCCCTAACTCTCAACCCCCTCCCTGCCACCCTCCCTGCCTTCCTCCCTTCCTTCCTTCTTTCCTCCCTTCTTCTCTCCCTACCTTTTTTTTTTTTGAGAGGTGACATTTGAACTGGCTCTTTTAAAAAATTAATTAATTATTTTATTTATTTTTGGCTATGCTGAATTTTTGTTGCTGTCCGTGGGCTTTTCTCTAGTTGCGGCGAGCGGGGTCTACTCTTCATTATGGTGCATGGGCTTCTCATTGCCGTGGCTTCTCTTGTTGTGGCGCACGGGCTCTAGGGGTGTGCGGGCTTCAGTAGTTGTGGCTCACAGGCTCTAGAGCGCGAGCTCAGTAGTTGTGGTGCACGGGCTTAGTTGCTCTGTGGCATGTGGGATCTTCCCGGACCAGGGATCGAACCCATGTCCCCAGCATTGGCAGGTGGATTCTTAACCACTGAGCCACCAGGGAAGCCCCCTCCCTTCCTTTTTTTTTAGCTTGTTGTATTTTTCAAGCACTCTTAGAGGTATCTTTTATGCAGGTGCATTTACAATGTATTCCATGCACCCCAGTGTGATGAACACATTCTTTCACTTAACACTGTCCTTATTCACATGTACACCTAGTATTCTTAGCATCATCTTTTATACATGTGTGTGTTTATCTTAATGGCTTTATTGAGATATAATTGATATACAAAAAGTGGTACGCAATTTCCTAAGTTAGGACATATGCATATAATCGTGAAACCCTCACCACAGTCTAGGTAATCAACATACCTGTCATTTATATCCTCCAAGAATTTCCTCATGCCTCTGTATGTGTGTGTGTGTATTGTAAGAACACAAAGTGAAACTTACAGAAAAGAGACAGGGGGAGGGGATCATGGGGAGTTGCCATTCGATGGGTGTAGAGTTTCAGTGATGCAAGATGAATACGGTCTAGAGATGTTCTGTTCATGGTGCCTGTAGTTAACTGTATGGTATTGTATGTACACTTAGAAATTTGTTAAGAGGGTAGATCCTTTTTTCTCTTTGAACTTCACGTTCCCCCTTTTGTGCTTTCAAGTGGGCCCGTGGTGGGCTCAGCACCTCTCCCTGTCCTGGGGAATGATCTGCGCTGATGTCCTTGCTACCGGTGTGGCTTTCTGTGCAGACAGATGTGGCCCCACTGCCATTTAGCCCGTGCCTCGTGCACCTGGGCGGAAGACTGGCCCTGCTAATAAAGAATTACAATTTACATGAAAATGACAAGGAGAAACTGTGAAGAGACTGATAGGGTTTGCCCACAGCCAAATCCTTTCTGCCTGAGTACATTCGATTTGAATTCCTCTAGAAACAAGGGCTCCACAGCGCTTGGGCAATATTGAAAAGGTCAGCGGAGGCAATGTCAGACATGGTCTGTGGTTGCTCTACAAGTGCTTGCTGGCGATGCATCACAATATATTACAGTCGCCACTGCCGTCCTGCACGCCGAGGGGCTCTCTCCATTTATCTGGTAGCTACAGATTTTTTTCTTTCTTTTTCTTTCCCACCTTTTTTCCTGCTCCTCCTGAATATGCTATACAGCCAGCTAATAAGTTTTTCTAAGACACAGTGAGGATAAACGTTTTGATCTGGCTTCCGCGCGTGGCCCTCCTTGGAGCATTTGCACATTAAATATAAATCGCGGTAACTCCAAGGGCTTAGATGTCCTCACCCAGTGCTCACCTTGGAGAGATTTTGGCTTAACACAAACCTAGTGACCCGCCGCGCTGTTTGCCTCAGGCGTTGCTGTGTGGAGGGGCTGTTCTTCAGGCTTTAAAGGAGCATATCTGTGACTCTTATGGAAGTAAACAGCAGATTTGTAGTCAGGAGACCGGGGTGTCGCAGGTTGGGTTCTCTGCGAGGAGACGCTGGGACAAAGTTTGGGGGTGTAAGACATTTATTAGGGATCCCTTATGAAAGGAAGGGACTGGGAAAGAAGTGGAACTATGGAGCAGCCCCCATAAATCTTCGGCCAAAGCGGCCGCTACTCTAAAATCTGCTGTCCGCCAGCATCCTAGGTCAGATGGGAATGTCTGAGCCTTTATACTCTCACTGCATTCAGGATCAGGATGTGGGCTGCCTCTGTGGTGTGACCAGGGGCACGTGGCTTTCTGCAGCTCACCTGAAGTGCTGACAGTTGGAAGCTGTGTGCTGACCATTCTCCCTGCTGCAGGACAGCAAGCGGAATCCAGGTAGTAACAGTGTCCACTACAGGGGTTCAGATTCTGTGTTTCTGGAGCAGCTACTGTGTGAACTTGAAGGGCTCTGCCCTCATGATTTGATCACTTCCCAAAGGCCCTGCCTCCAAATACCATAACGGCATTTGGGATTAGGTTTCAACATTCGGGGGGGGGGGGCACAAACGTCCACTCTATAGCACTCCCCTTAGTCAGGCCTGGAGTTTTTAGGTGGCCAGTCTTCAAAAAGAACAAAAAAAGACTGATCTTTGTCCATCTCAGTTTCCCTAAACTATTTCAATCCATCTGTTCAATGAGATCTATAGAAATGCACCAAGAATGGAATTAGCCTAATTTGACAGAGTGTAATTCAGACCTCAGAGCAGGAGGAAAAGAGCTTCTTCAAACATGATGGCCACTCCACCAAAACTGGCTGGTGGCACTAATTCAGTGTCACCCATAGGCACGGACTGCCAAAAATAACCACTTCCGTTAGTCCTGACCACTTCCAGCTTCTTCTGGACACTGAGGTCAGCAGATTACTCTGCGCTTCACCTGTCAGGCATCGGGAGTTGCCTGAAGGTTTGGCCTTTAGTGGCCTTGTGTATCTCCCTTAAATTTTGTTGCCTTCTCAGCTATGGATTTGAGTGATGAGTTTCTCTTATGAAGTCAGGGCATCTACCTTATTACAAGGACTTCAGACCTGGTATTCAATTTGTCAACCCAAATGATACAGCCCCTGAACTTGTTTAGAAAATATTTTACAGAAATTAAATTACACTCTTACCATCTTCTTCCCAGTCTCTAGGGGAAATAAAACCAACCCAGTTTAGCAGTCTTCGTGTGTTCATTTTTGGTTGCACTGCTCAATGCTGAAATAGGCTCCAGCTGGGAAGCTGCACTCATTCAATGAGAACTTATTGTTTATTTCATTTTATTTATTTTTTTTTGCTGTCTCTATTATTGTATGGTAAACATTCTTCTCCCAGCATTGCTCTAAGCCTGGAGAATATGCACCATTTACGTTTCAGAGTCACACCTGTTTTCTATTAGTTGTTGTCCATTATTTTAATTCTCTGCCTGTTGTGTGTGTTCTGAAAACGTAAGTAAATCAATGTCTTCATTCAAAAATGAGACCCTGAGTAGCATTTCACGAGTAAAATTTGTATTATCTGTATCAAATGTAATGAAGACTTCCAATGAATAACTCTTGATTATCAGGTGCACACATCCTAGGAATCCAAGAAGTGAAATAATTAGGAGCAAGAAGGTTTCCAAACCACAGATTTCACAGAGCAACCATGCTAAGTGATTGGGTAAAAGAATAAGGATGCTTCAAAAGTGCTCTCTGGAGAGTGAATGTGAATGATGCATTTAATGGAAAATAATCAGAAAACATGCTTTTGACAGAAAAAGAGCAAAGGAAAGGAGAGAAGAAGGGACGGGATCAAGAGCCCCTGGTTCTGTCCCACCTCTGTGAGCAACCAGCATGGTGGAGTGGGGCACTGCCCCTCCTGGAACCCTTCCAGTCCCTGTTTCTGTTTCTGTAAAAATGAAAGATAAAAGAAAACATCTGCAAGAAACGTCAGACCACAGAAGAGAGTAATAGCATTCCTGTGATCCCCCATACATCTATATTGGTGCGATGTTTATTTTGTTAAATTAGGTATTTGAACTAAGTGGTGTCTATTTGACAAACAGCTAGTTTTGTTTTGTTTATTTCTTTTTTTTCTAAAAAAATGTTAGAATCCATTGATGTAAACAGCAAGCAGTCATGTAGTTATTCTCAACTGGGCTCCTCACTGGAACCACAGAGCACAGAAGGTGATTTGTGTGACTATTTCTTCTCAATTCTTCCAAGAGCAGAATATGACTAGTACCTTTCTAGATGACCAGAGAGTTTAATTTGTTACATGCAGTTGATGCCTTAGGGCATTAGGGATTAATTCTCTCTTGGAGCACCGGCTGAGAATTCTACTAGTTCTTCAGACAATGTTAGAATATACTTTTGAAGTTCTTAACCTTTTTTGAGTATATAGACAAGGGCTTCTCAAGCTTTTTTATAGCCAGGGCACACATAGAAAGGGATGATTTTGCATGGCACACTGTGGGAAATAGAGTACGTTGCCTGTGGCCAGAGGCTGTGGGTCCAGGAGCAACATGGATCCCAGGCCATGCCTGGCTGCCCAGGGGACCTAAGGGATCAGTATTTTGGTGCATCAACCCTTATGCAGGGTGCCAGGTGCTCAGGCACATAGGCAAGGAAGCTGTTATATATTGAAAATGGGTGCAGCACACACTGAAAGAGAAAGTCTAAGTTTTCCTGGAAAACATGGGTGGAATGGTCAGGAAATGTACATTTGAGCCATGGATATGCTGTGATCTCTTTACAGGGCTCTCTGTATGGGGGTACTTTTAAAAAATATATTTATTTATTTATTTGGCTGAACTCTTAGTTGCAGCATGCGGGATCTTAGTTCCTGACCAGGGATCAAACCTGGGCCCCCTGCATTGGGAGGGCAGAGCCTTAGCCACTGGACCACCAGGGAAGTCTGCTTTGGGGCACTTTGATTTGCTCCTACCTACAGGTAAAATGTCCCCCAAAGACCCTGGTGAATATTGTCTACTTGGACCTCGTTCTGCTCTAACAGAATAGGTTAGAAGACGTGTCTGCCACCTGGGGTCTCACAGGATTATATGCTGCTTTCCCCAGAGAGGGAGGTCCTGGGTGTAAAATCTACTGCCAATATTTTCTCTAGGCACGTGCATTGGGAGCAACGTCACACACCAGTTGCTGGCAGAACCAGGACTACAACCAGCTTTTCTGACTTTTCATACAGGGCTCTTTCCACTATATCACACCACCTCTTTAGAAGATGCTTCCAGGATGATGCATTCATTACCAAGAATTAGGATGGTGGACATGGACATGGTGCCTCTGTGTGTGTGTGTGTGTGTGTGTGTGTGTGTGTGTGTGTGTGTGAGTGAGTGTGTGTGTGTGAGTGAGTGTGTGTGTAATCATAGTGGTGGATTCCATTGAATGCTGAATGTTGAAAAAGGAAAAAGGTAATCGTTAACATGCATGCAAATCCTGACTATTCTTTCCTCCCCAATCCTGGTCCACACTGTGGTAAACTGAACCATCGTTCACCATTATTCACCTCTCCTTGTAGTAGAATTATACATTCATGATCTTTGCCATTTGCCTTTGCAGCAGCTGCACTGGAGAGGGGGTGGAATATTTCTCCCTGCATTATTTTTTTTTATTTTTTATTTTTTTATTTTTTATTTTTTTTGCGGTATGCGGGCCTCTCACTGTTGTGGCCTCTCCCGTTGCGGAGCACAGGCTCCGGACGCGCAGGCCTAGCGGCCATGGCTCACAGGCTTAGTTGCTCCGCGGCATGTGGGATCTTCCCGGACCAGGGCACGAACCCGTGTCTCCTGCATCGGCAGGCGGATTCTCAACCACTGCGCCACCAGGGAAGCCCTCCCTGCATTATTAATGTTAGGTTTGGCCAAGTGACTTGCCTAGGCTAATGGAATGGACAGTGGGCCAGTTCCAGGCCAAGGCCTTAAGAACCTTGCTTGTTTCTACCCATTCTCGGTGCTCTGGTGACATGCATTGGAAGCATTTACCATAAGTAGCTGCTGCCCTTTCAGCTTGGATCCCAGAAAGAACACACATTGAGTAGATGTCAGCCCAACCTGTAGCTTGCGACAGAGCCATCTGGTCGAGCCTAGCTTAAGTCAGAAAATTCATTGTCAACCCACAGAACCCTTAGTGTGAGAATAAATGTTTATTGTTGTAAGGGACTGAGTTTGGGGTTGACTTATTATGCAGCTTTATTGCAGCAATAGCTGACTCATGCAAACATGATACCACATTTGGTGTTCGCCAAGTGCTTTATTGGGGGATATAAAGAAGAAAAATTTTGGATTTTCAATGTAGACTAACATTTTATCTGTATATCTTAAGGACAAAGGAAATGTGCCTCTCTCATGGTCATAAAACAACACTGAATTTTTGATATTCTATAACATGTTTCTTTGGTATAAGAGGAGAGGGGACGTTAGGGAATTGCAGACAGCCTTCCCAGGTGGGCCTTTACATAGCAAGGGATTTGGGGGCACAAAGGGAAAAAAAGTTAATTTGTGGGAAGTCTGTTCTGTTGTTCTCTCTTTAACTGCATGAGGATAATGTTGATAAATGTGGCTATGGAGTGCTTGCCACCAAATTCTGGACCCAGAAACCTATACTTTTTAGGCTGAGGAAAGTTTGGTCAGAGTTCTGGGCCCACAAAAAGCCTCTGATTGATTCTTCCATTATCTACTTCACTGATTCCTTCCCTTTAAGCCATAAACATGATAGACTCGCCCACATTCTAAAAATGACCCTCTAGACTCCAGTGTTCACTGCTAGTTACTATCCCAGTCTCCCTCCTCTTTTTTAGGGTCAGACTTCTAGAAACAGTAGTTTGGACCTGCTGCCTGTACTTCCTCCCCTACTATACACTTTTCTGCCCATTGTGGTAAAACCTCAATCTTCCCTTTCCCCCCACCAATGACCTCTGTATTTCCCAGTGTTCTTGCCTTTCACATGACTAGTCCTCTGGGGGATTTAAAACTCTTTGGCATGACTTCCTTTTAAATTTTTATTTATTTATTTATTTATTGTGCGGTACGCGGGCCTCTCACTGCTGTGGCCTCTCCCGTTGCGGAGCACAGGCTCCGGACGCGCAGGCTCAGCGGCCACGGCTCACGGGCCCAGCCGCTCTGCGGCATGTGGGATCTTCCCGGACCGGGGCACGAACCTGTGTCCCCTGCATCGGCAGGCGGACCCTCAACCACTGCACCACCAGGGAAGCCCCCTTTTTTATTTTTATATTTTGCCAGTGATTTTTGTCAATTTGGGGTCACAGGTATCTTTGAATTTCTGATGAAATGTACCGATCCTTTCTCCATAAAAAGGTTCCTGTTGACACACAAAAATTTGAACCTTTTTTTTTTCCAGTGGAAGTGTTCATGATTAAGAGTCTTTTGGATCTTCTGTGACAAGTAACAACTGCCTATATTTATTCTATATGGGCCTTCTTCCATGCATAGGTCCTCAGTACGGCTTTTTTCAGGGATCAGACCATTTCCATCTTTTCTCATTCTACCTGTGTGACTCCCTCCCCACTCTCAGGGCCTATATGCTGAAACTCCCCCAACGTACCTTTGTTTTAATTCCTTAAAGGGTGGCCCTTCCTCTGCTTGGTGTCTCTCTGTGATACTCTGATTTATACTGAGAAATATATAATTGGTCTTCATCCATAGTTTCTGGCACAGAGCTCCTAAAATTCTTGGACTTTCCTGTGATGAGAGAGATAAAGGTATCTTTTGTTATGTTAAGGAGGTGACTTTTTAGACCACACCTAATGATGGGGGCCGGTTGCCAGGGGAACCATGCAGGTGTTTAGGAGGTTGGAACGCCTTCTAAACAGGGAGAGGAGGGGGAGAGGGGCTGGAGGTTGAATTGATCATCAATGGCCAATGATTTCATCAATGTTGCCTATGTAATGAAGCCTCCATAAAAACCCAAAAAGATGGGGTTCAGAGAACTTCCTGGTTGGTGAACACATGCAGTTTCCAGGAGAGTAGTAGTGTGGTCAAAAAGGACGGAAGCCCTGTCTCCCTTCCCGCAGACCTTGCCCTGCACATCTCTTCCACCTGTCTGTTGCTGAGTTATATCCTTTCATAATAGACCTGTAATCTAATAATTTAAATATTTCTCTGAATTCTGTGAGCTGCTCTAGCAAATTACTCAAACTTAAGGAAGAGGTCGTGGGAACCTTTATAGCTGGTTGGTCAGAAGCACAGGTGATGCCCTGAGCTTGCGACTGGTATCTGAGGTGGGAGCGGGTTGGGGGCAGTCTTATAGGACTGAGACCTCAAGCTGTGGAACCTGATGCTCTCTCTGGGTAGATAATACCGACCTGAGCTGAACTTTAAGACACCCAGCTGGTGTCAGAGACTCGCTTGGAGGTATGGGGAAAACACCCACACATTGGAATTCGTGGCCAGAACCTTACTCTCCATCCTGTGTGAATCTCCTTCTGTTATCTGAGGCTACCTACTTCTTGGTCCTTCCCTTCCCTGTCCGGATGGTTCTCTGTCAGCACCGAACAGTCAGTAATTCTCCACCATGATCCACGAATATAATCTCTTTGCCCTCGTGCTTCCTAGTTCTTCCCTGTCACCTCCCGGACTAATGTTAACTAGTTCTTTAAGGATTCAGACCTACCTCCTGACCTCTCTAAGGAGGAAACCTGAGTGCTATGCCCAGTCTGGGGAAGTCCCTCTTCCTGTGTTCTCCAGTTTTCTATGCATACCTCTCAGTATACACTCGTAATGAGCTGAATGGTGACTAGGTGGTGAGGAAGGAGATTCAGCATGCCCAGATGTTATATCTGTCTCCCTCAATGGGCAGTGAGCTCTTTGAGGATAGCTACCTATGCTCTTTTTTTAACCTTTGTAACCTCAGTTGTGAGTTAAGTGAAATTGAGTCATGGATATACCATTTGTACTACTAGAGCAAACCTCACCTGATGCCACCACTCCCAGTGGACTTTCCAGCTGCATGAGTTGACAAACATTCTCTTTATGTTTGAGCAATGTTTTGTGTGAATTGCAGTTGGGAGCATCCTAGGTGATGTGGTATTTCAGCACCATCCTCCTGCCCTCTGAGCCCCACCCCTTCTAACCTGAGTTTGATTTGGTCTCCCTTATCTTAAGAGCGAGAGGTTTAGGGTTATTATGGTTTGGTGGGCTGATGGCTAGAAAGGTCACATTCCATATCTGAAAATGGAAGTTCTCTAAATATACGGCTTTTTTGCTAATGCTGTAAATGATCTTATTCCCTCCTTCCCGTCCCTGCCCCAAATTTAAGCAAAACATTTAAGCAGATGATCCTTTTGAGGAAAACAGTATAACCATTAATTAAAGAATACATAGAAGTTCTAAATAGGCATGTAAGGCAAGAAAAAGTTTGGATATTTATCTTAAAATTATTTAGAAAGAAAGAGAATAATGGAGTCATTTTGACAACTGAGGGCTCATTCTGGCAAGCAATGGGTGAGTCCATGGGAGAGATCAGGACTGGTTCCAGTATGTTCCTCGTCCTAATGTTCCACTAGCCTGGGTGGCTTAGGAGATGCTACATCCCCTGCTGGGCTTTATTTTCTTCTTCTATGAAACGAAGGAAGAGAAGCTGATGATCTCCCAGGTCCTTTCTGGCTCTCAACATCCATGATGTATGGTAGTTTGAATTCAATTGATTATTTTCCAGACTCTTCAGTGTGTACCGGCTCAGCCCCAGTGCTCCCTGCTCAACCTTTCTGACAGTGATAAGTTGCAAAGTCATATAGAAGGGAGTTTTCTGTCTTCAGTTTGGGAGACATATCTAGCTCTATTACTTGGGCTAACTAAATTCAACTCACATTTGATTCAATGTTGACTGAATAGTTACTTCAGCCAAATTACAAAGTTGTCTCCTGGTTTCCCTTGTGACCCTTGGGAAGCCTGATGATTTTCCACTCTCTCTCCTTCCATCAACAAACGTTTATTGATTGTCTACAATATCTGTAGCCTAGATATTGAGCACTAGAGATAAATCAAATGGGACCTCGGTCTTTTGAGGATGTTCCAAATAGTGCTTTAAATAAAACAGACTTATCGGGGTTAGATGCCTGCCTGTCCTATTTGCTAACTGGGTGACCTGGGTAAAGTAGTTCCATTTATTTAAGCTTGGTTTCTTACTCTATAAAAGTAGGGATGATAGTAGTATTTATTTTAGAGGGTGTGTGTAACGACAATATATAAAGGCTAGCACACAGTAGATGCTCAGTATAGAGAGAGCTTAGTTGCTCATGTGTTATAATACCTATAAAAGTCCAGTAATTGATTTAAAGTTTATGTAAAAATGCTTCGCTTTTACTTAATTTATGGGAAGATGACAGTTACTTAATTTACTGGAAGATGATAGGACTTGGATATGAATTGGGGTCTTGCAGAGAGGAAAGGGGTTGAAATTGGATTCTAGATTGACGACGTGGTTAAGATAAAGGTTGGAAGCATGCATAAGATTGGGGGATGATTAAGGTGCCTGTGAGAATGGAGAGAGAAGGAGAATCTCTGGCATCCCTTGGAGATAAGACAGGAAGTGTAGGATATAGTCAGAATCTCAAGAGCTCCAAATGCCATGGCAAAGAATTCTTCAGTCAATGGGGAGCCATTGAAGGTTTTCAAGAGAAATGACATCACACTTCTATTTTAGAGTTTGGATCTTGGCAGGAGGGCTAGTCTGAAGCAGGGACCAGCCAGGAAGCTCATGCAGTTTAAAGCTTGGAGATGAGATGAGACATCACGAAAGCTGTATCCAAGTTACTAAGAAGCAGGGATGGAGAGTGAGGGGGGAATCTGAGACATGTTTTAGAGGTAGAGGTGATAACTTTTGGTGGTCTACTGGATGGAAGAGATGAAAGAATAAATGAAATGATTTTGAGATGTTTAACACGGGCAGCGTGGTGATTGGTGGTGCCATCAACGGAGATAGAGAGAATTTGGGATGTTTGGTGGGATATATTATGATGGGGAAAGATAAAGTTTTTATGTGGTCTAAAAGTACTTACGAAACTCATTCCCTCCCTCCCTCCTTTCTTCCCCCCTTTCCTTCTTTCCTTCCTTCCTTCCTTCTTTCCTCCCCTCCCTCCCTTCCTCCCTCCCTTCCTCCCTTCCTTCCTTCCTTCCTTCCTTCCTTCCTTCCTCCTTTCATGTGGTTCAAAAACTCTTTAAACATATCCTGTAAGTTATGCCTGGAGTTTGGTATACATTGTAGAATAAAACAGACTTGGAAACTGTGATTAGGGCATTTATTATTTAGTGGAGGAGAGAGCTATGTGGTACCATGAGGAAACAGACTGGGAACAGGAGAACAGAATAATGGTGGTAGGGGAAGAACCAACTTAGTGAACTGAGAAGGTAGGCTTTAAGCCAGGGCCTCAAGGACAGAGGAAGCTAGTCTCTTGGAAAGGAGGGAACAGAGCCTTCCAGGTGCAGGGACTAGCATATACAAAGGCTCTGAGTGTCCCAGGAGGTGGAAGGAGTCCAGTGTGGCAGGTGAATAGTTGGTGAAGATCATGGGATGAAGCTGGGATAGAAGACTAGGGACATAGCACGCTGGAATTTGTAGGATGTCATGGGAGTGGGATGCAAAGACACATATTTAAGCATGGATATGACATCACTAGATTTCTAAAAGTAAATGTCATGTGCTATCTAGAGGAAATGTGCAATCGGGGACACTGGTTAGGCTATTCCTTTATAGATGTAATGGTGGCTAATAAGGGAGATGGCCTAGAGTGAAGCTGGAGAGAAGGGTTGAGGTGTATTTTGGAGGCAGTCCTCACAGGTCTTCGTCATGAGGTGGACATGCGCAGGAATGAGGAAGAGGGAGAAATCAGAAACAACTCCTGGATTTCTGGCTGGGCAGCTTGTAACTGGGCCCATTCATTTACTGTGAAGAAGGTAAAAAAGCAACAAGAGAAGATCAAGAATATGGGTTTAGACATGATTTATGAGACATCAAAAGCAAGGCCAAGTAAGCCGCTGGCCATATCATTTGGAGCTCAGAGCAGACACCTGTGCTGAATATAAAATGATTGGAGTCATCAGCAATCACTCATTTAATAACATTTATAGAGCACTTACTATTCCCTAATAAGTGCTGGGAATAAATTGGTTTATATGAAAGACAGGGCACCTACCCTCATGCAGTTTTACATCCTAGCAATGGAGATAGACAACAAATAAGTACATAAACAAGATAATTCCTGCATGTGATAAGTGATGGACTAGAATAAGCATGGGAACCTGCGTGGCCCCTTCCCGAGGAGGTGATGTTTGAGGACAGGATTTTAGGCGGAGGGAGCTCACAGTTGGAAAGCCAGGAGCTGGGGAAAGGCTTGACATGCTCAAGGAACTCCAAGAAGTCCTTGCCGCTGGATCAGGAGAGATGAAGGAGAGTGAACAGCCCCAGGCTGAATGTTGGCCGCCTCCAACATTTATGTCAGTTAGAAGGAGAGGTTGACCAGACAGCTAGCTGATGCTCAGCAGACAACTGGAACTCCAGGCCTCGAAACCGGGAATCAGGTTTGTTCCAGAGGTAGGGATCTGGGAGTTGTACATGCAAATGTGGCCCTGAAATCAATGGGGAAACAGACAGGCTTGCCCTGGCAGAGAGCATGGAGCAAAGAGAACCAAGCACAGAACTTGGGGAGAGAATGAACAAACCCCAGAGGGGACCTAGACTAAGCAGTCTGAGAGGTGAGAAGGAGGAAACAGAGGCAGGCTTCATGTTATGAAGGACAAGGTAGTCCACAGCTCAGGAGCAGCTCAGAGGTCAAGTGCAAGGGCATGGGGGAGATGAAGCAATAGTTAGAATTGCACTGGAAGGACTGTATGAAAGTGCCATTGCTGGAGCCTCGCGTGAGCACAGGAGGTAAGGAAATGGACTCAGCAACCCGGATTTGTTGTTTTAAGAGTTCACTGGGTAGGGCTTCCCTGGTGGCGCAGTGGTTGAGAGTCCGCCTGCCAATGTAGGGGACACGGGTTTGTGCCCCAGTCCGGGAGGATCCCACGTGCCGTGGAGCGGCTGGGCCCGTGAGCCATGGCCGCTGAGCCTGCGTGTCCAGAGCCTGCGCTTCGCAACAGGAGAGGCCACAGCAGTAAGAGGCCCGCGTACCGCAAAAAAAAAAAAAAAAAAAGTTCACTGGGTAATTGTTTGAGAAGGAGAAAGGATCATAGGAAGTTTCTTTGTTTTTAAGAATTTCTTTCTTTCCTTAGAATGGGCTCAGGACCAAATCTGGGCCTTAGTGCTGAGGCAGCGAGTTTTCTTGACTTTTTGGAACTTCGGGCTGCTGAGGCTAAGGCAGTCACTCCCCATTTGGCCCCAAACTCTTGCTTTTGGCTCATATGAAGAACAAACAAATCAGCTGGGCAAGTAAGCCTGGTGCTTTGATCCAGCGTATTTTCCAAGCTTTAAACCACATTTGCTCTAAGCTGGCTGGTAGTTTGCATCATACCCCGTGTGATTTCCAGTTCTCACGCCACCTCCTTCATCTGAAAGTCTTACGCATCGTGGGTGCACAATAAATAGTTGTGGTTTGGTTGGATGGGTGTGATGTACAAGGACCTTTGCGGCTCCCATAAAGGAGCAAGCACGGTCTCATCACATAACATGCCGTGTGCACTAACCATTCGTGTCATATGCGCAGGTGCATGGTGTCCCCACTGGAGAGATTCTGTCTAGGACTGATGTGTCACTGACTGTTCTTCTCAAGCATGAGGAATTTCCTTTGCCAACGCCTCAACCTTCTAATTGCATTTAAAAACAGATAATGCTTTAAAAAGTCAAATAATATCAAGTAGCAGGTACCGGGGAAGTAGAAATACAGTGTAGCCAGTGTGTGCGTACCTCCTCTGAGATTCAAGGTGTCAAACTGTGTTACTTTCGTTATTGCTTTACAGTATTTCAAATCGCGTTACATTATATCACGCCACTCTGGAATATGAAGTGAGCCCAAAACTGTCGGATAATGGGCAAACACAAGGGTTGCCTGACAGTATGAATTATCCTTGAGTGGTTTGGCATAAAGTAATCACACCACTCTTTAGGGAGAGGGGAAAAAAAAAAAAATAGAGCTAGACACTCCGGATGGAACAGCAGTGTAGTCAGACTCACTGACCCACTCTGTCAGCTGCCTGCAGGCCGGCCGGCCCAGAGCCCCTGCTGCCCTCCCCAGACCACGTCAGGCACACCTGAACCTAAAGACAGAGAAGCTGCACCAATCAAGGTCTCTCCCGATTAATAGAGCTGTGGCTCACCCAGCAAGGGAAATTAGTGACAGGTGGACATGACCATTTAATTCATCCCACAAGGCTGCACTCTCTCAACAGACCCGTAGCAGCCCGATTCAATGACCCTGTCACGCCGTCACAGAAAAGTGGCACCACTTTCTGGGGACGGTATGATTCCCAACTTGGAGGGTGCGGCTTTATTTTACAAACAGACACATTTCACACGCTCTGTGTTTGTGCATGTGCTGCTTTACTCTACGGGCAAAGACATTCTACTTTTATTTTTTTTTAATTTTATTTATTTATTTTTTTAAAAAAATTTTTATATTTATTTATTTATTTATTTTTGCTGTGTTGGGTCTTCGTTTCTGTGCGAGGGCTCTCTCCAGTTGCGGCGAGCGGGGTCCACTCTTCATCGCGGTGCGCGGGTCTCTCACTGTCGCGGCCTCTCTTGTTGCGGAGCACAGGCTCCAGACGCGCAGGCTCAGTAGTTGTGGCTCACGGGCTCAGTAGTTGTGGCTCGTGGGCTCTAGAGCGCAGGCTCAGTAGTTGTGGCTCACGGGCCTAGTTGCTCCGCGGCATGTGGGATCTTCCCAGACCAGGGCTCGAACCCGTGTCCCCTGCATTGGCAGGCAGATTCTCAACCGCTGCGCCACCAGGGAAGCCCAGACATTCTACTTTTAAAAGTGTTTTTTATCATCTGGATTTGCATCTCTATTAAAACTGCAAATGATGAGCCATTGCTGGTGGAGGCTCGGGGTAAACTGTCCAGTAGAGAAGTCAGGCAACATGTCCCAGAGGTCTGCTCCTTGCTCGTGCGTAGACCGAGGGGTCCTGGTCATGGGGTCAAGTCAAGCCAGGAGAGGCATATTCTGAAGGCAGATTGAGGCCGACTAGCAGTGTGAAGAACCGGGATTTTTATTAAAAGCACCCGAGGTGAGTGCGGGAACAACATTACGAAGCATCACGGAGAGGCTGCAGCCTGGGCACGGTCAGCTAGGCCGCTCGGAGAGTGACAAGCATCAGGTATAAGCGAGGCTCACAGAGGGAGGTTCAGGATGAAGATGTGGCTCATGGATAAGTGAAGAGCTGCGATAGAGCCCTTACCTGCCTCCACGTTTTTTTTCTGACAACGTCCTGACTTGTATTCTGTGATCTAGCAGGTGGGTCTTCTCTCTGCCCTGTCTTCCCCTGCAGGCTGCCATTTGTTTCCTTAAGATGCATCCTTGATCCCCTTCTTCATCTACTCAGATTGAATCCTTTCTTCAAAGCGTGACTTAGGAAGACTTCCTTGACTTCTCAGCCGGCCCCTCATTTCTCCATCTTGTGAGCTCTTCTTGTGAACAGCTCTTGACTTCATACAGCATTTCTTGGAAGTTGAGTCAACTCGCAAGTGTCCCGGGAGACCCTTCTGAGGTTCTGGAGCCATTTGAGCCTCTTTTAGAGAATTGAGATTCTGAAACCAGGACCATCCAATGACACAGGCAGACCCTAATCAAACAAGCGTCCAGGTTTGGGGGGATGATGAGAGCATGGCAAGAGGCATGGGGGACCCACCTAGAGGCTTCAGAACTGTGTGTGTGTTTCAGATTCCATCTTGGACCAGAGGGTAGCCGTGGGAATGCATGAAAAGTCAGAGAGGGCACCTCCCTGCAGTGGGATTTTTTTTTCCCTCGCTCTGTGTGTAAACTGTGTGACTGCTCTTCCCTTTCCCCACCACCCGTTCCCTAGCTCCTGAGTGCTCTCACCCACTGGAGCCCCGCGTCTCTGGGGCTCCCTCAGTCCACTGCACACGGGAAGATCTCCGAGGACCTGCCTCTGAGTACCTTCCCAGGGGTGGTGGCACTTAGCAGCACAGCTCTGAGTCCCTCAGAGACCTGCCTCAGGGGATTTCTTGCTCTTTAAGAGGAGGCCTATTCCAGTTGCCAGAGAAGCAACTCCCTCGGTGGTTGTGCAGCCAACCCGCAGAAGGCCTGCCATTGTGGGTTCTTCACCTGCCCCCAACCCTCCTTCATAACGTGGTTGCTGCTGGTGGTCTTGAATTAGCTCTGTCAAAACCCACTTGACCTAGACATTTTTGATTTAGAAGTTGTATTAGTCAGTGTTTTTCAGAGAACCAGAACCAAGTGGATATCTATCTATCTATCTACCTACCTACCTATCTATCTCATCTATTTATATCTTTTATATCTTTTATCTCTCTCTCTCTCTGTCTCATCTCTCTGTTTATCCATATTATCTATCTATCTTCTATCTACCCACCTATTTTTCATCTATCTGTCTATCTAACCATCTATCTTTTATCTATCTATCTCACCTCTCTATCCATGTTATCTATCTATCTCACCTCTCTATTTATCCATTATCTATCTATCTATCTATCTCACCTCTCTATTTATCCATGTTATCTATCTATCTCACCTCTCTATTTATCCATGTTACCTATCTATCGTCTATGTGTCTTAAAGAATTAGCTCGGGCTTCCCTGGTGGTGCGCAGTTGAGAGTCCGCCTGCCGATGCAGGGGACATGGGTTTGTGCCCCGGTCCAGGAGGATCCCACATGCTGTGGAGCGCTGGG